>NC_053039.3:351799954-352405421 GCF_002575655.3 Aegilops tauschii subsp. strangulata
TAATTTTCACGTGTTGCTTTTGATAAGCTCAAACAATTATAAGTGAAAATCATGAGCATAATATTTCTTTCTCTCAAATTAATTTAAGTGAAGCAAGAGAGTATTTCTTAAAAAATTACTAAATCTCAAACAAATCTAAGTGAAGCAAAAGAGCATTTCTTCGAAAATACTAAAGCACACCGTGCTCACAAAGATATAAGTGAAGCACTAGAGCAATTCCATAGCTCATAAAAAATTAAGTGAAGCATAGAGAGCAATTCTAACAAGTCATGGCATAATTTTGGCTCTCTCAAATAAGTGTGTCCAGCAAGGATTCATGACTCAGAAAAAAAAAAACAAGCAAAGACTCATATCATAGAAGACGCTCCAAGCAAAACTCATAGTGTGTGACGAATAAAAATATAGCTTCGAGTAAAATAGCGAAGGTTGTTAGAAGAAAGAGGGGATGCCAGTCGGGGCATCCCCAAGCTTAGTTGCTTGCTTCTCTTTGGATAATAGCTTGGGATGCCATGGGAATCCCCAAGCTTAGGCTCTTCTTACTCGTTATTCCTTCATCCATCGTAAAACCACCCAAAACTTGAAAACTTCAATCACACAAAACTCCAACAAAACCTTCATGAGATCCGTTAGTATAAGATAGCAAATCACTACTATAAGTACTGTAGCAAACCAATTCATATTTTATTTTTGCATTATATCTACTGTATTCCAACTTTTCTAAGGCAAAAACTCATCAAAGAAAACCATAGAATCATCAAAACAAGCACACAACGCAAAGAAAATACAATCTATAAAAAACAGAACAGTCTGTAGCAATCTGAATATTTCGATACTTCCGTAACTCAAAAAAATATGAAACAATTAGAACCACGTGAGAAATTTGTATATTAATCTTCTGCAAAAAGAATGGGTATTTTATCACGCTTCTGTGATTTTTAACAATTCGGAGACTGGCGTGCAAAGTTTCTGTTTTTCAGCAAAATCAAATCTACTATCACCCAAAAAGATCCTAAAGGCTTTGATTGGCACAAACACTAATTAAAACGAAAAAAACACAATCATAACAGATCTTAATTGTGCAAGCACTCAAGAACATAAAGAAAAAAGCAAAAATAAATTTTATTCATTGGGTTGCCTCCCAACAAGCGCTTTCATTTTACGCGCCTAGCTAGGCATAAAATTTCAACGCTGCTCACACGAAAGATAATAATTGAAACACAAAGAGAGCATCATGAAACATGTGGCAAACATACTTAAGTCTAACATACTTGCTATGCATACGCATTTTATAAGAAAACAAATTATCATGGCAAGAAAAAACTAGCATATGCAAAGAAGAGGAATAAAATATTGACGATCCCAACATAAGGAGAGGTAATCTAGTAACATGAAAATTTCTACAACCATATTTTCCACTCTCATAATAATTACATGTGGGATCATATTCAAATTCAATAATATAACTATCACGTAAAATATTCTCTTCATGATTCACATGCATGCAAAGTTGACACTCTTCCAAAATAGTGGGATTATCATCAAATAAGGTCATGACCTCTCCGAACCCACTTTTGTCAAAAATTTCATAAGATTGAACACTCTGCAAATATGTGGGATTAGTTTTACCTAGAGCTGACACTCTTCCAAACCCACTTTCAATATTATTGCAAACATTATTATCAATTTCTTATTCATCATGATGCTTAAATAAATTTTCAAGATCATACGAAGAATCACCCCAATCATGATCATTACAATAAGTAGTGGACATATCAAAATTAGCATCCCCAAGCTTGGGGTTTTGCATATAATTAACCCAATTGACATTAATAGAATTTATAATAACATCATTGCAATCATGTTTTTCATTCAAGGAGCTATCATGAATCACTTTATAAATTTCCTTGTTTAACACTTCATCACAATTTTCAGATTCATAGATCTCAAGCAAACCTTCATGAAGATAATCTAGTGAACTCAATTCACTAACAATTGGTTCCTCATAATTGGATCTTTTGAAAAGATTAGCAAGTAGATGAGGATCCATATCAATAAATTTTTAGCAAGCGAAGATGCAAGCAAATAGAAGACACATGGCAACACAAGCAAAGATAGCAAACAAGATTGCACATGAAAATAGATCTGACGAAAAAACGACGAACGAAAAAGAGAGTGAATAAAACGGCAAATTTTTGTGAAGTGGGGGAGAGGAAAACGAGAGGCAAATGGAAAATAATGTAAATTGCGAGGAGATGCGATTTTTGATTAGGAACCTGGTAGATGTTGATGATGTCTCCCCGCAACGGCGCCAGAAATTCTTTTTGATGCGGCTTGAAGCTATGCCGGTATTTCCCCAAAGAGGAAGGGATGATGCAGCACAACAGCGGTAGGTATTTCCCTCAGTGATGAGACCAAGGTTATCAAACCAGTAGGAGAACCAAGCAACACTACGTAAACAGCACCTGCACACAAATAACAAATACTCGCAACCCGAAGTATTAAAGGGGTTGTCAATCCCTTTCAGGCAACGGTGCCAGAAATTGGCAAACAGACATGAGAGAGTTGTAAATATTGATAGATCAAATGCCAAATAAAATAAATTGCAGGAAGGTATTTTTGTATTTTTAGTTTAATAGATCTGAAAATAAAACCAAAGGAAAATAGATCGCAAAGCCAAATATATTGAAAAAGAGACCCGAGGGCCGTAGGTTTCACTAGTGGCTTCTCTCGAGAGAAATAGCAAACGGTGGGTGAACAAATTACTATTGGGCAATTGATAGAACTTCAAATAATCATGACGATATCCAAGCAATGATCATTATATAGGCATCATGTCCAAGATTAGTAGACCGACTCCTGCCTGCATCTACTACTATTACTCCACACATCGACCGATATCCAGCATGCATCTAGTGCATTAAGTTCATGAAAAAACGGAGTAATGCAATAAGAACAATGACATGATGTAGACAAGATCTATTTATGTAGAAATAGACCCCATCGTTTTATCCTTAGTAGCAACGATACATACATGTCGGTTCCCCTTCTGTCACTGGGATCAAGCACTGTAAGATCGAACACACTACAAACCACCTCTTCCCATTGCAAGATAAATAGATCAAGTTGGCCAAAAAAACCCAAATATCAAAGAAGAAATACGAGACTATAAGCAATCATGCATATAAGAGATCAAAGAAGACTCAAATAACTTTCATGGATAAAAAGGTAGATCTGATCATAAACTCAAAGTTCATCGGATCCCAACAAACACACCGCATAAAGAGTTACATCATATGGATCTCCAAGAGAAAATTTTATTGAGAATCAAATGAGAGAGAGGAAGCCATCTAGCTACTAACTACGGAACCATAGGTCTACAAAGAACTACTCACGCATCATCGGATAGGCACCAATGGACATGATGAACCCCTCCGTGATGGTGTCTAGATTGGATCTGGTGGTTCTGGAACTTGGCGCGGCTGGAATTGATTTTCTTTGACTCCCCTAGGGTTTCTGGAATATTGGGGTATTTATAGAGCAAAGAGGCGGTTCAGGGGGCACCCGAGGTGGGCACAACCCACCTGGGCGCGCCTGGGCATCCAGGAACGCCCTGGTGGGTTGAACTCCCCTCAGAGCACCCCCCCAAGCGCTTCTCCGGCCCACTGGATGTCTTCTGGTCCAAAAAAATTGTCAAAAAGTTTCGCTGCGTTTGGACTCTGTTTGGTATTGATTTCCTGCGATGTAAAAAACATGCAGAAAACAACAACCAGCACTTGGCACATGTCAATAGGTTAGTACCAAAAATGATATAAAATGACTATAAAATGATTGTAAAACATCCAAGAATGATAATATAACACCATGGAACAATCAAAAATTATAGATACTTTGGAGACGTATCATCATCGGTCTTCCCACACGTTTCCGATTACTGACCTGTTTGCCGCGTATCACACACATCTTGTTAACTTGAACCATTTCTGTTCTCTTGGCTCAACGCAAACAGTTCATCCGAGTGAACTATATGCCATATATCGACACACCTTGATCTGGCTGACCGTTTCTTTTGTGTTTCCTAATCACAAACAGTTCATCTGAGTGAACTGTATGCTATATATCGCACACACCTTCATTTGGCTGCCCGTTTCTTTTGTTCCGCCTCATCGCAAACAGTTCATTGAACTGAACCGTATGCCCCTCATCCCACACGCAACTAAACTCTGAACCGTGTTTGATGCATCCGTCATCGCAAACGTTTTGCATCTTTTTTGACGGGTTTTTTTACTCCATCGTTTGCGATTATTGCATTGCACACACACTTTCATCGAAGGGTCTCTGATCGTAGTGTCGCGTTAGAAGCATCCTGCAGTAGTGACATGAAAGTAAAAGATAGGCCCTTCGCAGAGGGAAGCAGAGGTTTCCATGCGCTTTTTGTTTGTATGCTCAATCTCTTAGTGCAAAAGAACGTCACGTTATATTGCCCCTTATGATAGCAACATTTATTATGCAGTTTGTTGCTTTTATTCTTTGCCATCACAAGTTCGTACGACGCTCAATTTTCTCTTACACTAAATGATCCAACACTTTTAGAAGCAATTTTTATTGCCTTATTGCACTGATGACAACTTACTTTAAGGATCTTACTCAATCCATAGGTAGGTATGGTGGACTCTCGAAATAAGATGTGGGTTTAAGGGTTTTTGGATGCACAAGTAGTATCTCTACTTAGTGCGGAATTTTTGGCTAGCAAAGATGGGGAGCAAGCACCACATGTTAAAGGATCCATGACAATATAACTTCTATGTGAATATGAACAAACATAAATCATTATGTTGTCTTCCTTGTCCAACGTCAACAATTTTTATATTTTGATGGGGGCTCACAATCACAAAAGATGTCCAAGATAGTGTATTTGCATGTGAATCTTCTCTCCCCTTATTAATTCTTTCATGAATTGCATCATTGACCAATGTTATGTTTGTAATTCTCCAATAAAATTTTCTACTTATACACTTCCTTATGTGATGTCATTACTTACCATAAGATTAGCATATGATCTTTTCCATTTATTTCCTTTCTTCTTATTGAACATGAAAGTAAAGAAAACAAAACTCAAACTAAACTTTATTTTATATATCTTGCACATGATTACAAGGATAGAACACTAAGCAAACTCTCTAAAAGAAAGGATCGAACTAAACTTTTATTCATCTAAAGCAAAAGATAACTATGGATCGAACTAAGATAGGTAAAGGCAATAGATAGTGGAGGTGATACGATACCGGGACACCTCCCCCAAGCTTGGCACAAGCCAAGGGGAGTGCCCATACCCGATACTCAATTTTCCTTTGGTGATGAAGAAGGAGGTGCTGATGGTGAAGTGGAGGGTTTGTCCTTCTTCTTCAACTTTCACCTGAGGATGGAATTTTCCTCCTTTAAATCACTGATCTCCTGCTCGAGTTCTAATATCTTTTTGCATAATTCTTGCTTGTGTTCCTGCAAAAGACGAAAGGGGGTAAACTGGATCTTAGGTTTCTTTGCTTTGTTGGGGAGACTTGACTTCTTGAATTCCAAGTGCATGTCCCCAGGTTGAGGCAATGGAACTTCATCCTCATCTAAGCTTGTCTCCTCCTCCCCTTTAGGATCATATATAATCTTCTTACTCCTCTGAGGTCCAGCTATAGTGATCCACATCCCCATAGGCCTTGGGTTTTGCGATATAATCAACAACATAGCTCTCACCCTCCGAGTCTTGGGATGACATATTTTCAAATCTGTCAGGAAAACAGCGAGAAAAGAAAACAGAAGATTTCTCCGCGATACGGTGGTCAATAGGTTCGGGGGGTATATAAAGATTTTTTTTATCTTGGGAAACAAGCAAACGGAAGAAAAACGAAGTCCGGAAGGTACTCGAGGTGGGCACAACCCACCTGGGCGCGCCCAGGTGGGTTGTGCCCACCTCGAGTACCTTCCGGACTTTGTTTTTCTTCCGTTTGGCTTGCCAGGCGCGCCCTGGTGTCTTGTGCCCACCAGGGGTGCCTTCCTGGTTGTTTCTTATTTTCCAAATTTATATTATATTTCAAAACTGACAGAAAATATTTTTGCGGATTTTTTAGGGTCCGTTTACTTACCGTGTCACGTACCTCCTCTTTTTTCACGATTCTGGAGTGTTCCGGAAGGTTTCTTTTATGTGCTCTTCCGGTGTCATAGTTTGGATAATATTGCTTTCAGCATTAATGGGCGTACCTGAGATATAATGTTTTATTCTTTGCCCATTACCAACCTTCGGGTTAGTACCCTCGACATTATTTATTTTGATGACTCCAGATCGATAAACCTCCTCGATAACATAGGGTCCTTCCCATTTGGAGAGGAGTTTTCCTGCAAAGAATCTGAAATGAGAGTTGTAAAAAAGAACATATTCTCCAACTTTAAACTCACGCTTTTGGATGCTCTTATCATGCCATCTTTTAACTTTTTCTTTAAATAACGTGGCATTTTCATAAGCTTGGGTTCTCCATTCATCTAGTGAGCTAATATCAAATAACCTCTTTTCACCGGCAAGTTTGAAATCATAGTTGAGTTTTTAATTGCCCAATAAGCTTTATGTTCTAACTTAAGAGGCAAATGACAAGCTTTTCCATAAACCATTTTATAAGGAGACACACCCATAGGATTTTTATATGTTGTTCTGTAAGCCCCAAGTGCATCATCTAATTTCTTAGACCAATTCTTTCGGGACCTATTGATAGTTTTTGTAATATTAACTTTATTTCCCTATTGCTAAGTTCAACTTGACCACTAGACTGAGGATGGTACGGTGATGCAATTCTATGGTTGACATCATACTTAGCAAGCATTTTACGGAAAGCACCATGAATAAAATGTGAACCACCATCAGTCATTAAATATCTAGGGACTCCAAACCTTGGGGAAATGACTTCCTTAAGCATTTTAATAGAGGTGTTGTGATCAGCACTACTAATTGGAATAGCTTCTACCCACTTAGTAACATAATCAACATCAACCAAAATATGTGTATGCCCATTAGATGAAGGAAAAGGTCCCATATATTCAAAACCCCAAACATCAAATGGTTCAACAGCAAGTGAATAATTCATAGGCATTTCCTGACGCTTACCAATACTACCAATTCTTTGACATTCATCACAGTATAAAACAAACTTACGAGCATCCTTGAAGAGAGTAGGCCAATAAAAACCAGATTGCAATACCTTGTGAGCAGTTCTGTCTCCCGCATGATGTCCTCCATAAGCTTCAGAGTGACATTTCCG
Organism: Aegilops tauschii subsp. strangulata; assembly: GCF_002575655.3. Classification (NCBI taxonomy): domain Eukaryota; kingdom Viridiplantae; phylum Streptophyta; class Magnoliopsida; order Poales; family Poaceae; genus Aegilops; species Aegilops tauschii. The sequence continues at coordinate 351,807,250 of NC_053039.3, forward strand.
TAGGATTTGTCCATGTTCATGCTCAGGTACACAACGTCTAATAATACCATCCACTCCTACTTTATAAAGATGTGGGTCATCCCAAAAGTAATGTCTTAAATCATAGAAGAATTTTTTCTTTTGTTGGTATGTGAAGCTAGGTGGTATATAGTTAGCAACAATATAATTAGCATATTCAGCATACCAAGGAGTGTTTTGAGAAACATTTATTGCAGCTAACTGTTCATCAGGAAAACTATCATTAATAGGTTGTGGTTCATCAAGAATATTTTCCAGCCTAGACAAGTTATCAGCCACGGGGTTCTCAGCTCCCTTTCTATCAGTGATATGTAAGTCAAATTCTTGTAGCAAAAGAACCCACCTAATGAGTCTAGGTTTAGCATCTTTCTTTTCCATAAGATATTTTGTAGCAGAATGATCAGTGTGAACTACCACTTTAGAATCAACAATGTAAGATCTAAATTTATCACAAGCAAACACCACTACTAAGAATTCTTTTTCAGTAGTAGCATAATTGCGTTGGGCACTATCTAGAGTTTTACTAGCATAATGAATAACATTTAATTTCTTATCAACTCTTTGTCCTAGAACAGCACCAACAACATAATCACTAGCATCACGCATAATTTCAAAAGGAAAATTCCAATCAGGTGGTTGAACAATAGGTGCAGAAATTAAGGCTTTCTTTAGTGTTTCAAAGGCTTCTACACAATCATCATCAAAAACAAATGGAACATCCTTTTGTAAAATATTTGTAAGAGGCCTAGATATTTTAGAGAAGTCTTTAATAAACCTCCTATAGAAACCAGCATGACCGAGGAAACTACAGATACCTTGATATCTTTAGGAAACGGCATTTTCTCAATTGCATCCACTTTAGCTTTATCCACCTCAATACCTCGTTCAGAAATTTTATGTCCCAGGACAATACCTTCATTAACCATAAAGTGGCACTTCTCCCAATTCAAGACAAGATTAGTTGGCTCGCATCTCTGCAAAACTCGATCAAGGTTGCTTAAGCAATCATCAAAAGAAGTTCCATAAACGGAAAAATTGTCCATGAAAATCTCAACAATCTTTTCACAGAAGTCAAAGAATATAGTAGTCATACATCTTTGAAAGGTAGCGGGTGCATTACGTAAACCAAAAGTCATACGTCTATAAGCATAAGTTCCAAAAGGACAAGTAAAGGTGTTTTTCTCTTGATCAGGATGTGAAACAGGTATTTGAGAAAAACCAGAATATCCATCAAGGAAACAAAAATGTATGTGCTTTGACAATCTTTCTAGCATTTGATCAATAAAAGGCAGAGGGTAATGATCTTTTCTAGTAGCTTTGTTTAATTTTCTAAAATCAATTACCATTCTATAACCAGTGACAATTATTTGTGGAATGAGTTCATTTTTATCATTAGGAACAATAGTAATACCTCCCTTCTTAGGGACACAATGAATAGGACTTACCCATCTACTATCAGCTATGTGATAGATTATACCTGCTTCCAGAAGCTTCAGTATTTCAGTTCTTACCACTTCTTTCATTTTAGGATTTAAATTTTATTGGTGATCAACAACGAGTTTAGCATCAGGTTCCATATTAATCTTGTGCTGACAGAGAGTGGGACTAATGCCCTTAAGATCATTAAGAGTATATCCAATAGCTGCGCGGTGCTTCTTCAGAATTTTCGATAATCTTTCTTCTTCATGTTTTGAAAGGTTAGCACTAATAATAACAGGATATAACTTTTTCTCATCAAGATAACCATATTTCAAAGTGTCTGGCAATTGCTTTAATTCAAACACGAGATCACCTTTAGGTAGAGGAGGACCTCCTAGAGTTTCAATAGGCAAATTGTGTTTAAGAAGAGGTTGTTATTCGAAGAAATTTTTATCTATTTCATTTCTTTCATGCAGATGCATATCATTTTCATGGCCTAGCAAATATTGTTCTAGTGGATCAGTAGGAGGCACGGCAATAGAAGCAAGACCAATTATTTCATCCTTCTAGGCAATTCTTAAACTTGGAAAAATTAAACTCATGAGACTCATCACCAAAACTTACACCGATGGTTTGTTTCTTACAATATATTGTAGCATTGACGGTGTTCAAGAAAGGTATACCAAAGATAATGGGACAAAAGTCCTCTTGTGGGGAACCAAGAACAAGAATCAGTAAGATATTTTATCTTCCCACACAAAACTTCAACATCTCTAACAATCCCAAGTGGTGTGATGGTGTCTCTATTAGCAAGTTTAATATTAACATCTATGTCTTCGATTTGAGCGGGTGTTATATCATTCATAATTTCTTGATATAAAGTAAAAGGAATAGCAATCACGCTAGCACCTAAATCACATAAACCATGACAACAGTGATCTCCTATTTTGATTGAGACAATAGGCATGCCAACAACGGGTCTATGTTTATCTTTTTCATCGGGTTTGGCAATTCTAGCAGCTTCATCACAGAAGTAAATAACATGCCCATCTATATTTTCTACCAGGAGATCTTTAACCATAGCAACACTAGGTTCTACCTTGATTTGTTCAGCAGGCTTGGGTGCTTTAATATAGCTTTTATTCACCGCGGTTGAAACTTTAGCATGTTCCTTTATCCTAATAGGGAAAGGTGGTTTTTCAATATAAGCAGTAGGAACAACTAGATCAACATTATAGATAATAGTTTCATCTTTAGCTATTACCGGTTCTTTAATTTCTTCTTTAATAGGTGGGTGATATTTAAACCACTTCTCCTTAGGGAGATCAACATGAGTAGCAAATGATTCACAAAAGGAGGCTACTACCTCAGAGTCAAACCCATATTTAGTGCTAAACTTTTGAAAAGCATCGGTATTCATAAAAGATTTAACACAATCATACTTAAGCTTAATACCTGACTCTTTACCTTCGTCGAGTTCCCAATCTTCAGAGTTGCGTTTAATTATTTCTAAAAGATCCCACATGAATTCAATAGTCTTCTTCATAAAGGAACCAGTACAAGAAGTATCAAGCATGGATTGATCATCACGAGAACGCCGAGCATAAAAATTCTGAATAATAATTTCTCTTGAGAACTCATGATTGGGGCATGAATATAATTAATCCTCCCCCAAGCTAGAGCGATACTTTCTCCTTCACGAGGCCAAAAGTTATATATAGAATTCCGATCACGATGAACTAGATGCATAGGATATTTTTTTGGTAAAATTCCAATTTCAATCGATTCCAATTTCAAGATCCAATATCATCGCATAGCCTATACCATGCAAATGATTTTTCCCTTCAAAGATAAAGGGAAAACCTTTTTCTTACCTTCATCTCCGGGTAAACCTGCAAGCTTAAGTAATCCACATATATCAAGTGCATATCAGGATGTTCGGTTCCATCTCCCGCATAAGGATTAGCTAGCAGTTGTTCTATCATACCCGAAGGAATTTCATAACCAATATTTTCAGTAGGTGCAGTAGGTCGAGGGGTAACTAATTGTGGTTTCGGTCGAGGTTAATATACCTCAAACAAACCCCTCAAAGGATTGTTCTCCATAGTAACAAGTGACAATAAATTTCAGCACGTAGTAATAATTCTTCCTTGCCGATTTCCACTTACCAAGAGCGCTTCACTCCCTGGCAACGGCGCTAGAAAAGAGCATTGATGACCCACAAGTATAGGGGATCAATGGTAGTCCTTTCGATAAGTAAGAGTGTCGAACCCAACGATGAGCAAAAGGAAATGACAAGTAGTTTTTAGCAAGGTATTCTCTGCAAGCACTAAAATTATAAGTAACGAGTAGTTTGATAGCAAGATAATTTGTAACGAGCAAGTAACGGTAACATAAGTGCAGCAAGGTAGCCCAATCCTTTTGAGGCAAAGGACAGGCCAAAACGGTCTCTTATGATAAGCAAAGCTTTCTTGAGGATACACGGGAATTTCATCTAGTCACTTTCATCATGTTGGTTTGATTTGTGTTCGCTACTTTGATAATTTGATGTGTGGGTGGACCGGTACTTAGGTGTTGTTCTTACTTGAACAAGCCTCCTACTTATGATTAACCTCCTCGCAAGCATCTGCAACTACGAGAAAAGTATTAAGAATAAATCTAACCATAGCATTAAACTTTTGGATCCAAATCGGTCCCTTACGGAATAGTGCATAAACTAGGGTTTAAACTTCTGTCACTCTCGCAACCCATCATCTAATAACTACTCCCCAATGCATTTCCTTAGGCCCAAATATGGTGAAGTGTCATGTAGTCGATGTTCACATGTCACCACTAAGGGAATCACAACATACATACCATCAAAATATCGAACACATATCAAGTTCACATGATTACTTACAACAAGATTTCTCCCGTGACCTCAAGAACAAAAGTAAATACTCACAGATGACAATCATGCTCAAGATCAGAGGGTACTAAATAGCATAATGGATTTGAACATATAATCTTCCACCGAATAAACCATATATTAATCAACTACAAGATGTAATCAACACTACTAGTCACCCACAAGCACCAATCTAAGGTTCCGATACAAAGATTGAACACAAGAGATGAACTAGGGTTTGAGAGGAGATGGTGTTGTTGAAGATGTTGATGGAGATTGCCCTCCCCAAGATAGGAGAGTTGTTGGTGATGATGATGATGACGATGATTCCCCCTCTGGGAGGGAAGTTCCCCCGGCAGAATCGCTCCGCTGGAGGGAAAAAGTGCTCCTGCCCAAGTTACGCCTCGAGACGACGGTGCTTCATCCCGAAAGTCCTCTCCTTATTTTTTTTCTACGTCAAAATGACTTATATACCAGAAAGAGGGGCACCGGAGGTGGGTCGAGGAGGGCACAACCCACCAGGGCGCGCCTGGGCTCCCTAGCGCGCCCAGGTGGGTTATGCCCACCTGGTGGGCCCCCTCTGGTAGTTATTTGCTCCAATAATTCTTATATATTCCATAAAAAATCCCCGTGAAGTTTCATCTCATTTGGAGATGTGCAGAATAGGTGGCCTGAGGTAGCTTTATCAGGCCCAGAACTCCAGCTGCCGGTATTCTCCCTCTTTGTGTGTACCTTGCATATTATGAGAGAAAAGGCATTAGGATTACTCCAAAAAGCATTATTATGCATAAAAACATCATAAATAACAGTAGGAAAACATGATTCAAAATGGACGTATCAACTCCCCCAAGCTTAGACCTCGCTTGTCCTCAAGCAAAAACCAAAATCGAAAAACATGTCCACATGCTTAGAGAGAGAAGGGTCGATAAAAACAAAATACGGATATAGAAGCATCATGTATATTATTATAACAGCAACAAACTTTCCCTTAAGCAGCACCTATAGCTTTCCAATTTCTTTGAAGATGTAACCCAAACTCATGTGCCGCCCCCTTACCTCTGAAGTTAGAATCCACCATGAAGCTTATATATATGACAAGATGAGTAACACGACCAATAGCTTTCCACAAGATTACCAGAAGTAGTAACAATTTCTTTCCCTACCAAAAAAAAATCAAAGCATTTCTTTAGTGCGTGGCTCTCTAGAGATTGATAAAAATTTGCTCTTGCAATGGTGTCCTCAGAGAGTCTAACAGAATAAGCAACCAATTTGGGTCCAGTAATTAAAAACATTTTCCTCTAGCACATTATTCCACACCTCCCTCATAGTCATACGCAGCGCGTGAACTTTAAAGCAAGTCACAGGACCTTGAGATGTGCTTTCATCTTTCATGCCACATATAGCACACTTACCGGAGATAGATTGATGATGTATAAATCTATTAATTTGGCCCACCGGACAGTTAGATGTAGCATGCTAGGCAAACACTATGATCTGTTGTGGAACATTGGACTTCCAAATTATCCAGAGCCTCCAATCACCAACCACAACACAACTATTCTGCCTTCAGATCCTGCTTATATTCCTTGATATTCAATGGAAGATTTTATGCACTTTAAAAAATAATAAACCATTCTTCACATAGTGCCACGCAATAAAATCTCCTTCCCAAAAAACTGGATACATAACTCTAAAACCTCCTACCCATAATGGGGGTAGAACGAATGCTTCATCAAATTCCCATCCCAGCTCCTTGAACCACTCATGAATAAATTAGACACCAATTTAAGCCTCGTTCTATTCTTTTTGGCAGAAATATTAAGGCCAGAGCTTATGGCGAGCCAGTTATCTCTCAAAATATTCATACTAGTCACATCAAAGATCTTCCATATGAACCCATTTTAAGCGAATCCATACCATGTAGAATACCTTGTCAAGATACCACACCCGATCGCGGAAAAAACCCACTATCAAGAAGATGACTCTAAGTGTAATACTTAGCCTTCATCAATCTAGCGCATAAACAGTCTAGGTTCACCAATAACCGCCAAGTCTGCTTAGTCAGAAGTGCTTGATTAAAAAACCTGACACGGTGAAAACTCATGCCTCACCTTTGGGTCTTGTCAATTTATCTCAAGCTATCCAGTGTCTTCCTTCGCTCCTCCTCATAACCCCACCAAAAAATCCTAATAAGCAAGAGAACTCATTTTGAAACAATCAAACAAGGAACCACTACCTAATATTCCGTTTTCTTCTTTGCAACACAACAAGTTTTTCTGGAACATGTGATTGAAGAGGACGTGTGTTGCGCTCTTGTGGTCATTATCTTTTATTAGTCGAGATTTGCTTTCAAAACAACTGATTCCATGAATCGCCTCTAGTATCTTGTCCGAAATTAATCCACAAATTTCCAAAAAAACAAATATAGAAAATTAGTTATGATTATTTTTTCTAAAATTTAGTTGTTGGCGATGGGAATATGTTTTTATTTACCAATGAACTAAGGCTAACCACTTTACCCACATGTGTGCTTTTGTGGGAGGAGCTTGGCGAAGAAGTCATTTTTCTCTAGAGGAGGTGTGTAGAGCCATAAGCCGTCCGCTTCTTTGCAACATAATGCAAGTTTAATAGAACATGTGATTGAAGAGGACATTTGTTGCGCTCTTGTGGTCGTTAGCTCTTATTACTTGAGATTTTCTTCCGAACAACTATTTCCAAGAATCACCTCTAGTATGTTGTCTGAAATTAATCCCCAAATTTGCATAAACCATTTTGGGTGGCAATAAGCCTCCCTAGTTTTTCTTCTCAACATGAGAAAACATTTTCCAACCTTGACATGGAACATGTTACGGTGTGTTCTCATCTGTCTAGCGGACGAGTTTATATATTCTTTATTATATGTGCGCTTTGGTCTTCTAGGACTTGGGCCATTGTTTGTTCATTAGAGCAATGGCACAAAGTAAAACGGTTGCTCCTCTTGGCTGACTTTTGAAAGTTGAAGTCTAGTCCGGTTTTAAATGCAGTGTTTGAAGCCTTTTGGTAGACAGTTGAAGTGTCTTTTAGTTGCGGTGTTTTAATTTTAATTTATGGCTGACAAATTGGTAGTATTCCTTCTGTTTCAGAATAATTTGCATACTGGTGTTATCTTTTTTTTTTTGCGGGTAACACTGGTGTTATCTTGAATCAAACATTGTAGTGTTTAAAAAAAACTCAATATCTGTAATACAAGAAAATGCTTCAAACAAATTTAACTTAACAGAAGCTAATATGCAGAGTATATTGAAACAGAAGAGTACAAGGGTATCTCATTTTTTTCGTTTGTATCTAATCGTTGTTTACTGCTCATCTTAATTTGCTGGAGTTTATAATTTGTTACTTTTTTTAATCTGTTTAGTACTGTAGTACCCCTGACACATGTGGTAAGCAATCCAAACAATTTAAAAAATATATTTCAAGTCTGACTAGGGACGCATGCAGCCGTTCCAAGTTACTTCCGCTCCATTTCGTTTGCGAGTGAGAAACCTGGCAAAGCCGCCCAATCATCGTGATCGGGCTTTGCCAGTAAGACCTCCCAACCTGCCCAATCGTCGTGATCGGGCCCAGGTTTCCACATCCAAGGCGTTCGGAAAATAAAGGAAATCCGTTCGCACGCCCCATTTTCTCGCGCGTCTCCTGGTCTTCTCCCCGAAATAAAACCACCAACCAACCGCAGCGGCCCGGAGTCGGGTTCCTCTCTCCGTCGCTGCTCTGCTACCACCGGGACCGGGACCGGGACCCGACCGATGGAGTTCCCTCGCCGCGGTCCAGCCACCGACGACGCCGGCGACGGCCACCGCTTCCCCGACCCTCCGTCGCGAGGTACGCGTCGAGCCACTCTAAACAATAAACATTCGCCATTGTCGCTCTGGTCGTTTCTTCCTTGTCAAATATTAACTGCAAACGCGAAGTAATGGCAGAACCATTTTGCTCTCTGTTCTCCTGGGTTCAGATGCCTGCGACTACTGTTGTGAATGTGATTCCGCGCCAAGAACTCCAATATCTGCGCCGCTGCTATGCGTTGGTTTTTTAGAAATCGAAAATAAGGCCTCAGTTTCTTTCGTGTAGAACAGCAGATTGGAGTTTGTTATGATTTTTTTAAAATAGTTTGTTATGATTTGGATTCGCTCGCCCGTTTGTTTCTCGAAAATGAGTTTCGGATCTGTCCGTGGGGGCAGAAGATAGCAGAATTGGAGAAGAACCCGCACATCACAACCTCTTCATCTTTGCCCTTGAGAAATCTCGCCTCTTCCATGGACAGACCTAAGTCCATCCTAGCATAGCATTATCCACCTTGCTATTTCAAATCACATGCAGACTTTTCTTTTTCTTCTTTAATACATACTCCGATTTAGGATTTTTGTTCACTGAGGAGTTGGAATTTTGGTCACGCGGACCCATCTAATTGATTGCTGCGCAATGCCTGGTGCAGGAGACGAGGAGCCGATGACGGTGATGAGGGACGCGCTGCTCTCGCAGCTCCACATGGACCGCCTTCGCCAGGAGATCATCGTGGCCGAGCTGGCCAAGATGGAGCGCGCCACGGCCCCGCGCTCCGTGGCGCCATTGGACGGCGTGGCCGCAGCAGATGCTGGGCGGTCTAGGCCGTGTCCGTTCAGTGCCGAGCAGCTCATGGCCCTGCGCGCCGCCACGCCGATGCCATTGCTCGGCCTGGCCGCCACAGATGCTGGACGGTATGGGCTTTTGCCATTCAGCGCCGAGCAGCCCTTGGCCCTGCGCGCTTCTGCCGGTGGGCAACAGACCACATCGATGCCATTGCACAGTGTGGCGGCCGCGGATGCTGGACGATCTACGCCGTGGCCATTAAGTACCGAGCAGCCCATGGCCCTGCGCGCCGCGGCCAGTGGCCAACAGACCACGCCGATGCCATTGCGCGGCGTGGCCGCCATAGATGATGGACGGCCTAAGCCGTGGCCGTTAAGCACCGAGCAGCTCATGGCCCTGCGTGCTGCGGCCGGTAGCAACCAGGCCACGCCGATGCCATGGCACGGCGTGGCCGCCACAGACGCTGGACTGCCTAAGCCATGGCCGTTCAGTTCCGAGCAGCCCATGTCCCTGCTTGCTGCCGCCGGTGGCCACCAGACCACCCCGATGTCATTGCACGGCATGGCGGCTGCAGATGCTGGACCGTCTAAGCCGTCGCCGTTCAGTGTCCAGCAGCTCATGGCCCTGCACGCTGCGGCCGATAGCGACCAGGCCACTCCGATGCCGATGTACGGCACGGCTGCCGCAGATGATGGACGGTCTAAGCCATGGCCGTTCAGTGCAGAGCAGCCCATGGCCCTGCTTGCTGCGGCCGGTGGCCACCAGACCACCCCGATGTCATTGCACGGCATGGCCACCGCAGATGCTGGACCGTCTAAGCTGTCGCCGTTCAGTGTCCAGCAGCTCATGCCCCTGTGCGCTGATGCTGGTGGCCACCAGGCCACGCAGATGCCATTGCACGGCGTGGATGCCGCAGATGCTGGATGGTCTAAGCCGTTGCCGTTCAGTGCCGAGCAGCCCATGGCCCTGCGCTCTGCAGCCGGTGACCACCAGGCCACGCCGATGCCATTGCACGGAGCGGCTGCGGCTGCAACTGATGCTGGACGGTCTAAGCCGTGTCCGTTAAGCGCCGAGAAGCTCATGTCTCTACAGAATGCAGAGTTTGATGAGCATAAACTGCCTGACTCCAATAAGGTGAGAACAGCTTGTGAGATTAGAACTCATCTCTTGTGTCTTGACTATTGACATTTTATAATACTGTTTCAGAATTATATGAGTCCACAAACCAAAATCAAACTCCTTGTGCGACAAAAACTTCTTATCCTGTGATGACAAATTTACAGTTCTCACAATACTTGGGTCTGGTAGGATTTGTACATGGAACATACTAATCGGAGCGAGTTTACTTTCCATGTTTTTCTGCATCCAACTCCTTACCAAGTTTGTTCTCCTTGCTTTCAAAGGTTCACTTACTAATGATCTAGTTAAATTATCAAACAGGCTGTTCCGCCGAGTAAGACGTCGCTTGCGGAGAAGTCGGAATTAACAGGAATAAGCATTCCAGTTAAGAAGCTCAAACCACCCAAGAAATGGAACTGCACCGTCTGCCAGGTGCAAGCGACCTGTGAGAAGAACTTACAGATGCATTATGCTGGGCAGAAGCACTTGGCAAATGTAGCAACACTGGGCCCAGGAACTAAGCCAAGTGATCAGAAGGCGAAAGCACCAGTAGCAGAACCTTCTCTTGGCACAGAGCAGAAGAAAACACCCTCGATAAATTGGAGTTGCAGTACCTGCCACGCCCGCGGTACATCCAAATCGACATTTGATGCGCACCTCCAAGGCAAAAGACACCAGCAGAACATAGCAGAAGCATCCGTAAAAGGCGATGGCGATGGCAATGGCAATGGCGCACCGAAGAACGCCGCCGCGGCGGGGGAAGCAAAATCGGATGACGACACTATGCCGAAGCGTTCGGAGAAGCCATCACCGGCCTGGAGCTGTAGCATTTGCCAAACTACATGCACCTGCGAAACAGACTTGAAGAACCACCTGAGGGGCGCCAGACACCGAGAGAAGGTCCAGTCCCTGCTTGAAGAGAGCAAGAACATGGCAAGGAATCCTGAGACAAACTTGAAGAAAAACAATGCACCACAAATGGTCAAGAACCAAGGACCGCACCCGGCATGGAACTGCACGATGTGCCAGGCCAAATGTTTCTCCAAATCTCAGTTTGAGAATCATTGCAGTGGCAGCAGGCACCAACAGAATATTGAGGCGATACTCGGCAAACGCGAGACCGCGAGAGCGAGCAGCTCGAGGACTGCAAATGAACCAGCTTCGGACTGCAAGAACGCAAGCTCGGAGAAGGCGGAGAAGAAGGCGACGCTGTACTTCTGCGAGGTCTGCAATTTGCTGTGTGGCAGCAGTGAGATGCTAGTAAGCCATCGTTATGGGAAGAGGCACCGGGAAAAGCTCAGCACAAGGAAATGAAGTGCGTTTTGTGGGTCTGCAAAGGAATTGTGGCTTTTGTAGGGAAGGTTGCGAAGCACGACTTTGTGGGTTGGTTTTTGCTCGACTGCATGGGTTACCTTTCATATGGTTAGCACTTCTTTTAAACTCGCAGAAGTACCGTCTCTCTTTTGAACTCGGGAGTATAAGCTATGCGTGTATTTCTAGACCATCAACTTTACGGACCAAATGGCAAACGTTCGCTAGGGAGGATGGCATTTGCGAATGTTCGATGACATTTTTAGTTGTGAGGCAGTGGGTAGAGGTGGCAGTTTCTTTAGGTGACTTGGCGTTTTCTCATTGAGAAGGCGTCATTTTATCTTGTTTTATACCTAAAACTGTCATCAAATATGGTTTGTTTGCCATCTCCCCTACAACAAACATTTGCCAGCTACAATAACTGAATATATAATGCATTTGAATTCATGTTCGAAACTACAGCTCGTACAGATATTTTCTCAAGTTTGACGAAAGTCTATAGAGAAAAATATGTGCATTCGTTTGAGTGGCACTTAATATGAGACCGATGAAGTAGCAAATAGAGTTGATACATAGTGAAACATATTTTTATAATACATTTATTTTGTATTATTAATATTAGTATATTTTTCTATTAATTTGGTCAAGCTTTGTGAAGTTTGATTTTTAAAAGAAAATAGATGCACTGCATTTTAAAATAGACGAAGTACTCTTTATTTGACATAGTAATTATTTTTATTTACTAAACTAATGATCTAGAAATACATGTGTGTCTAATAAACCTGAAATAGAGTGGGTACAAACAATTGTTATTTCTGCTCCTACTCCCGGACCGAAGCGACGGGTAGCGGCGGCTGATCTACCCTACCTCGACAAGACTGTGACCCTCCTTCCCCTTAGTTCGCCGCTCCGGCTACGAGAAGGGGTGAGGACCCCAGGGCTTCGGTCCGATGGTGGTAGGGTTAGGGACAAATTTAGAGTTTATCTTTGTTTAGTGGAGAAAGATCGTGTCGCTGTCGGCATGGAATAAGGTCTCTCTACCTCGTCCTTGTTCAGTTGTTCCAGTGATGCTTCTCTGTATCATCAAGAGGTGTATGTGGAAGATGGTGTGTCCCTGGATCTATTCTCTGGGTCTGGTGTTTTCTTTTGCAACTTTGTTTCGGCCACATTGTTTTGTTTAGCGGACAACTTGGACGTGTGTCTTGATCCTTCTGCTTCAGTTCTAACCGACGAAGGTTGGCCAGCCTTAGCCTTGTAGGGAAGAATGTGAGAGTTGTGTTCCCCGGCTTTGTATGGTCGGACCTGGGGCGTTCCACATGTCCTCTTCAACGTTTTTTTTCTCCAAGGCAGCTATTTGTTACGCAGATCGATGTTGTCGGCGTCTTTTGGTCTTCATGGGTTTCAATAAGTTCCTCTGCAGTGACGGGGGCTCAGCAGTGCTAACGAACTTTGCTCACGACGCACCGTCGGTGAGTGCAGGAGGAAGAATACGTCATCACCCCAATCACTGGGACTGGGGTGTATTTTCCAAATCATGTAAGAGTGCTTTTGTAAGTGTCGCGCTACATAATATATGGCTCATCCACAATGTGGTCAACTAGTGTCGTGACTGACTGTTGTTGATCGTGTTGTTGAATGCACAAGCGTTCCTTTGCTTCCATAGATTCCATGCAATGAATAGAACAACTGTGTCAAAAACCTTGGCATCTTTTCCATGAAATCTACTCCCTTCGTTCCAAAATAGATGACTCAACTTTGTACTAAAGTTAGTATTAAATTGGGTCATCTATTTTGGAATGGAGGGAGTAGCTCTTACCCTGATCCACCATTCCTCCAAAGTAGATCGATGGTCGGGGATGTCCACCGTTATTTGCATGTGGGTGAAGCATTGAGGCCAAGTTTCCCTTGCTGCCATAAAATGCATGAGGATATGATCAAGAGAGTGTCTTGGTCTTGGCAACACAGAAAGCAAGGGGACGCTTGAGCCTGAAGTCCGTGTCGAGTCCGTATGTCAGAAGTCCATATCCTACTATTGGAACGCCCTCCAACCAAAGATTTTGCACTTAAGTGGTGCCTTGTTTTTTCAGATGCACTCCAATCCCGCAAGACGAATCACACCTTGGCAGAATAGGTTATAGGCGGAATTCGCTGAATACTCGCCAGAAGAGCTCCAAGGCCGGTGAAACTCATCAGGTTGGTCAGGCCGAAGATGAACTAAGCTGACCGCTTGCCACAAATTATTGTACTCAATCAAGAGAATTCTGGGGAAATCAAGCATCCAAGCATGGTCGTGCATGGCCTCAAGGACTGTTCTAGAGTTTTTGATTCTAGGGCGCACTCGTTGAACCGCAAGGGGTGCAATATATTCGCCAGTCTGACCATTGTTCCATCTATCACTTAAAAAAAGGATCTTATTCCCATTGCCAATCGTGATTTGGACCAAACTGTCGAACACCTCTTTGGCCAGCTCATTAGAGATCAGATCAAGACCCTGTCAGAGTCGGTGGGGATCCGCTCGCTTATACCATTCCCATCGCATCGACAAGGCCATAACGTGGAGCTGCATATTTTTATTTTTAACGCCAAGGCCATCGAAACATTTAGGTTGACAAACGGTGTTCCAAGGCACAAGGCACTTTCCCCATTAGTTTTGGCAGATCCAACCCAAAAGAAAACCTTCATCCATTTGTAGATTTCCTCTGGAACCCATATAGGGGGATCCAAGATAGCAAGTGATGAATGGGTTTGACCGGGACAACAGAGTTAACCAAAACTATCTGCCCGGCCCGAGCAATGAGCCCCTTCTGCCAAATTGGAATGAAATCACAAACGTTGTCAAGCAGCGGGTGCCATTGGGCCTTGGTTAGCAATGCGATGCTAAGTTGCATGCCTAGATAGCGGCAAGGAAAGATCCCAGTTGGCAGCCCAGGATGGCTGTGACTCTGGCACCACAGCCTCATCACCTTGAATAAGGATAGCCGAAGACTTCGAGTTATTCACCTTAAGACTTGATGCCTTGACAAAGAATTCTCAGGATATTGTTGATCAGCGTAAGCTCCATGACAGAGGGCCGAAGAAAAATCACCACGTCATCCTTAAAAAATAAAGAGGCGCTGCATTAGGGTGATGCCCGACAACTCCACATGAAGGGGATGAAATGGAGCCGTCTGGGTTTCTAATGAAATGGAGCCGGAGAGCTCTCCCTGTTGATCCAAAAAAAATAGAAGTACAGACAAACACAGTACTATTTCCCCGAGATAGTACTTATAATAAATAAACAGTACTACGGGCTGTTTAGATCGCGCCGGTGTTGCCAATCGTGGGCGTGCCAATTAATTGGCGACCGTTTTGGCCGCCCGCATCTGACCAAAATATTGGCGTGAAAGTGAACTAGGGGCTATTTGATTTAGCCCAGCACTGGCCATGCCAATCGAGGGCTTGCCAAAAAATTGGCGCAGGATTTGCCAACCCACGCCCTGCCAAAAAGTTGGCTGGAAATTGAACTGTGGCTGCTACGGAGATGCGGGCGCACTAATTAATCGGCCTCCATCCAAACGAGCACCTAGGCTGGGTCAACGACCGATATTTTGGCATGACGTCCCGGGGCAATGATCCAAACAGCCCCTAATACAACTTTGGGCATTTCCAACAGTTGTAAGATAGTTGTTGGTAAATTATATGTAGATTAACTAACAACCTTTGCACAAGCTCCAAGGTGAAATAGAGAGCAATCACATTTATTTGCTCACCATCTATTGAATAACTTAGATACAGCACATTGAAGTAGTTGTATGATAACTTATTGGTTTATAATTTTTATAGACTTTTGAAAGAAAAAAAGGGGGTTTTTTGCAACCGTTATTTCTTATTTCTTGCCTATATCATATCAGGGGGAAAGTAAAGGCCCTTCCCCCTTTGGAAGGCTGTGGGCGAGGAGGGATTCGAACCCCCGACACCGTGGTTCGTAGCGATGATATGAATATTTTACTAACAAGACTAACATACAACCGATGCCCTTAAGAAGGCAGGGCGTGCCAATTATTCGATGACAATCCAAACGCGCCCGCACGAGCAGGTCAACGCCAATTTTTTTTTGAAACTCACTCAAACTTTATTTAGTCTTCCCACATTAGGATCTCGTCTGCGACAATATGCAAAATAAAATCTGGGGGCGCATGCAGCCACACCTTGCATAATTTATTCGTTACCGCTTCCTTGGCCAGTGAGTGAGCCGCACCATTTGCTTCCCGTCTCACCCAAGAGATCTTCCAGTTTTCCCTTGCATCCAAGAGCTGCCTGACTTCCTCCACAATGGGCCCCAAAGTTGAGAGATCTTTCTGCGTGTTCTGGAGTTTGCAAGGAATTGCCATGCAGTCCGTCTCGATGTGTAGATTTGCGATGTTTAAATCGCTAGCCAGCTGGGCAGCTCTCCTACATGCCAGGAGCTCGCTCCTCTCCGGGTCACTCCCCAGTGGGAGGACCTGACATGCGCCGCCCAAGTATGCACCTGCATGGTTTCTGAAGATCATCCCGGCTCCTCCTATCTCTCCTCCCTTGGTTGTTGCACCATCCATATTTTTTTGACAGGGCTGCTCGGGGCGTTGATCCAAACAGGCTCTACGGCCGCAAGCGGCCCCCCACCGTCTCGACCGGGGCCCCACCCCAAAACGGAGCACTCAAAGTTCCCCTCGCATCTTTGCTTTTGCAACGCCCCTTTCTCACTGGAAAACGAGATCCTCTAACATCATGATGGGATGTCAGGAAAGCTACGTATGATTAAGCCTAAAATGACTTGAATTAATTTGCAAATTACAAATCTACTGTATACATTTACAAAAATTACATAAAAACAAAATTATGATGCAATAAAAATAATTTCGGATTTTATTTTCTATAAACAGTAATTGCGCACTGTGTCTTTGCTACAGTGCCCGTGAGCTTCGTGACATCCCTTATCATGTTAGAGGATCCGTTCCCTTTCTCACTGCCCCCGTGCTCTCTTCGCCGAAACATCCCACCAATCTCCTGTCGCCGCTCTGCTCTGGTCCCCGTCCGATGGAGTTCTCCCGCCGCGGCCCAGCCACCGACGACCCTCCGCCGCACGGTACGTGCCGCCCGGGACACCCTCCGCCTCCGCTGCCTTTGCAGGAAGCAACTCCACAGAGAACGCCTCCCCCTCCTTTTCCCCGTCTCTGACTGCGATTGCTTGGGAAAACCGCTAGAATCTGCATCTGTTGTTTCAAGGAGGACTCGAGGATTTGGAAGCTGCTTCTTCCCTGATTTCCTTTTTCCTTCTACTAGGAAGAGGTTCTTCCCTGCATCACGGGAGGCTCCGAGACCGAGGCAATCCATTGTACTGGGACTGTTCTACCTCTATCTAATCCGCGGCTTACAGAATAGTGGCAGCAGACTAGCTGTGGTTTGATTTGCTTGGGGGCATAACATTGAAGATCCTGCCCAACTCGTTTGTCCTCTCGTCAAAAACAAATCAGCTTGTCGATCCTACTTTATCCGGTTCACCTGTTCCTCTGATCAGATGCAGAATACTTGTTCAAGCAAACAAGGGCAAGGCAATGGTGTAGAATTCTGATCCTTGTTTGTTCCTATTGCTGGTGCAGGGGAGGCAATGCTGGTGATGAGGGATGCTTTGCTGTGGCAGCTCCAGAAGGACCGCCTTCGCCAGGAAATCATCATGGCCGAGCTGTGCAAGATTGAGGGCGCCATGGCCCTGCGCGCTGTGTCCGGTCACCACAGCACGCCGATGCCCCATGACAGCATGCCGCAGCACAAAGGACCCGTCTTCAGCTGGGAACACGACGTCGGCGTGGGTGAGGAAAATGATGTGAAGCTACCAAGCAACTATGGAAGGCAGAGTGCAGAACCCAGATTTTGGAACCCCGTCGCAGAAGATCGCGCGGAAAAATGCTGGAACCCGTGCAAATGCAGGGTTAATTCGGGTGAACATAACTCAGCATTTGATGAACATAAACTGCAGGATTCCAGTGAGGTGAGCAGCTTGTCCATTTTGTTAGCTTTTCATATGTCATCTATTTTGCTTATTTAGTACTTCATTGGAATGAGGCGAGCAGCCGCTTTCATCAGTCCATTTTTGTTATTGTCAGGCAAATTGTTGTTAAGAAAACATCTTATGTTACTATAGGTATACTTATTACCTCGTAGTCACAGTTCACAATATCTGGACCTTGGTAGAACTTTTATAGCATACCATTATCAGTACTGGCAAGTTTGCTCGGCTTGTTCTCAGAATCATTTACTAATGATCTGGCCAAAACTTTAAAGAACTTATAAGGCCATGAAAGCGTCGCCTTCTCTGTTGTCAGAAGTACATACTAATGGTCTAATCTAACTGCATATCAAACAGAATGTTCCTCCAAATAAAGCATCGCCTGCGGAGAAGTGGGAACTGACAGGAATAACCATACCAGTTAAGAAGCCGAAGCCACCCATGAGCCCCAGAAAAAGAAAGAAGCCACCCATGAGATGGACTTGCCCGGTGTGCCAGGTACAGGCAAAGTCTGCGCATAAGCATTGTGCTGGGAAGAAGCACCAGTCAAATATAGCAACATTGGAATCAAACATTAAGGCCATCAGTTATCAGAAGCCACCTTTAGCAGGTTGCAGCATTTGTCAAGTTATGTGTGGCACCGAATCAGATCTTGAGATCCACATGAAAGGTAAAAGGCACTTAAAGAAGATTCAAGCTCTATTCGAAGAAAGCAATAACAACTCAATCAATTCTGAGTCTCTGAAAGCAAACTTGAACACAGACAGCAGGATGCTACATGTGGAGAAAATGAACTGTGGCCTAGACTTGGAGAACCATCTCAGAGATGAAAGACACCAACTGAATGTTCGGACACTTTGCGAAACAGTCAACCAAGAGGAGAACAGTCCACCAGAAATTGTCAAGGACCAAACACCATCCTCAGAATGGGATTGTGTTAAGTGTCAGGCCAAATGTAACTCTGATGTCCATTTTGAGAATCACTGCATAAGCAGAAAGCATCAACAGAGGACCCAGGTGATACTTAGCAAAGACGATATCACGAAAACAGGCAGGACCCATGTGATACTCAGTGAAGGCGATGTCACGAAAATGGGCAATCTCCACATGGAAGCATCATGCAAAGAAGGCAGTAACAATGATATGGCAAGTAACATTGCGCCACAGGAAGCAAAATCGCATGAGAGCAATGTGCCAGAGCATGCAGAGAAACCACCTTCAGTACAGAGTTGCAACATTTGCCAAGGTATCTGTAACTGCGCACCAGATTTTGATATGCCGCAACATGTGGAGGAGACGAGTTGCAAATTAAGCTGGAAGAGCTACCTCAGACCCAGAGACGAGAGTCTCCAACTGATGGATGATTGGGCCCTTCGCGAAAAAATTAACCAAGATAAAAGCAATCCACCAGAAATGTCCAAGGACCAAATATCATCCTCAGAATGGGATTGCGCTACATGCCAGGCCAAATGTAACTCTGACCCTCAAACCGAGCATCAGTGTAAAAGCGGAAAGCATCAACAGAAGATCGATGTGACACTCCATGAAGGTGATATTGCCGAAGTTAGCAGTCTCAATGCAGCCCCATGCAAAGAAGACAATAACAGCCATATGGACGTTGCGCCATGGGAAGCAAAATCGGATGAGTGCACTGTGTCGCAGCATGTAGAGAAGCCACCTTCAGTATGGAGTTGCAGCGATTGCCAAGTTATCTGTGCCCGTGAATCAGATTTTGAGGTCCACCTGAAGCGTGAAAGGCACTTGATGAAGATTGGAGCCCTGCTTGAAGAAAGCAAGAACATGGCAATAGCCGAGTCACAGAAAGCAAACTTGTACCCGGACAGCATGCCGCAGCATGTGGAGAAAATGAATTGTAAATTAGACTTGGAGAACAACCTCAGAGATGAGGGACACCAACTAAATATTCGCTCCCCTTGCAAAGAAAGCAACCAAATGAAAAACAATCCTCCAGAAATTGCCAACGACCAAGAACCACCCTCAGAATGGGATTGTGCTATGTGTCAGGAAAAATGTAACTCTGAATCTCAGGTTGAGCATCATTGTGAAAGCAGAAGGAATCAACAGAAGACCGACGTGATACTCCGCGAAGGCGATATTGCGATAGTGAACAGTCTCCACATCGCAGCCTCATGCAAGGAAGGCGATAACAACAGCACGGGCATTACACCACCGGAAGCAAAATCAGACGAGAACAATGTGCAGCAGCATGCAGAGAAGCCACCTCCGGCATGGGATTGCAGCGATTGCCAAGTTACGTGTAACCGCGAATCAGATTTGGTGTTCCACCTGAACGGTAAAAGGCACTTAAAGAAGTTTCGGGCCCTACTCGAAGAAAGCAAGAATAAGGCAATGAATTCTGAGTCACAGACAGCAAACTTGAACCAGGACAGTGTGCCGCAGCATGCAGATAAAACAAATTGCAAACCAAACTGGGAGAGCTACATTAGACTCAGAGACGAGAAACACCAACTCAATGTTCAGGCCCTTGGCGAAGCAATCAACCAAGACAAAAACAGTCCGGCAAAAAAGGACCAGATACTGTCCTCGGAATGGGACTGCGCGATGTGCCAGGCCAAATGTAACTCTAAAGCTCAACTTGAGCATCACTGCACAGGCAGAAAGCATCAGCAGAAGACCCAGGTTGTACATGGCGGAGGTGATATTGCAGAAGTAAGCAGTAGCAACGA
The DNA here is from genome assembly GCF_002575655.3 of Aegilops tauschii subsp. strangulata. Lineage (NCBI taxonomy): Eukaryota > Viridiplantae > Streptophyta > Magnoliopsida > Poales > Poaceae > Aegilops > Aegilops tauschii. Next base: position 351,827,339 of record NC_053039.3, read on the forward strand.
TATAGCGACGAACGTTGTGCCACGGGACGCAAAATCGCATGAAAAAAATGTGCCACGGCATGCAGAGAAGTCACCTTTAGTAGGTTGCAGCATTTGCCAAGTTATCTGTGGCCGCGAGTCAGATCTAGAGATCCACCTGAAGGCTAAAAGGCACTTAAAGAAGATTCGAGCTCTATTCGAAGAAAGCAAGAAGGCAATCAATTCAGAGTCTCTGAAAGCAAACTTGAACCGGGACAGCAGGCCGCCACATGTGGAGAAAATGAACTGTGACCTAGACTCGGAGAACCACCTTAGAGATGAAAGACACCAACTGAATGTTCGGACCCTTTGTGAAACAATCAACCAAGAGGAAAGCAGTCCACCAGAAATTGTCAAGGACCAAACACCATCCAGAGAATGGGACTGTGCTATGTGCCAAGCCAAATGTAACTCTAAAGCTCATTTTGAGAATCACTGCATAAGCAGAAAACATCTACAGAGGACCCAGGTGATACTCAGCGAAGGCGATATCACGAAAATGGGCAATCTCCACATGGAAGCATCATGAAGAGGCAGTAACACCGATATGGCAAGTAACGTTGCGTCACAGGAAGAAAAATCGCATGAGAGCAATGTGCCAGAGCATGAGTCACCTTCAGTAAAGAGTTGCAGCATTTGCCAAGGTATCTGTAACTGCGAATCAGATTTGGATATCCTCCTGATGAGTAAAAGGATCCGAGCTGTCGCAGAAGAATGCAAGAACACGGCAATGGGTTCTGAGTCACAGAAAGCAATGTTGAATCCAAACGACGTGCCACAACATTTAGAGGAAACGAGCTGCGAATTAAACTGGGAGAGCTACCCTAGACTCGGAGATGAGAGACTCCAGCCGATGGATGATCAGGCCCTTTTTCGAAGAATTAACCAAGATGAAAACAATCCACCGGAAATTACCAAGGATCAAATACCATCCTCAGAATGGGATTGTGCTACATGCCAGGCCAAATGTAACTCCAAGGCTCAATTTGAGAATCACTGCATAAGCAGAAAGCACCAAAGGAAGGCCCAGGTGATGCTTGCCAGAGGCGATTTGTCATGAACAGGTAGTGTCGAGACCGTGGATGAACTACCTTCAGATGGCTCGGATCGCAAGGAAGAACTTCCTTCGGATGGCTCGAGTAGCAAGGATGAACTGCCTTGGCAGAAAGTGGAGGAGTGAAAAAGGCATTGAACCTTTGAGAGGTCGCGATCTGCCATGTGGGAAGCTATCCGAAGCTAGGGCTTGTGTTCCTGTATGTGGGTGTATGGTTGTTAGGGGAAGTTGCAAACATGATGTATGTACATTCATTCGAATTATGTGATGGCATTGCAAGAATCTAATGTCGTCCATTTCAGGACAAACTGCTGACTGGTTTACTGTTTCAATTTTCAATGATTCATGTCATGTGATGATCAGGTATACATACTGTACGATCCAGCAGTTTGCTATGTCTTTACTGAGATTAGAAGATTACCCAGGACCTTCCAGTAGGAAGAAAGGTTTATTTGCTCTGCACGTCTAAAATGCTACTACCTCTGAATATATAAGACGTTTTGTCAGTTTAGATTGAACTGTCAAAACGTCTAGGAACAGAAGATTATAAGGCTGACAAGCAACTGTGGATCTGCTCATTAACATGCACTGCAATGAATACACCTGGCAGTTGGCACACTCCTGAATATTCACAGAAATATGAGAATGGCTAAAACTATCATCTAGTTTACGTTTTAAGATCATTACTGTATTGATGAAAGGATTCTCTAATAAACAAACTACACAATTGATCTGAACTAATAAACAGAAACGTTGCTTCTAAATCATCCATAACATGCCTCGAAAGAAAAGCATAGGCAAAGAACAGTGACTCAAAATCCAGGCTGGATGTTTCATAACATTGTAATAGGATTGAACTTGCCTAAGTGTGTCAAACTATCTCAGTCCATGCCTCTACAGGGCATGAACTGTAAACATGAAGCATGAGTATCCTTATATCAATTGTCATTTACAGAGCACTGGGCAATATTTGACGGAACCAGGCAGGGGTGCAGTCAACCACCAGAGAAGGATGCCATGCCATACCCATTTCTACGGCGGTACTAGACCTGCAAGGCTACCCGGTCTTGCCATGCGGCTGCCCTCTTATCATCACTGGCTGGGGAATTTTCTGTATCCCTATAAACTGATAGGTTGATATTGGAGGTCATCATATCTTCATCTACACCAGCCTGATCAAGCTTCCCAGGTTCTGGATGGTCCTGGTACCCCTGGAAACCGGCTCCCTCAGCATTCTGCAGGTAAAGAGAAATCCAGATTGTCAGAAAATGCAATTAGGCAGGTGAAGAGAAATCCAGATTGTCAGAAAATACAATTCGGCGGGTAAAGAGGCAGCAAAAATGTCAGATGTAAGAAATTCACATTACAGCTACAGTCTGACTGCATGGCATTTCAAAACATACCATTGCAGAATCATGATTTAAGTCCACATTTGTGTTCTTGCTGGTGGACGGCCCTTCATTGATTCCCAGAATGGATGGGATTTGCTTAGCTTTCTTCTTCTTTAGCCTGTGATGCGTTTGCTCTGAATCATCCTTGGCAAACGAACTGTACTTCTTCCGCAAGAATCTGGCAGAAAAACGCAATTCCAAACTTCTAATGTCAGTGAAAGGGAATAAAACCAGATCATAACAAGTAGTGACAAAGAACTGATCAAGAAACTGTCTGTCGTACTTGACTTCGGCGAGCAGTCCAAGCTTTCGCTGGTTTATGCGCTCTAGCCTCCTCTTCTTTGCCTCAGTTTCCTGCATCAGCCATGCTACCAGTGTCAGTTCCGAGTCCAATCGAGAACATAGTACAGTATCCAAGGCATTAGTCCGTACTGGTAGAACTAAACTAATTCATTGACACGGTGAAACCCCCTTACATTAGCAGTACAATCGAATCCTCAATCCCGAATTTTAACAATCTTCCAACTGGACTAGTAAATCAGCAATCAGACAGAAAAGCAATCTGCTAGTAGTACAGAAGATCAAACAGCAGCGGATTGTGACGCCGACAAACAAGGCCACGGATACAATGTAGTGTATTATTATACGATGAACTTGTATGCAGAGTAGGAGGAGGTTCGGCGAGTCGGCGGCGGCGGCTGCCAACAACGGCGGAAGGGAGGAGATGGGAGCACCTTGAGCAAATCGTGGTAGTCCCGCCAGAGGGAGTCGAACCTGTCCCTCCCCCTGCCGCCGCCCTGGGCGGGCGGCGGCGGCGGCGCCGAGGGAGGGGGCCTCTTGGTGCCCTTCCTCCTGGGCAGGCGCGGCTCCCCGGCGTCGTCCATGGCGCAGGCGAGACCGAGCACCCAGGAAGGCCGGCCGGCGGGGGGCGGGGAATCCAGGAGGGCGGCGGAGGGGTGGGGAGGGGGGAAAGGTGGATAGATCCGGACGGAGAGGGGAGGGGAGGAGACGGGGAAGGGAAACCGAGAGCGGGGCCGCGTGGAGTCGGGACTCAGGCAGGCCACGGGAACGGTGGGAGGGAGGTGGGGATTGGGGAGGTGGAGGGGGCGGGGGGACGTCCATCTTCATCTATCCGGTGCGGTGCTAGGGTGCGCGCGTGGGCGCGTGACCGAGAGAGACAACCGAGGAAGGTAGGGAGGACGGACGGACGCTGCTGGTGCTGGGTTTGGGGCTGCGGCTGGGCTCCCAGCGGTGGAGTTGCCGAGCTGGAGTTGCAAGTTGCAACTTCAACCGCAGCGAGAGCGAGGCGAGAGGTGCAGCTTCCCTCCCCTCCCTCCATGAAGTTCCAGTTTCCACTCTGCCTTCCGCGTATCCTGGGGCCGGGGATTGTCCTCCTCCACGGGTACTGTTCTTGGATTTTTCTTTGCCTCAGCCAGTTCAACTGCTCTTCCTATAATAAGGCTATAAATATAATTTCAATACGACGAAACGAGTGAACAAACGCACTAAAACGTGTCTATATACATCTGATTTTGAAAGAAGTTAAAACATCTTATATAATTCTAAGACGGAGGGAATACTACATTTTTTGCGAAAAACACATATCCTTATAAAAACCCTAAAGGATAAAATCCGAACCACCTGAAAATTGCAACGGATCCAAACGATATGGATGCCCTTTCGTTTCGAATCTGACGTCCGATATGTGCCGGTGTGGTTAGTTCGCGACAAGCCGTGCGTTGCGTCGTGCGTCTCTCGCTGACTTGTGGGTCCTTGTCGCGCTGCATGTTTCGCCCAATAGCGCACGATCTCCACATCCCTCTTCTCTCCGCCCGCATTCACTCCCTCTCTTCAGTTTCGCTGACCGCGCTGCAACTCGCCATTGCTTTGCCTCGCCTCTTAATCTCTCCTCCATCCGCGACGATTCGGGGCGGAAGCGCGTTCTGGTTCTGCGGCGGACGACGGTTGATTGCGGGTTCCTTCCCCATTCCCATGTTTTGCGCAGTGCTTTTCCCCCTCCGTTCCGCCGCGGATTTGTGTGGTTGTCCTCCTCGTATCGGTCGGTAGTGTATGGTCTTAAGCTCGTTCAGCGGCAGCGTTAGGTTTGTGTGGACGACTGCTAGCAGACGAAGAACGGGATGTGGTTGATTTGTGCGGATTTGGTCAGCTGGTGGGTGGTGTTGTTGTTTTTGTGGCGATTCCCTGTCGGTTATTTTTGGGTGGGTTGTTGATTTTTTTTAGATTTAATTCAGATGTGCATTTCGGATTTGTTGTGTGTGGTCCACAGATTTCGTTTTGGCATGTGGTTTGGAATGTGCAGTAGGTGGTTTTTTAGAGTTTGAACTGTAAATTGTATATAGGTGGGCTGTTGATGTTTTGTGTGACACATGTATTATGTGTTGTTGGTTAGGTTTTTTAGATTTTGTTCATGATTTGTACCTTGTTCATAACTTGATAATTGCATGCTGTAAAATTAGGTATCTATCCCTTTTGTTCATGATTTGTACCTTGCTAGTTGTCTTGTTCCCATCATCTTTTACTGCATAATACTAGTGTCATAGTGCTTGAAATAACCAGGGCATAGTGCTTGGTTTTATCAGGGGCATAGTGCTTGCATTACCATGCTATAGTGCTTGGAATTATCAGGTACACGATTATGGGAATTACCAGGGTATATTGCTTAAATTTATCAAGGGCATAATGCTTGAATTACCACTCTGTAGTGCTTGAAATTATAAGGTCTTTGTTTTCGGAATTACCACGTGTGATGCTTCAAAATTAGCGGGATCTGCAAGTTTATGTTTGGTCACTATTTTTCATCATGTTTAGTCACCCAGTAGTTTTTATGTTAATAGTGTCACGGATAGTGCTTCTAATTCACCAGGAGATTCAACCTTTCTAACGTCATGTTTTTAGTCACTATGATTTTTGCTCTATGGCAAATCTTCATATCTGACGTACTAAAATCACCATTATGTTGTTGTTGTGTGTTCATGATATTTTTGAACTTTTTCCACCCATGTGTATGTTGTTGGTATGTACTTTGCATAGGTTCCATTTGTATTACGTGGGAATTTAGATGTCTTATGTCTGTAAATTACCAGTGTTCTTACTACCAAGTTTCTGTCAATATGAGTTATCATGTCGTTATGTTCAAGTTACCACAGGAATGTGTATACAAGTTACCATGCAGTTTTATTTTGCTTGATGTCTTTTAATTCTCGATGCACAATTTTGATAGGGGTGGCAGATTATTAATGCCATTTAATGTTTTTTTGCCTTTTTAGTACGTGATAGGGTGGCAATGTCAAGGAAGCGCAAAGGAGATGGTGATGGTCATGAGGAAGTTCCTTCGAAGAGGCTGAAGCACCCTCCACCTCAAAACGGGGCTTCCCCTAGCTCGATTTTGGCTGCATGTAAAGGTATGTCTGGCAAGAGGAAGGATGCCATTGATGCAATGGACTTCAAGAGCCAACAGAACATCAAGTGTGACCACCCCTTCAATGGTCTCAATGCATGGCTTGCCGGGATATATGACCCTGAATTCCGTGAGGTGGTAGTTCTAGGGCGGGGCAGGCTTCCTGTTAATGAAGAGTTTGTTCATCGTGTGATGGTCTTGCTGCGTGGTGGGGAAGATGCTCCTTACAACCTCCTTACGGAAGTCCATATTGAGCTAGGGGTTGAGTTGTTTGGTGATCTTGGATATGCGCCGAAAGTGACAGAACTCCTTGAGCTGATCACGAGCTTTGAAATTTTTTGACACCAATTTCAAGCGGTTGTGGCTTATGCTTGCCGGTAATACAGTCATCGCGCCGACCACCTCCAACAAGATCAACCCCAGGTGGTATGGTGTGCTGGTAAGTTTTTTTCGACTTGTTCTTTTTGTGATGGTCACTATACTTCTTGTGCCTAGTAACTGATACGTCTCCAACATATCTATAATTTATGAAATATTCATGCCATGTTTACAACAATTTTATATGGTTTTGGTATGATTTGGATGGATCTAACCCGGACAAACGTTGTTTTCAGCAGAACTACTATGGTGTTGTTTTTCGTGCAGAAATAAAAGTTCTCCAAATGCAACAAAACTTATTGACGATTTTTTTGAACAAAAGGGGCACTAGAAGCTTCGTGAGAGGGCCAGAAGAGCCACGTGGTGGGCACAACCCACCAGGGCGCGCCAGAGGGGCCTGGCTCGCCCTGATGGGTTGTGGTCACCTCGAGGCCCATCTTAGCGTGAAACCAGCGCCGAAAAATCGTATAAATACAGAAACCCCCAGAAATAACCCTAGATCAGAAGTTCCGCCGCCGCAAGCCTCTATGGAGACGAAAAAACAATCGGGAGCCCATTCCGGCACCCTGCCGAAGGGGGAAATCATCACCGGAGGCCATCTTCATCATCCCTATGGTCTCCATGATGAGGAGGGAGTAGTCCACCCTCGGGGCTAAGGGTTTGTACTAGTAGCTATGTGTTTAATCTCTCTCTCTCTCTCTATCTCTCTCTATTGTGTTCTTGATTTGGTACGATCTTGATGTATCGCGGGCTTTGTTAATATAGTTGGATCATATGGTGTTTTCCCCTCTCTATCTTGTTGTGATGAATTGAGTTTTCCCTTTGAGATTTCGTTATTATCGGATTGAGTACTTTTATGGATTTGAGAGCACTTGATATATGTCTTGCATATGAATACCCGTGGTGACAATGGGGTATTATATTGATTCACTTGATATATGTTTTGGCACTCAACTCGTAGATTCCTGAGGTGGCACTGGTGTAATCTATGCATAGGGGTTGATGCACGTTTTCGTCCTTGTTTCTTCGGTGGAAATCTTGGGGCACTCTTTGAGGTTCTTTGTGTTGGATTGAGTATTATGAATCTGAAATTGTTTGATGTGTATCGTATCTATACCTACTAATAAAAGAAATAGGTATTCTTAGTCCGTTTTGCTATTTTATAGGAAGCCCCCTAATGTTTTTGACATTAAACCCGCAGTACATATCAAATGTTTTTAAAATACTCATATCTTCTAAACCATAACTCCAAATTTAACATGTTATATATGGAATTTAATTAGAAAAATATGTAGAATCTTAAACTGCATATGAAAAAAAGTGTTCAAGAGTTACCCTAGGTTGGTGATTCTTAAACTAAAAACTGCCATTGATGCACACATGTCTCCACTACAAAAAAATACACTTCCGTGATGATACGTGTTTGTCACAGTAGGTCGCGTTTTTTGTCATGCATGTACATCCATGAAAAATTTATGACAGAATCAATATAGTCATACTTATGCTGTCGTAGAAGTGTTCCATGACATTACCAAAATTATCATCACGGAAGTGTCCACTTCCATGACGATAAATCGCGCGTCACAGAAGTGCTTTCGTCAAGGGTGACCGACATGTGGCATCCACCGTAACGGAACGCCGTTAAGCTATCGGGTCGGTTTTTGGATCCGATAACCCGTTAACAGCCCCGACCAATGGGGATTTTCCACGTGTAAAATCATCATTGGCTAGAGGAAACACGTGTCGGCTCATCGTTGGGACAGATGTCATCCACTCACTGGACAGAAGGCGCCTATGATACGTCGACACATGGCACGGCCCAACAATGGCCCATTCCTGTGAAAAGGCCGGCCCGTTTGACTTGGTCAAAAGCTGGCGGGCCGGCCCATGGAAAGCCTGTTAACGACCTGTTCGCATATAGCCCATTTACAGCCCGCTAACCCAAGGCCTGTTACGCCCTATCCGAATTAGGCCTAGTAGCGTCATCTGGGCCATCCAATATGATTCCAGCCCGTTTTCACTTCTGGCCCATGTATAGCCCATGACGTCTTTCGGCCCATATGAGGCCCTTTGTAACTCTTGGCCCATTAGCGGCCCGTGCTGAAATTGGCCCGTAATGAACAGTGTATTACTTTACACCCATTAACGGCCCGTAATGAACAGTGTATCACTTTATACCCATTAACGGCCCGTTATTCCGTTGGACCGTTTCCAGCCCAAGTTAACTTTTGGCCTTCTGAGGGCCCATTTATTCTTGGGCTCATTTGCAGCATTCGGTTACTTACGGCTCGTTACTGTCATTTTCTGCTTGTGGGCCAAATTCAGCCCGTCGTTACAGTCGGCCCGTTTGTGGACCGTTAGTCTGTTGGGCCATTTTCATAGCATCACCAAATACGGCCTATTAACGATGGCCCGTTATGGTCGGCCCATGAACGGGCGATTCCAACTCTAGCCAGTTTACGGCCATAATGCGGTTTGTTTGGCCCATGTTTGGCCAATCGATCATACGACCCGTATAAGGCCCATTGATGATACGGCCCGCAGAAGGCCCATTGTTTCTACGACCCGTAGAAGGCCCATTGTTTATACGGCCCGTAGAAGGCCCACTGTTTCTACGGCCAGTAGGAGGCCCAGTGTCACTACAGTAAATATTAGCCCATGGTTATTGTGGCCTAGTTTTAAAAAATAGGTTATTGCAGCCACTAGCTAATCGCGGAAAAAGAACTACAATGACTACAAGCAAACAAATAAACAAGACAACAAGGAAATAAATAAGCAAGCAACTAACGCTAGGCTATCATGGCTATTACACATATTACATCCACTGGGCATCAAAGTTCGCCACCAGTGCAAATATAGGGAACAAAGTAGCATATCATATACACTGGTTGTCAAAGTTGGCGACCAGCGCAAATAAACGCCGCAGCAAAACAAATCCAGAACTGAAACCACTTCAGAAGATCTCAAGAAACAATATCCTGGGTACCCATAATGCTGGCAAGATGCTTAGCAAGCTTATTAACTTTCTCTTGTTTGGCGCTTAAATCCTCCAGCGCTTGCTGTTGCACCAGAAAATATGCATCTGAATTCTGCAGGGACTTCCTCAGTCCTTCAGCTTCCTGTCGCAGAACATCTGATCGATGTCTTTCAACTTGAAGTTGAGACTCAAGAAGACGAACTGATTCAGGCAGCGAGTTCGAAGAGCTTGTGCCAGCAGTAGTGGCCAGTAACTCGAACACTACATCAAGACACGACTTTTGGGTTCCCTCACTGTCGTCAAGATAGTTTTTATCAGCGTTTTTGGAGACCAACAGGGATGTCTCACTATCTTGAACCTTATCTGCATTACTTCCTTTACCATTGGATAACGCGGTACTGTTCTCCAATATTTTGTCCGCATTCTAAAAGAGAAACAAGCAGACACATCACATGTTTACCATGTTGTATATGAAACTCATTTTGGTAAATGAGTTCAGTAGTAAAGTGGACAGGATAACAGCATGAAACAAACATATATCTATGTCCATGGTCACTTTATGGTCTATATCATTCTAGTTTTTGTTGCCAAATCAAGATAGAGACACAGTTCAAATAATATTTGTTCAAGACAAAGCAGAATAGACAGAATATAAGTGTGGGTAACTATAGAGCAATAACAACACTTGTAATGTGCATGACATGAGAACATAACTGTTTATTCAATTGAAACTGAAATCAACATAGAGCAGGTTACAATAGCAAACCAGTTAAAGAAACAGGTTTAAAACATACCTGTTGCGCCATTGGAGTTTCAATTCCATCCTTCAAATTTGAAAATAGTTGGTATGAGTAAATACTGCAAGAGCAAAGGAGTATGAACCATAGCTACAAAACCTGACCTGAGAACAAATCTTCTTCTTCTCCTTTAAGCGTTGAGTTGGGATTCGGAGTGGTGGTCCTCGTGCTTTGGGCACTGCAGTTCCCTTACTAACTGCTCGTGTTTGGGTGCTCTGTGGTGGAGACGGTGCTGTGTCAACTGGAACTGGGTTACTATCTGCCGGGGTTGGGGTTAGAAGGGGTGTAGCTGGTTCTCTGTCCAACTGGGTAGGGGTACAATCTGCGAGAGTCTGGGTTATGTGTGGTGGATCTGGTCCTTGGGCAAGTACAACCTGTTGGGAATCGTAGCATAATTTTAAAATTTTCCTACGCTCACCAAGATGCATCTATGGAGTATACTAGCAACGAGGGGAAAGGAGTGCATCTACATACCCTTGTAGATCGCGAGCGGAAGCGTTCCAATGAACGTGGATGACGGAGTCGTACTCGCCGTGATCCAAATCACCGATGACCGAGTGCCGAACGGACGGCACCTCCGCGTTCAACACACGTACGGTGCAGCGACGTCTCCTCCTTCTTGATCCAGCAAGGGGGAAGGAGAGGTTGATGGAGATCCAGCAGCACGACGGCGTGGTGGTGGATGTAGCGGGTCTCCGGCAGGGCTTCGCCGAGCTTCTGCGAGAGAGAGAGAGAGAGAGGTGTTGCAGGGGAGGAGGGATGCGCCCAAGGCTGTAGGTTGCTGCCCTCCCTCCCCCCCTTTATATAGGCCCCCTGAGGGGGGCGCCGGCCCAGGGAGATGGGATCTCCAAGGGGGGGCGGCGGCCAAAGGGGGGGAAAGGGTGCCTTGCCCCCCAAGGCAAGGGGGAAGCTCCCCCCAAGGGTTCCCAACCCTAGGCGCATGGGCGGAGGCCCAAGGGGGGCGCCCCAGCCCACCAAGGGCTGGTTCCCTTCCACTTTCAGCCCACGGGGCCCTCCGGGACAGGTGGCCCCACCCGATGGACCCCCGGGACCCTTCCGGTGGTCCCGGTACAATACCGGTAACCCCCGAAACTTTCCCGGTGGCCGAAACTTGACTTCCTATATATAATTCTTCACCTCCGGACCATTCCGGAACCTCTCGTGACGTCCGGGATCTCATCTGGGACTCCGAACAACTTTCGGGTTTCCGCATACATATATCTCTACAACCCTAGCGTCACCGGACCTTAAGTGTGTAGACCCTACGGGTTCGGGAGACATGCAGACATGACCGAGACGCCTCTCCGGTCAATAACCAACGGCGGGATCTAGATACCCATGTTGGCTCCCACATGTTCCACGATGATCTCATCGGATGAACCACGGTGTCGAGGATTCAATCAATCCGTATGCAATTCCCTTTGTCAATCGGTATGTTACTTGCCCGAGATTCGATCGTCGGTATCCCAATACCTTGTTCAATCTCGTTACCGGCAAGTCTCTTTACTCGTACCGCAATGCATGATCCCGTGACTAACGCCTTAGTCACATTGAGCTCATTATGATGATGCATTACCGAGTGGGCCCAGAGATACCTCTCCGTCACACGGAGTGACAAATCCCAGTCTCGATCCGTGCCAACCCAACAGACACTTTCGGAGATACCCGTAGTGCACCTTTATAGTCACCCAGTTACGTTGTGACGTTTGGCACACCCAAAGCACTCCTACGGTATCCGGGAGTTGCACGATCTCATGGTCTAAGGAAAAGATACTTGACATTGGAAAAGCTCTAGCAAACGAAATTACACGACCTTTTATGCTATGCTTAGGATTGGGTCTTGTCCATCACATCATTCTCCCAATGATGTGATCCCGTTATCAATGACATCCAATGTCCATAGTCAGGAAACCATGACTATCTGTTGATCAACAAGCTAGTCAACTAGAGGCTTACTAGGGACACGTTGTGGTTTATGTATTCACACATGTATTACGATTTTCGGACAATACAATTATAGCATGAACAATAGACGATTATCATGAACAAAGAAATATAATAATAACCATTTATTATTGCCTCTAGGGCATATTTCCAACAGTCTCCCACTTGCACTAGAGTCAATAATCTAGTTACATTGTGATGAATCGAACACCCATTGCGTCCTGGTGTTGATCATGTTTTGCCCTAGGGAGAGGTTTAGTCAACGGATCTGCTACATTCAGGTCCGTGTGTACTTTACAAATATCTATGTCTCCATTTTGAACACTTTCACGAATGGAGTTGAAGCGACGCTTGATATGCCTGGTCTTCCTGTGAAACCTGGGCTCCTTCGCAAGGGCAATAGCTCCAGTGTTGTCACAGAAGAGAGTCATTGGGCCCGACGCATTGGGAATCACCCCTAGGTCGGTAATGAACTCCTTCATCCAGACTGCTTCATGTGCTGCCTCCGAGGCTGCCATGTACTCCGCTTCACATGTAGATCCCGCCACGACGCTTTGCTTGCAACTGCACCAGCTTACTGCTCCTCCATTCAAAATATACACGTATCCGGTTTGTGACTTCGAGTCATCCAGATCTGTGTCGAAGCTAGCGTCGACGTAACCCTTTACGACGAGCTCTTCGTCACCTCCATAAACGAGAAACATATCCTTAGTCCTTTTCAGGTACTTCAGGATATTCTTGACCGCTGTCCAGTGTTCCATGCCGGGATTACTTTGGTATCTTCCTACCAAACTTACGGCAAGGTTTACATCAGGTCTGGTACACAACATGGCATACATAATAGACCCTATGGCCGAGGCATAGGGGATGACACTCATCTTTTCTATATCTTCTGCCGTGGTCGGGCATTGAGCCGTGCTCCATTGCACACCTTGCAATACAGGCAAGAACCCCTTCTTGGACTGATCCATACTGAACTTCTTCAATATCTTGTCAAGGTATGTACTCTGTGAAAGACCAATGAGGCGTCTCGATCTATCTCTGTAGATCTTGATGCCTAATATATAAGCAGCTTCTCCAAGGTCCTTCATTGAAAAACACTTATTCAAATAGGCCTTTATACTTTCCAAGAATTCTATATCATTTCCCATCAATAGTATGTCATCCACATATAATATGAGAAATGCTACAGAGCTCCCACTCACTTTCTTGTAAACACAGGCTTCTCCATAAGTCTGTGTAAAGCCAAACGCTTTGATCATCTCATCAAAGCGAATGTTCCAACTCCGAGATGCTTGCACCAGCCCATAGATTGAGCGTTGGAGCTTGCATACTTTGTTAGCATCTTTAGGATCGACAAAACCTTCCGGTTGCATCATATACAACTCTTCCTTAAGGAAGTCGTTAAGGAATGCCGTTTTGACGTCCATCTGCCATATCTCATAATCATAGTATGCGGCAATTGCTAACATGATTCGGACGGACTTCAGCTTCGCTACGGGTGAGAAAGTCTCATCGTAGTCAACCCCTTGAACTTGTCGATAACCCTTAGCGACAAGTCGATCTTTGTAGATGGTCACATTACCATCTGCGTCCGTCTTCTTCTTAAAGATCCATTTGTTTTCTATGGCTCGCCGATCATCGGGCAAGTCAGTCAAAGTCCATACTTCGTTTTCATACATGGATCCTATCTCGGATTTCATGGCTTCTAGCCATTTGTCGGAATCCGGGCCCGCCATCGCTTCTTCATAGTTCGAAGGTTCACCGTTGTCTAACAACATGATTTCCAGGACAGGGTTGCCGTACCACTCTGGTGCGGAACGTGTCCTTGTGGACCTATGAAGTTCAGTAGCAACTTGATCATGATCATCATCATTAACTTCCTCCCTAGTCGGTGTAGGCACCACAGGAACATCTTCCCGCGCTGTGCTACTTTCCGGTTCGGAAGGGGTGACTATCACCTCATCAAGTTCCACTTTCCTCCCACTCAATTCTTTCGAGAGAAACTCCTTCTCCAGAAAGGACCCGTTCTTGGAAACGAAGATCTTGCCTTCGGATCTGAGGTAGAAGGTATACCCAATAGTTTCCTTAGGGTATCCTATGAAGACGCATTTTTCCGACTTGGGTTCGAGCTTTTCAGGTTGAAGTTTCTTGACATAAGCATCGCATCCCCAAACTTTTAGAAATGACAGCTTAGGTTTCTTCCCAAACCATAATTCATACGGTGTCATCTCAACGGATTTCGACGGAGCCCTATTTAAAGTGAATGCGGCAGTCTCTAAAGCATAGCCCCAAAATGAGAGCGGTAAATCGGTAAGAGACATCATAGATCGCACCATATCCAATAGAGTGCGATTACGACGTTCGGACACACCATTTCTCTGAGGTGTTCCAGGCGGCGTGAGTTGTGAAACTATTCCACATTTCCTTAAGTGTGCACCAAACTCGTGACTTAAATATTCTCCACCACGATCTGATCGTAAGAATTTTATTCTCCTGTCACGTTGATTCTCAACCTCACTCTGAAATTCCTTGAACTTTTCAAAGGTTTCAGACTTGTGTTTCATTAGGTAGACATACCCATATCTACTTAAGTCATCAGTGAGAGTGAGAACATAACGATATCCTCCGCGAGCCTCAACACTCATTGGACCGCACACATCGGTATGTATGATTTCCAATAAGTTGGTTGCTCGCTCCATTATTCCGGAGAACGGAGTCTTGGTCATCTTACCCATGAGGCATGGTTCGCACGTGTCAAATGATTCGTAATCAAGAGACTCCAAAAGTCCATCTGCATGGAGCTTCTTCATGCGCTTGACACCAATGTGACCAAGGCGGCAGTGCCACAAGTATGTGGGACTATCGTTATCAACTTTACATCTTTTGGTATTCACACTATGAACATGTGTAACATCACGTTCGAGATTCATCAAAAATAAACCATTGACAAGCGGGGCATGACCATAAAACATATCTCTCAAATAAATAGAACAACCATTATTCTCGGATTTAAATGAGTAGCCATCTCGAATTAAACGAGATCCAGATACAATGTTCATGCTCAAAGCTGGCACTAAATAACAATTATTAAGGTTTAAAACTAATCCCGTAGGTAGATGCAGAGGTAGCGTGCCGACGGCGATCACATCGACCTTGGAACCATTCCCGACGCGCATCGTCACCTTGTCCTTCGCCAGTCTCCGTTTATTCCGTAGTTCCTTTGGTGTTGCCGGCCTTCTTCTTGTCCGCTAAGTATTTGGGGCAGTTCCGCTTCCAGTGACCACTTCCCTTGCAATAAAAGCACTCAGTCTCGGGCTTGGGTCCATTCTTTGACTTCTTCCCAGTAACTGGTTTACCGGGCGCGGCAACTCCCTTGCCGTCCTTCTTGAAGTTCTTCTTACCCTTGCCCTTCTTGAACTTAGTGGTTTTATTCACCATCAACACTTGATGTTCTTTTCTGATTTCTACCTCAGCTGATTTCAGCATTGAATATACCTCGGGAATGGTCTTTTCCATCCCCTGCATATTGAAGTTCATCACAAAGCTCTTGTAGCTTGGTGGAAGCGACTGGAGGATTCTGTCAATGACCGCGTCATCCGGGAGATTAACTCCCAGCTGAGTCAAGCGGTTGTGCAACCCAGACATTCTGAGTATGTGCTCACTAACAGAACTATTCTCCTCCATTTTACAGCTGAAGAACTTGTCGGAGACTTCATATCTCTCGACCCGGGCATGAGCTTGAAAAACCAGTTTCAGCTCCTCGAACATCTCATATGCTCCATGTTTCTCAAAACGCTTTTGGAGACCCGGTTCTAGGCTGTAAAGCATGCCGCACTGAACGAGGGAGTAATCATCAGCACGTTGCTGCCAAGCGTTCATAACGTCTTGGTTCTCTGGGATTGGTGCTTCACCTAGCGGTGCTTCTAAGACATAATCTTTCTTGGCTACTATGAGGATGATCCTCAGGTTCCGGACCCAGTCCGTATAGTTGCTGCCATCATCTTTCAGCTTGGTTTTCTCTAGGAACGCATTGAAATTGAGGACAACGTTGGCCATTTGATCTACAAGACATAGTGTAAAGATTTTAGACTAAGTTCATGATAATTAAGTTCATCTAATCAAATTATTTAATGAACTCCCACTCTGATAGACATCCCTCTAGTCATCTAAGTGAAAAAACATGATCCAAGTTTAACTAGGCCGTGTCCGATCATCACGTGAGACGGACTAGTCAAGATCGGTGAACATCTCCATGTTGATCGTATCTTCTATACGACTCATGCTCGACCTTTCGGTCCTCCGTGTTCCGAGGCCATGTCTGTACATGCTAGGCTCGTCAAGTCAACCTAAGTGTATTGCGTGTGTTCCGAGGCCATGTCTGTACATGCTAGGCTCGTCAACACCCGTTGTATTCGAACGTTGGAATCTATCACACCCGATCATCACGTGGTGCTTCGAAACAACGAACCTTCGCAACGGTGCACAGTTAGGGTGAACACTTTCTTGAAATTATTATAAGGGATCATCTTACTTACTACCGTCGTTCTAAGCAAATAAGATGCAAAAACATGATAAACATCACATGCAATCAAATAGTGACATGATATGGCCAATATCATTATGCTCCTTTGATCTCCATCTTCGGGGCACCATGATCATCTTCATCACCGGCATGACACCATGATCTCCATCATCATGATCTCCATCATTGTGTCTTCATGAAGTCGTCACGCCAACGATTACTTCTACTTCTATGGCTAACGCGTTTAGCAACAAAGTAAAGTAAATTACATGGCGTTATTCAATGACACGCAGGTCATACAAAATAATAAAGACAACTTCTATGGCTCCTGCCGGTTGTCATACTCATCGACATGCAAGTCGTGATTCCTATTACAAGAATATGATCAATCTCATACATCACATATATCATTCATCACATCTTCTGGCCATATCACATCACTTAGCACTTGCTGCAAAAACAAGTTAGACGTCCTCTAATTGTTGTTGCAAGTTTTTACGTGGTTTGTAGGTTTCTAGCAAGAACGTTTTCTTACCTACGTATGACCACAACGTGATTTGCCAATTTCTATTTACCCTTCATAAGGACCCTTTTCATCGAATCCGTTCCGACTAAAGTAGGAGAGACAGACACCCGCTAGCCACCTTATGCAACTAGTGCATGTCAATCGGTGGAACCTGTCTCACGTAAGCGTACGTGTAAGGTCGGTCCGGGCCGCTTCATCCTACAATGCCGCCGAAACAAGAAACGACTAGTAGCGGCAAGAAGAATTGGCAAACTCAACGCCCACAACTGCTTTGTGTTCTACTCGTGCATAGTAACTACGCATAAACCTGGCTCATGATGCCACTTTTGGGAATCGTAGCATAATTTTAAAATTTTCCTACGCTCACCAAGATGCATCTATGGAGTATACTAGCAATGAGGGGAAAGGAGTGCATCTACATACCCTTGTAGATCGTGAGCGGAAGCGTTCCAATGAACGTGGATGACGGAGTCGTACTCGCCGTGATCCAAATCACCGATGACCGAGTGCCGAACGGACGGCACCTCCGCGTTCAACACACGTACGGTGCAGCAACGTCTCCTCCTTCTTGATCCAGCAAGGGGGAAGGAGAGGTTGATGGAGATCCAGCAGCACGACGGCGTGGTGGTGGATGTAGCGGGTCTCCGGCAGGGCTTCACCGAGCTTCTGCGAGAGAGAGAGAGAGGTGTTGCAGGGGAGGAGGGAGGCGCCCAAGGCTGTAGGTTGCTGCCCTCCCTCCCCCCTTTATATAGGCCCCCTGAGGGGGGCGCCGGCCCAGGGAGATGGGATCTCCAAGGGGGGGCGGCGGCCAAAGGGGGGGAAAGGGTGCCTTGCCCCCCAAGGCAAGGGGGAAGCTCCCCCCTAGGGTTCCCAACCCTAGGCGCATGGGGGGAGGCCCAAGGGGGGCGCCCCAGCCCACTAAGGGCTGGTTCCCTTCCACTTTCAGCCCACGGGGCCCTCCGGGACAGGTGGCCCCACCCGGTGGACCCCCGGGACCCTTCCGGTGGTCCCGGTACAATACCGGTAACCCCCGAAACTTTCCCGGTGGCCGAAACTTGACTTCCTATATATAATTCTTCACCTCCGGACCATTCCGGAACCTCTCGTGACGTCCGAGATCTCATCTGGGACTCCGAACAACTTTCGGGTTTCCGCATACATATATCTCTACAACCCTAGCGTCACCGGACCTTAAGTGTGTAGACCCTACGGGTTCGGGAGACATGCAGACATGACCGAGACGCCTCTCCGGTCAATAACCAACGGCGGGATCTAGATACCCATGTTGGCTCCCACATGTTCCACGATGATCTCATCGGATGAACCACGGTGTCGAGGATTCAATCAATCCGTATGCAATTCCCTTTGTCAATCGGTATGTTACTTGCCCGAGATTCGATCGTCGGTATCCCAATACCTTGTTCAATCTCGTTACCGGCAAGTCTCTTTACTCGTACCGCAATGCATGATCCCGTGACTAACGCCTTAGTCACATTGAGCTCATTATGATGATGCATTACCGAGTGGGCCCAGAGATACCTCTCCGTCACACGGAGTGACAAATCCCAGTCTCGATCCGTGCCAACCCAACAGACACTTTCGGAGATACCCGTAGTGCCCCTTTATAGTCACCCAGTTACGTTGTGACGTTTGGCACACCCAAAGCACTCCTACGGTATCCGGGAGTTGCACGATCTCATGGTCTAAGGAAAAGATACTTGACATTGGAAAAGCTCTAGCAAACGAAACTACACGACCTTTTATGCTATGCTTAGGATTGGGTCTTGTCCATCACATCATTCTCCCAATGATGTGATCCCGTTATCAATGACATCCAATGTCCATAGTCAGGAAACCATGACTATCTGTTGATCAACGAGCTAGTCAACTAGAGGCTTACTAGGGACACGTTGTGGTTTATGTATTCACACATGTATTATGATTTCCGGACAATACAATTATAGCATGAACAATAGACGATTATCATGAACAAAGAAATATAATAATAACCATTTATTATTGCCTCTAGGGCATATTTCCAACACAACCGTGGTTCTATCTGCATCAACTGGTAGCACTATCTTTTCTGACATAACTATATAATGTGTTTATTAAATAGGTTGGCATGCCATAATTCACATACATTCACGGATAGAATGCCATAATTCAAAATATGATGACTGTAAACACTAAACAGGATGAGATGATATAACTATATGATGTCTTTATTAAATGGGTTGCCATGCCATGATTCAGATAGATGATGTGTATGTACTATGTAAACATGATGGCATGATATAATTCAAATATATGATTTATATAGTAAGCAAGTAAGCAGATGGCAATCCATATATGATGTAAAAACTAAGCAATGCAAGACAACATGCATGACATGGGTAATATAACCCTGCCAAGTTTGAGCATAGACCTCAGGGGGGAAATAGGACTGGTCATCAGTCTCTGAATCCTCCTCTGAGGAGCTCTCTGTAACCAGCAAGATGTCTGCTTCAGCAGGTAGCATTTTCTGCTCTGAATACCTTGTTTTCACTCCAGATACTTCCATCACTGCTTCAAATGGTGATGCACAGGAAGAGTAGTTGAATATACAAACGTTGTCGACAAATGGAACACGTAATACAAAAAAAATGATAGCATGATATAATTCACATACATGATGACTGGCTAAACAGCATGGCATTGCATAATTCACATATATAATGCCTTTGCAACAAGATAGCATTGTATAATTCACATATATAATGTCTTGCAACAAGATGGCAATGCATAATTCACATATATGGTAATTAGACACTGAACAGGTGGCATTCACACAAAGCATGTCTAAACTAATCAAATGACATAGCAATGCGAGACACCATACGCACGATATGAGCAACATAACCCTGCCAAGTTAGAGCATACACCTCGGGGGGGGGGGAATAGGACTAGTCATCTGTCTCTGAATCCTCCTCTGAGGAGCTATCCGTAACCAGCGAGATATGCGCTTCGTCAGATAGCATAGTCTGCTCTGAAGACCTTGTTTTCACTCCAGAATTTGCCATCACCGTGTCAAATGGCTGATGCACACGAAGAGCAGTTGAATGTACTAACACTGTTGACAAATGTAATATGTAACGAAAAAAAAGGATGGCCTGATATAATTTACATATAAGATGACTGGCTAAGCAGGATGGCATTGCAAAATTCACATATATGATGCCTGGCTAAACAAGATGGCGTTGCATAATTCACATAAACGATGAATAAACTAAACAGATGGCATTCACACAAAGGATGTCTAAACTAAGCAGATGACATATTTGATGTATAAAGTAAGCAATGCAAGACACCATTTGCATGATATAACCAACATCAGCATGCCAAGTTAGAGCAAAGACCTCAGGGGGTAAATAGGAGTTGTCTTCTCCTTCTGAACCCCCCTCAGAACAGATATCTTCCTCTCGATTACAATCCGAAATGCGTGGAGGGGGGCTGCCTTTGCGCCTACCATGGAGCGACATCTGCATGAAATTTTATTGCCACGCAAGGCTCGTCTCTTTTGCTCTACATGTTCAGTTCCATTGTTTACAATAACTGTCATGCATAGGAATAAAACATAGTGAGATTATGTAAGGAGTGCATGCAGAAATCCAGAGTGATGGTAGCAACCCGTGGATAGTCCCAAAACCAATAATAGCAGGCAGATAATGGCTTCAGTTAAAAAATACAGATAATGGCTTCTTTACTGTTTGTTTCCCATCCAACATGAAACTCATAGTAGACACCGGAGATTAACCAGATAGTAGATAGATACTATTGATAGCGGCCCCGATATGTACCCCACAACCATTTAAAAACTCAAGTTTGACCATTAGTTTGGAGCTGACTCAGAGTCTAATCGGTGAACAGGATGATAAAGTAGCATATAATATTAAGCGATGCATAACGTAAGCAGACACGAAAGAGTGTGACCTCTCTTGCGGACCCGTGTAGTCCTCGAGGTCATCTGCTCGGTTGATGATGGTAATGCAGTTTTCATGGCTGCCAGCGGCGGGGAAGAAGATCTGAGGCGGCGAAAGACATAGGCCGGATCCCTGCTGTGCTGGACCCTTCTGTCGTTGGAGCAGCTGAGCTGGGGTGGACGACGGCGCAGCAGGAGCGAGACAAACCACGCAAGGTTTTCTTTGACAACTATCTGTAAGAGAAGTAATTCTGCAAGGGCTCGTTTGAATTGGAGGATTCCAACAATGCAGGGATAGGAAATAGATAGGAATAGGATAGGAATGCACGTGCAAAACAGAGAATTTAAAAACACAGGATTTCTGCCAATCTGGGCGTTTGATTCACAACAATTGGAAGATGACAGGATGCAAAGAAGCATGGTGAGATTAAGTCAAACCACAAGAAAATGTACGGTTATAATGCTATTATGCTACTATCTCTTAGTCTTGTGCTTCATGAATAGGAATTTGAAAAGGAGGACAAGTGAAAATTAAAATTCCTACGTTTTTTCTTTCAAGGAGACACTAAAGGAACAAATCCGTGTGCTCAGTGGACAATATATATAACATGTAGAGTAAAAAAGAGATGCAACAAGTGTACAACCTCTTTGGCGAAGCCATGTCGATCTCAGCGTGATTGGGGTTAGCCGGTGAGGATGCTCCGGCTGACTTTGCTGTCGGAGGAGGGGAAGAAGATCTTAGGCGTCTGGAGATGGAGCCTGCGGTACTGCTCCACTGTGATGGAGGGTTTCTTCGTTGGAGCAGCTCCGGTGAGTTGTACGACGCCGATGTTGAAGCAGGACAAGAGAGACAACGAACACGTTAACCTGAGTGGAATTCTAATAGCATCTCCAATACATGACGTAAAATACATAACCACAAAGTGCTAGATGTAAAATACATCAGCCGCTCATCTCTGAACTTAACTGTCGAAAGTGAACTTAACTGTCGAAACTGAACTTAACTGTCGAAACTGAATTTTGATGTCGAAACTGAATTTTGCTGTCGAAACTGAATGCACTAGCAAGGTGAGGCTACACGTCGGTCGACTGACTTTTTCATCTCTGGTCAGTCGATTTTGCAGCCGTTGGATACGAAATCAAGGGCCTGCGGTTCATCTTCAACCTCCACCCCCCTGAGCCGCCAGCCACCACCGGCCAAACAGCAGCCCCCCGCCGCCCGCGGCCGGTGGTGCGCTGCCCCGCCCGCCCCGAAAACACTCCCCACCGCCGGTCCTCCGCCGCCCCGGCCATCCCTCTAGGCCCCCCGTGCCGAGCTTTTTCTCCGGCGATCCCCACGCCACCGCCCCGCCACCACCGGCGACCACCGCCCCCATCCTGAACCCTAAGATAGATAGTGGGGTACCTCTCCGGCGAGCCCCCCTTCCCGCTGCGGCTGGTTCTTCCTTCACCCCGGCGAGCCCCCCCCCACCCCCTGAAAATTGACTGACCCAAAAGTCGATTCAGTCGACTGAAGTGTAGCTAAATCGGAGCAGCATCGCAAGCAAGAGCAAGAGCGAGAGTAGCAGCGCGAGCAAGAGCAATAGCAAGAGCAGACCAGGCAGGGGACCGAGAGCAAGAGCAGAGCAGCAGCGCGAGCGAGAGCTAAAGCAGCAGCAGCTCCTACTGATGTGGACGTCGCCGCTGAGGGAGCGACACCGTGGAGGAAGTGGCCGGCGACGCCGCCATGGATGGAGCCGCGCCGTGTCGGCTCGGGACCGAGCGCCGGCAGCACCGTGAGATCGAATCAAGAAGAAAATGCGGCGATTAGTGTACAACCTCTTTGGTGGCGCCGATTAGGCCACGGCTTCATCCGAGGAAACGGTGATGATGATGCTCTTTCGGTGGTGCAGGTGAAGACGGCGGTGTGGGAATGGAGGTGGCGCGAAAGACGAGGGGAACGTCGGGGCAGCTCCTTGGAGGTGGAGGACGGGGTGGCTGAACCGGCGGGACGATGAGATCGACGACGGATCCTCATCCGGTACGGTGGATGAGGGACGTCGAGGTGTTGCTGTGAACGACGTCGTCGGGGAAGAGGCTCCGGCTGGGTGGCGGACGGAGCAGGGTGTGGGGTTTCGTCGCGGGTTTTCGCGGCCTCGGTGTATGAATGGGTGGGCGGATGGGATGGCAGTGGGGAACCATGGCTTAGAGACGCGCTTGTCCGAAATGTGGGGTAAGTTACGAAAGTACCCCCACCGATTTGAGGCGGTTCTTTCGGTTCAGGGGTACCACGGGCATTTCGCGTGTCGGGATTTCACAGGAGGTGGGAGTTTTTTCACGCGTTGTAAATTCGGAATAGCAAGGCGCGGGTTGAGATGGAGGGAGTTGTCGGAGCACAACGAGACAAAGATATATCTTAAATATTTCGGGCTAACAAGGCGCGGGTTAAAATTTCCGGACAAGCCTAACGTGTACTGTACCAAATCAATGCGCACTACAAATGTCATTCAAAACTTTGAATTCATGTTATGTTCAATTAAAATATTTCGCTACATGTATAATGCATGCAACCTACTACTCAAATGAACGTTTTAGTGCATTCCAAACGTATATACTACCGCTTCAATATGAACTAAATTTGAATTCATTTCTCTATTTGAATAAGATCTACAGTAATGATTGTTGTGAAGTCAAAGCATTTGAATTCGTTTCTCTGTTTTAATAAGATCTACAATCATCATTATTGTCAAGTTAAACCATCGTTTGTGTATTATCTTCACAGCACACCACATGATTAGTCTCGAGTTACATATGAACTATGTGTACTATATGAACTCGAACTAGATTTTTTGAATCCACTTTATTTTGATTTCAAATCACATTACATTTCTAGCTCTAGCTAGATCTTCATAATCTAAACCATGTCTCATATGTATAATGTGTTTATCACATTATGTATGGTGCCCCGCCCCCTACGCCTACAAGTATTTAGATGTGAGTTGCAAACACCACACATTACCACAAATTCAAATAAAATGTGAGAATGTTCGATATATAATATTGTTTAGATTGTTTGATATTTAGTTGTAAGCTGCAAACGCCACACATTATCACAAATTCAAATAAAATGTGAGATTGTTTGATGTATAGTATGGTTTAGATTGTTCGGCATTTAGCTGTGAGTTGCAAATGCCATGCATTATCACATTATGGTATAACATGTGCACAGCACGTGTATCACCGCTATATTCATGCATGCAATGTTTAAAACACTATGATCTCCTATTCAAATATATGAATCCACTTTCATATCAAATTATGATCTTTGTTAGTCTCTTACACCCACACAATCCTCTAACCTTTGTAGCTACCACTAACTTTCTCTCGTGCATGCACGCGCCCTCCTCGCCCTCCCCCTCCCTCGGCATTCTATCCACCGGGCACATTCAATTTTTTCTTTAGGTCGTTCTCCCAGAGTCTCCACAACTCCTTTCCGACACACACCGATCGATAAACCTCTCCAGCGATGCCTGCCTACAACATACACACACACCTTCAATCTCCTCCTTTATGTGTCCTTGCCTCGTGTCTCTCATACGGTCAGACACACGTGTAAACTCTCGCCCCTCTTTTCATCGATCTCACAACCGCACACTCCTCCCCCTATCTAGCTAGTAGTTGGGCCTCTCGCACCACCTCCTAGCTCCATTCTCTCTGTCTATCCGTCTCGCTGGGCCTTATTTGCCTCTAACAAATGGACGTACACCGACCGATCTCTCGCTATACATATAGCTAGCTAGGTCCTTATAACTCGTTTTTACCCACACGTCAATCGATCTACCTCATTAGTTGTGTCTCTCCCTTCCTCCGACAAACAACAATTGATCTACCGATCTAGTTAGGTTTGCTTACCAAACACATGGTTCCCCTTCATCATCCATGGATGCGTCCCGACAGATCTATCATGCACAGGCACACACAGAAACACATCCCCACTCTTATTGATAACATTGCAGTTCTACCCTCAGTTTGTCTAGTAGGCCTCTCCCACCATCTTCGAGAAGCAACTCCATCACCCATCCAGCACTCTAGCCCTCTCCCTCCCTCTCTCTCTCCTCTCTCTCTCTGTCCCATCATATTTCCCGTCCTTCAGTTATGTATGGATGTCGACCGATCTCCCTCAAGACATAGTTGGGTCTCTCCTTCTCAACACATATACGAGTCGTTCTACCTCTATAGTTAGGCCTCTGCCTACCCCTCCCCCCACCCCCTCCCCCCCACACACACCGATACATCGAGCGCTCTAGTCATGTCTCCCTGCCACACACAAACTTGACATGTGCCCTCTAACGTTCCGGTAGGCCAGTCGCCCTATATCTTTGACTTGCACACACACACAATTTCGATGGCTCTCTTCATCGATCTCGCACCCACCCACTTGATCCTCTCTTCGACTCTATCGATAGCTATGACCGCTCCCTCTCTTCTCGTGGATTGCCCAACCCTCTATGTATGATATGGATAGGCCTCCATTTCACACACATTGCATGCAAAATTTTGTTTGAGATGTCATCGACACATATTCCCACAAATAATTCACGAAATCAACCCCCAACCCAAAACAAAAAACACTCACGAACACGGTTTGTATCTCTCACACACACACCCACATAGGTGGGGGACGTGCACGAAGAGAAGAGGTGCATGCACGGTGCATGTACTCCCGTCTCTTTCCCAACCACACCCGCGCGGGTACATGGTGGAGCTCATTTCTGTACGAAAAAGGCAGCCCACGTGGTAATTTGGCGCGTGTACTGGTTGTCCACTTGGTGGAGGGAGGATCGTCTACCACGGTTGAACAAACAAATTGCGACTTGACGTGTTATGTTAAAAAAAGAGGCAAACCATGTGGGTCCTACCTTAGAGGCAAGGCTCTATACACTGGAGTACTTTTGATGTGTCTCGTCAACTCACAAAACGAGGAGAAGCTTGCTTAGTACGCCGTCTCCCCCGCCCACGGGCGCGGTGGCTCGCAGGATGAGGTGAAGCTTGCTCCGCCTTACGCCCGCTCCCTCGCCCATGCGCGTGGTGGCTCGCAGGACGAGGAGAAAAATTTACTACTCCCTCCGTTTACTCCTCGTCCCTACTACCTTGGTTATAGAGATTATATCATATTGTTTGGAATATATATGTCCTTTAGTAGATTTCAATATGAACTACTAGTACATACTCCAAACACTGATGTATATAGACGTATTTTAGAGTGTAGATTCACTCATTTTGCTCCGTATGTAGCACTCTCCCTCGCCCCTCGACCCTCGCCCACATGGTGGACGTGCAGCAATTCATTCGGTCTCATATAGCCAGAACGATATATACTGCACTACCATTATTGCTCGACTTCCCAAAGAGGCGAAGAGCCAATCGCAAGGTTAATATTTTGGAGATGCCAAGCGCAAGGTTATAGGAGAATGAGTAGTAGGTGCCACGTCATTTATAAATAAAGTTTTTTTCTTCAGTGGCATGTACGCAATATGATAGGTTCATATGGAGAGAAAAGGAAACCGCTCCACTATATACATAGTCAGGATGGGCCAGCCTACACGGTTGCTTGCTGGGGTTGCTCTCTTCACACTCTCTCGCACAAAACGACTGTGGCCACATCTCTAACATCCCGGCAGATCATGTCTGCTTGGGGAAGGGGTGGATGCTTAGTGTAGATGCGGTGGCCGTCGCCGACGGTGAAAACCCATTGTCGGCACGTCCCGATCAGGGGTCCCCGTCGTTCTCTCTCACAAAGACGGTGAGGTTGCCTTCGTCCCTTGCTCACTGCCGCGACGTGGGCAGTTGCCGCCTCCCGCCGCCCTCCTCAAGGTTGAGCTACGTCCCTCAGGTACAACTCCCTTTACAGCCGGCTTGCACCACTGCTCCAGCTGCCCACATCACTCCCTGTGGATATTTCTCTACTTCTTTGCCCCGCACATACCTCTACTCGCTTCTACGTACTGTATTTGTGATGAGTTTATGTCTCATCAACTAGTCCCAGTAATCTTATTCTAATCACGCTTCTTCAATTTCTTTGCCACAGGGATGCTCATCTCGATTTTGGTGAAACTGCACAAAATGATCCGATGGTCAAAAGGTTGCAAACTTCATTTATTAGGAAGCTCGAACGTTGCCAGCAAATTGAAGCCTGGTCAGGGTTCACGGTTCAAGGGCTAGGGACTGCATGGATCTTTTTTTCTTTAGCTGCCTCTGTTCCAAAATAAGTGTCAACTTTAGTAGTAGTACAACTTTGTACTAAAGTTTGCACAAAGTTGAGACACTTATTTTGGAACGGAGGGAGTACATATTTGCTATGATCTGTCAATCATTGAGATGCAATAGCATGCATGTTAGTCTCCTTTGTATTTGATGAAATGTTGCAACGGGCAACCTTGGATGCAAGATACATGTAACAGAAGCTGGAAGCTTCATAGCATTGTACAAATTTATCTCGCTGATAAATTACAGTACGTACTATACTAGTACTTCCTCCGTTCCTAAATATAAGTCTTTGTAGAGATTTCACCATGAACCACATGCGGATGTATATAGATGCATTTTAAGTGTAGATTCATTCATTTTGTTCCGTATGTAGTGGATTCTCTACAAAGACTTATCTACTAGTAATAGCTAGCCCCCACTACTAGGAATTCTCTATCCTCTCCTTGAGCCACATCATCAAAATTGATGTAGCCGTTAGATGAAGTAAATCAGTCCATAATAGCCGTCTGATCTAGACGTTGAGAGGCTCCGCACTAAGCCACATGCAAGCATGCAGAAATACCGTGGCACATGCATGTGAGTGGGTTTTAAATCACATCAACATGTCTGCA
Source organism: Aegilops tauschii subsp. strangulata (assembly GCF_002575655.3). Classification (NCBI taxonomy): domain Eukaryota; kingdom Viridiplantae; phylum Streptophyta; class Magnoliopsida; order Poales; family Poaceae; genus Aegilops; species Aegilops tauschii. The sequence continues at coordinate 351,855,185 of NC_053039.3, forward strand.
TGCAAGCATGCACCGGTAGCATGCATGTAAGTGAGCTTTTAAGTCCCATTAACATGTCAAAAAGAAAAATATAATCCCATTATGCAGTAGGAGTTGGCTGATCTTTTTTCCTTACGTGGGATGATCTAAATGATGATGGGAGTTTATTTAGTTTGGCTACCACATTTGTCATGTGGTTATAGAGTTTTTTTAGTTCTATGAAATCGATAATTTTGCGCAGAGAGATATACCGCTGTTCCGCGGCAACGCGCGGGGACTCATCTAGTAATATTTAGGAACGGGGGGAGTACTATGTAAAGAGTTAGGTGTCGCACGGTGATAGTGTGAGGTGGGCCATGTACTCACTGAGCCTGCGTGTTTTCACTGCTCTTGCACGCCTCCGCTGTAAGAATGGAGAAAATTGTAATCTAGTAGTAGTACCTCCTTTCGCCGAAAGCGTGGGACATCCAGCAGTCCTACCACCTCAGTAATAAAGACCAATGAGCCGTCAAATCACATAGAACCAACAGTAAGTTGGACGAACGAAGCAACCATCACTCTTGTGCCAGTGAGAGGTCGCGTCTGCTCTGCCCGAGCATGAATGCGGCACCGATTCTTTGGAGCGGCGTTGACCGTTTCGGGCGGGAAGCGCGCACGGGCGATGGAGGGGCTTTGGGTGGGCCAGGCTGGTCAGGAGCGGGCGTGGCAGCTGTCCGCATGTCCCTACCGGACACGCCCGGAAACGAGAGGATGCACCGACTCTCGTGGCTAAAATCGTACACTACACAACATCTCTGTGTAGGAGTAGGTCGATTTGTCGCTCTCTCTAACACACACATGCTGTTAAACACACACACACACACACGCACCTTGGTCCCATTGCACCTTCTAACGTGACTTATTACACCTAGACGGAGGGAGTAGTAAGTATACGAGATACGGTGGCACACTGACTTAAGTCGAATACAAGTGCCCAAAATTTGTGTGCATGTTATAATAAGGATTCACTTAAAATAGTACGTGAGCGAACAGAGGGATCAATTGGACAGTGTTCCCGAGCAGTAGCGAGATGTGTGAGGTAAGATACACCGCTGGCGCTTTTAATTTTTCTTATTAATTTGTTTGTTTCACCCTCTGACTGGTGGGACCCAACATACTACGTGGAGAGAGGTAAGGTGACTAAGGCTGCATTATTTCTGCACCACTGTGGATAGTCTTACGACCAAAGCCACATGACACGATTATGATTGAAATCCCAATGACTCCCACACACACAAAAAAACACGACATGCTTGTCACACGAATGCAGGAATGTATAAAAGGTTATTTCCCTCTCGTTGAACATAACGGGAGGGTTGTGTAGCTGGTTAGCCTGTTCGCTCATCAAACTTGAGGTCTCGGGTTCACATCTACACCATCGCGATGCAAGCCGCCGGGGATCGCGACGATAAGGTGCTCGCCAACTACTTTCCATTGGCACTTAAGCCCAACGTCATGTCATGGTTGATGCACCTGCCGATGGATTCCATCTCTTCCTGGTCGGACCTGTGCCACGAGTTTGTTGGCGCCTTTACCGGAGGCCACCAAGCTCCTGGACAGGCAAGTGACTTGCATGTCATCCCCCAGAAGGATGGTGAGTCCCTGCGTAAGTACATACAAGATTCAGCCGTGTGCAGTACACCATCCCAGACGTTCATCCCGTCGCTGTCATCAGTGTGTTCCATTAGAACGTACGCAACCGCAAGATGCGTCAAGAGCTGGCGATGAACAAGGTCAAGGATGTAGCCGAACTGTACGTTCTGGCGGATAGGTGTGCTCGGGCTGAGGAAGGAAGGAAGTACCCCGGCGAGGACGCCAGCACGGCAACCGACTCCACGGACGAAGACGCCGCAGCCCCGACGAAGAAGGGCCGGCGCCATAACAGGAAATGTAAGGGCAAGACTGTGCTTGCCGTTGAGAGATCCGGAGACCCCGGCGCCGCCAAGAAAGCCAAGGCTGAGGACCTCGGCAAGGAGGATGCCGGGTGCACCGCCTATCGGGCCTTGCCGACCGCCGACAAGCCAGGAGGCTCCGACAAGCAGTACTGCAAGATCCACCGCACGAAGGGCCATGACCTCCAGAACTGCCGACAGGTTGAGCTGCTTGCTGAAAAGCAGAAAGCTGAATATGAAAGGCGGGACAAGGAGAAGGGTCAGGATGGTGCTGAGGGGTCCAGCAAGAAGCGTGGCGGCCAAGGGGGTTGCCGTGGCAAATATAATCAACAAGAGAGGCCCACTTGAGGCCGCGACAAGAAGGAAGAAGATGACGATCATGACGAGGACGACGAGTCCGGCGAGCATGAATTCCAGAAAGCTACAGAGGCCATGTGCGTCGATGGTGGCGCCTCACTGCACACCTCCCATTGCCGACTGAAGCTGTGGGCGCGTGAGGTCACTACGGCAGAGCCATCGTTCGATGCCCAGAAGCCACTGAAGTGGTCCCGCACGCCCATCATTTTTGACACCGAGGATCACCCTGATCGCACAACTGTGGTCGGGTGTTTGCCGTTGTTGGTTTCACCAACAATACGCAACCTCAAGGTGACAAAAGTGCTTGTTGATGGTGGGGCCGGTCTGAATTTGATCTCGCCTGATGTGATCAGGAGGTTGCAAATTCCTGGTGGAGATCTCGAAGAGACGGGCACGTTTCAAGGGGTCAACCCGGGAAGGAGCCAGCCAAAAGGTAAAATCACGCTGCCCGTTACGTTTGGGGGCGAGCTGAACTATAGGACGGAGAAAATCGTTTTCGATGTTGCCGAGATCCCCTTGCCATACAATGGGATCCTTGGCCGCCCAACGCTGGCCAAGTTCATGGCGGCGTCACACTACGCCTACAATACATTGAAGATGCCGGGGCCGCTGACCATCATCACCGTCCCCTCTGACAAGAAAGACGCGCTCGTCTACGCTGACCAACTCTACCAAGAGGGAGTTGCAGCAGCTGCCGCCAAGGCACTTGCTCCTGTCGCTGGAGCCCAGGGAAGGAAGAAGGCCGGCAAGACCCCTGTCGGCAAGACCTCTTCCGGCCAGACCTCCGGCACTCACTTCGGCAAGCGCGCCTCTTTGGAGTGCAGCGCTCCCGTCGAGGGCGTGCCAGAGAGCTCCATCGGCAAGAGCAAGAAGTCCAAAGCTGCACCACCAGAAACTAAGAAGGTGTCCGTCAAGGAGGATGGCACGAGCGGGGCTTCACTATAAGCTCCACCCTCGACAGCAAATAGGAAAGCGCACTCGTCGCCTTCCTGCGGGCGAATGTCGATGTGTTTGCATGGCAAGCATCTGACATCCCTGGCGTTCCTAGGGAGGTGATTGAGCACCATATTACTGTCTGTCCTCACACGCGACCAGTCAAGCAGAAGGTCAGGAAGCAAGCTTTGGAGCGACAAGAGTTCATCATCGCAGAGATCAAGAAGTTGGAGGCGGTAGGTGTCGGATGTGGGGTTCCGGCAAACCCTTAAGGTTTGAACACTGGGGTGTGCGCGAAGTCTTTCCCTCCTACCGATCTACGCCCTAGCTCACTTAGATCTCGCGGATGAACTCGACGAACTCGCAACACAGAAAGACACGAGATTTATACTGGTTCGGGCCACCGTTGTGGTGTAATACCCTACTCCAGTGTGGTAGTGGTGGATTGCCTCTTGGGCTGATGATGAACAGTACAGAGGGAAGAAGAGCCTCCTGAGGTTGAGGTGTTCTTGTGCTTGGTGACTTAGCGGGTGAGAGCTGGGTGAACTGCTCGACCCCCCCCCCTACTGTGGTGGCTAGCTCTACTTATATAGGCCCTGGTCCTCTCCCCAAATATTGAGTAGGAAGGGAGCCAACAACGGCGGGCAAATTTGAAGGGGGATAGCTAGTACAAGCTATCATGACAAAAGTGGTCTTCGCCTGCGAAAAGTTCTGGTGGTGATGCCATCTTGGGCTCCACGACGACCTCCGTCTTGCCGTCCTTCTGGTCTTGGTATTGTTGCACCGATATGGAAACCTTTGCCTGATGCCTTGGTACTCCTCGCCTGCGCTGGCCTCCTTAGCACCAAAGAGGAAACAAGGACGCTGCGCGCGCTGGCGCCCGCCTGGCGCCGATCGTCATGGCCCACGTCACGAGAGCCTCGTAAGGTTTGTCCCCCCTTGATATCTCCGCTCCTCGTGAGCCTGCCTGACTAGGCCACTCCTGAGGAGGTCTTGCGTCGTCCGCCTCGCGAGGCTTGGCCCCTCGCGAGGGTCTTGGATGCCTTGTTCATGAAGATGGGCCGTACGGCCTGCCGGCTTAGCCACGCCATGGGCCGCAGGCAGGCAAGTCTGGGGACCCCGTTCCCAGAATGCCAACAGTAGCCCCCGGGCCCAAGGCGCGCTCAGGCTTGGCTTCACGGCGAAGCCAAGGGTCAAGTTCAGAGCGCCGCCGGCCCCAAAAGCATGCGGCCTCGGTTGACGCGTGGCAGTTGATTGGAAGTGGGCGTCTTCGCTTCCCCACGCTGCCTCGGCAACTGCTTGACCTGACAAAAGGCTAGTGCCGGCAGCACTTGCCTTCATTGCTTCTTCCTCGCCTCGCTCCTGATCCCCTTTCTTGCTCCTCGCCACCGCTGCCTCAAGATCCGCTCCAATCTCATCCTGCATCCGCGATCCATGGCACCGCGCAAGGTCAAGACTTCCTCAGCACCGGCTTGGTATGAGACGGCCCTTGAGGCGCCCACCGTCATGGAGAAGAGCCTCGCTTCTGTACGCCTGCTGACGGCGGGTGAGAGCAATGAGTGGGGGGAGACTGAGCTCCGGCCTGCCTCCGACGTGCCAGAGCCCGAGGAAAGCACCTTCTTCCCCTTCTTCTTGAGCAGTGTTGCCGTCGGGTTGGTTCCTCCCTTCTCTGATTTCTTTTATGAAGTCCCCGACCACTATGGGCTGCAGGCATTGCATCTCCATCCCAACTCTGTCCTCCTCCTGTCCATCTTCGCCTACTACTGTGAGGCGTACCTGGGCGTGATGCCGTCCGTGGCGCTCCTGAGAAAGGTTTGGTAGGCTGGAGCTGCTCATATGGCACTTGGAGGTTGTCGAACGTGTTGACGGACAGGATGTTGAGCCCTGCACCGCCGTCGATGATGGTCTTGGTAACCTGCACATTGCTGATGACTGGGGAACACAACATCGGGAGGGCACCGGCGGTGGCTGCGCACTTGAGCTGATCTGCCGAGTTGAAAGTGATGGCGCATTGGGACCACTTGAGCGGGCGCGTGGCCTCGAGCTTGGGGAGCACCGTGTTCACCTCGCGAGCGAACTGTTTGAAGATGCGCTGAGAGGCTAGGGCCTGGGTGCCGCCCAAGATGCAGGCAATTGCACGCGGCTCCTGAAAGCCCCCAGCCCCCTCGTCCTGATGATGGTCGTCGTTCCTTCTTGGTGGCGGCAGCGGGGGATGACTGGCGTTGCCTTGGGGGCGATCCTCACGAGGCTGGTCCCTCGAGGCGCCCTCGCGAGGATGGTCCTACCAGCGGTCCTCACGAGGCCTGTCGCGCCATTCCTGGCGCGGGCCACGGTCGTCCCAGCGTCCGCCTCCATGCCCTCCTCCACGGCCGTAGCCCCGGTCGCTGCGCTCGCGGCGTCGACCGAAGCGTCCTTCTCGTATGGCTCTGAGCTCTTGACAGTCGCTGGTGTTCAGGTTGTGGAAGGCGCAGAACGGTCGGCTGTTCTTGGATGACTCGGGCTGATCTCTGCCCCGCTTGGTGTCGGGCTCCGCTGCTAGCACTGCTGCTTCCTTGCGCTTCACGTCCTTGGCCTTCTTCTCCTCTGCTCCTGCAACTGGCAGCTCGAGGAGGGAGAGGCGCCCCTCCTTGGCTATTGCGCACTTGGTTGCCAGGTTGAACAGCTCCTGAGATGTGCAGAGCTCCTCGTGGATAGCGAGCTCTTCCTTCATCTTGACGTCACGGACGCCGTCTGAGAACGCGGAGATGATAGCCTCATCCGTGACCTTGGGGATCTTGAGGCGGGTGTTGTTGAAGTGCTGGATGTACTTCTGGAGGGTCTCTCCTGGTTGTTGCTTGATGCGGCGTAGGTCGCCCGCGGCCGGAGGGCGGTCGCGAGTGCCCTGGAAGTTGGCGACGAAGCGGTCGCGCATCTCATCCCAGGAGGAGATCGAGCCGTGCTGCAGGTTCAGGAGCCAGGAGTGGGCCCCATCCTTGAGAGCCATGGGAAACCAGTTCGCCATGACTTTCTCATCGCCGTTGGCTGCTTCGATGCTCAGCTCATAGAGCTGCAGGAACTCTGCGGGGTCAGCGGTGCCGTCGTAGCGAGGAGGCAGATCCGGCTTGAACTTGCCTGGCCAGGCAACGCTACGTAGCTCGGGGGTGAAGGCGCAGCAGCCGGCCATGGTTGCTGGGGCCCGCTTCGGAGGTGGAGCTTGGTCTTGATGAGGTCCGCGCGGCGCCGTCGCGGGCGGTGCGCGGTCTTGACGAGGCGGCGCGGGAAGCGCGGGTGTAGCTTCTCGCGGCCGAGGGATTTCTTGTCAGCTTCTCTCTTCGCGCGCGGGCACCGGGCGTGGCGGATCACGCCGCGGGGCCGCGCGCCTTGGTGCCAAGGCACCGTCTTGGGGCAGAGGTGGTGGAGGCGCGCCATGGGCCTCGTCGCCCGTGGCTGGCTGAGGGTGAGGTAGAGAGAGGGACGGCGCCGGAGAGCCCCCTGCGGCACGGACGAGCTCAGCGACGCGGTCGAGCCACTCCTCGTAGAGGTCGTCGACTGGGCGGTAGCGCAGGAGTTCGTTTGCGGCGAGGAGTGCGGCCCGCGCCTCCATGGGAGCGCGGCGAACATGAGACGAAGAACCGGTCGGGGTCAGCGATGGAGTGGCGGTGCGGCCGTCCTGCCGTACCGAAGGGTGCAGCGAGGACGCCTGCTGCTCGTTCCCCGCCAGGCCGGTGGCAGCGTTGGCGGCGGGATACGGAGAACGATGAGGTGGCCCGCTGACGGGACCGTCTGAGCAACGCGGGCGGTGAGGGCAGCCCGACGCTCAGCTCGATCACGTCGAGCGTCCGCCATGGAGACAACAGAGCGACGAACTGATGGAAGGGAAGCTACGGCGCACCCCTACCTGGCGCACCAAATGTCGGATGTGGGGTTCCGGCAAACCCTTAAGGTTCGAACACTGGGGTGCGCGCGAAGTCTTTCCCTCCTACCGATCTACGCCCTAGCTCGCTTAGATCTCGCGGACGAACTCGACGAACTCGCAACACAGAAAGACACGAGATTTATACTGGTTCGGGCCACCATTGTGGTGTAATACCCTACTCCAGTGTGGTGGTGGTGGATTGCCTCTTGGGCTGATGATGAACAGTACAGAGGGAAGAACAGCCTCCTGAGGTTGAGGTGTTCTTGTGCTTGGTGACTTAGCGGGTGAGAGCTGGGTGAACTGCTCGATCCCCCCTACTGTGGTGGCTAGCTCTACTTATATAGGCCCTGGTCCTCTCCCCAAATATTGAGTGGGAAGGGAGCCTACAACGGCGAGCAAATTTGAAGGGGGACAGCTAGTACAAGCTATCATGACAAAAGTGGTCTTCGCATGCGAAAAGTTCTGGTGGTGACGCCGTCTTGGGCTCCACGACGACCTCCGTCTTGCCGTCCTTCTGGTCTTGGTATCGTTGCACCGATATGGCAACCTTTGCCTGATGCCTTGGTACTCCTCGCCTGCGCTGGCCTCCTTAGCACCAAAGAGGAAACAAGGACGCTGCGCGCGCTGCAGCCCGCCTGGCGCCCGCCTGGCGCCGATCGTCATGGCCCACGTCACGAGAGCCTCGTGAGGTTTGCCCCCCTTGATATCTCCGCTCCTCGTGAGCCTGCCTGACTAGGCCACTCCTGAGGAGGTCTTGCGTCGTTCGCCTCGCGAAGCTTGGCCCCTCGCGAGGGTCTTAGATGCCTCGTTGATGAAGATGGGCCGTACGGCCTGCCGGCTTAGCCACGCCACGGGCCGCAGGCAGGCAAGTCTGGGGACCCCGTTCCCAGAACGCCAACAGTAGCCCCCGGGCCCAAGGCGCTCAGGCTTGGCTTCGCGGCGAAGCCAAGGGTCAAGTTCGGAGCGCCGCGGGCCCCAAAAGCATGCGGCCTCGGTTGACGCGTGGTGGTTGATTGGACGTGGGCGTCTCCGCTTCCCCATGCTGCCTCGGCAACTGCTTGACCTGACAAAAGGCTAGCGCCGGCAGCACTTGCCTTCATTGCTTCTTCCTCGCCTCGCTCCAGATCCCCTTTCTTGCTCCTCGCCACCGCTACCTCAAGATCCGCTCCAATCTCATCCTGCATCCGCGATCCATGGCACCGCGCAAGGTCAAGACTTCCTCAGCACCGGCTTGGTATGAGCCGGCCCTTGAGGCGCCCACCGTCATGGAGAAGAGCCTCGCATGTGTGCGCCTGCTGACGGCAGGTGAGAGCAATGAGTGGGGGGAGACCGTGCTCCGGCTTGCCTCCGACGTGCCAGAGCCCGAGGAAAGCACCTTCTTCCCCTTCTTCTCGAGCAGTGTTGCCGTCGGGTTGGTTCCTCCCTTCTCTGATTTCTTTTATGAAGTCCTCGACCACTATAGGTTGCAGGCATTGCATCTCCATCCCAACTCTGTCCTCCTCCTGTCCATCTTCGCCTACTACTGTGAGGCGTACCTGGGCGTAATGCCGTCCGTGGCGCTCCTGAGAAAGGTTTGGTAGGCTGGAGCTGCTCATATGGCACTTGGAGGTTGTCGAACGTGTCGACGGACAGGATGTTGAGCCCTGCACCGCCGTCGATAAGGGTCTTGGTAACCTGCACATTGCTGATGACTGGGGAACACAACATCGGGAGGGCGCCGGCGGTGGCTGCGCACTTGAGCTGATCTGCCGAGTTGAAAGTGATGGCGCATTGGGACCACTTGAGCGGGCGCGTGGCCTCGAGCTTGGGGAGCACCGCGTTCACCTCGCGATCGAACTGTTTGAAGATGCACTGAGAGGCTAGGGCCTGGGCGCCGCCCAAGATGCAGGCAATTGCATGCGGCTCCTGGAAGCCCCCAGCCCCCTCGTCCTGATGATGGTCGCCGTTCCTTCTTGGTGGCGGCGGCGGGGGAAGACTGGCATTGCCTTGGGGCCGATCCGCACGAGGCTGGTCCCGCGAGGCACCCTCGCGAGGATGGTCCTGCCAGCGGTCCTCACGAGGCCTGTCGCGCCATTCCTGGCGCGGGCCACGGTCGTCCCAGCGTCCGCCTCCACGCCCTCCTCCACGGCCGTAGCCCCGGTCGCTGCGCTCGGGGCGTCGACCGAAGCGTCCTTCTCGTATGGCTCTGAGCTCTTGACAGTCACTGGTGTTGTGGGTGTTCAGGTTGTGGAAGGCGTAGAACGGTCGGCTGTTCTTGGATGACTCGGGCTGATCTCTGCCCCGCTTGGTGTCGGGCTCCGCTGCTAGCACTGCTGCTTCCTTGCGCTTCACGTCCTTGGCCTTCTTCTCCTCCGCTCCTGCAGCTGGCAGCTCGAGGAGGGAGAGGCGCCCCTCCTTGGCTATTGCGCACTTGGTTGCCAGGTTGAACAGCTCCTGAGATGTGCAGAGCTCCTCGTGGATAGCGAGCTCTTCCTTCATCTTAACGTCACGGACACCGTCTGAGAACGCGGAGATAATAGCCTCATCCGTGACCTTGGGGATCTTGAGGCGGGTGTTGTTGAAGTGCTGGATGTACTTCTGGAGGGTCTCTCCTGGTTGTTTCTTGATGCGGCGCAGGTCGCCCACGGCCGGAGGGCGGTCGCAAGTGCCCTGGAAGTTGGCGACGAAGCGGTCGCGCATCTCGTCCCAGGAGGAGATCGAGCCGTGATGCAGGTTCAGGAGCCAGGAGTGGGCCCCATCCTTGAGAGCCATGGGAAACCAGTTCGCCATGACTTTGACATCGCCGTTGGCTGCTTCGATGCTCAGCTCATAGAGCTGCAGGAACTCTGCGGGGTCGGCGGTGCCGTCGTAGCGAGGAGGCAGATCCGGCTTGAACTTGCCTGGCCAGGCAACGCTACGCAGCTCGGGGGTGAAGGCACGGCAGCCGGCCGTGGTTGCTGGGGCCCGCTTCGGAGGTGGAGCTTGGTCTTGATGAGGTCCGCGCGGTGCCGTCGCGGGCGGTGCGCGGTCTTGATGAGGCGGCGCGGGAAGCGCGGGTGTAGCTTCTCGCGGCCGAGGGATTTCTTGTCAGCTTCTCTCTTCGCGCGCGGGCACCGGGCGTGGCGGATCACGCCGCGGGGCCGCGCGCCTTGGTGCCAAGGCACCGTCTTGGGGCAGAGGTGGTGGAGGCGCGCCATGGGCCTCGTCGCCCGTGGCTGGCTGAAGGTGAGGTAGAGAGAGGGACGGCGCCGGAGAGCCCCCTGCGGCATGGACGAGCTCGGCGACGCGGTCGAGGCACTCCTCGTAGAGGTCGTCGACTGGGCGGTAGCGCAGGAGTTCGTTTGTGGCGAGGAGTGCGGCCCGCGCCTCCATGGGAGCACGGCGTGTGTGAGACGAAGAACCGGTCGGGGTCAGCGATGGAGTGGCGGTGCGGCCGTCCTGCCGTACCGAAGGTTGCAGCGAGGATGCCTGCTGCTCGTTCCCCGCCGGGCCGGTGGCAGCATTGGCGGCGGGATACGGAGAACGATGAGGTGGCCCGCCGACGGGAGCCGTCTGAGCAACGCGGGCGGTGAGGGCAGCCCGACGCTCAGCTCGAGCATGTCGAGTGTCCGCCAGGGAGACAACGGAGCGACGGAGTGACGAACTGATGGAAGGGAAGCTACGGCGCACCCTTACCTGGCGCACCAAATGTCGGATGTGGGGTTCCGGCAAACCTTTAAGGTTCGAACACTGGCGTGCGCGTGAAGTCTTTCCCTCCTACCGATCTACGCCCTAGCTCGCTTAGATCTCGCGGACGAACTTGACGAACTCGCAACACAGTAAGACACGAGATTTATACTGGTTCGGGCCACCGTTGTGGTGTAATACCCTACTCTAGTGTGGTGGTGGTGGATTGCCTCTTGGGCTGATGATGAACAGGACAGAGGGAAGAACAGCCTCCTGAGGTTGAGGTGTTCTTGTGCTTGGTGACTTAGCAGGTGAGAGCTGGGTGAACTGCTCGATCCCCCCTACTGTGGTGGCTAGCTCTACTTATATAGGCCCTGGTCCTCTCCCCAAATATTGAGCGGGAAGGGAGCCAACAACGGTGGGCAAATTTGAAGGGGGACAGCTAGTACAAGCTATCCTGACAAAAGTGGTCTTCGCCTGCGAAAAGCTCTGGTGGTGACGCCGTCTTGGGCTCCACGATGACCTCCGTCTTGCCGTCCTTCTGGTCTTGGTCTCGTTGCACCGATATGGCTACCTTTGCCTGATGCCTCGGTACTCCTCGCCTGCGCTGGCCTCCTTAGCACCAAAGAGGAAACAAGGACGCTGCACGCGCTGGCGCCCGCCTGGCGCCGATCGTCATGGCCCACGTCACGAGAGCCTCGTGAGGTTTGCCCCGCCTTGATATCTCCGCTCCTCGTGAGCCTGCCTGACTAGGCCACTCCTGAGGAGGTCTTGCGTCGTCCGCCTCGCGAGGCTTGGCCCCTCGCGAGGGTCTTGGATGCCTTGTTGATGAAGATGGGCCGTACGGCTTGCCAGCTTAGCCACGCCGTGGGCCGCAGGCAGGCAAGTCTGGGGACCCCCGTTCCCAGAATGCCGATAGCAGACCTGGTTAGAGGAGTACTCCACACCACGTGGTTGGCCAATCCGGTGGTTGTGCGTAAGGCGAATGGGAAGTGGAGGTTGTGTATTGACTACACATATATCAATAAAGCTTGTCCAAATGATCCTTTCCCTTTGCTACGCATCGACCAGATTATAGACTCCACTACCGGGTGTGACCTGCTGTCATTCCTCGACGCCTATTCGGGATACCACCAGATCTTCATGATGAAGGAAGACGAAGAGAAGACCGCGTTCATCACCCCATGTGGTACGTACTGCTTTGTACGAATGCCTTTCGGGTTGAAGAGCGCTGGTTCGACGTTTGCTCGGGCGATCCAAATTGGTTTTGAGCCCCAGATGCATAGAAATATGGAAGCCTATATGGACGATATAGTGGTCAAAACCAAGGACAGGGCCACGCTCGTGCAAGATCTAGAAGAGACATTTGCAAATCTGCGCAAGATCAACCTCAAACTCAACCTGGAGAAGTGTGTGTTCGGTGTCCCCTTCGGCAAGCTTCTCGGGTTCTTTGTGTCACAGCGTGGGATCGAGGCGAACCCCGACAAGATCAAGGCAATTGAGCAGATTGAGGCGCCAAGATGGGTCAAGGACGTCCGTAGGCTCGCCGGCTGCATTGCTGCCCTGAGTAGGTTCATCTCCAAATCTGCTGAGCGCGCCCTCCCCTTTTTCAAAGTTTTGAAAAAGGCGGGTCCAGTAAAATGGACTCTGGAGGCAGAGGCAGCGCTGCAAGATTTGAAGAAATACCTCTCCTCCACGCCAATACTAGTCGCACCTAAGCCAGAAGAGCCGTTGCTGCTATACTTAGCAGTAACGAATCAAGTGGTCAGTGCTGCGCTAGTGGTGCAGAGGGAACTCGAGGGAGAAGCGGCAGTAGCAGTGAAGCCGTCAGATGATGGGCTGGGGTTCTCCCCGGCAGGGCTTGACGCCGGCAAGGAGAAACCCCCGGCAAGCACTAGTCCCGCCGAGGCGAAGTCTGCGCAGATGGGCGAAGTTGAACAGAAGAAGAAGATGGTGCAGCACCCAGTTTATTTTGTCAGTTCCCTCCTGCAGGGGGCTAGGACAAGGTATTCGGGTATGCAGAAGCTACTTTTCGGCCTCCTCATGGCCTCAAGGAAGCTACGCCACTACTTCCAAGCACATGAGATCACCGTCATCACCCGCTCCCGTTGCAAAGAATCCTGCACAACCCAGATGCAACCGGGAGGATTGTGGAGTGGGCTTTGGAATTGTCAAGCTTTGGTCTCAAGTTTGAAAGTACTTCGACAATTAAGAGCCGAGCCTTGGCAGAGTTCATAGCGGAGTGGACCGCAACGCCCGACGAGGAGATTCAAGAGACCACCCTTCCCGGCAAGGAGACGAGCAGCGAGTGGGTTATGTACTTTGACGGAGCTTTCTCACTCCAAGGTGCTGGTGCCGGCATACTACTTGTCGCACCCACCGGAGAGCGCCTCAAGTACGTAATCCAAATGCACTTTCCTCGGGAAAAATCAACGAATAACACGTCGGAGTACGAGGGATTGCTGGCCGGTCTCAGGATCGCGGCAGACCTCGGAATCAGGAAGCTCATCATCAGACGTGATTCGCAGCTCGTCATCAAGCAAGTGAACAAGGATTACCAGAGCCCGTTGATGGAGGCTTATGTAGATGAAGTAGGAATTTGGAGGAGCGCTTTGACAGATTGCAAGCAGAGCATGTTCCCCAAGCAGAGAACGGCATTGCTGACGACCTGTCAAAACGCGCTGCCCTCAAGTTGCCTGTGGAACCAGGTACCTTTGTGCTCCAATTAACTCAGCCATCCATTGAACCATCAGCAGGATAGAGCAAACGACGGAAGACATGCCCGGAAAGTACTTTCCCGCTGAGCTCCCAGGAGCCGCCGACAAGGACGTTGCCGGGTGTCCCAAGCTTGCCGGAGAGCAGCGGCCCCCGGCAGGGCCCCAAGCCCTGGCCATAGAGGCAGCTACCCTTACGGCCGAAGATGTGCCTTTAGTCCTTGCCGTCGAGCCCCAGGCTTTGGCATGGGCGCGGCCCACCGTCTGTTTCCTCGAAACAGGAGAGCTTCCTGAGGAACAAGAAGAAGCAGAGAAAGTTGCCCGTTGGTCCAGCATGTACCAGTTCGTGGATGATGCCCTATACAGAAGGAAACCGAACGACATGAAGTTGAAGTGCATTCCTCGGGAAGATGGACTGAGGCTGTTGGTAGAGATACATGGAGGCATGTGTGGCTCCCACATAGGGTCGAGAGCCCTTGCCGGCAAGGCATTCCGGCAAGGTTTCTTCTGGCCCACCGCTCTCCAGGATGCGACGGCACTAGTAACCAAGTGTGAAGCGTGCCAGTTCCATTCAAAGAAGCTTCATCAACCAGCCCAAGCCCTTCAGACAATCCCTCTTTGCTGGCCATTTTCGGTCTGGGGGCTCAACATACTGGGCCCCTTTCCCCACGCTATCGGGGGCTTTGAGTACTTGTACGTCGCGGTCGACAAGTTCACAAAGTGGCCGGAAGTGGAACCAGTGAGAAAGGTGACAATACAGTCGGCCGTTAAGTTCTTCAAGGGGCTAGTCTGCCGTTTTGGTGTGCCCAACAGGGTCATCACCGAGAACGGCATGCATTTCGCAAGCCACACCTTCATGTAGTACATTCAGGATCTCGGCAGCAAGGTTTGTTTTGCTTCTGTTGCTCATCCTAGAAGTAACGACCAGGCTAAGAGGGCGAATGTAGAAGTGTTGCGGGGCCTTGACGGTGTCCTGGACTAAGGGGTACTCAACACGTCGTCCCCCAAACAGGTGTATCGGGCCGAGGACCCCCATGGTGGTTTACTCATGGGCCACTTTGAACAGCCCATGCCGCGTACAAGGAGGATTCCACAAGATATTCATTAGATCAATCTCATGGTAGATACATGTACTCTGTACTACACCCCATATGAATACAATCAAAAGCAGGAAGTAGGGTGTTACCTCCATTAAGAGGGCCCGAACCTGGGTAAACATCGTGTCCCCTGTCTCCTGTTACCCATCGATCCATGACACACAGCTCGGGACCCCCTACCCGAGATCTGCCGGTTTTGACACCAACAATGGTGCTTTCATTGAGAGTTCCGCTGTGTGGTCGGCAAAAGGATCAATGGCTCACCTGCAGATCAACTGCGACGTTGGCGTCTTCGTCGCCGCCTCGACTGGTCACCTTGGCTTGACCGAGGACTGCGCCCTACCTCCAACCATCATGTTCGGACGAGGGCCTTCATCAACATCAACTCTGATCTCTATCAAAATCATGGAGGAATCATCCATGGAGCTCGGGGGCTCAACGTCAACATTGCCCTCGGGCGACCGTGCTATTTTTCCGAACAGCGAACTTGTATCCACTACCACCACCTCCTTGAGCATCGCTTTGACGATTCCTTCGATGGAATTGTGTGGAATTTAGTCTACAGCAACAGTGCAAAATTTTGTCGCGTTCCGATGGAGCAATCTCTGCCGGTCTCTGATTTACCGGAGCCCCGTCGAATCCGGACGGGAATCTGGACGAGTTTGAGGCGTGGTGTCCAGCACCTAGCTCGGACGTCCTTTGGAAGATCCAACCGGTGATTGGGTGCGGAATTCCTATATCTACCACCCCTCAAAATTTCAGCTCGATCCGACCATCCAAACTCCGGGAACCTTCCGATTAGTGCATCACTTTTCACATCTGTTTTCTGCGCGAGAACGAATCCGACCCGAGTTCATCTTTTTAATGAACGGGATTTCGGACATCCTTTTTGAAGGAAGTTTTGTATGGGGTATTGTATTTTGTTCCGAAACACAGCCCACTAATTTTAAAGTCTTTGCCAATATGATCTTCACCATCGCGCCAGTGTCAAACCAGCCCGACAACGTTGCTCCACGGCTGCCGACCTGCGCTAGACACGTCGTCACTTTGTTAAGCCGAGCTCAACTTCTTCGGATCATCATCTCGGCAAGCCGAACAAGAGTTCGGCATCACGAAGGTTAAATC
The DNA here is from genome assembly GCF_002575655.3 of Aegilops tauschii subsp. strangulata. NCBI lineage: Eukaryota > Viridiplantae > Streptophyta > Magnoliopsida > Poales > Poaceae > Aegilops > Aegilops tauschii. The sequence continues at coordinate 351,870,861 of NC_053039.3, forward strand.
ATCACCGACCTCGCCGCCCCACGGATTACACGGAGCGGGCGCATGGGCATCGCCGCACGGTCACTTCATCAAGCCGGCATTGACCACGTCACGAGTTATGACTTGCATCGGCATGGCCGCACCGTTGCTTCTTTGAGCCGATCTCCATCACGGCGAACTACTTCAACACCTCGGCTGACTTGGTAGCTGCAACGTCTCCTTACCGACCTGCTCCGTCACCTCGTCTGGACCGGGGGCTTCGCCATCCCTTCATCAACCTACTCCGGAGACTTCGGCGTCATCAACCGACTAGCTTCGTCACTTTAGCTGGATCGGGGGCTTTGCCTTGGCGAGCCAACCTTTACCAGCATCACCATGCCATCGCTTCACCGCCCATCAGGCAATGGGTGTGCGGATCGAGTCCCAATTTTGGGAGTCACTTTTCTTCGGACTGCTACGACAAATAATCCAGGTGCTATTAATCCTAGCAATTTTTGCTTGTTTGGGTTTATTTTTCCCAAGGAATTATTACTCTGGTTTTTTCCATCATCTGTACACAGGTCTATCAAATGGCGGCCACATTAACGACGGTCGCGTTGTGGTTCAGTCAGTTTCCGTGCATAGTTCGGCGAACGACGCATCCGGAACTCGGACCAACCTGTGAATTCAGGCTTTGCCACGCCTTTACCGCATCACGCTGATGCCCTGCATCGACATTGACTTCGGCGCCAGGCCACATATTTTTTAAATAAATTATCTTGCGTAAATTAATTACGCGAGGATTTTTATATATTTATATTATTATTTTTGGCCTGCACTATTTTACTTGTGCAGGTAATGGACTTCGACTGCGTCACGTGGTCTCTTTGGTAGGCCGACGCCGTCGTCCCGATCGGCGTAAATCATCTCACGTGATCACCTTGTTGGTCGTGTTGCCATACCGACATGTTCGGTTGCCTCGTGGACTTTGGCATCGCCGAGAGAGCTCTACCTCATCGAGCGTTCGGCGCACATGCCATATTTCTTTTATTACTCACTTTGCATAAATTATTTATTATGCAACATTTTTTTAAAATTTATTATTATTACTATTATCTTCGGTTTGCACTATTTTTTGTGCATAGGTAAATGATTCGGGTCGGGCAGTGTTGTCACCTCAGCGTACTGACATACCACGTCACCTCGACTAGACGGGGGGCTTCGTCAACACTTCATTAACCCACGCCGGGGACTTTAGCGTCACTCTACCGGCCTGCATTGGCCATGCTATGTCACCACTCCGGAGTGCCGAAGTCCTTGCTCGGACACCTCGGGCTTGGGGGCTGGGACCTCGGCCATGCCGAGGACTGCGAACCTTGTCGGATCTGTCACAGATCAATGGGCGTCTTCGTCCCGCCACAAGCCCGAATCGCGTCATCAACACCGAGCACATTAACCAGCTAAGTGGCTTTCATGCTCAAAAACTTTCAGTTTTAAATTTTCTTTGGTTCGACCAAGCATTATACTTTTTTGGCAAAAAGTTGTTTGTGAAAAACTTCCTTGTCAAAACTTTGTTTGTGACACACAAATTCAAATACCCCGTTTACTTGGGGGCTTCCTTTATGAAGCCTTTCCTCTTGCATATGATTATACTTGTATGGCTTCGTTCCTTGTTCGTGTATTACGCCACAATATGCACCATGTTGACTTAAGTGTTCTGCAAGCTGGGTTGCCTTGCTCCTGTGTTTACCCCTACGTTCCCGATTGTTCGGCTAGGGAGTAAAGGGAGCACCTCTGCGATTGTCACGATCGGGTCATCCGAGCTCGGACCTTAGACTGGGTGAAGCCGAAAGCTAGCGCTCTTATTGTTTTCAATCATGGTCGGCACACAACGGAACTCATGAGTACAAAAAGTCTATTGCACAAGTCTCATAGTAACAATGAGCAACCGAAGAAAGGTATCGGTGGGGGTACTATTTTCTTCGAAGATGCTTCTTACACTTCGTCAGTAATATAGCATAAGTTCCCTGAGCGCGCTTTGTCTGTTATAGCCTTATGGCCTGATTGCCTGGCTATCGGAAACACCGTCGATATTCTCGACAGGTGGAGTACATAACACTTTTCGGACCTTGACCGAAGAGGGAGAAGCCCACGGTCGGTGGACGCGTTCAAAGTTCGGGTGAACACATATATGATATAAGTACTTCCGTACATACAATCATTATACATAAAATTCTTTTACCCAAGTCACTTGGGGGCTCTTAAATTTACATGAGCCGTTTTATAATAAGTATTTTCTTCTTGGTCGTTGCAAAATCTTTTTCTATCACTCCTTTTTTCGACGCGAGTGTGTGGTTAATAGCCGGGGAGCCTAGTTTTCTCTCTCAAAGCCGTTCGAGTTTAGTTCGCTAAACTGGCCTAATGAGCAGTACTCCGCCTTCGGGATAGGAGGTTGCAGCCGTGGGCTGGCCCGCTTGAGGTCTTGAGATCGGATGTGTCATATTAATGCACGACAGAAGCACAATTTTTTTAAGACCAATTTTGGATTGGCACCGAACACTTGATCTAGTTCGGACATCAAGTTTTTACTGAAGTTTTTTGGTTTTCCAAGCCTATGGCACTTTTAAACTATTTGTGTGTTTCCAGCATAAGTCTCACAGTGCATGCCGAACACCTTTAGATATTCGGCAAAAACATTCTCGGGTATTGCTATATATGCATCGGTTTCGAATTGTGTCTTCGGTCAATAGTTGGGTTGCCCGGCTCCTGTGCTTGCCTCCTACGTTCCGCTTTGTTCGGCTAGGTGTGCAAAGGGAGAACCACTATGATTGTGCTTCCAGCTCGCATGGTTAAGCACCTTAGTGGAGAAAGCCGAAAATTGACTGTCACAATAAGCGTAAACTGGTCAGCGATCCGATGACTGTGTTAAAGGGCGGGCCGTTCATAACATTGGCCGAAGTGTTTACGGCTTGACCTCGGGTGTCGCCGAACACTAACTGGGGGCTAGTAACTAGCCTCCCAACTTTAAGCTCCTATGACTAAGTGAAAGTTATAAAGCCCGCATATCTGATTGCCTTGTTTTTTCTGCTAACACAACCGCCTTCGGGCACCGAGACGTTGGCTAAGGGTTGTCTTGTTATTGCGGAAACACCCTGCGTAGTATCTACAAAAGGGTAGAAGCCGATGATGGGCCACTTTCAAATGATAAATAGTCGCAACGGAGTCAAAATAAACATATATCATCAGTGTTGTATTCATTATACAAACGCTGCCTTTCGTAATTATCATTATAAAGCCATAAATATGCATCGATTTGACTTAAGATTTTGGCCAAGCTGGGTTGCCTGGCTCCTGTGATTACCCCTACGTTCCCAATTGTTCGGCTAGGAGGTAAACGGAGCACCTCTGTGATTGTTACTTCCGGGTCATCCGTGTTAGTACCTCAGACTGGGAGAAGCCGAAAGCTAGCCATCTTAAAGAATATAATTGGTCGGCAACGACGGAAGTGAAAATTTTGGTTCATTTAGACCACATAGTTCGGAAACTTTCCCCGAACTAAATCCTCAATATTTTTCTCCCACATTGATCGGAGGTGAGGATTCATGATCATGATCAGCATGACAACCCAAAGAAAGGAACCGATAGCGGGACTATTTTCCTTGGAATATGTTTCTTACAATTAAAAGTAATATAACATATCTCTCCGCGTACCTTTGTTTATAAAACCGTATGACCGGATTGCCTTGTTTGCCGTAAATCTGTGCTCTTATAAAGGCTTTATAAAGTAGGACAAACACTCCCTAGCTACTGGCCGAGGAGATTGAAGCCGATGGTCGGTCAACAAAGTTTTGTACAATGCGGATCCGAGCATTAATGATGTAAAGTACTTGGATACATAGAATCATTACACATAAAGATTGCGAGTAAAATCCATTTACTGCAACCTATCTATTAAGCCCCTTAAGGCCGAGCTTGGCGAGCTCAGCTTTCGTTAGCTCTAACTCCTTTATGAGATCCTTATTCTCTTTCCGAGAAGTTTGTGTTAAACACAACAAAACTTTCTGTCAAATGGATATCGATCCTTAATTCGGCCACCCATGCCCACATTAAGGCTCGGGGGCTACTGGGCTTCGCGCTCATTATTTATAAATATTAAAGGGGCACATCGATCCCCTGATCTGGTGTTGCCACCCGACCAGTGTCTCGGGGGCTACTGCGTTGCTTATTCAATGCAGAAAATTCAAAGTGCTCAGTGTTCGGCATGACTGAACTATGGGCAAGCGCGTCTTCGGACAACAGGAAGTACCATCTGGGACTTATCGGGCATCAAGCTAATATATCACAGCGACTTCTCACAACCCTCTCTCAGGGACCTGTCCGCCGATCATTATTTCAAATATATATTAAACTGTGTTTCTATTCCTACGTATGCTGCCGGGCTAGAAGTTGATCCTCAGGCCGATTTTGCAAATCGGCCTGAGTCTCAGGGGCTACCAGGATCGGCAGTTTTATGTTTTCCTTCAGGTGCATCTCGGGTTTTAGACCGACACACACCTTGAGGGCTACTGGCTATATATCTCGGCAGAGAATAAATTGCACCAATCAATAATATTCACACAAAAATCAGCCCGCGGTCGGAGTGGTGCACCACCTCGGAAGCAGCCCGGCATAAAGCTCGGGCGCCAGTGGCTGGCTCCATAGAGGGCATTTCCGGCATTAAGCTCGGCTGAATTCATTCAATCTTTTAGAAGACCGAGGTAGTTTACGACACCTCGGACGCTGACCATCGTAGGAGCTCGGAAATGGTCTGGCATAAAGCCCGGACTCGAATGGCTCGTTCCATAGAGAACTCTTCAGCGTTAAACTCGGATAACCTCCTTCAAACTTTTTCAAGCCAAGGTGATCTATGACACCTCGTATATAGTCCGGCATTGGAGCTCGGATATAGTCCGGCGTTGGAGCTCGGATATAGTTCGGCGTTGGTGCTCGGCTGCAAAAGATATCCCGAATGCAGTCCGGCGCTGGAGCTCGGATACAAGAGGACACCGCTGCACGGGAACAACTTCAAACCCGAGGTGTGGCGTAAAAAATAATAATAAGGCATTGGTAAAGGCCGAGAACTTAAAGGGGTTCCTCGGATACCCGACGTATAAACTATTTAGATTCACTTTGGTGATCCTCAAGATCGAAGATGAGGAGATTTGTTGAACCAGTTTTCAAGACCGACGACCGAACATGAAGAACAGTTCGGAAGAATCGAGGAGTGTCCTCAACTTGAAGACCGGTTCAGGGGGCTACTGACGGTGTCCTGGACTAGGGGGTACTCAACACGTCGTCTCCCGAACAAGTGTATCGGGCCGAGGACCCCATGGCGATTTACTCATGGGCCACTTCAGACAGCCCATGCCGCGTACAAGGAGGATTACACAAAACTTGGTGCCCAAGACGAGGACTCCTCCAAACCCTAGGCCTCCGGTGTGTTATATAAACCGAGGCCAGGCTAGTCAATAAAACATCTGATATTCATTAGACCAATCTCATGGTAGATACATGTACTCTGTACTACACCCCATATGCATACAATCAAAAGCAGGAAGTAGGGTGTTACCTCCATTAAGAGGGCCCGAACCTGGGTAAACATTTTGTCCCCTGTCTCCTGTTACCCATCGATCCATGACACACAGCTCGGGACCCCTACCCGAGATCTGCCGGTTTTGACACCGACAGGCCTCAAGACGAGAACTTTTGACAAGCTGCACAAGTGCAAAAGGCGCTGGATTGATGAGTTGCCAACGGTTCTTTGGTCGATCAGAACAACGCCAAATCAAGCTACTGGTCAGACACCATTTTCCCTGGTTTACGAGGCAGAGGCATTTCTCCCCACGGAACTCATATACGGGTCACCTCGAGTGCTCACTTACGATGAGCTTGAGCAAGAGCAGTTGCGCCGAGAAGATGCGACGCTCCTTGAGGAAGATCGTCTTCGGGCTACTGTGCGAGCCGCTCGCTACCAGCAAGCCTTGCGCCGCTATCATAGCCGCAAAGTTGACGCCCGAAGCCTTGAGGAAGGCGACCTTGTTCTTCGGCGGATTCAATCCGCCAAGAATTCAAACAAGTTGACGCCAAAGTGGGAAGGCCCTTATCGAGTAATGCGAGTCACCAGGCCCGGCGCAGTCCGCCTGGAGACCGAAGATGGCATTCCAGTGAGCAACTCCTGGAATATTGAACATCTCCGCAAGTTTTACCCCTAAGGCGCGGTTGCCGGGAGCCCCGGCAACCCCCATTTTGTACTAGCCTTGCCGGTGAGGCATGTAACCCTGTTTACAAAGCCAGGCGCAGACCCTGAGCGTAAATAAATGAAGCGCTGGCGCCCTAAGTTTTAGCATGCATGCTAGGTTGAGTCTCTCTCTCTGTGTTAGGGTCGACAGAGCTTAGCGGCGGCTAACCCCTAGCATAGAGGTTGAGTGTGTGTCCCTATGTCTCTTTTCCGTCCTTTCTTTTGGTTCACAGGATGCGCAGGCATTTCTGCTGAGCTGTTTGGGGGAAAGGAAACAGGCCGATGCCCAAACACCGACAAGCCCAGATTGCCGGGGGCTACAGATCCAGAGATCTAACCACGGCAAACCATGGTTGCCGGGGGCTGCAGAATCAGATAAGTCTTCATCCCCTACTCTACACTTCTGTATGGAACTTGAACGTATGAAGCTTCGTTCACTCTTATACCGCCGTGCTCCCTCTTTCCCGTGCCCAAGAAGCTTTCTTTGGGCCGGGACTTGGTTGTAGTGCGACGGAAAGGGAGCAAACGAAGGGCCTAATCCTACTTTGCCCCTACCTCCGCCAAAGGGCGTGAGTGTAGTCGAGCTATAGAGCGGGAGGACGGCAAGGTCTGTTGCCGGGTGACGATGTTTATTTTTAGGATAACAAGGATTCGCTCCTTGGTGTGGGCCTCGCTCGCGCACAAAAGAACCCGGCAAACACACCTTTTCTTCATTAATACATTGTTGACAAGTACAATTCATACGGAATGAGAACTTGAGCAAGGGGATTACAAGGTTTAAATCTGACAAATGCCCGCAGGCTTAAAAACTAAAAAAAGGATAAGATGCCCGTAATCCCTTTATTGTCCCTCTCCTCAGGAAACAGATCAGGATAAGCAGGAGGGCAAAAGGAGCACCTAGGCGAGGTACGAGCAGCAGAAGACACCAAGAGAAGGCTGGTGATGACGATGCCGGGGAAGAAGCCGAAAGATGAGGCAGCGGGCCGGCAATACGCGATGAAGGCGTCGGTGCCATCGTACTCCGAGTTGACGGCCCACCGCCCGCCTTCTTCATCTTCTCCGGCCTTCCAGCACAAGCCACTAGAAGCAGCGGCCCCAAGAAGTTCAAGGAGCTAGCGATGCAGATGGTGGTGCTGCCGGCGTCGCCCAAGGACGGTGTGTCCGACACCTAGTCGGACCCTTCATCCTCCAACCCGCTACCCTCATCATCGCCGTCGCTGTCCTCCTTGTCGCTGTCGCCCGAGGAGGAGCTTTCGTCATTGGTCGAGTTCTCTGCACAACACCCTAGCCCGTGTCCCGAGCGCCCGAAGACCTTGACGGAGAGCAGGTCGCTCTCCGCTAGCTTGAAGTAGAGGACGTGCCCATCCATCAAGCAATGGGCACGTGCGAAGGTTTTCCAGCCCCGACGAAGGAGCATCGCATGAGGGGCGGGAAACCCTGTGTTCACCTACATGTCGCCGTGGCAACACCCCTTCATGTGAAGCCTCAGCCTCGGTGGCCGGTCGATCTCCAGCACCCTCGCGAACGCCCCGGGAAGGCAAAGGCGACTGTGCGGCGGCCCACGCAGCTGCAGAATAAACTCCAGCGCCGTGTCCCCAACAGGACCGCTCAACGAAGCAGGAGGAGATGGTGGAGGAGATGGCGACGGAGATGGAGATGACACGGGTGTCCCCCTTCTGCGCCCACCTCTGCCTCGACCGCCTCTGCCTCGGCCGCCTCGCCAACCGCGGCCCCGTCCGGCACCCCAACCTCGAGCATGGCCTTCGCCTTGGGCATCTGGCTCTTCCTTGACCGTCGCGGCTCTCTGGCAGGAGGAGGACCTGGTCACCTCCGCGGAAGAACGGCCGCGGCCACACCCTCTCGCCATGACAGTGGATGGAGAATGGAGACGAAGGAGAGACGCGGGGAGATGCTCTTCCTCCTACCCCTGAGTTCCCTTTTTATAGCTGAGCGGGGAAGGCTAAGAGACTAACTCTACGCCTCTGAAGATCCCGTTCAGGTCCGGCTCATTAAGTGGCAACGAGCAAGGCCATCGACTGCCCTCCCCGCCCAATCAAAGGCACGTGAGTATCGGCCACCGCGCGCCTTCCCATATTCTATGCGCCTGTCACCTACCCCACGTCGTGCATGCGGCGTATGTGGCGCAAGGGGCAGGCGTAGCGGGAAACGTGGAACGACGGTTCCGAGGCAGAGAGAGTAAATGGGCAGCGGCTCTGCAGTTTTAAAGGGACACGCAAGCCGCCTCTTTACTATTCACCATGGGATGACGCGAGCATGCTGCGGTCATTCCACGCACGATCCCCACGTCACACATTCAACGCGGATCATGGGGAAGCGCAACTGGCGAGGGAAGTTACTGTAGTAAAACTCAGCCCCGCATGCCCGCGCACCGTTTTGGGCCTAGCCCAACAATGCGTCGCGCTTATGTGTGGCCCACGCCCGGGCGCTCCTGTCGGTGTACAAAAGTAGGGGCCCTCTTTGTACCCCTTTACTTGTGCACGGTCAATTAGAGCCACGCCTATGGCCACACTTAACGGGGCAGAGGAAGGAAGCAAAGTCGCAAGACTACCAGAGCAACACTCAAGATCAGAAGCATGAAGAGCAGAAGGGCGAGGTGAACTCCCCCGGCAAGGCCCATGTCGGAGCGACCTTCATGGCCCCGACAAGAGGCTTGCCGGGGCAACTTGACCAACACCAACAAGACCGCCACCCTTGAGCCTGAGAGTTCCGACGCCATCAACCACATTGGAACCAAGGCTCGGGAGGCGCCTCCATGGTGGCATGCAGGTCTTTGTGAAGACAAAGGGCCTACAAGGCCTATATGAGGACCAGAAGACAAGGCAACAGCGAGGCTCCTTGTCGAGGATGCCCACGAGGCCCCGGCAAGGCTCCTGCCGAAGATACCCATGAGGCCCCGGCAAGGCTCTTGCCGGGGGCGCCCACAAGGCCCCGGCAAGACTCTTGCCGGGGGCGCCCACAAGGCCCCGGCAAGACCCTTGCCGGGAATATCAGCAAGACCGCGGCAAGGCCTTGCCGCCCCGTCGCCGCCCCAGCTCAGCGGCCGACCCACCAACTAAGCAGGTACCCACGTGGCAGTACGTGGCTCCTAAGCCAACTAGTCAAGCACCTATGTGGTGGCATGCAGATCTTTGTGAAGACCCGGCCACCGCACTAGCTCAGCAGCCTGCCAGCCTACATGGCGCTGCATGCCTCGTTGGCCTGGACGCGTGTCGGAGCAAGGCGAAGCGGCGACGGATGGGATGGGCCTCGTTACCGTCCCCAATAAAGTAAGAGGACACCTAAGTAGCGCATTTAATGTGTTTTGTCCTGTGATGTCAAGCGATAAGCTTGTACACTATACAACTTTCCACCTCCTGTGTGCCACTGTGGCAGCCCCTTTGACTATAAAAGGAGGCCCACGGTGTACTGGGGGAGGATTCAGACTTTTTGGACCCTGCACGCTTTGTAGCTAGTCCAAGAACACCAGATGAACACAAGCCAGCAGGAGTAGGGTATTACGCATCACTTGCGGCCCGAACCTGGATAAATTCCCCGTGTTGGTCTCTTAAACCCGCTCTTTGCACAGATTCCCCGTGATCCCATAGGTGTCATTTCCACCGATAGAGCCCCCCTTCTTCTTCTTCTTCTTCTTCCTTGACCTTCTCCCTAGATGGGAGAAGGGTTTCCCCTCTGGTCCTTGGCTTCCATGGCATGGGAGGGGCGAGAGCCCCTTCGAGATTGGATCAATCTCTCTGTTTCTGCGTTCCCTGATTCTGCCCTTTCACCATTTCTTATATTCCCGGAGATCCGTAACTCCGATTGGGCTGAAATTTGGACACGATTTTTATCCGGATATTGGCTTTCTTGCGGCGAAAGAAGGGCACCAACCGCCTTACGGGGTGGCCACGAGGGTCAGGGGCGTGCCCCCTGGGGCGCGCCCCTGCCTCGTGGCCCCCTCGGGCATCGTCTCGCGTTGATTCTTCTTCCCAAAAATCACATGTATTCCAAAAAAATCTCCGTAAGTTTTTATCCCGTTGGACTCCGTTTGATATGGATTTTCTGCGAAACAACAAAACATGCAACAAACAAGAACTGGCACTGGGCATTGGATCGATATGTTAGTCCCAAAAATAGTATAAAAAGTTGCCAAAAGTATATGAAAGTTGTATAATATTGGCATGGAACAATCAAAAATTATAGATACGACGGAGACGTATCAGGCCCAGAGATACCTCTCTGACAATTGGAGTGACGAATCCTAATCTCGATCTATGCCAACTCAACAAACACCATCGGAGACACCTGTAGAGCATCTTTATAATCACCCAGTTACGTTGTGACGTTTGGTAGCACACTAAGTGTTCCTCCGGTATTTGGGAGTTGCATAATCTCATAGCCATAGGAACATGTATAAGTCATGAAGAAAGCAATAGCAATAAACTAAACGATCATAGTGCTAAGCTTGTCCATCACATCATTCTCTAATGATGTGATCCCGTTCATCAAATGACAACACATATCTATGGCTAGGAAACTTAACCATCTTTGATTAACGAGCTAGTCTAGTAGAGGCATACTAGGGACACTCTGTTTGTCTATGTATTCACACATGTACTAAGTTTCCGGTTAATCAATTCTAGCATGAATAATAAACATTTATCATGATATAAGGAAATATAAATAACAACTTTATTATTGCCTCTAGGGCTCACCGAGCGCTCCCTGAAGTCATCCGGAATGGTGAGATAGAACTTCGTTTCCGACTGGCCACGACCACAGTTGCCCGATTTGTGCTCGCACTGTGGACACATGAATGAACACCCACGAATCAGCTAGAACAAAAATGATTCCACGGCGATTTCCGCCGGTTGATTAACAGCAATGGACGGACTGCGATAACAGATGAGTGAATATTTCGCTAAGTTGATTACCTTCTCCATGAGAAAAATCCCCGGCCCAATCCCGCAGAAAACCCTAGTCGACCAAAGTCTAGAATGTCGGTGCAGATAGGCGGCGGAAAGTGGTAGGGGCGAAATCTCGTGCCGTTTGGAGCGCGTCCTACGCCCGCCGCCAACAGCCGTCGAGCTTAGGGTGCAGAGTTGCGGAGGAGTCCGCGGCGAGTGAGTGGGGACGAAGTGGGCGAGGGTTTTCTTCCTTTTGCAAGTGAACACACACGGTTCACAGAGGCGATGGAGATGAATCGTGTGCGATAGTAAATCACCGAGATTGAATGGGAATCCAAATTTCCTTTGTCCTTCATCCATGAGTTTTTTTCTACGATGAACATAAACCCTGCTAATCATCGTGTTCAAATTTGACACTTTTCCTGGTTCATTTACAATATTTAGGGGATTATGTGCATTTTGTAGGCATTAATGCACATAATCCAGATTCAAACAATTGGTGCTTGAAAAGGTGCACAAGAACGGTTGGGAAAAACCCTACTCGTGGTATTTAGTAATTTCTCAAGCCTTTTACAAGGAATGGGCAGAGATTTTAGTGGAATGCGTGGCAATAGTCAACCACAAACGCGTCATTTACTGGGTTACCAACTATAGAACAATGAAATACGTGCTTGAAAAACATGACGCCTCTCATGGTGCCATGGTATGGCCTCACCGTGCCCTGGTTAAAAGTTGAGAAGGTTTGATTTATGTCGTCATGCATGCCCTTCATAAATCAAACCATCACCGAGCAAGTTCAATGCTTTTGAGAGGGAAATCAGCAAGATTGAAGGGGAATCCAAATTTCCATCCTAGTTTGTCATTCAGTTTTTTTCCAACGATCAACATACCGCCTCAAATGTAATGTGTTCAAATTTGACATTTTCCCAAACTCATTTACCATATTTAGGGGATTATGTGCATTTTCTAGGCATGAATTATGCACATAATTCAAATTCGAACAAATCGGTGCATGAAAAGGTGCACAAGAACGGTCTGGAAAACCATGCTCGTGCTATTTAGTACATTCTCATGCCTTTTACAAGGAATGGGCAGATATTTCAAGGAAATGTGTGGCAATAGTCAACCATAAATGCGTCATTTACTGGGTTAATAACTATACAAAAATGAAATAAATGCTTGGAAAACATGACGCCTGGTGTGGTGCCATGGTATGGCCTCACCGTGCCCTGGTAAAAATGTCGTCATGCACGCCTTTCATAAATCGAACCATCACCGAGGAAGTTACATGGTTTCGAGGGGGAAATCACCAAGATTGAAGGGGGATCCAAATTTCCTTTGTCCTTTGTCCACGAGTTTTTTTCTATGATGAACATACAACCTGCAATTCATCGTGTTCAAATTTGGCACTTTTCCGAGTTCATTTGCCATATTTAGGGGATTATGTGCATTTCCTAGGCATTAACGCACATAATTCAAGTTCAAACAATTGGTGCATGAAAGAGTGCACAAGAACGACATGGAAAACCATGCTCATGCCATTTATTAAATTCTCATGCCTTTTACAAGGAATGGACAGATATTTCAATGAAATGTGTGGCAATAGTCAACCACAAATGTTTGTTTGTTGGGTTTTCAACTATAGAAAAAATGAAGTAAATGCTTGAAAAACATGATGACTCACATGGTGCCATGGTATGGCCTCACCATGCCCTGGTAAAAAATTGAGAAGGTTTGGCTTATGTCGTCATGCACGCCCTTCATAAATCGAACCATCACCGAGGAAGTTCCATGCTTTCGAGAGAGAAATCCCCAAGATTGAAGGGGAATCCAAATTTCCGTCCTAGTTCGTCATTCAGTTTTTTCCCAACGATCAACATACCACCTCAAATGCAACGTGTCCAAATTTGACATTTTTCCGGGCTCATTTACCATATTTATGGTATTATGTGCATTTTCTAGGCATTAATGCACATAATTCAAATTCGAACAATCGGTGCATGAAAAGGTTCACAAGAATGGTCTGGAAAAACATGCTCGTAGTACATTCTCATGCCTTTTACAAGGAATGGGCAGATATTTCAAGGAAATATATGGCAATAGTCAACCACAAACGCGTCGTTTACTGGGTTAACAACTATACAAAAATGAAACACATGCTTGGAAAAGATGACGCCTGGCGTGGTGCCATGGTATGGCCTCACCATGCCGTGGTAAAAAATGGAGAATGTTTTCCTTATGTCGTGATGCACGCCTTTCATAAATCGAACCATCACCGAGGAAGTTTCATGGTTTCGAGGGGGAAATCACCAGGATTGAAAGGGGATCCAAATTTCCTTTGTCCACGAGTTTTTTTCTACGATGAACATACACCCTGCAAATCACCGTGTTCAAATTTGGCACTTTTCAGGTTCATTTACCATATTTAGGGGATTATGTGCATTTCCTAGGCATTAATGCACATAATTCAAGTTCAAACAATTGGTGCTTGAAAGGGTACACAAGAACAACCTGGAAAACCATGCTCGTGCCATTTAGTAAATTCTCATGCCTTTTACAAGGAATGGACAGATATTTCGATGAAATGTGTGGCAATAGTCAACCACAAACGTTTGTTTATTGTGTTTTCAACTATAGAAAAAATGAAATAAATGCTTGAAAAACATGACGCCTGGCATGGTGTGCCATGGTATGACCTCACCATGCCCTGGTAAAAATTTGAGAAAATTTGGCTTATGTCGTCATGCACGGCCTTCGTAAATCGAACCATCACCATAGAAGTTTCATGCTTTCGAGAGGGAAATCACCAAGATTGAAGGGGAATCCAAATTTTCTTTGTTCTTTGTCCTGGAGTTTTTTCTACGACGAACATACACCTTGCAAATCACCGTGTTCAAATTTGGCATTTTTCCGGGCTCATTTACCATATTTAGGGGATTATGTGCATTTTCTAGGCATTTAGTGCATATAAATCCAATCCAGCTATAGCTGCACGGGTGTGATGTGAGGGACGTGGATTGTCGTTCAATCGCGGCGCATCCTACGATGCACACGCGCGATCCGCGTGGCTGGGGTTCCGGCCAATCATAACGCAACACACAATAGGCTCAGCGCGCACTGTTTCCGGAAGCGACGGAGATGAACCGTGTGCTATAATGAACGAGCAAAATTGTAAGGGAAGCCAAATTTCTGTTGTCGTTTGTCGTTGAGCTCTTGAATACCCCCGCACTATGCGGCTGCCCAACCCCTCCCTCCCAAAGCTCTCTCCAAGCGTCGTCCATGGCACCGTGGCACACAGTAACTGGTAAGGAAGCGATGGCATCCCGCCGCGCCGCATTCCTTGCCGCCCGCGACCGCACACATGGTAAGGAAGCGATGGCATCTCGCCGCGCCGAGTTCATCACCGCCGACGGCCAGACAGTTACATGGGCGGACTTTGAGGCTGCCATGGCCAAATGGGCGGTGGATCTAGAGGTGGCCAAAGCCGCACAGAAGGAGCGGAAAAGGTAGAAAGAAGTCAAGAAAAGAGAGTCCCGCCGCCGCAAGAAAAAAGAGGCCGCACGCCGTGGTGAGGAGAGCTTGGCGGAGATCGAAGCACGGTGGGCTGCCGCCTACAAGGCCGGGAAGGAGAACGCCGGCGTCTGGCCAGCATGCCCCGATGGCTGCATGTGAGAAGTAGTTTAAGTTTGTAGTATTAGAGCAAATTACCAGTAGTACTTTAAGTTTGTAGTATTAACGTACAATGTCGGTAAGAGCATCCTTTGAGGGCTTTCAGCATTGATTAGCATGCGTACCCGTGTGCTTTTTTGCGTTAATCATTAGAAGATCACAAAACACATGGTTTATATGTCGTACCCGTCTGCGTTTTTTTGCGTTAATGATCCATAAGTCAGTTACCTGTGTGATGTTTCATAATAAACCAGGCGTACCATTGACCGAAAAAAATCAACTACACGGGTACATTTTTTTAGACGGGATCTACCAACTTTCTTTTTTCTCGCACACGAGTATTTTACGCGCTTTGTCTGCGTTGTGTGTTTCCCCGCCCAAGTTTCAAGTTTCGCAGCAAAATTTTCATTAGGCGCGCGATTCCAGAATTAGTTCCTCCTACCACATCCCCAACCTCAGTATCCCCCCCCACGCCTCCCCCTACCAGCATCTCAAACCACCACCGCTGCAACCACAGCTTCAACCACATCTATGTTCTGCTCGGATCCAGTCAGGTAACCCACCGATCACTATCACGGCCCCGGCCTGATTGCTTAAATGGAGCCTGCGAAACATCCTCATGCCTCCAAATCCCCACCGCCAGCAGCTGATGGCGGTCCATGGCATGATGGCCGCTGTGCATGTTGACCCGGAGGAACACCTCGCCTTCGCCGCCGCTGCCGACATGGTGCAGGCTCTGGCCCAGATGAAGTGCCCCAGCGACTACCCCCTAGGACTTAGCAGGTAAGATCTGACCAGCTAAATCTTACCAATACCACTTGCAACTGCTGATTCGTATGGTTCATGTATTAAGCATGTTCGTGCCTTGTTTATTTCAGTACTACACACTGTGTGATGTTCAATATTACCGTGTCCAGCTCAATTTCACCAATACCAGCAACAAACTTACAATACATGACTCAAGATATCACTAGAGATGATGCCCATTTGATATTTTTAGTGGATGCTAACGCTGTTGTACTTATCATGCCTGTCCATGTACTTACGCAGGGTCATAATGGCCGATGCTGTTGTTTGCCGTCGAGGTTAGCTGCATCCCATGTCTTACAGTATCACATCATTTGTGCAATGTAGTTTAACTTCTACCATTTACTGGTTGCCTGTAGGTACACATGTCAGCGGCACTGATCCACGCTTCGACCCGGAGGAACAGCTCGCCTCCGCCTTCGCTGACTTTGGGCGGCTCTGGCCAAGATGAAGTGCCCCAGCAACTACCTCTCAAGACTTACCAAGTATGTACTCACCAGTTCAATCTTACCAATACCATTTGCAATTAATGGCTATGTTCTGTACGGTCGATGTATTAAGCATGTTCTAGTAAACATGCCTAGCACGTTTTAGCTACTTTCCCTACCTTTTTATAGACATCTGGGCCATTCTTTGCTCTCGCAGCACCTGCCTTGTGATGTTTAACTATGCCAATTGCATTTTTATCAGTACCGGTTTCAATGCCTATTAAGGTCTGTTGCAATTGACAGTTGAATCCATTTTTAAACAGTTGCATTTCAATGGCTACAAACTTATAAAACATGACTTAGGATGATGTTAAGCCTATTGCAATTAACAGTTGTATCCATTTTTTAAATATGTCCATGTACTTAACACGCCTGTCCATGTACTTAAGCCTGTTGTACTTAACATGCATGTCCATGTCTTACGCAGGGTCATAACGGCCGATGCTGTTGTTTGCCGTCGAGGTTAGTTGCATCCCATGTCTTACATTATTTCACATCATTTGTGCAATTGCAGTTTAACTTCTACCATTTATTGGTTGCCTGTAGGTACACATGTCAGTGGCACTGATCCACGCTTCGACCCAGAGGAACAGCTCGCCTCCGCCGCCGCTGACTTTGGGCGGGCTCTGGCCAAGATGAAGTGCCCCAGCAACTACCTTTCAGGACTTACCAAGTATGTACTCACCAGTTCAATCTTACCAATACCAGTTGCAATTAATGGCTATGTTTTGTACGGTCGATGTATTAAGCATGTTGTAGTAAACATGCCTAAGATGTTTTAGCTATTTTCCCTACCTTTTTATAGACAACTGGGCCATTATCTGCTCTGGCAGCACCTGCCCTGTGATGTTTAACTCTGCCAATTGCATTTTTATCTGTACCGGTTTCAATGGGCATTAAGCCTGTTGCAATTAACAGTTGTATCCATTTTTAAAGAGTTGTATTTCAATGGCTACAAACTTACAAAACATGAATTAGGATGTTGTTAAGCCTGTTACAATTAACAGTTGTATCCAATTTTTAATCCGTCACTTTGCTACCATGGTACTCTTTCGCAATGAAGATATCACTACAGATGATGTCGTTTTATTACCATTTGCTATTTTTGGTGGATGTTAACCTTGTTGTAGTTAACATTGGCTTTCCATGTACTTACATAGGGCTACAATGGGCGATGTTATTGTTTGCCGTCGAGGTTAGCTTCATCCCATGTCTTATACACCATCTATTCCTAAATATAAGCATTTTTAGAGATTCCAATATAGACTACATAAGGAGCAAAATGAGTGAATCTAGATTCTAATCTAAACTATATCTATAATTTTATATACATCAGTATGTAGTTCATATTGAAACCTCAAAAAAATACTTGTACTTAGGAACATAGGTAGTTGTATTTTATATCATTTGTGCAATCTCTGTTTAGCTTCTAACATTTACTGGTTGCTTGTAGGTACATATATGAGCGGTACTGATCCACGTTTCGATCCCTTTTGCGTATGGGGCAATGAGATATTCATGAACAAGCGTCAAGTCAGGAAACTAAGAAAGATTGTTAGGCAAAAGAAAGGGGTGATTGGAATTAAGCTCTTTATTTACACTTTGTCCAAGACAACAGTGAACTTTAGGATGGTAAGTAATGTGTTGCCTTTTTCCCCTGCCCACAACAAGTTACTCTATTAGACCTCAGTATCTGATATATTTTTCTCTTTTCAGTGGTTTCCGAAGCTATTTACTGATGATTACCTTGCAAACTACACGACCGGAGTGGAGGCAACTAAGGTTAAAGTATATAATTCATGCTACCATGATAATGCTCTAGAAGTCTTCCTGAAGGCGGTGAAGGATGGGCGGGCGATCGTCACAAGGGGTTGGACAAAAGTGGTTCGTGCCTATGGCATGCAGGAAGGCACATTATGGGCATTCCGCTTCTTCAACACCATCGGCAGTCAAAATGATTTACACTTGTCTCTTCACCTTTACCGCCTTTAAATATTGTGGTTCACCATAGTTAATTGCTGCCTAATCCTGTAATTACTGAACATATTGTACTGGCAATTTTATTTATGGATTCGTTGTTGAACCATTGTGCTGAGAATTTGAATTGCACGTTTCATATTTCAAAATTTCCAATTCGAATAATAAATTACAGGCAAAAATAAAAATATACAGGAGCTAATAAAATAATGTGCACACGGTTAGAAAGAAAATAGCATGTGCCATGTAAAAAGAGAACAGACGGTCATGGAACTTTGCAAACAGTTCTGGCAGTAAAAGCGCTTGTGATGGATAGCCCAATGCCACACAATTTTCTACATCAAATCGTGTGTGATGTAGTTGATAAAAGTAAACAGCTAACCAAGGCAGAGCGTGTGTGATAGTTACACCTTTCACACACGAGCGTATACATAAAACTATGTGGGATGTACATACGAACGGAAACGTTTTCCCTGGATTGACTGTGTGGGATGTACATAAGAACGGAAACGTATTCCTTGGATTGATTGTGTGTGATATACATATGAACGGAAATGTTTTTCTGAGATTCACCTTGTGGGATGTACATACGAACGGAAATGATTGGGATCCGATGCCTCGCCCGTCGCACACGAGCTCATTTTGCCCCAGCCTGTGTCCCAGGAGGGCCTATCCCCGACGATTTCTGGGTCGTGTGGGAAGGACCCCCCTATCGCCCACACTCACTTGGCGACAGTTCCAAATGCCGTTGCGGAAAGGGGTTAAAAACTGTTTGTATAGCACCGACGCGTACCGGTGAAAGTAAAAGAAAGTCCCTTCGTAGAGGGAAGTAGGGATTTGTAGAGGTGCCAGAGCTCAAAGCAAAAAACTTAGAGATAAAAACATTTTGGGAGGTATACTTTTCCCACCAACGAAAATGACTTAGAGTTCCCCACACTTTCCATGCTTAGATATATCATAGGCGGTTCCCAAACAGAAAATAAAGTTTATTCCTTTTTCCACCATACTTTCACTTTCCATGGCTAGCTCAATCCACGGTTGCCTTCCATACAAACACTTTCCAATGAATTTATTATTTAACAACATAAAGTAAATTCATCTTTTTCATTTTGGGACTGGGCATCCCTAATACCTTTGCCTTACTCTCGTGCAATGACAAGTGAATAAACACTCATCATGAGAATAACACATATTAGCATGGAAAATATAGGCCACCCCTCACCGCCTCACGAGCGGTACGAGCACACAAAAGAGAAATTTATTTTGAAATTAGAGATGGCACATACAAAACTGCTTAGAACGGCACGGAAATAATGCATATAGGTAGGTATAGTGGACTCATGTGGCAAAAACTGGTTTAAAGGATTTTGGATGCACAAGTTGAGACAAAATGAAGGCTAGTAGAAGACTAGGAAGCGACCAACCAAGAAACGAATAATCTCATACGCAAGCATTAAGCATAATTAACACTGAATAATGCACCACAAGTAGGATATAATTTCATTGCATGACTATTGACTTTCGTGCTTGCATAGGGAATCACAAACCTTAACACCAATATTCTTACTAAAGCATAATTACTCATCAACATGACTCACATATCATATCATCATATTTCAAAACTATTACAAGAATCAAGTTTATTTTGTCCAATGATCTTCATGAAAGTTTTTATTATATCCTTCTTGGATATCTACCACTTTGGAACTAATTTTTATGTGTTGCTTTTGATAAGCTCAAACAAATATAAGTGAAGATCATGAGCATAATATTTCTTTCTCTCAAAATAATTTAAGTGAAGCAAGAGAGAATTTCTTAAAAATTTACTAACTCTCAAAAAAATCTAAGGATAAAACAATGGGGTTTATTCATATTGATTGAGTTTACTTTGTCTACATCATGTCATCTTGCTTAAGGCGTTACTCCATTCTTTATGAACTTACTACTCTAGATGCATGCTGGATAGCGGTCGATGTGTGGAGTAATAGTAGTAGATGCGGGCAGGAGTCGATCTACTTGTCCCGGACGTGATGCCTATATACATGATCATTGCCTTGAATATCATCATATAACTGTGCGCTTTTCTATCAATTGCCCAACAGTAATTTGTTTACCCACCATATGATATGTTCAAGAGAGAAGCCTGTAGTGAAAACTATGGCCCCGGGCTCTATCTTTATCATATATAAATATCCAAAAATACCTTGCTGCAATTTATTCACCGTTATTTTTTTGCGTTTTTATTTATCTATCTATCACTATGGATGATCCTTGCAATTAACTGCCAAGAGATTGACAACGCCTTGTTTGCGTTGGGTACAATTATTTGTTATTTTGTGTGTAGGTGTTGTTCACGGGTCTTGTGTGATTCTCCTACTGGATTGATAACCTTGGTTCTTAACTGAGGGAAATACTTATCTCTACTGTACTGCATCATCCTCTCCTCTTCGGGGAAATCCCAGCATAGCTCACAAGTAGCACATCCCCTGGAACAGAGAGATTATTCTTCAGTTCTATGCTACATTGTACTCCCTCTGTCCCAAAATATAAGAATGTTTTAACACTACACTAGTGTCAAAAACGTTCTTATATTATGGGACGGAGGGAGTATATCTCTTGTGATGAGAATGATAGCTCCAAGTGGATTTTTTGAGTGGATGAGTGAAGGAAAACGGATCAAGTGCACATCTACTGATTTTAGCTCGCACTTCCATTTCCCTCACTTTGAGCATGGCGATAATGAGATTCGGATGCACTTCATTGATGTTATCTCCGATGAAGATTTCAAGTGCACTATGGACAAAGAGAAGATCAAAGATTATTTTGGTCCTCCACTACCTGAGCACTTAACCTTTGAGAATCATAAGCTATATCATTTGCTCACCTATACCATCTGCCGTCTAGCTGGCATGAATGCAGACGGATCCATTTCTAATATCCTTGGGAATACCATCTATGATATCTCCGAGCGATATGCCTTTGATGTTGAAGACATGTTTCTCCGCATTCTGAAAGATCCTGCTCAGTTTCCACTCACTGTGAAAGTATTTGCTCCGTGGATTCAGAAGGTGATTGATCACGCTATGCAAACTGTGTATCTTGACAAGGCTAGCCACAAATGTTTCATTCCACTGCTGCATGACACTATGAAAGCTACGAAAGAATTTTCCTCCGGAAAACCATCGCCACCTCCCGAAGATTATCATCAAGCTTTTGATGGTCCACGGCTCCCTCAACGTGTGTGTATGCCAACCTCTCAGCCACCATCCCATTTGGAGATCAGCATGAGAGTGCAATTGTTGATTCTGCAACACATTGCTGATGATTGATGTGAAATAGAGCATCTTGCAGAAGAAATCAATCTCCTCAATAACCGCACAAGGCTCATTCATCTGATAGCCGATGAGAATAAGAAATGCCTCTAGAAGTTGGTTCCCAAGTTCTTCACCGAAAAACAACTACTGCACATGAACCTCAAAGAGCTGTATGACTACATTAATCAAGGCTTCAGTGTAGATGATCTTCAGGCACACAACACTCCGCCACTGTCGTCGAGTGCTTCCCACCGATGAACTTCATCTACAAATCCGCAAATTGCTCAAGAAATCTGAAGCCACATCTCCTACCGTCAAACCACCCGACGGCAATCTGTTTTCCTCTGCTCCTCCGAAGGCTGATCCCAGTATGACAAGTACTTCTGCTCAGCAACCAATCAGTCTGCCCGAAGACAATCCTGCTGCTGTTGATGATGAAGGAATTCCAGACACTTCCGAAGAAGAATTCTCTTCGGACAACTCTTCTGGCGATGCCTCGGAATGATATTTGCTTTGCTTTCTTGCCTCATGTTATTCATCACCTCTTTTGCCACTTGTTGACAAAAGGGGGAGAATTACATCGAGTTCGTTAGATTTGCTTTCTAGTGTTCTGTTTGAATTTGTTTTCTCTCGAGTTTGCAACAATACTTCCTCGGTTATCTATATCCTGTTGTAAAACTCTCAGTAACTTTTGTGTTGCAATGTTAATAACCCTCGGCGATGATTATTCTCTCGTAGTACCTATTTTGGAGGAGGTTTTATCAGAAGTTATGGATGATTGCACTATAACTATCGATGGACTCTATCAATCAGTGCTAATCATTATCTTGAATGGATGAAATCTCCTCCATATATTATATCTATTGCTGGAATGTCACTTCATAAAATTTTATATCCATGCATATGTTCAGGGCGAGCATATTTCATCCTCCAGAACAGTAACACTTTATCACTCTCACCATGTTCTTTATTGCATATCCTTCTCTCTTCGATGATTATCTGTTTTGTCAACAATCGTTGAAAAAGGAGGAGATTGTTGGTGCAATAATTTGCCTCCTTATGTTTTGAAGATTGTTGACATAAACAGTAAGGGACTAATGTTTTTGCTATTGCACACAGAGTAACAAGTCTCTGAAGTCATGAGGAGTTTGTTATAAACTCCGAAGAATATGCACTGCGTAGCAGCGAGCATTATTCACGAAGCATACACTGTGAAGAGTGACCCCTAAAATTGTTGACGCAAAGCAATTTGTTCGGTGGGCTTCGAAGAAAGTGACTGCAACTGAAGGAAGTCAAAAACAAAGTGAAGACATAGTATTTGCTTCGTTCTTCTTCTTTTCTTTCATTGAGTCATAGGACCACCGTACTATTAAGAGGGGTATAGTGTTCGAAGCTTAGGTTCTCTGATGCTAAACTCATACCTATGAAAGTTGTGAGAGAAATCTCTTTGTGTTCCGTGCAAATACTTGCCAGCAAGAGATTGTGATCTTCTTCGCTGCGAGAGATTTGACTCTGACCGAAGAGTTAGCATTACTTGTTCCTCAAGTAATGTTACCGTTGCTTCAAAAATCCGACCGTTACAAATGTGTCGATTGGCCATTGGCTGGACCGTGTGTCCAAAATGGTCATTTCCCATCTAGGAAGGCTGCGACTATAAATAGCCACCCCCACCGGCTTTATCCGGTGGCTGCTCCATTTGATTCTGAGAAGTTTGTTGAGCAACCCCCTCTCCAGAGTGATTTGAGTTTAAAATCCACAAAGAGAAAAATCTTAGAGACCAAGAGTTAGATAGTGGTTTAGCATAACTCGAATCTAAGTTCAGTACGCTCGACCTATTACTCTTGAGAGCTGCAAACTCTCTAGACGGTTATGTTGGGAACGTTGCATGGAAAACAAAATTTTTGTATGCACACGCAAGATCTATCCATGGATATGCATAGCTACGAGAGGGGAGAGCATCTTCATACCCTTGAAGATCGCTAAGCGGAAGCGTTTATCAACGCGGTTGATGTAGTCGTGCACCTTCACGATCCGTCCCGATCAAGTACCAAACATACGACACCTCCCCGTTCAACACACGTTCACTTTGATGACATCCTCGCCTTCTTGATCCAGCAAGAGGGGCGAAGTAGTAGATGAGTTCCGACAGCATGACGGTGTGGTGACGGTGGTGGTGAAGAACAATTGATGGCAGCTTAAAGCTATGTCGGTATTTCCCCAAATAGGAAGGGATGATGCAGCACAGCAGCGGTAGGTATTTCCCTCAGTGATGAAACCAAGGTTATCCAACCAGTAGGAGAACAAAGCAACACAACGTAAACATCACCTGCACACAAATAACAAATACTCGCAACCCGACGTATTAAAGGGGTTGCCAATCCCTTTCGGGTAACGGTGCCAGAAATTGGCAAACGGACGTGAGAGAGTTGTAAATATTAATAGATCGAACGCCAAATAAAATAAAGTGCAGCAAGGTATTTTTGTATTTTTGGTTTAATAGATCTGAAAATAAAGGCAAAGGAAAATAGATCGGAGAGGCAAAATATATTGAGAAGAGACCCGGGGGCCGTAGGTTTCACTAGTGGCTTCTCTCGAGAAAAATAAGCAAACGGTGGGTGAACAAATTACTGTTGGGAAATTGATAGAACTTCAAATAATCATGATAATATCCGGGCAATGATCATTATATAGGCATCACGTCCAAGATTAGTAGACCGACTCCTGCCTGCATCTACTACTATTACTCCACACATCGACCGCTATCCAGCATGCATCTAGTGTATTAAGTTCATGGAGAAACGAAGTAATGCATTAAGAATGATGACATGATGTAGACAAGATCTATTTATGTAGAAATAGACCCCATCGTTTTATCCTTAGTAGCAATGATACATACGTGTCGGTTCCCTTTCTGTCACTGGGATCAAGCACCGTAAGATCAAACCCACTACAAAGCACCTCTTCCCATTGCAAGATAAATAGATTAAGTTGGCCAAACAAAACCTAAATATCGGAAAAGAAATACGAGGCTATAAGTAATCATGCATATAAGAGATCAAAGAAGACTCAAATAACTTTCTTGGATAAAAAGATAGATCTGATCATAAACTCAAAGTTCATCGGATCCCAACAAACACACCGCAAAAAGAGTTACATCATATGGATCTCCAAGAGACCATTGTATTGATAATCAAAAGAGAGAGAGGAAGCCATCTAGCTCCTAACTACAGACCCGTAGGTCTACAAAGAACTACTCACGCATCATCGGAGAGGCACCAATGAACATGATGCACCCCTCCGAGGTGGTGTCTAGATTGGATCTGGTGGTTCTGGACTCTGCAGCTGCTGGAATAAAATTTTGTCGAATCCCCTAGAGTTTCTGGAATATTGGGGTATTTATAGAGCAAAGAGTCGGTTCGGGGGAGTCCCGAGGTGGGCACAACCCACCTGGGCGCGCCTGGGCCCCCAGGCACGCCCAGGTGAGTTGTGCTCCCCTCGGAGCACTCCCCAGGTGCTGCTTTGGCCCATTGGGTGTCTTATGGTCCATAAAAAATCTCCAAAAAGTTTTGCTGCGTTTGGACTCCGTTTGGTATTGATTTCCTGCGATGTAAAAAACATGCAAAAAAATAGCAACTGGCACTTGGCACTATGTCAATAGGTTATTACCAAAAGACGATATAAAATGATTGTAAAACATCCAAAAATGATAATATAACAGCATGGAACAATAAAAAATTATAGATACATTGGAGACGTATCAGCATCCCCAAGCTTAATTCCTGCTCGTCCTCGAGTAGGTAAATGATAAAAAAAGATTTTTTTATGTGGAATGTTGCCTATCATATCATATCATTTTCTTTTCTTTATAGCATGGAAATTTGGACTTTTATATGTTTCAAAGCAATAGTCTAGTTTTGACATGATAACTTAAATACTCAAGCGTATCAACAAGCAACCATGTTTTTAAAAATATCAACGCTAAAATAAGTTATCCCTAGCCCATCATGCTCAATCATTGATCCATTCATGGAACACACTCGCATATTAGTTACACCCAATGCTCAAGTACGATCATAGTGCCTCCTAGTTGGTGCTTTATAAGAGAAGATGGAGACTCAAATTAAAAATAAAAATTGCATAAAGTAAAAGAAAGGCCCTTCGCAGAGGGGGGTAGGGATTTGTAGAGGTGCCAGAGCTCAAAGCAAAAAACTTAGAGATAAAAACATTTTGGGAGGTATACTTTTCCCACCAACGAAAACGACTTAGAGTTCCCCACACTTTCCATGCTTAGATATATCATAAGTGGTTCCCAAACAGAAAATAAAGTTTATTCCTTTTTCCACCATACTTTCACTTTCCATGGCTAGCCCAATCCACGGTTGCCTTCCATACCAACACTTTCCAATGAATTTATTATTTGACAACATAAAGTAAATTCAATTTTTTTTCATTTCAGGACTGGGCATCCCTAATACCTTTGCCTTACTCTCGTGCAATGACAAGTGAATAAACACTCATCGTGAGAATAACACATCTTAGCATGGAAAATATAGGCCACCCCTCACCGCCTCGCGAGCGGTACGAGCACACAAAAGAGAAATTTATTTTGAAAATTAGAGATGGCACATACAAATTTGCTTAGAATGGCACGGAAATACCACATATAGGTAGGTATAGTGGGCTCATGTGGCAAAAACTGGTTTAAAGGATTTGGATGCACAAGTAGAGATCATACTTAGTGCAAAATGAAGGCTAGCAAAAGACTAGGAAGCGACCCACCAAGAAACGAATAATCTCATAAGCGAGCATTAAGCATAATTAACACTGAATAATGCACCACAAGTAGGATATAATTTCATTGCATTACTATTGACTTTCGTGCTTGCATAGGGAGTCACAAACCTTAACACCAATATTCTTACGAAAGCATAATACTCATCAACATGACTCACATATCACATCATCATATCTCAAAACTATTACAAGGAATCAGGTTTATTTTGTCCAATGATCTTCATGAAAGTTTTTATTATATCCTTCTTGGATATCTATCACTTTGGAACTAATTTTCATGTGTTTCTTTTGATAATCTCAGACAAATATAAGTGAAGATCATGAGCATAATATTTCTTTCTCTCAAAATAATTTAAGTGAAGCAAGAGAGAAATTCTTAAAAAAAATTACTAACTCTCAAACAAATCTAAGTGAAGCAAGAGAGCATTTCTTCAAACATAACAAAGCACACCATGCTCAAAAAGATATAAGTGAAGCACTAGAGCAAATCCATAGCTCATAAAAAAATTGAGTGAAGCATAGAGAGCAATTCTAACAAGTCATGGCATAATTTTGGCTCTCTCAAATGGGTGTGTCCAGCAAGGATTGATGACTTAAAACACCAAGAAAAACAAACAAAGACTCATATCATACAAGATGCTCCAAGCAAAACTCATAGTATGTGACGAATAAAAATATAGCTTTGAGTAAAATACCGATGGTCGTTAGAAGAAAGAGGGGATGCCACTTGGGGCATCCCCAAGCTTAGTTGCTTGCTTATCTTTGGATAATAGCTTGCGATTCCATGGGCATCCCCAAGCTTAGGCTCTTCTTACTCCTTATTCCTTCATCCATCTTAAGATAACCGAGAACTTGAAAACTTCAATCACACAAAACTCAACAAAACCTTCGTGAGATCCATTAGTATAAGAAAACAAAACACTGCTATAAGTACTGTTGCAAACCAATTCATATTTTATTTTTGCATTATATCTACTGTACTCTAACTTTTCTATGGCAAAAACGTATCAAGGAAAACCATAGAGCCATTAAAACAAGCACACAACACAAGAAAACAGAATCTGTCAAAACAGAACAGACTGTAGCAATCTGAATTGTTCGAATACTTCTGTAACTCAAAAACTTGTGCAAAATTAGGACATCATGGGAAATTTGTATATCAATCTGGTGTAAAAAATTAAGAGCAAAAGCATGTTTCTGTGATTTATTAAAATTCTTTTCGTGAGCGCATAAGTTTCTGTTTTTCAATAAGATCAAGTCAACTATCACCCAAGAAGATCCTAAAGGCTTAGCTTGTCACAAACACTAATTAAAACACAAAAAACACAATCATAATAGTAGCATAATTGTGCAAACACTCAAGAACAGAAAGCAAAAAGCAAAAATAAATTTTATTCATTTGGTTGCCTCCCAACAAGCGCTATAGTTTTACGCCCTTAGCTTGGCATAAAGCAAGGATCTAAGTATTGTCATCTTTCCTCTTAATGTCCTTAGGGGTATCCTTGTCATGAGGTTTTCTAAAGACAACATAAAACATATTATCCATAGAAACCTTAGCATTCCTGAGTTGATTTTCATCATATCCCTTTTGATTTCCAGCAACAATCCAAGAGTGATGTTGATTAAAATTATTAAAAACTTGTTGGATTATATTTAAAATGGGGACTTCCTTTTTAAGATTCTCATCAAAGATTTTATTATCCCCAAGCAAATGCCTTAGCGCATAATCACTATTGTAAAGAATTTCATCTATCACGAGTTTTTCATGATTCATACCATAAAAATCAAAGATTTCCCTAGCTTCTCGTATTATGTAATCAAATTCATTCATAAGGACAAGGGTGACCAACTTTTTAGCCCTAGGATTCTTTATAATGGGAAGCTCAAAAAACAATCTTTGCAAAGTAGGATGAGTACGCATAAATTTACTTTCAAGTTTTAGAACTAGTGCTGAGATAGCATCTGCATAAGATCCAGTAGTTTAAAGTATAGAAGCATCATCAAGACTTAGATTCCCAACACAATTGAAAAATTCTTGGATATGTTCTTTTACCATAACATTCCCTTGTCCCAAGATAAAAGTTTTAGCATCCAGATTGTCCATACGTCCAATCTTAGGAGTTAGGCCATCATTGGTGCCATACTAAAATCACTCATGATTGCAAGCAAAGGATAGATCCGACGAGAAAACAGTGAACAAAAAAGAGGGCGAATAAAACGGCAAATTTCTGTGAAGTGGGGGAGAGGAAAACGAGAGGCAAATGGCAAATAATGTAATTGCGAGGAGATGAGATTTGTGATTAGGATCCTGGCTGATGTTGAAGATCCTCCCCGGCAACGGCGCCAGAAATTCCTTTTGATGGCGGCTTGAAGCTACGTCGGTATTTCCCCAAAGAGGAAGGGGCGATGCAGCACAGCAGCGGTAGGTATTTCCCTCAGTGATGAAACCAAGGTTATCGAACCAGTAGGAGAACCAAGCAACACAACGAAAACAACACCTGCACACAAATAACAAATACTCGCAACCCGACGTATTAAAGGGGTTGCCAATCCCTTTCGGGTAAGGGTGCCAGAAATTGGCAAACCGACGTGAGAGAGTTGTAAATATTGATAGATCGAATGCCAAATAAAATAAAGTGCAGCAAGGTATTTTTTTGGTTTAATAGAACTGAAAATAAAGGCAAAGGAAAATAGATTGCAAAGGCAAAATATATTGAGAAGAGACCCGGGGGGCGTAGGTTTCACTAGTGGCTTCTCTCGAGAAAAATAACAAACGGTGGGTGACTGTTGGGCAATTAATAGAACTTCAAATAATCATGACGATATCCAGGCAATGATCATTATATAGGCATCACGTCCAAGATTAGTAGACCGACTCCTTCCTACATCTACTACTATTACTCCACACATCGACCGCTATCCAGCATGCATCTAGTGTATTGAGTTCATGGAGAAACGGAGTAATGCATAGAATGATGACATGATGTAGACAAGATCTATTTATGTAGAAATATACCCCATCATTTTATCCTTAGTAGCAACGATACATACGAGTCGGTTCCCTTTCTGTCACTGGGATCAAGCACCGTAAGATCGAACCCACTACAAAGCACCTCTTCCCATTGCAAGATAAAATATCAAGTTGGCCAAACAAAACCCAAATATCGGAGAAGAAATACAAGGCTATAAGTAATCATGCATATAAGAGATCAAAGAAGACTCAAATAACTTTCATGGATAAAAAGATAGATCTATCATAAACTCAAAGTTCATCAGATCCCAACAAACACACCGCAAAAAGAGTTACATCATATGGATCTCCAAGACACCATTGTATTGATAATCAAAAGAGAGAGAGGAAGCCATCTAGCTACTAACTACGGACCCGCAGGTCTACAAAGAACTACTCACGCATCATCGGAGAGGCACCAATGAACATGATGCACCCCTCCGAGATGGTGTCTAGATTGGATCTGGTGGTTCTGGACTCTGCAGCTGCTGGAATAAAATTTTGTCGAATCCCCTAGAGTTTCTGGAATATTGGGGTATTTATAGAGCAAAGAGTCGGTTCGGGGGAGTCCCGAGGTGGGCACAACCCACCTGGGCGCGCCTGGGCCCCCAGGCACGCCCAGGTGAGTTGTGCTCCCCTCGGAGCACTCCCCAGGTGCTGCTTTGGCCCATTGGGTGTCTTCTGGCACTTGGCAAAAAACAGCAACTGGCACTTGGCACTATGTCAATAGGTTAGTACCAAAAAATGATATAAAATGACTATAAAATGATTATAAAACATCCAAGAATGATAATATAACAACATGGAACAATAAAAAATTATAGACAATCTCCGCAGGGCTTCGCCAAGCACAACGGAAACTATGATGGGGGATAAACTAGAGGGGGTGGGTTGCCGGCACACGACTTGGTGAATCTTGATCTATTCCGGGTGCTAGCCCTGCCCCTTTATTTCTATGTTGAGCACTGGGGTCGTTTCTTGGAGAAATAGCCTCCTCAAAGTCGGTTTAGCCCGCAAGGCAAGAGTCCTTCTCAGACTCCAGGACCAGAAGCCACAGTCCTCGGCGTCTGGCCCAGATGCCATGGGCCTCGGTGACTGGCCCAGGGCCAATGCAGGGTCCCTGGCGTCTAGTCCGTGACCTCCACAAAACTTCCTTTTGCGCCGACCTAAAGCCCCGTGGGCCTTACCCTTTGGCCTAACAATATCATCCTATTTATCAATCTTTACCTTCGGACCATTCTGGAGCTCCTCGTCATGTTCGCGATCTCATCCGGGACTCCGAACAACATTCGGTCACCAACATACATAACTCATATAATACTATATCATCAACGACCGTTAAGCGTGCGGACCCTACGGGTTCGAGAATAATGTAGACATGACTGAGACGCTTCTCCGGTCAATAGCCAGTAGCGGGACCTGGATGCCCATATTGGTTCCTACATATTCTACGAAGATCTTTATCAGTCGAACCTTTATGACAACATACGCAGTTCTCTTTGTCTGTCGGTATGTTACTTGCCTGAGATTCGACCGTCGGTATGTCCATACCTAGTTCAATCTCATTACCGGCAAGTCTCTTTACTCGTTCTGTAATACATCATCTTGTAACTAACTCCTTAGTCACTTTCCTTGCAAGCTTCTTGTGATGTTGTATTACTGAGAGGGCCCAGAGATGCCTCTCCGTCATATAGAGTGACAAATCCCAGTCTCGATCCATGCCAACTCAACAGACACCTTCGGAGATACCTGTAGAGCACCTTTATGATCACCCAATTACGTTGTGACGTTTGATGGCACACAAGGCATTCCTCCGGAGTCCGGGAGTTGCATGATCTCATGGTCGAAGGAACATGTATTTGACATTAAGAAAGCATAAACTGAACGATCATATGCTATGCTAACGGTTGGGTCTTGTCCATCACATCATTCTCCTAATGATGTGATCCCGTTATCAAATGACAACTCATGTCTATGGTTACGAAACCTTAACCATCTTTTGATCAACGAGCTAGTCAAGTAGAGGCTCACTAGGGACACGGTATTTGTTTATGTATCCACACATGTATTTAAGTTTCCGGTCAATACAATTCTAGCATGACTAATAAACCTTTATCATGAATAAGAAAATATAATAATAATAACTCTATTATTGCCTCTAGGGCATATTTCCATCAGTCTCCCACTTGCACTAGAGTCAATAATCTAGATTACATTGCAATGAATCTAACACCGATGGAGTCTTGGTGTTGATCATGTTTTGCTCGTGGAAGAGGCTTAGTCAACGGGTCTGCTACATTCAGATCCGTATGCACTTTACAAATTTCTATGTCTCCATCCTCGACATATTCGCGAATGGAGTTGAAGCGTCGCTTGATGTGTGTGGTTCTCTTGTGAAACTTGAATTCCTTCACTAAGGCAATTGCTCCAGTGTTGTCACAAAAGATTGTCATTGGACCCGATGCACTGGGTATTACCCCTAGATTGGATATGAACTCCTTCATCCAGATCCTTCATGCGCTGCTTCTGAAGCAGCTATGTACCCCGCTTCACGCGTAGATCCCGCCACGACGCTCTACTTAGAACAGCACCAACTGACAGCTTCATCATTTAATATAAACACGTATCCAGTTTGTGACTTAGAGTCATCCGGATCTGTGTCGAAGCTAGCATCGACGTAACCCTTTACGATGAGCTCTTCGTCACCTCCATAAACGAGAAACATATCCTTGGTCCTTTTTAGGTACTTCAGAATATTATTGACCGCTGTCCAGTGATCCACTCCTGCATTACTTTGGTACCTCCCTGCCAAACTTATGGCAAGGCACACATCAGGTCTGGTACACAGCATGGCATATATTATAGCCTATGGCTGGGGCATAGGGAATGACTTTCATTCTCTCTCTATCTTCTGTCGTGGTCGGGCTTTGAGTCTTACTCAATTTCACACCTTGCAACACAGGCAATAACCCTTTCGTTGACTGGTCCATTTTGAACTTCTTCACAACTTTGACAACGTATGTTCTTTGTGAAAGTCCTATTAAGCGTCTCGATATATCCCTATAGATCTTGATGCCCAATATGTAAGCAGCTTCACCGAGGTCTTTCATTGAAAAATTCTTATTCAAATATCCTTTTATGCTATCCAGAAATTCTATATCATTTCCAATCAGCAATATGTCATCCACATATAATATTAGAAATGCTACAGAGCTCCCACTCACTTTCTCGTAAATACATGCTTCACCATAAGTCTGTATAAAAGCAAATGCTTTGATCACCTCATCAAAGCATTTATTCCAACTCCGAGATGCTTGCACCAGTCCATAGATGGATCGCTGGAGCTTGCACACTTTGTTAGCACCTTTAGGATCGACAAAACCTTCTAGTTGCATCATATACAACTCTTCTTTAATAAACCCGTAAAGGAATGCAGTTTTGACGTCCATTTTCCAAATTTCATAATCATAAAATGCAGCAATTGCTAACATGATTCGGACAGACTTAAGCATCGCTACGGGTGAGAAAGTCCCATCATAGTCAACCCCTTGAACTTGTCGGAAACCTTTTGTGACAAGTCGAGCTTTGTAGACAGTGATATTACCATCAGCGTCCATCTTCCTCTTAAAGATCCATTTATTCTCAATGGCTTGCCAATCATTGGGCAAATCCACCAAAGTCCACACTTTGTTCTCATACATGGATCTATCTCAGATTTTATGGCCTCAAGCCATTTGTCGGAATCTGGTCCTATCATAGCTTCTTCATAGTTCGTAGGTTCACCGTTATCCAACAACATGACTTCCAGGACAGGATTACCGTACCACTCTAATGCGGAGCGTGTTCTGGTCGTCCTACGAGGTCGAGTAGTAACTTGATCTGAAGTTTCATGATCATCATCATTTGCTTCCTCTCTAGTAGATGTAGGCATCACGGGAACAGTTTTCTCTGATGTACTACTTTCTAACTCGAGAGAAGGTAGAACTACCTCATCAAGTTCTACTTTCCTCCCACTCACTTCTTTCGAGAGAAACTCCTTCTCTAGAAAGGACCCATTCTTAGCAACAAAGATTTTGCCTTAGGATCTGTGGTAGAAGGTATACCCAATAGTTTCTTTCAGGTATCCTATGAAGACGCACTTCTCCACTTTGGGTTCGAGCTTATCAGGCAGAAGCCTTTTGACATAAGCGTCGCATCCCCAAACTTTAAGAAACGACAGCTTAGGTTTCTTGCCAAACCACAGTTCATACAGTGTCGTCTCAACGGATTTAGACGGTGCCTTAATGTGAATGCGGCTATCTCTAATGCATAACCCCAAAATGATAGTGGTAAATCGGTAAGAGACATCATAGAACGCACCATATCTAATAAAGTACGGTTACGACGTTGGGACACACCATTTGTAACGCCCTGAGACCGACGCTTCAGAAGACTTCCATATTTTTGTGATCTCCGTGTGTTTCTTTTGGCGCTTGCTCTTTTATTTTTGCATTGCATCATGTCATCATGCCATCATGTCATTAATCTTTGCATAAAACTCAACTAAATAAATTGCATGGATCTTCGATCTATTTAAATCGAGGGAAGGGAGACTTCTCTTTAGAACATATCCTCCCAATATTAGGGAGCTATATTAAAAATATTCCATTAACTTTGGAATCACCATAACACACTTGCAATTTAATTCTCATGCCTTTTGCTTCATGTTTGTTCTCCAAACTTTCTCCATATTTCTTTCTCCATTTATCGAGGCTCCTCCTAAAGTCTCAACATTTCTGGACACTCCTAAATCCTAGACTCCATTCAAACTCCTTTCGCGCAAGTTAAATAATTTTGGGTTTAACTTCGCCTATTTTGCTGGAACCACTTTTGTTGGGTTGGAAACATTCCATAAAGCCTTACAAAAATATCCCACCATTGTATTCTTCTCCATGGCCTCTTCTCTTGATTCTTTTTGGTCTCTCTCTATTTTTCTGTTAGGAGAATATCAAGAGAGAGGGGAGCAGTGCATAGCCGAAGCCCGCTTAAGGCCACCTGCGGCCTGACCTTGCCAGCCCAAGAGGCCTGCCCGGTCTCCTCTTATCCACCTTCTCGCTCGACCCCCCTCTCCCTCGTTCCCCTGCTAGCGCCGCCACTCACACGCTCGCATCGAGCCAGGGAGAGGAGCTCCCTGCGCCCGATCCCCTCGCCGCCTCCACCGTGAGACCCCCACACCCGACCACCTCCTCGCCGCCGCTTGCTCCGGCGACCAGCACCAACGAGCACCGCCGCCTTGCGCCGCCCCTCTCCCTCGCGTCCTCGCCGTGGTCCTGCATGCTGCCCGGTGCCCCGCCGCCGAAAATCGCGAGGCCGCAGCCTCCTCCTCGTCCAGTGACGCCGCCCGATGCGCGAGCTCCGCCGCCCCTGCTTCCGTCAAGCCGTGTGACTCCACCACCTTCTCCAGCCGCTCCCGCCTGCAGCACCCTCAACCCGCGACCGTCCTCGACCTCGCCTCGTGCACGGCATCGACCACCAGACCTCTACTCAAGGCCTCCAACGCCGGGAACGGGTTCCCCTCGCCCGGACCCGCCGCCTCCCGGCCTCCTTCCTCTCCTCTGGACGCGACCCCTTCCTTGCTTGACTCCATCACCGGCGGCCGCCAAGGGCGCCATTGCTGCTGCCCGATGCCTTGTCCAACGAGTTGTCGCGTCCCTGGTCCTCTTCTTGCCTCTGTTTGCTTGGGGACCCGCTTGCATAGCTGTCGCTGCTCATCCTGTTGCCCCGAGCTGTCCACTTCAAACACACCAAGCCGGCTATGCCACCGTTGTCTCCTGCCATGGCCATGACCGAGACCCCAGCGTTGTTGTTGTTGTTGCCTGTGTGTACCTCCGCTCCTGAAGTTTTGGGACGCCAAGACTTGTTGCTGAGCCCGTGACCGCCCCGAATTGCTTCCGCTTGCTGGACCGACAAGTACACTAGAGGCCGTGTTGACCACAAGTACCCCTTCGGATATGCTGAGGTCGACTACGCTCGGCGATGCGACAAGTACCTCCACCGACGACCCCGGACATCTACGAAAACGTGTACCACTACCGTCGCCGTGTACCACTACGCCCAAGTTCCACTACAAGATGTACCACTACCGTCGCCGAAGACCGTCAAGTGTACAACTTCCGTCGCCGTGGATCCGACAAGATCCGTGTACAACTACTACCCCTACGACACGTGAACAACTACTTCCACTTCTAACGCGTTCTGCCCCGAATGCACGCTTCGAAGGTATAACCGCCGAGAACGACGTCCGTGGAACGAAAGCATGTGTTGTTTGAGTTGCTTGCGTTTGCACCGTGCCCGACTTGTTCGTCGCACGCTGTCACTCGTTTCCTTGCCATGCCGCCGTACCGTGGGAACCCGGTAACCGGGAGCACCCCACCATTCTCTTGCGTGTTTCACACATCCGCACAATTCTCCTTGCGCCGGTATCTCCGTGAGCTACCGGAACCGATATGTTGCCGTGGCACCATTTTCGGATCGTTGCCGTGGCACCCCTTCCTTCCGCCATGGTGACCAAATGCTCCATAACATGCTCTTGTCCATGTTTTATAAAATTGCTTAAACTTGCATATGTCATTCGCACCATGATAACAGCATTTAAATGTTTAAAATTGTGTTTGCATTTAAATTGCTATATGCCATGAGGATTTATCGGAAATGTCGTTTGTTATTTCCGGCCTCATTTAAACTTGCCTAGATAGGTCGTTTAATTATGCTTCACCCCTTGCCATGTTAATCAACATTTAATATTGTTGGGTACATAACCGAGAGAGAACTAAATAATTGATGTGGTGTTTCGTCAATATGCAACTCGTTGCATATTGAGCTCCACTTAACTTGTAGTTTCGTTTGTGCACTTTGCCATGCCATGCCTCATTAAACCAGACATGCATCATATTTGTTTTTGCATCATGCCATGTTTATGTGGTGGTTGTTTACTATGTTGTTTGTTTCTTTCCGGGTTGCTTCTCTCGTTAGCTTCGGTTTCGTTCCGGAGTTGTGAGGATTCGTTCGTCTACATCCGTTTGTCTTCTTCATGAACTCGTTCTTCTTCCTTGCGGGATCTCAGGCAAGATGACCATACCCTCGAAATCACTTCTATCTTTGCTTGCTAGTCGTTCGCTCTATTGCTATGCCGCGTTTCCTACCACTTGCTATATCATGCCTCCCAAACTGCCATGTCAGCCTCTAACCTTTTCACCCGTCCTAGCAAACCGTTGTTTGGCTATGTTACCGCTTTTGCTCAGCCCCTTTTATAGCGTTGCTAGTTGCAGGAGAAGATTAAGATTGCTCCATGTTGGATTATGTTTATGTTGGGATATCAAAATATCTCTTATTTAATTAATGCATCTATATACTTGGTAAAGGGTGGAAGGCTCGGCCTTATGCCTGGTGTTTTGTTCCACTCTTGCCGCCCCTAGTTTCCGTCATACCGGTGTTATGTTCCTTGATTTTGCGTTCCTTACGCGGTTGGGTGATTTATGGGACCCCCTTGACAGTTCGCTTTGAATAAAACTCCTCCAGCAAGGCCCAACCTTGGTTTTACCATTTGCCTACCTAAGCCTTTTTCCCTTGGGTTCTGCAGACTCAAGGGTCATCTTTATTTTAAACCCCCGGGCCAGTGTTCCTCTGAGTGCTGGTCCAAACTAGAGCCACTTGCAGCGCCACCTCGGGGAAACTCGAGGTCTGGTTTTAGTTGTACGTAGTGTTCATCCGGTGTGCCCTGAGAACGAGATATGTGCATCTCCTATTGGGATTTGTCGCCACATCCGGGCGGCTTTGTTGGTTTTGTTTTACCATTGTCGAAATGTCTTGTAACCGGGATTCCGAGATTGATCGGGTCTTCCCGGGAGAAGGAATATCCTTCGTTGACCGTGAGAGCTTATAATGGGCTAAGTTGGGACACCCCTGCAGGGTATAAACTTTCGAGAGCCGTGCCCGCGGTTATGTGGCAGATGGGAATTTGTTAATGTCCGGTTGTAGAGAACTTGACACTTGACCTGAATTAAAACGCATCAACCGCGTGCGTAGCCGTGATGGTCTCTTCTCGGCGGAGTCCGGGAAGTGAACACGGTTTCTGGGTTATGTTTGACGTAAGTAGGAGTTCAGGATCACTTCTTGATCATTGCTAGTTCACGCCCGTTCCTTTGCTTCTCTTCTCGCTCTCATTTGCGTATGTTAGCCACCATATATGCTAGTGCTTGCTGCAACTCCACCCCATTACCCCATCCTTTCCTATAAGCTTAAATAGTTTTGATCTCGCGGGTGTGAGATTGCTGAGTCCTCGTGACTCACAGATACTTCCAAAATAGTTGCAGGTGCCGACGATGCCAGTGCAGGTGACGCAACCGAGCTCAAGTGGGAGCTCGATGAAGATCTTGTTCGTTGTGTTGTTTCTTATCATGTTGATCAGTAGTGGAGCCCAGTTGGGACGATCGGGGATCTAGCAGTTGGGTTGTCTTCTTTTCGTTTGGTTCTATAGTCGGACCTATGTGTGTATCTCTGATTGATGTATGATTTATTCATGTATTGTGTGAAGTGGCGATTGTAAGCCAACTCTTTATCCCATTCTTGTTCATTACATGGGATTGTGTGAAGATGACCCTTCTTGCAACAAAACCACAATGCGGTTATGCCTCTAAGTCGTGCCTCGACACGTGGGAGATATAGCCGCATCGTGGGCGTTACACCATTACTGTCGTGGTTTTGTCACGGCAGATGTCCTAGAGAAAGGACTTAGTCGTGGAGCCGTCGCTACGGGTTAACTTAAAGGGGTTAAAGCGGACAAGGGACGCAAGAGAATTTTATACTAGTTCGGCCCCTTACGATGAAGGTAAAAGCCTACGTCTAGTTGTGATGGAATTGCTGGGGTTTCGATGACCAGGGAGCGAATACGCTTTGCCTGAGTCTCGAGTTGTTGTCTGTCGTCCTTGAACCGCCACCGGGTCGTCCCCTTATATACATGGGTTGACGCCCGTCGGTTTACAGAATCCCGAGGCCGGCTCATAATCGTGTCCAACTCGGTCTCTGCTACTTCTATCTTACAACACAAGTTTACATATCAATGCCGGTTTATGTCTACGGGCCTTAAACCAGCTTTGGGCCCTGGGCCTTCATAAAGCGTCATCGTCTGTCTTCATGGACTTCAGATACACATGAACTACTTATGGGGTTAACCCGGCCTCTCCTAGCCGGTTTACGCCCAGTGGTAATATCCCCAACATTAGGCCCCAGATTGATTTGAACTGGTTCATGTCAATCCTCAATACTTAAGAAAATTTCTTCTTCAACATCTTCACATGATCTTGTGAACCGCCGTGACATCATCTTCTAGGATCATGGTAAACCGCCGTGACGTCACCTGTTATTTAAAACTGTGTATAATCCACCTTCATTAATGAGCCTCCGACAATCGAGGCGACAGCTCCGCCTCATATCCAAAATTTAGGCTCCTCAATTTTCGCGCCTGACACTTATCTTTCTACCCTTATAAATAGGGCCAGGGGGTCTTTCCATTTTCCCCTCGTGCCTCTTCGCGTCGTCGTCTTCCTCGCGCCGACCGACCCTCCAGCTCTGCCGCCACCGTCGTCCTTCGCCTCTGCTTCGACAAAGGCCGCTGCATCAACCTGATCGTATCAGAGAAAAGCGGTGATCCTCCGCTGCTTCCTCCTGCACCAGTAAGTCCCTCTTCTTCTCGCCCTAGATCCGCCATTAGGGTTCGGTGTTCTTCATAGCTTGAAGCTGTTCTTCCTTCGGTAGCACCAATGGCCGGTTAGATCTGACTATTTTCAGCGCATTTTATAGTTTAGACTCCTTTCTTCTTGTTAAGGCACCTGCTTGATATCCAACTCATCTGAACTCACTGAACTTTTTGAGCGCTTGATATTAGACCAGAGTATATTTTGATTATCCAACGCACGGCAGATCTGAAATTCTCATGCCAAACTGTGAAACTTGTTTTTCCCTTCACTTATACATCTTTATACTTATACCTTTAATGCCAAATTAGGCGGTCTAACTTCACAGATAAAATGATAACCCGGTAGATACCATTAGTCCCCTGTTGAACTGCCAATGCATTCATCATTATACTGTTTCCATTGTCAGACTCTGGTTTACGAATAACCAAATCTGGTTTATCAATATGCTTGTATCCTTATACTGTTGTATATTTGTCCACTGTAAATCTTAAACCGACAATAATCATGTTTCAGATTTCCATTGCCATGGCCAAGCAAGTCTATGAATGCAATTGGGCTCCCTCTCGAGTAACCGAAGAGCAGCTAAACAATCTTGTTAAAACGGGCGCTTTAGCAAAAAAGATGTCATCCACTGGAGGGTCCCTGGCCCGGAAAGTCCTCCTACAACCAAGGACGGAGAGGTAGTCATGTTTGTTGATCATCTCGGATGAGGTTTTAGCCCTCCCGGTTCAAAAAATTTCCGAGATGTACTAGCCAATTTTCAGCCGCGCCCTCAAGACATCGGTCCCAATTCCGTGACCAACATCTGCCACTTCCAAGTCTTCTGTGAGGTTTATCTGCAAGAGGAACCTACAATCGAACTGTTTAGGGATTTCTTTCACTTAAACCATCGCACAGAGTTCTCGGATGGACCCAATACGGAACTGGGCGGAATAGCGGTTCAAAAAAGGGAGGAAGTCACCTTCCCTCATCCCAAACTCCACAGTCACCCCAAAGAGTGGAACCAGACTTGGTTTTATTGCATGGATACATCTCCACCTGATGAAAACCCCCTGCCGGGTTACCGCCCTGAACGTCTTAGCAACACACATCCTTTTCCTCAGAGGTTGACGGCAAAAGAAAGGGCCAACTATGCTCCCCAATTATCAAAGCTTAGAGCCTTCATGGCGAACGGTTTGACAGGAGTTGATCTTGCTCGTTGCTGGATAAGCTGGAGTATTCTGCCCTTAAGCCGGCGCTCCGGTTTGATGTGTGAGTATACGGGGAGTTTGAAGGATGCTCAACGGCACATTGACATTCAGCTTACAGATGCAGAAGTCACTGAGGCTGTAAAGAAAATTTTGAACGAACCGGAGGTTGTCTATGCCCAAACCGGACTACTCCCTTTCTGCGCTTTCAACAAACCGCCAACTGTAAGAATCATATAATCTTTTTATCTGAAGTTGCTTTTGTCCAAATATTCTCTGAAAGTGTGATTATTTTCTGACAGGGTGATGATCCATTCTAGAACAAGAAACCACCACAAGACAAACCGGTCAAGCCGCAAGATAAACCGGTCAAGCCAGTTCGTCCTAAGACCAAGGTTATCAAAAAACTGCCAAGAAAAGGACCACTACATCCTCCGAGCTACCATCTGATGACGATGTGGGTAATCCGGAATCAGAGGTAGAACTTGACTCCCTTGGTTCATTTTTCGTACATCTCATTGACAATGATTATTATCAGGACGACGCTGAAGGCAGTCATGCTGATGATGTAGAGGTAACCATTCTTTCCTCCGATTCAGATCTTCTGCCAACATGAAAAATCCGTCAAGCAAACCAGAAAGTAAAATTTTCTCACCCCCTTGCTTACTTGAACCCAAACTTTATTTTGAAGACACAGCAGCACGAGGCTCGCCACACAACCCGGCACAGCGGCCAGGTAGTTACCTCCGCCGGTTTACCGAACAGTCCGGTTCGGAAACGCCGGTCAGAGGTCTCTTATCCCATTGATACTTCATGCCCCAAAGCAAGTTGTTTCCGCCAGCCTCTTAACCCGTCTGATTCAAATTATCAGGGTACTTCTCACTCATCTTCTGGCGAGTCGTCGGCCACAAAACTTCCACCCCTCAAAACGGTTCTTGGGTGAGCTATACACTTGTTGTTATCCTTGATGTTGCTATTTTGATATAATGTACTGATCCTCATGTTTATTTTTCTCAGCGCCAAGCCCAGACCCAGCAAGAAAGCTTGGTTGAATAAACCGGCTGATGAAGACGTGGTTGTTGAACGGGAGAAAACTCCAGATCCTGAAGAGACCAACATTGATGCCATACTGAATGACCCACCGCCTCAAGATCATGACTTCATTGCTGAGCAGGCAGAAGTTGACACTATAAGCCATGCTGACCAGCCAACCAGCCCTGTCCGAACTGACAATAAATCGGCAAGTCCAGTTAAAAATACTGACAAACCGCCAACCCCAGTAACGGCTGCTGATGACAAAGATGATGACATTATGATTACTGGCACTGGCCATACTGCTCCGGGCAATCCTGTCGCTTTGTCAAAGCATACTGCCAAAGATGAGCTCTCTGCAAATGGCAAAGGCAAATGGAACGCCGATTTCTCAAATTATGCCCATCTGAATGTTCAAGACCTTCAATCTGGCTTCCTGAACCGTCTGTACACCAGCCGTGACTATGAAGCCGGTTTGGTAAATATGATGAAGGAGCGATATGAGGTAACGTCATAAGTGTTTCCCTCTTATTTAATTGCAGCTTATCAACTCCGGTAGCCCTCAAGTGACGGTTTAAGATACCAATTTAAACCGGGACTTAGTAACAATTTCCTGTTTGCAACAATGCATCTTAACTTCACTGATGTAGCCCCCAAGGGCCGGTTTAACTTTATAAAGATGAACCGGGACTTTGTAGAAGAATTCCCATATCAGCATTTTATGAGCAAATACACATTAGCCCCCAAGTGCCAAGCTTAATACTTGTATTGTGCTTGGGACTTGTAAAAATTTCTGAGAAAGAGCAAATATGCATTAGCCCCCAAGTACTAAGGGCATAACTTGTTATGTACTTGGTACTTCAAATATGTACTGTCAACTTATTATATATCTGTCTCTTTGTAGGCTGAACTGAGCAAGAAGGAAAGCCAAACCGCTGATCTGCAAGAGAACCTCAAGTCCCAACAAGCTGAAACCTCCAAAGCGAAGGAAGAATTGTCCTGCGCTCTAGGCGCTATGGAGAAACTGAAAGAGGGCTTCAACAAAGAGCGGGCGGTTTGGGAGACTGAAAAATCCGCTTTGATAAAAAGGGCTGAAAAAGCAGAAGCTGCTCTTAAACCGGTGGTTGATGAACTGACCGGCGTAAAGCGGCAGATTCATGCCATTACTGCTGTTGTGTTCGGTAAAACATCCTTGCTTTATACTTTCAACATATCTTCCCATGTGTTGCTGGTTTACTGACGTTTATAATGATGCAGGAACTCGTATTAGCCATCTGGGCTCTGACGTACAGAAGAAATTGAAAGCGGCCTATACTCTGATAGAGCAGATGTATACCGGTGCGCAGCGGATCATCTGCACCGCTTCACACAATATACCTCCTCCAACATTGATCAAGGACACCTTATAAAGGCTATCCATGCTGCCTGCCCGGGTTGAAGAACTAAAGAAAGCTGCGGCAAGGGCCGGAGCTCTGATCGCTCTAACCCGGGCAAAGGCGTGCGTGCCTGATCTTGATCCGGTGGATGTGGCTAAAGGCTTCCCAAGCTTAAAAGAAGGCGGATTAGAATTTGGCCAGGAGGATCTCCGCGGCATAAACCGGGAAGTACGTCCACTGGCTTGTCAATTGGCTGAAGAAGCTGATCTCTCTACTATCAGGCAAGTTATGATGACAAGAACAGACGGGTTGCTGCATCAATTCCGGAAGCGCAAAATCTAATCCCTCCAATCTGTAAGCACACTTATGCCCCTGATATTGAACCGTCCACCCTTATAAGCGACGAAGTTGTGTTCCAAGCGTTAATTGGAATCGACTGGACAACTATTGACTTCCAACCGCTGGGTAGAGACGAAGAGGATGAACCGGTGCAAGATGATCCGCAACCGTCAAGGCAAGCTGGTGATCAATCATAATCCGGAGGCCAGTTTAGCCTTCTACATGCTGCAACACGTATTTGAGAAAACCATTATCCTTTTGGGCACTGAAACGCCTTGTAATAGGCTAGTTAAAACACTTGGTCTGTTATGCCTTCGTGCATATTTATCTGCGACTGATGCTTGCTTAATCCGACATGCTTAAGATATGATGTTCATACTCCATAGCCATTCATTCAAGCTGTTCCTGCAG
The DNA here is from genome assembly GCF_002575655.3 of Aegilops tauschii subsp. strangulata. NCBI lineage: Eukaryota > Viridiplantae > Streptophyta > Magnoliopsida > Poales > Poaceae > Aegilops > Aegilops tauschii. Next base: position 351,914,138 of record NC_053039.3, read on the forward strand.
ATAAGAAGCTTAAAGCGCCCTGGCGGTTTACCACCGGGCGGGTCATGATACCCAAATACATATATATGATCAAGGTTTATAACCAAGGTTGTAAAGATAACCAAATATGGAAATATATGATACCTGTGACCTTTAGGCATAATGTTGGCTGACCAACTTTGTAGTGAGGGTCATAACCCTAATCTGGAGTATAAGTAACTCCTGTTATATGATATTGGTTGACAATAAAACTGTTCCGGGTTATGGTAAACACCGGTTTATTCTATACTGGTGACTTTGAGTCAAAACCAGACTGGGTTGATAGTCTCGGATTATAACTTGATCATGTACTAACAACTTGTAGTTGACTGCCTAACCGGGTTGATAAACACCGGTTTGAGAACATCACAAATCTTATCAAAAGAAAGAAAAACTTAGCAAAAGGCAAATAAAACCGTTGTAGTCGTGGCTTTTCACGGGCTGCCAGGCCCCAAATTCGAGGCTTTTCATGGGCTGCCAGGCTACTGAGTTAAACCATTTTTGCAAAGCCTTTTAAGATGGTCCTCAATCCTTAACCAATCATCGTTTTAACTTGACAAGTTCAGGGTCTTCATTTTAGAGTAACTTGTCAAAGTTCGAAGGGTCATACCAGGTTTACCTGGGCGGAGTGACTTACTTAAATAGGCAGGTTAACCCGGGGTTTTAGGTGTATACACTAGGCTTCCAAGCCATGGCTTGATAGCCTGTTACAAGTGTAGATTCTTAGTTCATTTCGACAGCAAAGAATCCCCAAGCAACATTGTGAGTTGTGCTCAGTGGGTGCCTATGTTTGAGCTGTTGTTTTACAACACTCTCTTTGGCCCCGGATTGATGTGGCTTTGAGCCGATCAAGAGGTGTTACTGTGGTTCGGATACGACCAAGCCCCCAAGTGATGTTGTGGCATTGCGCTGATCAAGAGGTGTAGCTATGGTTCGGATACGACCAAGCCCCCAAGTGATGTTGTGGCATTGCGCCGATCAAGAGGTGTAGCTATGGTTCGGATACGACCAAGCCCCCAAGTGATGATGTGGCATTGCGCCGATCAAGAGGTGTAGCTATGGTTCGGATACGACTAAGCCCCCAAGTGATGTAATATAAAGCTTTGAAAAGCTGAATCAAGGGGTAAACCGGACGCCGCTTTATAAACAGAAGCTCCATGTAACCACACATGATGTAAGAAAATCAACAGATACCCCGCTTTAGCTGAGGTTCCGGTTTATTATATTGATCATAATATACACATTGTCATAATATGTACATAAGCAGAGCCTATGGCTCAAGTATAGTAAGGCCAAAGATGAGCAATATTCCACGGCCGGTTGGTCTCCTCCTCTGATTTACGTGAGTCTTTGCGCTCTCGAACATCGATTAGATAGTATGACCCGTTGTGTAGATTCTTGCTGACCACAAAGGGTCCTTCCCAAGGGGGGGATAGCTTGTGCATGTCCGTCTGATCCTGGATGAGTCGAAGCACCAAATCGCCTTCTTGAAAGGTTCTGGTTCTAACCCGGCGGCTATGATAACGACGCAGATCTTGCTGATAAATCGCCAAACGGGCTACCGCCATGTCACGCTCCTCATCTAACAGGTCAAGAGATTCTTGCCGTGCCTTCTCATTGTTAGCTTCAACATATGCCGCTACACGAGGTGAGTCATGACGGATGTCACTAGGAAGAACTGCTTCCGCTCCATAAACCATGAAGAACGGTGTGTATCCTGTCGATCTGTTGGGTGTGGTATTGATGCTCCATAACACAGAAGGTAACTCCTCAACCCAACAACCCGGCGTCCGTTGCAAAGGAACCATAAGCCGGGGTTTGATGCCTCTCAAGATCTCTTGATTGGCCCTCTCTGCTTGACCATTGGACTAGGGGTGAGCCACTGATGACATGTCAAGCCGGATGTGCTCACGTTGACAGAACTCCTTCATGGCACCCTTGACAGATTGGTACCATTGTCTGTTATAATGCTGTGTGGAAAGCCAAACTGGAAGATAACCTTTTTGATGAATTTAACCGTTGTAGCTGCATCACACTTACTAACTGGCTCTGCCTCCACCCACTTCGTGAACTTATCAACCGCCACCAAAAGGTGGGTCTTGTTGTCCTTGGATCTCTTGAAAGGCCCAACCATATCTAGGCCCCAAGTTGCAAACGGCCAGGTGATTGGAATCATCCTCAATTCTTGAGCCGGTACATGAGCGCGCCTTGAGAATTTCTGACAGCCATCACATCTTTTGACCAAGTCCTCGGCATCAGCATGAGCTGTCAACATAGAAACCGTGACGAAATGCCTTGGCCACCAAAGATTTTGAACCGGCGTGGTGACCACAATCTCCTTCGTGGATCTCACGCAAAATTTCACGGCCTTCCTCAGGAGACACACAGCGTTGAAACGCCCCTGTCACACTGCAATGATGTAACTCTCCATTGATAATAGTCATGGACTTGAACCGCCGGATTATCTACTTGGCCAAAGTTTCATCCTCTGGTAACTCGCCCCGGTTCATATACGCCAGATATGGAACCGTCCAATCTGGGATAACATGAAGAGCCGCCACCAACTGAGCCTCCGGATCAGGAACAGCCAAGTCCTTTTCACCAGGGAGCTTGACAGACGGATTATGCAAAACATCCAGGAAGACATTAGGTGGAACTGGTTTACGTTGGGAACCCGGCGGCTTAAAGCGTTCGCCGCTTCATTCTTCCGCCGGTCCACATGATCCACCTGATAACCTTTAAAGTGACCTGCAACAATATCCACCTCACGACGATATGCTGCCATTAGTGGGTCATTGGAATCCCAAGTGTCGGACACTTGTTGAGCCACCAGATCCGAGTCACCGAAGCACTTAACTCGGCTTAGGTCATCTCCTTAGTCATCCGAAGACCATGGAGTAAAGCCTCATATTCAGCTGCATTGTTAGTGCAAGGGAACATTAAACGGAGAACATAACAAAACTTATCACCTCGTGGGGAAGTTAATACGACTCCATCCCCCGAGCCCTCCAATTGCCTGGACCCATCAAAATGAATAGTCCAATAAGGATGATCCGGCTTCTCCTCTGGCGCTTGTAATTCTGTCCAATCATTGATGAAATCCACAAGTGCCTGAGATTTGATCGCCGTTCGGGGTATGTATTTCAACCCGTGAGGCCCGAGCTCTATAGCCCGCTTAGCAATCCGGCCAGTTGCTTCCCTGTTCTGGATTATATCTCCCAACGGAGCAGAGCTGACCACCGTGATGGGATGACCTTGGAAATACTGCTTAAGCTTCCGGCTTGCCATAAAAACCCCATACACCAACTTTTGCCAATGCGGGTACCTCTGCTTGGACTCAATAAGTACCTCACTGATATAGTAGACCGGCCGTTGAACCGGATATTCCTTTCCGGCCTCCTTGCGCTCCACCACAATAGCCACACTAACAGCCCGGGCGTTAGCTGCCACATATAGCAACAATGGCTCTTTGTCAACCGGAGCAGCGAGAACCGGCGGATTAGCCAGCTGACGCTTTAAGTCCTCAAATGCTTCATTAGCGGCGTCACTCCAAACAAAGTTATCCGTTTTCTTCAGCATCTGATACAAAGGAATGGTCTTCTCGCCAAGGCAACTGATAAACCGGCTCAACGCGGCAATCCGTCCTGCCAGGCGTTGAACATCATTGATACACTTCGGTTTGTCCAAGGAGGTGATGGCCTTGATCTTTTCCGGATTAGCTTCAATACCCCGGTTAGACACCAAAAAACCCAAGAGCTTTCCTGCAGGTACACCAAAGACGCACTTGGCCGGATTAAGCATCATTTTGTAAACCCGCAGGTTATCAAAGGTTTCCTTCAAGTCATCAATCAATGTCTCCTTCTTCCTTGATTTCACCACAATATCATTCACATAGGCGTGAACATTGCGGCCGATCTGTTTATGAAGACAATTCTGCACACACCGTTGATAAGTCGCCTGGGCACTCTTGAGCCCAAAGGGCATGGACACATAGCAGAAGGCTCCAAAGGGAGTTATGAAGGCTGTCTTCTCCTGGTCCTTAACTGCCATTTTGATCTGATGATAACCAGAATATGCATCCAAAAAGCTCAAATGCTCGCAACCCGCGGCATCAATAATTTGATCAATACGAGGGAGGGTAAAAGGATCTGCTGGACAAGCTTTGTTAAGGTCTGTGTAGTCCACACACATACGCCAAGTGCCGTTCTTTTTAAGGACCGGCACCGGATTAGCCAACCACTCGGGATGGAATACTTCAACGATAAATCCAGCCGCCAAGAGCCTGGCTACTTCTTCTCCAATAGCTTTGCATCTTTCTTCATTGAAACGGCGGAGAAACTGCTTGACCGATTTATACTTGGGATCAACATTGAGAGTGTGCTCAGCGAGTTCTCTCGGTACACTTGGCATGTCAGAAGGCTTCCATGCAAAGATGTCCCGATTCTCACGGATGAACTCGATGAGCGCGCTTTCCTATTCCGGATCCAAGTTAGTGCTGACACTAAACTGCTTGGACGAATCGCCAGGCACGAAATCAACAAGCTTAGTCTCATCAGCAGATTTAAACTTTAGGGCCGGATCATGCTCTGTAGTTGGTTTCTTCAACGAAGTCATATCTGCCGGATCAACATTGTCCTTGTAAAACTTCAAATCTTCTGTCGCACAAAACGACTCAGCATAAGCCGCATCACCTTGTTCACACTCCAGAGCAATCTTGCGGCTCCCATGCACGGTTATAGTTCCCTTGTGACCTGGCATCTTGAGCTGCAGATAGACATAACAAGGTCGTGCCATAAACTTAGCATAAGCTGGCCGTCCAAATAGGGCATGATACGGGCTTCTGATGTTCACCACTTCAAAGGTCAAGGTTTCTGATCTCGAGTCATGCTCATCTCCAAAAGCCACCTCTAGAGCTATCTTACCAACAGGATATGCCGACTTACCAGGCACCACACCATGGAACACCATATTGGACGGTTTAAGATTTTTATCTGTTAACCCCATGCGACGGAAAGTTTCATAATAAAGGATATTGATACTACTCCCTCCATCCATGAGTACCTTAGTGAACTTATAACCTCCCACCTGAGGTGCCACCACCAGAGCCAGATGACCCGGATTGTCAACCCGGGGTGGATGATCTTCTCTACTCCACACAATCGGCTGCTCGGACCAGCGCAAATAACGGGGCACCGCCGGTTCAACGGCATTCACCGCCCTTTTATGAAGGTTCTGATCGCGCTTGTGCAAGATAGTGGTGAAGACATGATACTGTCCGCTATTCAACTGCTTCGGGTTGCTCTGGTAACCCGACTGCTGCTGCTGATTGCCCTGATGATTATAGCCACCTTGGTTACCCTGATTACTTTGATTGTTATGTCCACCCTGATTGCCGTGGAAGCCTGAACCGGAATTTCCTCCACCATAACCCGGCCCATGAGACCCGGGGCCCGAACCGCCTCCTGGTCCATGATCATACCGGAAAGAATCGGAATTTTTGAACTCTTGCATGATGTAACAATCTTTCCAGAGGTGCGTGGACGGGATCTCCTTCGTCCCATGCTTCGAACAGGGCTGGTTCAACAGATAAGGCAAACGGTCCGGATTAGGACTTGGCCCTCCACCGCGCTGGGGCGGTTTACCCTTACGCCGCTGGCCCTTGTCATGTGTATTAGTATTAGCCACAAAGTCTAAACCGTGGTCCGCCTTACGCTTGCCGCTGTTTCCATGACCCGCCGGGTTGTGGTGCTGCCCCTTGGCATTGCCGCTCTTTTTTCCCTTCCCTGTCTTATCATCGCCAGACTCGGGATCCTTGGTACTATCAGAGTCGGCATACTTCACCAGTGCAGCCATGAGGGTTCCCATGTCATTACAATGACGTTTGAGCCGTCACAACTTCAACTTCAGGGGTTCAAACCGGCAATTGCCCCCCAATGTTAAAACTATGGTGTCAGCGTTGATGCGGTCCGATGACTGCAAAATCTCCGAGACCCGGCGCACCCAATGGGTTGTTGACTCTCCTTCCTCCTGGATACAGGCAGCTAAGTCCACAATTGACATGGACTGCTTGCATGTATCCTTGAAATTCTGAATAAACCGGGCTCTCAACTCGGCCCATGACCTGATAGAATTAGCCGGTAAGCTCTTTAGCCAAGTGCGGGCCGTCCCTTCTAGCATCATGGTGAAGTATTTCGCACACGCCGCATCATCCACATCCAGCATCTCCATGGCCATCTCATAGCTTTCGACCCATGTTTCAGGGGATAAATCGGCGGTGTAATTCGGCACCTTGTGCGGGCCCTTGAAATCCTTGGGCAGGCGCACATTGCGCAACGCCGGGATGAGACACGGCACTCCCAAAGAACTAGAGGTAACCCTGGTTCCACCGATGTGGTTGGACAAACCGGAGTAAGCTGACGGGCTTCATGCTGCGCCGCTAACTCGGCTTCTCTGCGTGGCCGAGCCCGGTCCACCACCTCCTGAGCATCACTAGCACCACCCGCCGGGTTATTGCCACAGGGAGGATCACGGTTCCGCGCATTGCTTGACACTGCCGGTTCATCCATACGCCTGCTGTAACTCTGGCTTGGATGGGGAGTGGAATGAATCCGATCGCGGCTATATGAATAAGCCTCCTGTTGAACCAAGGCTGTCTGAAGAAGCTCCTTAACCCGACGCGTCTCGACCGCCGCCGGAGAATCGCCTTCGATCGGGATGGCTGCCAGCCGTGAAGCGGCAGCGACAATGTTGTCCATCGGGTTAGAGTAATGACCCGGTGGCGTGGGGACATGCGGTGTTATAATGTTGTTCTGACGAGGCGGATCCACCAAACGTGGCTGAACCGGTGCCCCTGCTCCAGGTGCCTCCGCCCGGTTTACCATCGGCGGATTACTGGTCCCTGCTCCTGGGGTGTTAAAGAGATTTCTAGCTTCATAAACCGGCGGCAGGCGAGATCTGCACCTCCTCTTCAGGACTTCGTTCGACGCACTCTGATCCAGCATAATCCGGTAAGCTTGTGCATCCAAAGCGGCCCGCTCCGCGGCCATCCTGGTATCCTCAGCTGCTAAGTCGGCTTTGGCCTGGGTGATCTGATCTTTCACTTTCGCAATTTCCGCATTGTGTGCATCCTGATCCGCCGGGTTAACCTCCGCCATCACTGTTGCCAACGCGTCAAACAAATCAGATAGAACCTGAGCTGGCGGTCGCACAGGGCCTCCTGCCCCGGCCGCTGTTGATCCGGAAATCATCACCGCTGCGGTCGAAGAGTGGAGCGCCGGTTGCGTACCGGCCATGAAGATCGCAACCCGGTTTGGCAAATCAAAGGGGTCCGGAATACTGTCGCCATCGGAACAGCCCCCAATCCGGCCATCTTGTAACTGATATAACGACTCGGTCTCTCCGGTCGATGACTCATCGCCGGAATAAACGACGGTCTCACCACCAGATTCCGATCTATCCTCAGATTCCTCTTCATGGATAACTCCCACGAAGGCACGCTTCATGACAGGCTTGACCCGGGCAGATCTCGCACGCTGAGCCGTTTCGACGAGGTCGGTGCAGATGTCCAGCTCAGGGCCCGGTTCGCCGATCTTGCCAATGAAAACGTGTATGCCACCAAAGGGGACCCGGTACCCGTACTCGATTGAGCCGGCCTCGGGGCCCCAGCCTGCATCATCGATGTAGAGCTTGCCGCGACGACTCTTGGTCATCCGGCCCACAGCGTAACCCTTGAGTCCTTCGAAGTTGCCCTCCAAGAACTTGAAACCATCGTGCGATAGCCCCACGATGGGCGCCAACTGTCGTGGTTTTGTCACGGCAGATGTCCTAGAGAAAGGACTTAGTCGTGGAGCCATCGCTACGGGTTAACTTAAAGGGGTTAAAGCGGACGAGGGACGCAAGAGAATTTTATACTAGTTCGGCCCCTTATGATGAAGGTAAAGCCTACGTCTAGTTGTGATGGAATTGCTGGGGTTTCGATGACCAGGGAGCGAATACGCTTTGCCTGAGTCTCGAGTTGTTGTCTGTCGTCCTTGAACCGCCGCCGGGTCGTCCCCTTATATACATGGGTTGACGCCCGTCGGTTTACAGAATTCCGAGGCCGGCTCATAATCGTGTCCGGCTCGGTCTCTGCTACTTCTATCTTACAACACAAGTTTACATATCAATGCCGGTTTATGTCTATGGGCCTTAAACCGGCTTTGGGCCCTGGGCCTTCATAAAGCGTCACCGTCTGTCTTCATGGACTTCAGATACACATGAACTACTTATGGGGTTAACTCGGCCTCTCCTGGCCGGTTTACGCCCAGTGGTAATATCCCCAATAATTACATTGTGGTGTTCTAGGTGGCATGAGTTGTGAAACTATTCCACATTGTTTTAAATGAAGGCCAAACTCGTAACTCAAATATTCGCCTCCACGATCAGATCGTAGAAACTTTATTTTCTTGTTACGATGATTCTCCACTTCACTCTGAAATTATTTGAACTTTTCAAACGTTTCAGACTTGTGTTTCATCAAGTAGGTATACCCAGACCTACTCAAATCATCTGTGAAGGTGAGAAAATAACGATACCCGCCGCGTGCTTCAACACTCATCGGACCACATACATTGGTATGTATTATTTCCAATAAGTCATTAGCTCGCCCCATTGTTCCGGAGACCGGAGTTTTAGTGATCTTTCCCATGAGGCATGGTTCACAAGTATCAAATGATTCATAATCAAGTGATTCCAAAAGTCCATCCGCATGGAGTTTCTTCATGCGCTTTACACCAATATGACCTAAACGGCAGTGCCATAAGTATGTTGCACTAACATTATCAATTTTGCATCTTTTGGCATCAATGTTATGAATATGTGTATCACTACGATCGAGATTCAACAAGAATAGACCATTCACTACGGGTGCATGACCATAAAAGATGTTACCCATATAAATAGAACAACCATTATTCTCTGACTTAAATGAATAATCGTCTCGCAATAAACAAGATCCAGATATAATGTTCATGCTCAACGCTGGCACCAAATAACAATTACTAAGGTCTAAAACTAATCCCGAAGGTAGATGTAGAGGTAGCGTGCCAACGGCGATCACATCAACCTTGAAACCATTTCCGACGCGCATCGTTACCTCGTCCTTAGCCAATCTTCGTTTATTTCGCAGCTCCTCTTCAGAGTTACAAATATCAACAACCAAACCAGTATAAAATACCCAGGCGCTACTACAAGCACTAGCAAGGAACACATCAATAACATGTATATCAAATATACCTTTGTTCACTTTGCCATCCTTCTTATCCGCCAAATATTTGGGGTAGTTCCGCTTCTAGTGACCATTACCCTTGCAGTAGAAGCACTCAGTCTCAGGCTTGGGTCCAGCTTTGCGTTCCTTCACGGGAGCGACAACTTGCTTGATGTTCTTCTTGAAGTTCCCTTTCTTTCCCTTGCCCTTTTTCTTGAAACTGGTGGTCTTGTTAACCATCAACACTTGATGCTCTTTCTTGATTTCTACCTTCGCCGATTTGAGCACCGCAAAGAGCTCAGAAATCGTTTTCGTCATTCCTTGCATATTATAGTTCATCATGAAGCCTTTGTAGCTTGGTGGAAATGATTGAAGAACTCTATCAATAACACACTCATCTGGGAGCTAAATTCCCAGCCGAGTCAAGTGGTTATGATACCCAGACATTTTGAGTATGTGTTCACTAACATAACTGTTCTCCTCCATCTTACAGCTAAAGAACTTGTTGGAGACTTCATATCTCTCAACCCGGGCATTAGCTTGAAATATCAATTTCAGCTCTTGGAACATCTCATATGCTCTGTGGCGTTCAAAACGCTTTTGAAGTCCCGGTTACAAGCCGTAAAGCATGGCACACTAAACTATCGAGTAGTCATCAGATCGAGCTTGCCAGACATTCACAACATCTGCAGCAGCTCCTGCAGCAGATCTGTCACCTAGTGGTGCATCAAGGACATAATTCTTCTGTGTAGCAATGGGGATAATCCTCAAGTTACGGATCCAATCCGTGTAATTGCTACCATCATCTTTCATCTTAGCTGTCTCTAGGAACGCATTAAAATTCAACAGAACAGTAGCGCGGGCCATTTATCTACAGCATAGATTTGCAAAGACTATCAGGACTAAGTTCATGATAAATTAAGTTCAATTAATCAAATTACTAATTAACTCCCACTTAAATACATCCCTCAAGTTATCTAAGTGATACATGATCCAAATCAACTAAACAATGTCCGATTATCACATGAGATGGAGCAGTCTTCAATGGTGAACATCTTCATGATGATCATATATACTATATGACTCATGTTCGACCTTTCGATCTCCAGTGTTCCGAGACCATGTTTGTACATGCTAGACTCGTCAAGTTTAACCCAAGTATTCTACTTGTGCAAAACTGGTTTACACCCGTTGTATGTGAACGTAGAGTCTATTTCACCAATCATCACGAGGTGCTTCGAAACAACGAACTTTAGCAACGGTGCATACTCGGGGAGAACACTTTTATCTTGAAATTAAGTGAAGAGATCATCTCATAATGTTATCATCGTTCTAAGCAAAATAAGATGCATAAAGGATAAATATCACATGCAATCAAAATATGTGACATGATATGGCCATCATCATCTTGTGCTTTTGATCTCCATCTCCAAAGTAACGTCATGATCTCCGTCATCACCGGCGCGACACCTTGATCTCCATCTTTACGTTGGGGTCGTCTCGCCAACTATTGCTAACGCATAGCGATAAAGTAAAGCAATTACATGGCGCTTAATGATTGACACGCAGGCCGTACGATAATTAAAAGACAACCCTAAGGCTCCTGCCAATTGTTGATATTACAAAACATGATCATCTCATACAACAACGTATATCACATCACGTCTTGACCATATCACATCACAACATACCCTGCAAAAACAAGTTAGACGTCTTCTACTTTGTTGTTAAAAGTTTTACGTGGCTGCTATGGGTAACTAGCAAGAACCGTTCTTACCTACGCAAAACCACAATGATTATTATCAAGTTTGTTGTTTTAACCTTCTGCAAGGACCAGCCGTAGTCAAATTTGATTCAACTAAAGTGAGAGAAACAAACACCCGCCAGCCACCTTATGCAAAACAAGTTGCATCAGTCGGTGGAACCAGTCTCATGTACGTGGACATGTAAGGTTGGTCCGTGCCGCTTCGTCCCACAATACCGTAGAATCAAAATAAGACGTTGGTGGTTGATTTGTCTCCAACGTATCTATAATTTATGAAGTATTCATGCTGTTATATTATCATTCTTGGATGTTTTACAATCATTTTATAGCAACTTTATATCATTTTTTGGGACTAACCTATTGACCCAGTGCCCAGTGCCAGTTGTTGTTTTTTGCTTGTTTTTTACATCGTAGGAAATCAATATCAAACGGAGTCCAAACACCGCGGAACTTTTTTGTGAATTTTTATGGACCAGAAGACATCTAGTGGGCTAGAGAAGCACCTGGGGGTGACCCGAGGGGGGCACAACCCACCAGGGCGCGCCTGGGGGCCCAGGCGCGCCGAGGTGGGTTGTGCCCACCTCGGTGGCCTCCCGCACCCCCTCTTTGCTCTATGAATTGCCAAATATTCCAAAACCCTCGGGGGTAGCCCTAGATCGGAAGTTCCACCGCAGCAAGGCCTCTGTATCTACGAGATCCAATCTAGACCCCCTTCCGGCACCCTGTCGGAGGGGGAAATCATCACAGGTGGCCATCTTCATCATCCCGGCAGCCACCATGATGAGGAGGGAGTAGTCCACCCTCGGGGCTGAGGGTTTGTACCAGTAGCTATGTGTTTAATCTCTCTCTCTCTCTCTCTTGTGTTCTTGAGATATCACGATCTTGATGTATCGCGGGCTTTGTTAATATAGTCGGATCATATGGTGTTTTCCCCTCTCTATCTTGTTGTGATGAATTGAGTTTTCCCTTTGAGATTTCGTTTTATCGGATTGAATATTTTTATGGATTTGAGAGCACTTGATATATGTCTTGCATATGAATACTCATGGTGACAATGGGGTATCATATTGATTCACTTGATATGTGTTTTGGCACTCAACTCGCCGATTCCCGAGGTGACATTGGGGTAATCTATGCATAGGGGTTGATGCACGTTCTTGTCTTTGTTTCTCCGGTAGAAATCTTGGGGCACTGTTTGAAGTTCTTTGTGTTGGATTGAGTATTATGAATATGAATTCGCTTTGGTGTTAATTTAGTACGAACTCTAGGATAGATCGAACGGAAAGAATAGCTTTGTGTTATTTTAGTATGAACTCTTGAATAGATCGAATGGAAAGAATAGCTTTGAGGTGGTTTCGTACCCTACAAACAATTTCTTCTTATGTTCTCTGCTAGATAAGCACTTTGGAGTGATTCTTCGTTGCACGTTGAGGGATGGTTATGTGATCCAATTATATTAGCATTGTTGAGAGATTGCACTAGTGAAAGTACGGACCCTAGGCCTTGTTTTTAAGCATTGCAATAACGTTTGTGCTCACTTTTGTTACTTGCTACCTTGCTGTTTTTTATTGTTCCTATTACAAAAATCAATATCTACCACACTTGTATCACCATCTCTTCGCCGAACTAGTGCACCTATACAATTTACCAGTGTATTGGGTGTGTTGGGGACACAAGAGACTTTTTATTATTTGGTTGCAGGGTTGTTTGAGAGAGACCATATTCATCCTGCACCTCCCACGGATTGATAAACCTTAGGTCATCCACTTGAGGGAAAATTGCTACTGTCCTACAAAACTCTGCGCTTGGAGGCCCAACACAAGTCTACAAGAACAAGTTGCGTAGTAGACATCAAGCTCTTTTCTGGCGCCGTTGCCAGGGAGGTGAGTGCATGAAGGTATATCTTTAGATCTTGCAATCGAATCTTCTAGTTTCTTGTTTTATCACTAGTTTGGTATATAAAAAGAAAACTACAAAAAATGGGAATTGTGGTTGCCTCATATTATTCGTCTTTATCATGTCTTCCTTGAAAATGATGGAACGGAAAATTGTGCTCAACTGATAGAAGAAGAATTCAATAAAATGTTTGGCATAAAGTCTTTGGGTGGTGAGCATGATTGCAATGTTGTTAGTATTAATTCTATGAATATCCATGATGCTAATGATATGCAAATCCATAAGCTTGGGAATGATATGTTTGATGAAGATGATATTTTTAGTTCCCCAAGATTTGATGTACAAATTTTTTATAATTATTGCATGCCTCCTATTTATGATTATTATAATGATGAAAGTGGATTTGGAGAGGCCATGACTTTATTTAGTGATGAATCCACCATTTTGGATGAGGCTTCAATTGACTATGATAAGAAAGTTGCTATCTATGATGATTATGGTGATGACATGTATGCTATATTGAATAATGATAACCATGAAACTTGTCATGATGATTTTAATTTTCAATCACATGATAGCTATTTTGTTGAGTTTGCTCCTGCTACTATTGATGAGAATAAATTTGCTTATATGGAGAGTAATAAAATTTCTATGCTTGTGAATCATGAAAAGAATGCTTTATGTGATAGTTATATTGTTGAATTCATTCATGATGCTACTGAAAATTACTATGAGAAAACTACATATGCTTGTAGGCTTCTCACTAATATCAAGTTTCCTCTCTTTATGTTGAAATTTTTGAAGTTGCACTTGTTTTGCCTTCCTATGCTAGTTGAATCTTGTTCCCATAAATTGTTTGCTCACAAAATCCCTAGCATAGTAAGTGGGTTAGACTTAAATGTGCTTGCCATGTGATTCATGATGCTCTTGTTATGTTTCAATCCTTATCTTTTATGCGAGCATCGTTGAAATCATCATGCCTAGCTAAAATGCATTAAAGAAAAGCGCTTGTTGGGAGACAACCCAACACTTTTACCTATTGTTTTTGTGTGTTCACATGATTATGCTACTGTAGTGATCATGTTTTATAGCTTTTGTTTCAATAAAGTGCCAAGTAAAGCCTTTGGGATAGTGTGGATGATAGTTGACTTGAATCTGTGCAAAAACAGAAACTTTTGTGCTCAGTCCAGGAATTTTGAAAATTCATTGTAATGTGCTTTTGATCTGAATTTTTTATAGGTGATATATATACAAATTATCTATGTTTTCCTAATTTTTCAGAATTTTTTGAGTAGCAGAAGTATGGTTGGAGTACAGATTACTACAGATTGTTCTGTTTTTGACAGATTCTGTTTTCAATGCATAGTTTGCTTATTTTCTAGTTTCTATGGCTTATATTACTCAATATAAATTGTGGAAATTATATGCTACAGTAGGCATTGTTTGGAAACAATTATGAATCTTGTCTTTGACAGTACCAAAGTGAAATGGTTTGCTCTTTATCATACTAACCTATCTCACGAAGTTCCCTTAAGTTTTGTGTGATTGAAGTTTTCAAGTTTTGGGTGACATGTTTATATAAGGAGAATAAGGAGTGACAAGACCCTAATCTTGGGGATGACCAAGGCACCCCAAGGTAATATTCAAGGAAGATCCAAGCAACTAACCTTGGGGATGCCCCGGAAGGCATCCCCTCTTTCGTCTCGAACATTATCGGTAACCTCACTTGGAATTATGTTTTCATTCGTCACATGCTAGAAGTTTTGCTTGGAGCATTATTTTATTTTACTAGTATTTGCTTTCTGTTATTTATAATAATGTTTTGCATCTTTTACTTCAATAAAAATGTCAAGTATAGCCTTTGTCATGCTTATTTTGCAAGTCTACATGTTGCTGTTTGAAAACAAAAAGTTTATCGGTGTTGCAAAAATTCCCCAAAAAAGTCAGAATGTGATAAAATGTTGAAACTTTTTGCACAATAAGCTCCGATAAATTTTCTACAGTGTGTTAAATTTTTAGAATTTTTTGAGTTTAATAAGTATTGATACTCTTGTATTCTTTACAGACTGTATTGTTTTGGCAAATTACTGTTATGTTTGCATTGTTTGCATATGTCTGCTTGTTTAGTGATTCTATTTGAGGATAGGGGTATTAAATATGCAGAGGCATTTAGTATGCAATGTTGAATAATAATTTTAGTGATTTGCTACAGTAGAGAATGATAAGGCTTTTGCATTGGTTTATACTAACGTATCTCACGAGTTCTTGTTGAGTTTTGTGTGGATGAAGTTTTTAAGATTTAGGGAAACCATGCTATAAAAGGAATTAAGGAGACACAAAAGCTCAAGCTTGGGGATGCCCAAGGCATCCCAACATAATATTTCAATAAGTCTCAAGCATCTAAGCTTGGGGATGCCCCGGTAGGCATCCCACCTTTCTTCATCAACAATTATCGGTTAGTATCGGTTGAGCCTAAGTTTTTGCTTCTTCACATGATGTGTGATATTCTTGAAGTGTTATTTGTTTTGTTTTGCTTGCTGTTTTAATAAAATACTTAGATCTAAAAGTTTTTAAACAAGAGAGAGTCCTCAATTAGCTATTTATTTACTTAACTACTCGCTTGATCTTCACTTATATCTTTTTGGAGTAGTTTGTCATTTACTCTCGTGCTTCACTTATATCCTATGAGTAAATTCTTGAATGAAATGAATATCATGAATTTGAAATCTTATGTTCATATCATGCCTAGTGGTAGCTTCATAGGGTTTAGAAAGTGAAATCTTTTGAGGCTTGACAATCACAATATTGGTCATATAAGCAATTCCTGAATGATTTCTATAAGGAAGAGAACTTTCACATGCAAATACACTAGTGGTAGCTTCATAGGGTTTAGAAAGTGAAATCTTTTGAGGCTTGACAATCACAATATTGGTCATACAAGCAATTCCTGAATGATTTCTATAAGGAAGAGAACTTTCACATGCAAATACATTATCTTGGAAATATTTCGTGATTGTGAGCCCCCATCAAAATATTATATGCCAAAATTGTTGACGTTGGACAAGGAAGACAACGTGATGATTTATGTTTGTTCATATTCACATAGAAGTTATATTGTCATAGATCCTTCAACATGTGGTGCTTGCCCCCTATCTTTGCTAGCAAAAAATTTCGCACCAAGTAGAGATACTACTTGTGCATCCAAAAAACCCTTAAACCCAAATCTTATCTTCAAGAGTCCACCATACCTACCTAAGGATTGAGCAAGATCCTTCAAGTAAGTTGTCATCGGTGCAATAAGGCAATAAAAATTGCTTCTAAAAGTGTTAGATCATTTAGTGTAAGAGAAAATTGAGCGTTGTACGAACTTATGATGGCAAAGCAATAAATGCGACGGACTGCATAATAAAGGTTGCTATCATAAGGGGCAATATAACGTGACATTCGTTTGCACTAAGGGATTGAGCATACAAACAAATAAGCGCATGGCAACCTCTGCTTCCCTCTGCGAAGGGCCTATCTTTTAATTTATGTATTTTTTTATGCAAAGAGTCAAAGTTATTCTCTCTATTTCTTTTTATTTTTCTCTTTGGCAAGCATCATGTGGTGAGGAAAGATCTAGGCACATATCTCCAGTTGAATATGGGTAGCATGAGTTATTATTGTTGACATTACCCTTGAGGTGAATACGTTGGGAGGCAAACAATAAGCCCCTATCTTTCTATGTGTCCGGTTGAAACGTTTTTCTCATGTGTATGCGGTGAGTGTTAGCAATCATAGAATACTATATGATGGTTGAGTATATGGAGCTCTTACTTAAAGTCTGTTGAATAAGTTGAATTGTAATTGCTTGGTGACTAAGAACATAGGTTGTTGAGTTCCAACAGAGTTCATTGTTTGAACCTTAACATGTGAATTGGTTGCCACTACAACATGAGAAATTTTATGAGAAAGAATTGATGTTATCATGCTAGGAAAAGTGATTGAAATTGTCATTGATCAAACTTTTGCACTTTGCTAACATTCACACTTCATAAATTATTTCTTTTATCATTTACCTACTCGAGGACGAGTAGGAATTAAGCTTGGGGATGCTGATACGTCTCCAACGTATCTATAATTTATGAAGTATTCATGCTGTTATATTATCATTCTTGGATGTTTTACAATCATTTTATAGCAACTTTATATCATTTTTTGGGACTAACCTATTGACCCAATGCCCAATGCCAGTTGCCGTTTTTGCTTGTTTTTTACATCGCAGGAAATCAATATCAAATGGAGTCCAAACACCGCGGAACTTTTTGTGGATTTTTATGGACCAGAAGACATCTAGTGGGCTAGAGAAGCACCTGGGGGTGACCCGAGGGGGGCACAACCGACCAGGGCGCGCCTGGGGGCCCAAGCGCGCCCAGGTGGGTTGTGCCCACCTCGGTGGCCTCCCGCACCCCCTCTTTGCTCTATAAATTGCCAAATATTCCAAAACCCTCAGGGGTAGCCCTAGATCAGAAGTTTCGCCGCCTCAAGGCCTATGTATGCACGAGATCCAATCTAGACCCCCTTCCGGCACCCTGCCGGAGGGTGAAATCATCACCGGTGGCCATCTTCATCATCCCGGCAGCCACCATGATGAGGAGGGAGTAGTCCACCCTCGGGGCTGAGGGTTTGTACCAGTAGCTATGTGTTTAATCTCTCTCTCTCGTGTTCTTAAGATGTCAGTATCTTGATGTATCCCGAGATTTGTTAATATAGTCAGATCATATGGTGTTTTCCCCTCTCTATCTTGTTGTGATGAATTGAGTTTTCCCTTTGAGATTTCATTTTATCGGATTGAATACTTTTATGGATTTGAGAGCACTTGATATATGTCTTGCATATGAATACTCGTGGTGACAATGGGGTATCATATTGATTCACTTGATATGTGTGTTGGCACTCAACTCGCGGACTCCCGAGGTGACATTGGGGTAATCTATGCATAGGGGTTGATGCAACGTTCTTGTCTTTGTTTCTCCGGTAGAAATCTTGGGGCACTCTTTGAGGTTCTTTATGTTGGATTGAGTATTATGAATATGAATTTGCTTTGGTGTTATTTTAGTATGAACTCTAGGATAGATCGAACAGAAAGAATAGCTTTGTGTTATTTTAGTACGAACTCTTGAATAGATTGAACGGAAAGAATAGCTTTGAGGTGGTTTTGTACCCTACAAACAATTTCTTCTTATGTTCTCCGCTAGATAAGAACTTTGGAGTGATTCTTCGTTGCATGTTGAGGGATGGTTATGTGATCCAATTATGTTAGCATTGTTGAGAGATTGCACTAGCGAAAGTACGGACCCTAGGCCTTTGTTTTTAAGCATTGCAATAACATTTGTGCTCACTTTTGTTGCTTGCTACCTTACTGTTTTTTATCGCTCCTATTACAAAAATCAATATCTACCATCCATATTACACTTGTATCACCATCTCTTCGCCGAACTAGTGCACCTATACAATTTACCATTGTATTGGGTGTGTTGGGGACACAAGAGACTTTTTATTATTTGGTTGCAGGGTTGTTTGAGAGAGACCATTTTCAGCCTACACCTCCCATGGATTGATAAACCTTAGGTCATCCACTTGAGGGAAAATTGCTACTGTCCTACAAAACTCTGCGCTTCGAGGCCCAACACAAGTCTACAAGAACAAGTTGCGTAGTAGACATCAGTGGTAAGCAATATGAACATCACCGCCCACAACTCCTTTGTGTTCTACTCGTGCATATCATCTACGCATAGACTTGGCTCATGCTGCCATTGTTGGGGAACGTTGCATGGAAAACAAAAAATTTGTACGCACACGCAAGATCTATCCATGGAGATGCATAGCTACGAGAGGGGGAGAGCATCTTCATACCCTTGAAGATCGCTAAGCGGAAGCATTTACCAACACGGTTGACGTAGTCGTACACCTTCACAATCCGTCCCGATCAAGTACCGAACATACGACACCTCCGCATTCAGCACACGTTCAGTTCGATGACGTCCTTGCCTTCTTGATCCGGCAAGAGGGGCGAAGTAGTAGATGAGTTCCGGCAGCACGACGGCGTGGTGACGGTGGTGGTGAAGAACAATCTCCGCAGGGCTTCACCAAGCACAACAGAAACTATGATGGGGGATAAACTAGAGGGGGCAGGGTTGCCGGCACACGGCTTGGTGAATCTTGATCTGTTCCGGGTGCTAGCCCTGCCCCTCTATTTATATGTTGAGCACCGGGGTCGTTTCTGGGAGAAAGAGCCTCCTCAAAGTCGGTTTAGCCCGCAAGGCAAGAGTATTTCTCGGGCTCCAGGCCCAGACGCCACAGTCCTCGGCGTTTGGCCCAGAAGCCATGGGCCTCAGCGTCTGGCCCAGGGCTAGACGCCAGGGTCCCTGGCGTCTGGTCCCTGACCTCCGCAAAACTTCCTTTTGCACCGACCTAAAGCCCCGTGGGCCTTACCCCTTGGCTTAACCATATCATCCTATATATCAATCTTTACCTCTGGACCATTCCGGAGCTCCTCGTCATGTCCATGATCTTATCTGGGACTCCGAACAACATTCGGTCACCAACATACATAACTCATATAATACTATATCGTCAACGAACGTTAAGCGTGCGGACCCTACGGGTTCGAGAATGATGTAGACATGACCAAGGCGCTTCGTCGGTCAATAGCCAATAGCGGGACCTGGATGCCCATATTGGTTCCTACATACTATGAAGATTTTTATCGATCGAACCTTTATGACAACGTACGTAGTTCCCTTTGTCTGTCGGTATGTTACTTGCCAGATATTCGATCGTCGGTATCTCCATACCTAGTTCAATCTCATTACCGGCAAGTCTCTTTACTCGTTCCGTAATACATCATCTTGTAGCCAACTCCTTAGTCACTTTTCTTGCAAGCTTCTTGTGATGTTGTATTACCGAGAGGGCCTAGAGATACCTCTCCGTCATACGGAGTGACAAATCCCAGTCTCGATCCATGCCAACTCAACAGACACCTTCGGAGATACCTGTAGAGCACCTTTATGATCATCCAATTACGTTGTGATGTTTGATGGCACACAAGGCATTCCTCTAGAGTCTGAGAGTTGCATGATCTCATGGTCAAAGAAACATGTATTTGACATTAAGAGAGCATAAACTGAACGATCATATGCTATGCTAATGGTTGGGTCTTGTCCATCACATCATTCTCCTAATGATGTGATCCCGTTATCAAATGACAACTCATGTCTATGGTTAGGAAACCTTAACCATATTTTTATCAACGAACTAGTCTAGTAGAGGCTCACTACGGACACGGTATTTGTTTATGTATCCACGCATGTATTTAAGTTTCTAGTCAATACAATTCTAGTGTGAATAATAAACCTTTATCATGAATAAGGAAATATAATAATAACAACTTTATTATTGCCTCTAGGGCATATTTCCATCAGGTTAGGTATCATTTCCTTTAGAGACCAAGAGTGATTGTGGTTCTCAAAGAAGACGTCTATAAAGGTTTGGATATCACCTCAAGTATCTACCACGAGTAATCGACATTGGTTGACGAACCAATTGGAGAATAGGGCGAAGAGAGTTTATTTTTTGTGTTAAATCACAACCCCTCCAACCAGACGCAGTCCTTGTGCGGAAGGATGAACTGGTCTACCAAATCATTTGTCTCCATCGAGCTTCACTGGTTATTTTTTTGCACTATTCCTTTCGAATTACCCTGCCTGTTGATACGTCCATTTTGCATCATGCTTTTATATCGATATTTATTGCATTATGGGCTGTTATTACACATTATGTCACCATACTTATGCCTATTCTCTCTTATTTTACAAGGTTTACATAAGGAGGGAGGATGCCGGCAGCTGGAATTCTGGGCTGGAAAAGGAGCAAATATTAGAGACCTATTCTGCACAACTCCAAAAGTCCTGAAACTCCATGGAAGTTATTTTTGGAAATAATAAAAAATATTGAGCGGAAGAAATACCAGAGGGGGCCCACACCCTGGCCACGAGGGTGAGGGGCGCACCCTACCCCCCTGGGCGCGCCCCCCTGCCTCATGGGCCCCCTGTTGGCCCTCCGGTGCCCATCTTCTGCTATATGAAGTCTTTCGTCCGAAGAAAATGTTGGAAATATGCCCTAGAGGCAATAATAAAATGGTTATTATTACATTTCCTTGTTCATGATAATTGTCTGTTGTTCATGCTATAATTGTGTTATCCGGAAATCGTAATACATGTGTGAACACATAGACCATAACATGTCCCTAGTGAGCCTCTAGTTGACTAGCTCATTGATCAATAGATGGTTACGGTTTCCTGACCATGGACATTGGATGTCATTGATAACGGGATCACATCACTGGGAGAATGATGTGATGGACAAGACCCAATCCTAAGCATACCACTAGATCGTGTAGTTCGTTTGCTAAAGCTTTTCTAATGTCAAGTATCATTTATTTAGACCATGAGATCGTGCAACTCCCGGATACCGTAGGAATGCTTTGGGTGTACCAAACGTCACAACGTAACTGGGTGGCTATAAAGGTGCACTACAGGTATCTCCGAAAGTGTCTGTTGGGTTGGCACAGATCGAGACTGGGATTGTCACTCCGTATGACGGAGAGGTATCTCTGGGCCCACTCGGTAATGCATCATCATAATGAGCTCAATGTGACCAAGTGGTTGGTCACGGGATCATGCATTACGGTACGAGTAAAGTGACTTGTCGGTACCGAGATTGAATGAGGTATTGGGATACCGACGATCGAATCTCGGGCAAGTAACATACCGTCTGACAAAGGGAATTGTATACGGGATTACTTGAATCCTCGACATGGTGGTTCATCCGATGAGATCATCGAGGATCATGTGGGAGCCAACATGGGTATCCAGATCCCGCTATTGGTTATTGACCGGAGAGTCGTGTCGGTCATGTCTGCGTGTCTCCCGAACCCGTAGGGTCTACACACTTAAGGTTCGGTGACGCTAGGGTTGTAGAGATATTAGTATGCGGTAACCCGAAAGTTGTTCGGAGTCCCGGATGAGATCCCGGACATCATGAGGAGTTCCGGAATGGTCCGGAGGTAAAGATTTGTATATAGGAAGTCCAGTTTCGGCCACCGGGAAAGTTTCGGGGGTCACCGGTATTGTACCGGGACCACCGGAAGGGTCCCGGGGGTCCATCGGGTGGGGCCACCTATCCCAGAGGGCCCCATGGGCGGAAGTGGGAAGTGAACCAGCCCCTGGTGGGCTGGTGCACCCCCCATGGGCCTCCCCCTGCGCCTAGGGTTGGAAACCCTGGGGGGTGGGGGCGCCCCACCTGACTTGGGGGGCAAGTCCCCCGCTTGGCCGCCGCCCCCCCTTGAGATGGGAACTCCAGGGGCCGGTGCCCCCCCAGGGCCCCTATATAAAGAGGGGGGAGGGAGGGCTGCACACCCTAAGCCCTGGCGCCTCCCTCTCCCTCCCGTAACACCTCTCCCTCTCGCTGAGCTTGGCGAAGCCCTGCCGAGATCCCCGCCACTTCCACCACCACGCCGTCGTGCTGCTGGATCTCCATCAACCTCTCCTTCCCCCTTGCTGGATCAAGAAGGAGGAGACGTCTCTCCCAATCGTACGTGTGTTGAACGCGGAGGTGCCGTCCGTTCGGCGCTAGGATCATCGGTGATTTGGATCACGATGAGTACGACTCCATCAACCCCGTTCTCTTGAACGCTTCCGCTCGCGATCTACAAGGGTATGTAGATGCACTCATCTCTCTCGTTGCTAGATGACTTCATAGATTGATCTTGGTGATGCGTAGAAATTTTAAATTTCTGCTACGATCCCCAACAATGGCATCATGAGCTAGGTCTATGCGTAGTTTCTATGCACGAGTAGAACACAAGTTGTTGTGGGCGTCGATTTTGTCAATTTACTTGCCGTTACTAGTCTTATCTTGATTCGGCGGCATCGTGGGATGAAGCGGCCCGGACCGACCTTACACGTACGCTTACGTGAGACAGGTTCCACCGACTGACATGCACTAGTTGCATAAGGTGGCTAGCGGGTGTCTGTCTCTCCCACTTTAGTCGGATCGGATTCGATGAAAAGGGTCCTTATGAAGGGTAAATAGAAATTGGCATATCACGTTGTGGTTTTGGCGTAGGTAAGAATCGTTCTTGCTAGAAACCTATAGCAGCCACATAAAAACTTGCAACAACAATTAGAGGACGTCTAACTTGTTTTTGCAGCAAGTGTCATGTGATGTGATATGGCCAGAAGGATGTGATGAATGATATAGGTGATGTATGAGATTGATCATGTTCTTGTAATAGGAATCACGACTTGCATGTCGATGAGTATGAAAACCGGCAGGAGCCATAGGAGTTGTCTTGATTTATTTATGACCTGCGTGTCAACTGGAACGTCATGTAATTACTTTACTTTATTGCTAACCGTTAGCCATAGTAGTAGAAGTAATAGTTGGCGAGACAACTTCATGAAGACACGATGATGGAGATCATGGTGTCATGCCGGTGACGATGGTGAACATGGCGCCCCGAAGATGGAGATCAAAAGGAGCAAAATGATATTGGCCATATCATGTCACTATTTGATTGCATGTGATGTTTATCATGTTTTATATCTTATTTGCTTAGAACGACGGTAGCATAAATAAGATGATCCTCACTAAAATTTCAAGAAAGTGTTCCCCCTAACTGTGCACCGTTGCGAAAGTTCGTTGTTCCGAAGCACCACGTGATGATCGGGTGTGATAGGTTCTAACGTTCGCATACAACGGGTGTAAGCCAGATTTACACACGCAATACACTTAGGTTGACTTGACGAGCCTAGCATGTACAGACATGGCCTCGGAACACAAGAGACTGAAAGGTCGAACATGAGTCGTATAGCAGATACGATCAACATGAAGATGTTCACCGATGATGACTAGTCCGTCTCACGTGATGATCGGACACGGCCTAGTTGACTCGGATCATGTATCACTTAGATGACTAGAGGGATGTCTGTCTGAGTGGGAGTTCGTTAATAATTTGATTAGATGAACTTAATTATCATGAACTTAGTCTAAAATCTTTACAATATGTCTTGTAGATCAAATGGCCCACGCTAATGTTGCCCTCAACTTCAACGCGTTCCTAGAGAAAACCAAGCTGAAAGACGATGGTAGCAACTACACGGACTGGGTCCGTAACCTGAGGATTATCCTCATAGCTGCCAAGAAAGCATATGTCCTTGAAGCACTGCTAGGTGATGCACCTATTTTCCCAGCAACTCAAGACGTTCTGAACGCCTGGCAGTCGCGTAGTGATGATTACTCCCTGGTTCAGTGCGGCATGCTTTACAGCTTAGAACCGGGGCTCCAAAAGCGTTTTGAGCAGCACAGAGCATATGAGATGTTCCAAGAGCTGAAAATGGTTTTCTAAGCTCATGCCCGGGTCGAGAGATATGAAGTCTCCGACAAGTTCTACAGTTGTAAGATGGAGGAGAATAGTTCCGTCAGCGAACACATACTCAAAATGTCTGGGTTGCACAACCGCTTGTCTCAGCTGGGAGTTAATCTCCCGGATGACGCGGTCGTTGACAGAATCCTTCAGTCGCTCCCACCTAGCTACAAGAGCTTTGTGATGAACTTCAATATGCAGGGGATGGAAAAGACCATTCCTGAGGTATATTCAATGTTGAAATCAGCGGAGGTGGAGATCAAAAAGGAACATCAAGTGTTGATGGTGAATAAAACCACTAAGTTCAAGAAAGGCAAGGGTAAGAAGAACTTCAAGAAAGACGGCAAGGGAGTTACCGCGCCCGGTAAGCAAGCTGCCGGGAAGAAGACAAAGAATGGACCTAAGCCTGAGACTGAGTGCTTTTATTGCAAGGGAAACGGTCACTGGAAGCGGAACTGCCCCAAGTACTTAGCGGATAAGAAGGCCGGCAATACCAAAGGTATATGTGATATACATGTTATTGATGTACCTAACCAGCGCTCGTAGTAGCTCCTGGGTATTTGATACCGGTGCGGTTGCTCATATTTGTAACTCAAAGCAGGAGCTGCGGAATAAGCGGAGACTGACGAAGGACGAGGTGACGATGCGCGTCGGGAATGGTTCCAAGGTCGATGTGATCGCCGTTGGCACGCTACCTCTACATTTACCTACGGGATTAGTTTTAAACCTCAATAATTGTTATTTAGTGCCAGCTTTGAGCATGAACATTGTATCTGGATCTCATTTAATGCGAGATGACTACTCATTTAAATCCGAGAATAATGGTTGTTCTATTTATATGAGAGATGTGTTTTATGGTCATGCCCCGCTGGTCAATGGTTTATTCTTAATGAATCTCGAACGTGATGTTACACATATTCATAGTGTGAATGCCAAGAAATGTAAGGTTGATAATGATAGTCCCACATACTTGTGGCACTGCCGCCTTGGTCACATTGGTGTCAAACGCATGAAGAAACTCCATGCAGATGGACTTTTGGAGTCTCTTGATTATGAATCATTTGACACGTGCGAACCATGTCTCATGGGCAAAATGACCAAGACCCCGTTCTCCGGAACAATGGAGCGAGCAACCAACTTATTGGAAATCATACATACTAATGTGTGCGGTCCAATGAGCGTTGAGGCTCGCGGTGGCTATCGTTATGTTCTCACCCTCACTGATGACTTGAGTAGATATGGGTATGTCTACTTAATGAAACACAAGTCTGAGACCTTTGAAAAGTTCAAGGAATTTCAGAGTGAGGTTGAGAATCAACGTGACAGGAAAATAAAGTTCTTACGATCAGATCGTGGAGGGGAATATTTGAGTCATGAATTTGGCACACACTTAAGGAAATGTGGAATTGTTTCACAACTCACGCCGCCTGGAACACCTCAGCGTAATGGTGTGTCCGAACGTCGTAATCGCACTCTATTGGATATGGTGCGATCTATGATGTCTCTTACCGATCTACCGCTATCATTCTGGGGTTATGCTTTAGAGACTGCCGCATTCACTTTAAATAGGGCTCCGTCGAAATCCGTTGAGACGACACCGTATGAATTATGGTTTGGAAAGAAACCTAAGCTGTCGTTTCTTAAAGTTTGGGGATGCGATGCTTATGTCAAGAAACTTCAACCTGAAAAGCTCGAACCCAAGTCGGAAAAATGCGCCTTCATAGGATACCCTAAGGAAACCATTGGGTATACCTTCTACCTCAGATCCGGAGGCAAGATCTTCGTTGCCAAGAACGGGTCCTTTCTGGAGAAAGAGTTTCTCTCAAAAGAAGTAAGTGGGAGGAAAGTGGAACTTGATGAGATGAC
This sequence comes from Aegilops tauschii subsp. strangulata, assembly GCF_002575655.3. Lineage (NCBI taxonomy): Eukaryota > Viridiplantae > Streptophyta > Magnoliopsida > Poales > Poaceae > Aegilops > Aegilops tauschii. The sequence goes on from NC_053039.3 coordinate 351,940,394, forward strand.
CCCTCTCGAACCAGAAAGTAGCACAGCACAAGAAAATGTTTTTGTGGTGCCTACACCGACTAGAGAGGAAGTTAATGATGACGATCATGATCAAGTTACCACTGAACTTCGTAGGTCCACAAGGACACGTTCCGCACCAGAGTGGTACGGCAACCCTGTTCTGGAAATCATGTTGTTGGACAACGGTGAACCTTCGAATTATGAAGAAGCAATGGCGTGTCCAGATTCCAACAAATGGCTTGAAGCCATGCAGTCCGAGATAGGATCCATGTATGAAAAGTATGGACTTTGACAGACTTGCCCGATGATCGGCGAGCGATAGAAAATAAATGGATCTTTAAGAAGAAGACGGACGCGGATGGAAATGTTACCATCTATAAAGCTCGACTTGTCGCTAAGGGTTATCGACAAGTTCAAGGATTTGACTACGATGAGACCTTCTCACCCGTAGCGAAGCTGAAGTCCGTCCGAATCATGTTAGCAATTGCCGCATTCTACGATTATGAGATATGGCAAATGGACGTCAAAACGACATTCCTTAACGGCTTTCTTAAGGAAGAATTGTATATGATGCAGCCGGAAGGTTTTGTCGATCCTAAGAATGCTAACAAAGTATGCAAGCTCCAGCGCTCAATCTATGGGCTGGTGCAGGCATCTCGGAGTTGGAACATTCGCTTTGATGAGATGATCAAAGCGTTTGGGTTTACGCAGACTTATGGAGAAGCCTGTGTTTACAAGAAAGTGAGTGGGAGCTCTGTAGCATTTCTCTTATTATATGTGGATGACATACTATTGATGGGAAATGATATAGAATTCTTGGAAAGTATAAAGGCCTACTTGAATAAGTGTTTTTCAATGAAGGACCTTGGAGAAGTTGCTTACATATTAGGCATCAAGATCTATAGAGATAGATCAAGACACCTCATAGGTCTTTCACAAAGCACGTACCTTGACAAGATATTGAAGAAGTTCAATATGGATCAGTCCAAGAAGGGGTTCTTGCCTGTATTGCAAGGTGTGAGATTGAGCACGGCTCAATGCCCGACCACGGCAGAAGATAGAGAAAATATGAGTGTCGTCCCCTATGCCTCGGCCATAGGGTCTATTATGTATGCCATGATGTGTACCAGACCTGATGTAAACCTTGCCGTAGGTTTGGTAGGAAGGTACCAAAGTAATCCCGGCATGGAACACTGGACAGCGGTCAAGAATATCCTGAAGTACCTGAAAAGGACTAAGGATATGTTTCTCGTTTATGGAGGTGACGAAGAGCTCGTCGTAAAGGGTTACGTCGATGCTAGCTTCGACACAGATCTGGATGACTCTAAGTCACAAACCGGATACGTGTATATTTTGAATGGTGGGGCAGTCAGCTGGTGCAGTTGCAAGCAAAGCGTCGTGGCGGGATCTACATGTGAAGCGGAGTACATGGTAGCCTCGGAGGCAGCACATGAAGCAATCTGGATGAAGGAGTTCATTGCCGACCTAGGAGTTATTGCCAATGCATCGGGGCCGATGACTCTCTTGTGTGACAACACTGGAGCTATTGCCCTTGCCAAGGAGCCCAGGTTTCACAAGAAGACCAGGCACATCAAGCGTCGCTTCAACACCATTCGTGAAAATGTTCAAAATGGAGACATAGATATTTGTAAAGTGCATATGGATTTGAATGTCGCAGATCCGTTGACTAAACCTCTTCCACGAGCGAAACATGATCAACACCAAAACTCTATGGGTGTACGATTCATCACAATGTAACTAGATTATTGACTCTAGTGCAAGTGGGAGACTGTTGGAAATATGCCCTAGAGGCAATAATAAAATGGTTATTATTACATTTCCTTGTTCATGATAATTGTCTATTGTTCATGCTATAATTGTGTTATCCGGAAATCGTAATACATGTGTGAACACATAGACCATAACATGTCCCTAGTGAGCCTCTAGTTGACTAGCTCGTTGATCAATAGATGGTTACGGTTTCCTGACCATGGACATTGGATGTCATTGATAACGGGATCACATCATTGGGAGAATGATGTGATGGACAAGACCCAATCCTAAGCATAGCACTAGATCGTGTAGTTCGTTTGCTAAAGCTTTTCTAATGTCAAGTATCATTTCCTTAGACCATGAGATCGTGCAACTCCCGGATACCGTAGGAATGCTTTGGGTGTACCAAATGTCACAACATAACTGGGTGGCTATAAAGGTGCACTACAGGTATCTCCGAAAGTGTCTGTTGGGTTGGCACAGATCGAGACTGGGATTTGTCACTCCGTATGACGGAGAGGTATCTCTGGGCCCACTCGGTAATGCATCATCATAATGAGCTCAATGTGACCAAGTGGTTGGTCACGGGATCATGCATTACGGTACGAGTAAAGTGACTTGTCGGTAACGAGATTGAACGAGGGATACCGACGATCGAATCTCGGGCAAGTAACGTACCGTCTGACAAAGCGAATTGTATACGGGATTACTTGAATCCTCGACATCGTGGTTCATCCGATGAGATCATCGAGGAGCATGTGGGAGCCAACATGGGTATCCATATCCCGCTGTTGGTTATTGACCGGAGAGTCGTGTCGGTCATGTCTGCGTGTCTCCCGAACCCGTAGGGTCTACACACTTAAGGTTCGGTGACGCTAGGGTTGTAGAGATATTAGTATGCGGTAACCCAAAAGTTGTTCGGAGTCCCAGATGAGATCTCGGACATCACGAGGAGTTCCGGAATGGTCCGGAGGTAAAGATTTGTATATAGGAAGTCCAGTTTCGGCCACCGGGAAAGTTTCAAGGGTCACCGGTATTGTACCGGGACCACCGGAAGGGTCCCGGGGGTCCACCTATCCCGGAGGGCCCCATGGGCTGAAGTGGGAAGGGAACCAGCCCCTGGTGGGCTGGTGCGCCCCCCATGGGCCTCCCCCTGCGCCTAGGGTTGGAAACCCTGGGGGGTGGGGGGCCCACCTGACTTGGGGGGCAAGTCCCCCCCCTTGGCCGCCGCCCCCCCCCCCTTGAGATGGGATCTCCAGGGGCCGGCGCCCCCCAGGGCCCCTATATAAAGAGGGGGGAGGGAGGGCTGCGCACCCTAAGCCCTGGCGCCTCCCTCTCCCTCCCGTAACACCTCTCCCTCTCGCTGAGCTTGGCGAAGCCCTGCCGAGATCCCCGCCACTTCCACCACCATGCCGTCGTGCTGCTGGATCTCCATCAACCTCTTCTTCCCCCTTGCTAGATCAAGAAGGAGGAGATGTCTCTCCCAACCGTACGTGTGTTGAACGCGGAGGTGCCGTCCATTCGGCGCTAGGATCATCGGTGATTTGGATCACGATGAGTACGACTCCATCAACCCCGTTCTCTTGAACGCTTCCGCTCGCGATCTACAAGGGTATGTAGATGCACTCATCTCTCTCGTTGCTAGATGACTTCATAGATTGATCTTGGTGATGCGTAGAAAATTTTAAATTTCTGCTATGATCCCCAACAGAAAAATCATAAGCAAGCTTTCGGGACGAGACTCCGCCGCCACGAGGCGGAACCACTCTAGGGCTCTGGTGGAGCTGTTCTGCCGGGGACACTTCCCTTCGGGAGGGGGAAATCATCGCCATCGTCATCACCAACGCTCCTCTCATCGGGAGGGGGACAATATCCATCAACATCTTCACCAGCACCATCTCCTCTCAAACCCTAGTTCATCTCTTGTATCCAATTCTTGTCCCTAAGTCTGGGATTGGTACCTGTAGGTTGCTAGTAGTGTTGATTACTCCTTGTAGTTGATGCTAGTTGGTTTATTTGGTGGAAGATCATATGTTCAGATCCTTTATGCATATTAATACTCCTCTGATTATGAACATGAATATGCTTTGTGAGTAGTTACGTTTGTTCCTGAGGACACGGGAGAAGTCTTGCTATTAGTAGTCATGTGAATTTGGTATTCGTTCGATATTTTGATGAGATGTATGTTGTCTCTCCTCTAGTGGTGTTATGTGAACATCGACTACATGACACTTCACCATTATTTGGGCCTAGAGGAAGGCATTGGGAAGTAATAAGGAGATGATGGGTTGCTAGAGTGACAGAATCTTAAACCCTAGTTTATGCGTTGCTTCGTCAGGGGCTGATTTGGATCCATATGTTTCATGCTATGGTTACGTTTACCTTAATACTTCTTTTGTAGTTGCGGATGCTTGCAATAGGAGTTAATCATAAGTGGGATGGTTGTCCAAGTAAGGGCAGCACCCAAGCACCGGTCCACCCACATATCAAATTACCAAAGTACCGAACGCGAATCATATGAACGTGATGAAAACTAGCTTGACGATAATTCCCATGTGTCCTCGGGGGCGCTTTTCTCTATATAAGAGTTTGTCCAGTCTTTTCCTTTGCTAGAAAAAAGGATTGGTCCACCTTTCTGCACTTTATTTACTTTTGTTACTTGTTGCTCGTTACAAATTATCTCATCACAAAACTATCTGTTACCTATAATTTCAGTGCTTGCAGAGAATACCTTGCTGAAAACCGCTTATCATTTCCTTCTGCTTCTTGTTGGGTTCGACACTCTTACTTATTGAAAGGACTACGATAGATCCCCTATACTTGTGGGTCATCAAGACTCTTTTCTGGCACCGTTGCCGGGGAGTGAAACGCCTTTGGTAGGTGGAATTTGGTAAGGAAAAATTTATATAGTGTGTTGAAATTTATTGTCACTTGTTACTATGGAAAGTAATCCTCTGAGGGGCTTGTTCGGGGTATCTTCACGACCAGTAGAGCAAGGAGTTGCTCCTCAACCTACTGAACCTACTGAAAAGGAAAATGTCTACTTTGAAATTCCTTCGGGTATTGTCGTGGAATTAACACGTCAGATGTCCTAGGTGTAAGGACTTAGTCGTGAGGCCAACGCATCTATGTAGTAGCTTGAGAGGGGTTGATTGGGATGAGAGACGCAGGGCGGATCAACGCACAAGACAAGGGTTTAGACAGCTTCGGGCCCCGGGAAACATCATCCGGTAACAACCCTACATGCTGTTTGAGGCTAGGTCTCATTATGCTTATGAGAGAGTCGCCGGTAAGCCGGCTCTTTGTGTCTAGCCCTAGAGATTGTTTCTTGTTGCTCGTCCCTCCTTGGGGTGCCCTGCCCCTCCTTATATAAGTTAGAGAGGCGGGTTACATGTGGAGTCCTAGTAGGACTAGGACTAGTCTATCTTCTCTTACAAGTTAATTACAAGTCCGGGTCTTGCTTCCTCGTAAAGGAAATATTCATCATCCCTTTCTACTTAAGCCGGCCCATCATAAACGTGAGCCGGCCTTCTGGGCCTTGGGCCTAGTCTTCTATCTGACCCGCCGTCGGGGTCATCCGTGAGTCGTCTGACAGTGAGCCGCCAGACCCGTGAGTCGCCAGTCCTCCAGCGGGTCACGGTGAAGCGCCAAGTCCGGTCGGGTCATACCGCGGGGTATATCCCCGACATTAGCCCCCAGTTTAATTTGGATTTATCCATGTTAAACTAATCTGCAATATAAACACAACAAATTTGACAGGTTGTGTTCCGGGTTAAATATTCTTTGTAAGCCGGCACATGATCATCCTTATTTCCTTGTCATCTTCCTTCTTGATATGTATCCATAATCTCATAGCAAATCTCTTTAGCAGATATGTTCAAATTTTGCCAATGCAAAAAATCCAGATACTTCCTTTGAAAATCCGGGTCAACAGGCCAGCTTTAGAGTCAATTTGCTGACATTGGTCTCTTGTTGAGAAATATTGTAAGAGATAATCCACTTGAGTCGGCTTTCAATGCTCTGACTTGACAAAAATATTGGTCCTCAAATATTCAACTTATATTCAACCGGCTTAAAGATATAAAACTTGCCGGTTTATGAGTACCAAAATTGCTGGGTTATAAATAGATGATGCCAAGTCATAATTGTCGCCGACGCCGGTTTATGATTTTTGCAGACACCAGGTCAATCTGATTTACTCAAAACTGAAAATTTGAAGATATTTCTCCCTTATATCCATATTACATGTAGCCCCCAAGAGCCGGTTTAATCAGCATGAATAAGCCGGGACTTATCACCATGGCTTTGAATAAAATCCAGTTGTGTAGCCCCCATGAGTCGGCTATAGTCATAGTAGTGTAGCCGGGTCATCCTAGAATTGTCTTGAATTGTTGCCAGGAGGTATTGGTAGCCCCCAAGGGCCGCCTCATTACGATGTGATGATTCGGGTCTTCAATGAAGTGAGCAAAAAATGACTTTGCATTAGCCCCCAAGTGCCATGGTGCATGCTGGCAGTGACATGGGACTTGCATATTTGATGTAATCTCAACTTGAATAATGTAGCCCCCAAGTACCGGGTTGTAAGCCTGCAGCGACTCGGGACTATTCCTTTCATTGTAGAATAAATCATATCCATTGATAAAATAATAGCCATTGCGCCAAAGCGACTTTGAAAACCTCAATCATAATATTAGTTACTGATAACCATAATAAAAATCCAGCCATGTTGGCTATTAAAGATTTGACTAACCCGACTGGAAAACCTCAATCATTCAAATCATAATGAAAATCCAGCCAAGTTTGGCTATTTAAAGATTTCAAATACCTTATCTGTTGACAAGTAAATCCGGAGTTTAAATACCCAGCAGCTCTTGGCCGATGGCGATTTATTACGCCTCCATTGTAAGCCGGAATTTTTATAACCCGGCTATTTATAGCCTTTGAGAAAATCAAGAATTGATAACCCTTTTGAGACACCAATGCCAATCTTTCGATGATGGGCTTGAACTGAATCATTTATGTAAGTCATAGCTCTGTAAATCCTGCATAGAGTTTAAATAACGTATGCCCTGGCGACTTAACGTCAAAAGCCAGGGCGGGTAACCACCCAAATGTAGTCTTACCCTGCACACAAGTAGATCACAAGATCCCTATGATCCCTTGAATGATACCGCCGGTTTATGTGACCCGGACAGTGAGGGTGAGAACCCAATTCTGTAAAAGCCAATGCTTCCACATAGATGATGATTGTCATAAACCGGCGACTTATCATCGAAAATCAAGCCGGGTTAAAATAGAAACCACTCATATACACTTTAGATGTGTTCAAAAGAGCTTCAAATAATATCCAAAAATTATTTGCAAAAAGAGACTTCAAAAATTTTGAGGCTTCTGATTCGAATACGATCAGAAAACCCTCCCAAAGGGGTTAAGCTAAGATTCGAATACGATCATATAGCCCCCAGTGGCTTTGGCGTTGCCGATCAAGAGGGTACCGACAGCTATGTTCTCTTTGGTTCGAATACGACCTATGTTTGAACAGGAAGCCCCCAAATGACCTTGAGAGTTGTTTAACGACGCTGATTCGAATACGATCCACGTCGGTTCCCAAGAGGGGTTTGAGCTATGATTCGAATACGATCAAGAAGCCCCCTAGTGAGCTCGGCAGTGTGCCGATCAAGAGGGTACCGACAGCTATGTTCTCTTTGGTTCGAATACGACCTATGTTTGAACAGGAAGCCCCCAAGTGACCATAATAAGATAAGCCATAAGGCAGGATACCTATGTTTGAACCGCGCATCATGGCAGCAAGTTCTTTTTGGCAACCTTTAATTTTTTCTGAGAACTCGAATCTTGCGAGAGATTAATTCTTTTTGAACCGGAACTTTGAACCGGATTTGAGAGCTTAAAAGCTTTGTAAGAGACAAATTTACCTTGAGCCGGATGTTTGAACCGGATTTGAGAGCTTCAAAGCTTTGCGGGAGAGAGATGTCTCTTGAACCGGATTTTAAACCGGAATCTTTATTTTAAGCCGGATATTTTTCTGACGGCCTTTAAATTTGCATCGATAGAGCAGTAATCTCCAGGGCCGGGTTATTTTTTCCTCCAATGACCCGGAGTTCTTCAGCCTGCTGAAACTGGCACGATTTGTTGAGTCATGTCATTGTAGCCCCCGAGTCTCAAGACGACTCAAGGATTTGGCTTGAGATTCTCCATATTTGACCATAGTAGAAGGTGTATATCATTGGCGCTGATAGCGCGATGTGAATCCACAGAAGGTTGAAAGTGACTGTGGCGGGTTATAAATGATCCCGTATGAGCCGTGTCAGCAACTCGGCCAATGGTTCCTTCCAACTGGCTGTTTGAAGTTAACCGAACTATAGTGGAGGCGATTTGTGCGCCTGCCCATTGAACCATCCAGTGCAGACGGCGGCTGATAACATATGATAACTTGCCTCCAATTTGTTGGAAGAAAACCGGGCTTCCCAAGTAGTGACCTGCTCATACTCAATACATAGCTCATGCAGACAGGTGCGGCTCGGTGTGTTGATGTAGACCAGGCCGCTAGAGGCGGACGGAAGAGACGACCTCAGCATCAGAGGTGGTATAGACAGATGAGTTGGTCACGATGTTGTAAACCGGTGTGGTCGGGCGAGTCAATCGTCGGCGCGGTAAGCCGCGCGGATGGGCGAGTCAACCACGTCGCGTTCATGTAGTGAACAATTGTCCTGATATGTCAGGCCAGAAATGATCCACCGCGGAGTTGATGATTATCACGGTGAAGCTGAAATCAATCACGGCCAAGTCGGTCGCGGGAGCAGACAGATGAGCCGGCCGCGGTGTTGTAAGCCGGTGCGGACGAGCAAGTTGTCCTCCGCATTGTAACCCGGCGCGGACGCATGAACCGGCGGCGAGGGCGGACGGGCGAGTCGTCCGTGGCGTTGTAAGGTGGTGCGGACGGGCGAGTCGGCCGACGCGTTGATGTAAACCGGACCGCGATACGCGTGTCCGTGAGGCTGCGCGGCACAACCGAACATGCCTCCGCGGTGTAATACCACCCCTTTTTCCTTTAATAGCCGCCCTGCATAAAAATATTACAGGCCAGAGTAATTGTTTTTTGACAAAAGGAATATGTGCCAAAATTATATTTAGAAGGATATCACCTGATTCGTTCGGATGACAACGCGACAGAGGCAGCTCAGGAAGACCGGCGACTCAATATAGCCCCAGCGGCTCAATGTGGCAGCAGTGACTCAACGTGGCTCCGGTGGTTCAACACAGAGGCAATTTAAGCTGAAGCGCGAACTTGGCTTTACTAACGACCATAGCGTCGATTAATTCAATGGCTTTTCCACCATCTCATCCATTTTCAACAATAATCTTGCTTTGAGGCTGCAGCCACGCACAGTAGAAATCAAGTGCAGGGCCGACGGATCAGCTATAGCGGCTCTCAGCTTGAGACGGCGGTCAGCGACTTAAAACAGCCGGAGGCGCGGCGACTTGACTCGGAGGTGGCCAGCAATGGATGGTGAGCCCGCTTGAAGCAGTTTCTCGTAGAGGCAGAAGCGGTTTGCCATAATGGAACAGCGCGAGGCGAGCGCAGCTTCAGTACAGCAGCGGCTTGCGCTGTGGTGGCGATGGCAGGCCTGGTCAACGCATGGCGGCGGGTTGAGGCGTAGTGCAGGCGTCGGCTGCGATGCAGCCAATTTGGAACAACACAGGAAATGGGCAGCCCGCAACAGAGGCCAGAGCCGGCAAAGGTGACTTGGCGAGGCGGGGATTCAATTCGGTCGTGATGGTGAGTTAGCGACTGCGTCTTGAAACCACATCCGCGGAGGTGAGCAGCAGCTGCAAGGCCGTGTGTCGGAGGCGGACAGCCGGTGAGGCGCGGCCGCGGAGAGCGATGGCTCAGTGACGGTGGTGATTCAGAGCACCGGTTTAGAAGCACGGCGGTGAGGGCGATTCGAACGCACCATGGTGACCGCCGTGGTGGAAACAACTGATTTACAACCGCTGTTTTTTGGCAGAGGAACAAACCATCCTGGACCTAGTTTTTCCAGTCCTTGAACACATCTTCCGCACCGCGTATAAGCTGATTACACTTTGTACCCAGTCTTTCTTTGCAGCCCATCCGTATGCAGAGGCAGAGGCGGGGCATGGTAGAACTAGCGCAGGCGGGTCACGCGTTGCTGGCGAGCGGACGGTTTGAAGACGAACAGCGGTTTGGAGGCGAGGCCCGGCCGTGAAAACGCGCCGGCGATGTACGGCCGCGACTGTGGCCGAGTCTGAATCCTCGTCTTTCTCCGGCTTGTAGTAGTAGTTACTTTGTTCCATCAGGTTTGACCAATCAGGTTTGACCGATCTGATTTCTTGCTAGCCATACATGCTCGTGTAAAATTAGCAGTAGTACTCCGTAGATACATCCACTTCCGGGTTGTGGTCCTCTTCCTTCTCTTTCTTATTTTCCTTCTCCCCCTTTTTTTTAAGCACTGTGTTCCAGCTACTTATATATGCAGCATCTTTGTTTTTGGAAACAATACGTCCGAAGTTTGATGGAAAACAATGGAGCAGCGATAGATAGCTTTTCCCTTTGAAAACCTCCGCAAGGTGAGACGCCATGCATTGAAGGCAGTACCAGAATCGCCTTTAGCCCGCGGCAACTTGACGGATTGAGTCGCTCGTAGCTTTCGGATTAAATCCTCTACATTGCTTGTGGACAGGAAAGATGCCGTAGCACTTCGGACACGGCCGCCGCACAAATTGATACTGTAGCGGAAACTCTACGTCCTCAAACTCGCAACTTGCAGCGGCGCACGGACGTGTAACCGTAGTTTCTTTTGAACCTCGGATGGATATTAGATCTGATTGCTCGCCTTCTAGACAATATAACTCCTTCCGTAATGATTCTTCTTCATCTAAACAATCGCAAACTTCTCGATCCCTGTGAGACATCCCTCCAAGAACTCATCACCACCGTGCGCGAGCCCCACGGTGGGCGCCAACTGTCGTGGAATTAACACGTCAGATGTCCTAGGTGTAAGGACTTAGTCGTGAGGCCAACGCATCTATGTAGTAGCTTGAGAGGGGTTGATTGGGATGAGAGACGCAGGGCGGATCAACGCACAAGACAAGGGTTTAGACAGCTTCGGGCCCCGGGAAACATCATCCGGTAACAACCCTACATGCTGTTTGAGGCTAGGTCTCATTATGCTTATGAGAGAGTCGCCGGTAAGCCGGCTCTTTGTGTCTAGCCCTAGAGATTGTTTCTTGTTGCTCGTCCCTCTTTGGGGTGCCCTGCCCCTCCTTATATAAGTTAGAGGGGCGGGTTACATGTGGAGTCCTAGTAGGACTAGGACTAGTCTATCTTCTCTTACAAGTTAATTACAAGTCCGGGTCTTGCTTCCTCGTAAAGGAAATATTCATCATCCCTTTCTACTTAAGCCGGCCCATCATAAACGTGAGCCGGCCTTCTGGGCCTTGGGCCTAGTCTTCTATCTGACCCGCCGTCGGGGTCATCCGTGAGTCGTCTGATAGTGAGTCGCCAGACCCGTGAGTCGCCAGTCCTCCAGCGGGTCACGGTGAAGCGCCAAGTCCGGCCGGGTCATACTTCCGGCCGGGTCATACCGCGGGGTATATCCCCGACAGGTATGGTAGAAAAACTGCTAGCTAATCCTTTTGCAGGAGATGGAACATTACATCCTGATGAGCACCTAATCTATGTGGATGAGGTTTGTGGATTATTTAAGCTTGCAGGTATGCCCAATGATGTTATCAAGAAGAAGGTCTTCCCTTTATCTTTGAAGGGAGATGCATTGACATTGTATAGGCTATGTGATGATATGGGATCATGGAACTACAAACGATTGAAATTGGAATTTCATCAGAAGTTTTATGCTATGCATCTTGTTCATCGTGATCGTAATTATATATATAATTTTTGGCCTCGCGAAGGAGAAAGCATCGCTCAAGCTTGGGGGAGGCTAAAGTCAATGTTATATTCATGCTCCAATCATGAGCTCTCAAGAGAAATGATTATTCAAAATTTTTATGCTCGGCTTTCTGATAACAATCGCACCATGCTTGATACTTCTTGTGCTAGCTCTTTTATGATGAAGACTATTGAATTCAAATGGGATTTATTGGAAAGAATTAAACGCAACTTTGAAGATTGGGATCTCGACGAAGGTAAGGAGTCAGGTATGACACCTAAGTTTGATTGTGTTAAATCTTTTATGGATACCGATGTTTTCCATAAATTTAGCACTAAATATGGACTTGACTCTGAGATAGTAGCTTCTTTCTGTGAATCCTTTGCTACTCATGTTGATCTCCCTAAGGAGAAGTGGTTTAAATATCATACTCACATAGAAGTAAAAGTAGTTGAACCTATTAAAGTTGAAGAAAAGACTATCACTTATAACGATCCTATCGTTCCTACTGCTTATGTTGAGAAACCACCTTTCCCTGTTAGGATAAAGGATCATGCTAAAGCTTCAACTGTGGTTCGTAAAAGAAATATTAGAACTTATACACCTCCTGAGCAAGTTAAAGTTGAACCTAATATTGCTATTGTTTAAGATCTCTTGGCTGATAATATTGATGGACATGTTATTTATTTCTGTGATGAAACTGCTAGAATTGCTAAACCTTGTGCTAAAGATAAACATAGACCCGTGGTAGGCATGCCTGTTATTTCTGTTAAAATAGGAGATCATTGTTATCATGGCTTATGTGATATGGGTGCTAGTGCTAGTGCAATACCTATTGACTTATACAAAGAAATTATGCATGATATTGCACCTGCTGAGTTAGAAGATATTGATGTCACTATTAAGCTTGCCAATAGAGATACTATTTCACCAATTGGGATTCTTAGAGATGTTGAAGTCTTGTGTGGGAAAACTAAATATCCTGCTGATTTTCTTGTTCTTGGTTCCCCACAAGATAGCTTTTGTCCCATTATATTTGGTAGACCCTTCTTAAACACTGTTAATGCTAGGATAGACTGCGAAAAGGATGTTGTTACTATTGGTTTAGGTGATATGTCTCATGAGTTTAACTTCTCTAAATTTTGTAGACAACACCGTGAAGAGGAATTGCCTAGTAAAGATGAAATTATTGGTCTTGCTTCTATTGCCGTACCTCCTAGTGATCCTTTAGAACAATATTTGCTAGACCATGAAATGATATGTTTATGAATGAAAGAAGGGAAATAGATGAAGTGTTCTTTAAACAGGGTCCTATTCTAAAAAACAACTTGCCTGTTCAAATCTTAGGGGATCCTCCTCCACCCAAGGGTGATCCCGTGTTTGAGCTTAAACCATTACCTATACTCTTAAATATGCTTATCTTAATGAAAAGAAGATATATCCTGTTATTATTAGTGCTAACCTTTTAGAGAAGGAGGAAGAAAAATTATTGAAAACTCTGAAGAAGCACCGTGCTGCTATTGGATATACTCTTGATGATCTTAAGGGCATTAGTCCCACTCTATGTCAACACAAAATAAATTTGGAAAAAGACGCCAAACCCGTTATTGATCACCAACGATGGCTAAATCCTAAGATGAAAGAAGTGGTAAGAAAGGAAATATTAAAGCTCCTTGAGGCAAGTATAATCTGTCCCGTCGCTGATAGTCAGTGGGTAAGTCATGTCCATTGTGTCCCTATGAAGGGAGGTATTACTGTCGTTCCTAATGATAAAGATGAATTGATTCCGGAAAGAATTATTACAGGTTATAGGATGGTAATTGATTTCCACAAATAAAATAAAGCTACTAAAAAAGATCATTACCCCTTGCCATTCATTGATCAAATGCTAGAAAGATTATCCAAACATACACATTTTTGCTTTCTAGATGGTTATTCTGGTTTCTCTCAAATACCTGTGTCAGCTGATGATCAAGCTAAGACCACTTTTACTTGTCCTTTCGGTACTTTTGCTTATAGACGTATGCCTTTTGGTTTATGTAATGCACCTACTACCTTTCAAAGATGCATGATGGCTATATTCTCTGACTTTTGTGAAAAGATTTGTGAGGTTTTCATGGACAATATCTTCGTTTATGGATCCTCTTTTGATGATTGCTTGAGCAACCTTGATCGAGTTTTGCAGAGATGTGAAGAAACTAATCTTGTCTTGAACTGGGAGAAGTGCCACTTTATGGTTAATGAAGGCATTGTCTTGGGGCATAAAATTTCTGAAAGAGGTATTGAAGTTGATAAAGCTAAAGTTGATGCTATTGAAAAGATGCCATGTCCCAAGGATGTCAAAGGTATAAGAAGTTTCCTTGGTCACGCCGGATTTTATAGGAGGTTCATTAAGGACTTCTCAAAAATTTCTCGGCCTCTGACTAATTTATTACAAAAAGATATACCATTTGTATTTGATGATGATTGTGTAGAAGCATTTGAAATACTTAAGAAAGCATTGATTTCTGCACCTATTGTTCAGCCACTTGATTGGAATTTACCCTTTGAAATTATGTGTGATGCTAGTGATTATGCTGTAGGTGCTGTTTTAGGGCAAAGAGTTGATAAGAAATTAAATGTTATTCAATATGCTAGTAAAACTCTAGACAATGCCCAGAGAAATTATGCTACTACTAAAAAAGAATTCTTAGCAGTTGTATTTGCTCGTGATAAGTTTAGACCTTATATTGTTGATTCTAAAGTAACTATTCACACGGATCATGCTGCTATTAAATATCTTATGGAAAAGAAAGATGTTAAACCTAGACTTATTAGATAGGTTCTCTTGCTACAAGAATTTGATTTGCATATTATTGATAGAAAGGGAGCTGAGAACCCCGTTGAAGACAACTTGTCTAGGTTAGAAAATGTTCTTGATGACCCACTACCTATTGATGATAGCTTTCCTAATGAACAATTAAATGTCATAAATGCTTCTCGTACTGCTCCATGGTATGTTGATTATGTTAATTACATTGTTGCTAAATTTATACCGCCTAGTTTCACATACCAGCAAAAGAAAAAGTTTTTCTATGATTTGAGACATTACTTTTGGGATGACCCACATCTTTATAAAGAAGGAGTAGATGGTGTTATTAGACGTTGTGTACCTGAGCATGAACAGGAACAGATCCTATGCAAGTGTCACTCCGAGGCTTATGGAGGACACCACGCTGGAGATAGAACTGCACATAAGGTATTGCAATCCGGTTTTATTGGCCTACTCTCTTTAAGGATGCCCGTAAGTTTTTCTTATCCTGTGATGAATGTCAAAGAATTGGTAATATTAGTAGACGTCAAGAAATGCCTATGAATTATTCACTTGTTATTGAACCATTTGATGTTTGGGGCTTTGATTATATGGGACCGTTTCCTGCCTCTAATGGATATACACATATTTTAGTTGCTGTTGATTACGTTACTAAGTGGGTAGAAGCTATTCCAACTAGTAGTGCTGATCATAACACTTCTATTAAGATGCTTAAAGAAGTTATTTTTCCGACGTTTGGAGTCCCTAGATATTTAATGACTGATGGTGGTTCACATTTTATTCATGGTGCCTTCTGTAAAATGCTTGCTAAGAATGATGTTAATCATAGAATTGCATCTCCTTATCATCCACAGTCTAGTGGTCAAGTAGAATTGAGTAATAGAGAGCTCAAATTAATTTTGCAAAAGACTGTTAATAGATCTAGGAAGAATTGGTCCAAGAAACTTGATGATGCATTATGGGCCTATAGAACTGCATATAAAAATCCTATGGGTATGTCTCCGTATAAAATGGTTTATGGAAAAGTATGTCACTTACCTCTCGAACTAGAACATAAGGCATTTTGGGCCATTAAAGAGCTCAACTATGATTTCAAACTTGCCGGTGAGAAGAGGTTATTTGACATTAGCTCACTTGATGAATGGAGAACCCAAGCCTATGAGAATGCCAAATTGTTTAAAGAAAAATTTAAAAGATGGCATGACAAAAGAATACAAAAGCGTGAGTTTAATGTAGGTGATTATGTATTGCTATACAACTCTCGTCTAAGATTTTTTGCGGGAAAACTTCTCTCTAAATGGGAAGGTCCTTACGTTATCGAGGAGGTCTATCGTTCTGGTGCCATAAAAATCAACAACTTCGAGGGCACAAATCCGAAGGTGGTGAACGGTCAAAGAATCAAACATTATATCTCAGGTAATCCTATAAATGTTGAAACCAATGTTATTGAAACCGTAACCCCGGAGGAATACATAAGGGACACTTTCCGGAACGTTTCAGACTCCGAAAAGGAATAGGTATGTGGTACGGTAAGTAAACCGACTCCAAAACAGTTCTAATGGTAATTTTTCTCCGTTTTGGAATATTTAGAAAAATAGAAAAATAAGAAGCAGTCCGGGAAGGACACGAGGGCTCCACGAGGGTGGAGGGCATGCCCTACCTCCCTGGGCGCACCCCCTGCCTCGTGGGCACCTCGTGCGCTCTCCGGACTCCGCTTTCTTGCACGATACGTATTTTGGTCGGTAAAAATTCATTATATAATCTCCCGAAGGTTTTGACACCTGTATCACGCAAATATCCTTTGTTCTTGTTTCGAGCTGTTTTCTGTCAGGGTTGTCAAGGCCAGGCATCATGTCGTCCCCCTCCTCCAACAATGGTGACAACGATGCTTGGCTAATGAAGATAGAGCTGAAGAGGGAAGAACCCGTGGAGATCAACAAGGATGAAGGGATCAAGAAGGCCCCGGAGGACCAAGTTCCGGCAGCAGAAGACACCCTTCAACCTGATCACAATCTCCTTACCCCAACTGAGATCGAAGCTTTCAAGATGACTGAGTTAGCTCGTATACAAAACAAGTATCTCACACGTGAAAATATTTTGTTGAAGGAGCATATCGTCGCACTCAAGGGCATTATCCGCAAGTTGGAGGATCTCTTGCGCTCGATGTGCGACTACCCATCATCAATAACTCCACTATCTTCTTCACCAGCAAAGGAGACATAACCATATGGGTATGGGCACTCCCCTTGGCAACTGCCAAGCTTGGGGGAGGTGCCCCGGTATCGTATCACCACCATATCTCCTATCTTTACCTTTTTCTTAGTTCGATCCTTTTAGTAATATTTTGATCTAGTAGAATTAAGCTTTAGTATGATTTACTTTTGAGTTTTGCTTTATGATCCCTCTATGTAATCGAGTCCGTGAGCTATATAATAAAGATTAGTGTTGAGTCAAGGGCTTGATTATTTTGCTATGATCTTGAGTGAATAAAAGAAAAGAAAAAGAATAAAAAGAAACAAAGAGATCATATTGATCTTATGGAGAGTAATGACTTCACATATAAAGAGTATGATGATTAAAAATTATTTAGAGTTGACAAACATGGCTTTGGTCATCGTTGCAATTAATAGGAAGTAATAAAGAAAGAGAGGTTTCACATATAAATATACTATCTTGGACATCTTTTATGATTGGGAGCACTCATTAAAATATGACATGCTAAAGAGTTGATGTTGGACAAGGAAGACAACGTAATGGGTTATGTTTTCTTATATCTGAGATAAAGTATATTGTCATGGATCATCCAACATGTTGAGTTTGCCTTTCTCCCTCATGCTAGCCAAATTCTTTGCACCAAGTAGAGATACTACTTGTGCTTCCAAATACCCTTAAACCCAGTTTTGCCATGAGAGTCCACCATATCTACCTATGGATTGAGTAAGATCCTTCAAGTAAGTTGTCATCGATGCAAGCAATAAAAATTGCTCTCTAAATATGTATGATTGATTAGTGTGGAGGAAATAAGCTTTATACGATCTTGTGATGTGGAAGAAATAAAAGCGACGGACTGCATAATAAAGGTCCATATCACAAGTGGCAATATAAAGTGACGTTCTTTCGCATTAAGATTTTGTGCATCCAACCCTGAAAGCGCATGGCAACCTCTGCTTCCCTCTGCGAAGGGCCTATCTTTTACTTCTATCTTCTACCTTATGCAAGAGTCATGGTGATCTTCACCTTTCCTTTTTACATTTTATCCTTTGGCAAGCACAGTGTGTTGGAAAGATCCTGATACATATATCTAATTGGATGTAAGTTAGCATAACTATTATTGTTGACATTACCCTTGAGGTAAAAGGTTGGTAGGCGAAACTATAAGCCCCTATCTTTCTCTGTGTCCGATTAAAACTCCGTAACCACAAGTATTGCGTGAGTGTTAGCAATTGTGAAAGACTAAATGATAGTTGAGTATGTGGACTTGCTAAAAAGCTCTGACATAGACTCTTTCTGATGTTATGATAAATTGCAATTGCCTCAGTGACTGAGATTATAGTTTGTTAGTTCTCAATGAAGTTTCGGATTCATACTTTGCATTGTGAATAGATTATTACTTGAGCATAAGAAATCATATGACATTATCCATATATGTTGCTGTTATGAGAGTAATCATGATGCCCTCATGTCCGTATTCTATTTTATCGACACCTCTACCTCTAAACATGTGGACATATTTATCGTTATCGGCTTCCGCTTGAGGACAAGCAAGGTCTAAGCTTGGGGGAGTTGATACGTCCATTTTGCATCATGCTTTTATATCAATATTTATTGCATTATGGGCTGTTATTACACATTATGTCACAATACTTATGCCTATTCTCTCTTATTTTACAAGGTTTACATAAGGAGGGAGGATGCTGGCAGCTGGAATTCTGGGCTGGAAAAGGAGCAAATATTAGAGACCTATTCTGCACAACTCCAAAAGTCCTGAAACTCCACGGAAGTTATTTTTGGAAATAATAAAAAATATTGAGCGGAAGAAATACCAGAGGGGGCCCACACCCTGGCCACGAGGGTGGGGGCGCGCCCTACCCCCCTGGGCGCGCCCCCTGCCTCGTGGGCCCCCTGTTGGCCCTCCGGTGCCCATCTTCTGCTATATGAAGTCTTTCGTCCGAAGAAAAATCATAAGCAAGCTTTCGAGACGAGACTCCGCCGCCACGAGGCGGAACCTTGGCGGAACCAATCTAGGGCTCTGGCGGAGCTGTTCTGCCGGGGACACTTCCCTCCGGGAGGGGGAAATCATCGCCATCGTCATCACCGACGCTCCTCTCATCGGGAGGGGGCCAATATCCATCAACATCTTCACCAGCACCATCTCCTCTCAAACCCTAGTTCATCTCTTGTATCCAATTCTTGTCCCTAAGTCTAGGATTGGTACCTGTAGGTTGCTAGTAGTGTTGATTACTCCTTGTAGTTGATGCTAGTTGGTTTATTTGGTGGAAGATCATATGTTCAGATCCTTTATGCATATTAATACTCCTCTGATTATGAACATGAATATGCTTTGTGAGTAGTTACGTTTGTTCCTGAGGACACGGGAGAAGTCTTGCTATTAGTAGTCATGTGAATTTGGTATTCGTTCGATATTTTGATGAGATGTATGTTGTCTCTCCTCTAGTGGTGTTATGTGAACGTCGACTACATGACACTTCACCATTATTTGGGCCTAGAGGAAGGCATTGGGAAGTAATAAGTAGATGATGGGTTGCTAGAGTGACAGAAGCTTAAACCCTAGTTTATGCGTTGCTTCGTAAGGGGCTGATTTGGATCCATATGTTTCATGCTATGGTTACGTTTACCTTAATACTTCTTTTGTAGTTGCGGATGCTTGCAATAGGAGTTAATCATAAGTGGGATGCTTGTCCAAGTAAGGGCAGCACCCAAGCACCGGTCCACCCACATATCAAATTATCAAAGTACCGAACGTGAATCATATGAACGTGATGAAAACTAGCTTGACGATAATTCCCATGTGTCCTCGGGAGCGCTTTTCTCTATATAAGAGTTTGTCCAGGCTTGTCCTTTGCTACAAAAAGGATTGGGCCACCTTGCTGCACTTTATTTATTTTTGTTACTTGTTGCTCGTTACAAATTATCTTATCACAAAACTATCTGTTACCTATAATTTCAGTGCTTGCATAGAATACCTTGTTGAAAACCGCTTATCATTTCCTTCTGCTCCTCGTTGGGTTCGACACTCTTACTTATTGAAAGGACTACGATAGATCCCCTATACTTGTGGGTCATCACCTGTATGTTTGCCACCATGTGATTTTCTTCGAAGTTTGTGCTTAGTTTTAGGTCGGTAGTTTACCTTCAGTTATGTTATCTGTTATCGTTCTTTCCGCTGCTCGGTTCTGAGAGTTTTGAAGTTTCCGAAAGAAATTTTAAAACTCCCATCCCCCCTATGGTAGACATACTTCATTCCTACAAGGAATTCATTAGTGGCATTGGTGTTACCCTTTAAGCAAAAAATAAAACAAAATCAAAACAGTGAGGTTTTCTAAGGAAGATGAATTAGTGGAATCAGTATTACCCTTTAAGAAGGAAGAAAAGGGAAAAAAAGAATGGCAATTTTTACATACAGTTTGCAGAGAAATTGCGCTTGTCGGAAAAAACATATACTAGTGAAATTTCGCAAAAATAGGAATTTCCTAAGACGGAATGAATAGTTGCCTCGATATTAACCTTAAAGAAGAAAGAAAATTAAATAAAACTTAAACAAAGACAATATAATGAAGTTTTCTAAGAAATAACAAATTCTTTTCATTGGTCTACCCTTTAATAAGAAGCAAAACAAATAATTATAAAGCAAAATAATTTGAATAGAAATTCTGCATTTTTACAATATGCAAGAATAAGAATATAATAGTGGAATTTCCACAAAAAAAGGAAGATTCATAAGAATAAATGAATTTGTGGCATTTGTATTATCATTGGAGAAAAAAGGAAATAAAGAAAAACAAAAAAATCAAAATACTAAAGTTTTCAAGAAAGAATGATCAGTGGCTTTTGTGTTACCTTAAGAAAAAAATAAAGATAAAAGATAATCAAAATAATGAGGTTTTCTAAGGAAGAATGGATTCGTGACATTGGTATTACCTTTAAGAAGAAAGAAAATAAAGTAAAAAGTTAAAGAATATCAAAATAATTGTGACGCCCCCGATTTGACCGTACACTAATCATACACGCAAACGCGTACGATCAAGATCAGGGACTCACGGGAAGATATCACAACACAACTCTAAAAATAAAATAAGTCATACAAGCATCATAATACAAGCCAGGGGCCTCGAGGGCTCGAATACAATTGCTCGATCATAGGCGAGTCAGCGGAAGCAACAATATCTGAGTATAGACATAAGTTAAACAAGTTTGCCTTAAGAAGGCTAGCACAAACTGGGATACAGATCGAAAGAGGCGCAGGCCTCCTGCCTGGGATCCTCCTAACTACTCTTGGTTGTCGTCAGCGGGCTGCACGTAGTAGTAGGCACTTCCGGTGTAGTAGGAGTCGTCATCGACAGTGGCGTCTGACTCCTGGGCTCCAGCATCTGGTTGCGACAACCAGGTAGAAGGGAAAGGGGGAAAAGAGGGAGAAAAGCAACCGTGACTACTCATCCAAAGTACTCGCAAGCAAGGAGCTACACTACATATGCATGGGTATATGTGTAAAGGGCCATATCGTGGACTGAACTGCAGAATGCCAGAATAAGAGGGGGATAGCTAATCCTGTCGAAGACTACGCTTCTGGCCACCTCCATCTTGCAGCATGTAGGAGAGAGTAGATGGTAAGTTCACCAAGTAGCATCGCATAGCATAATCCTACCCGGCGATCCCCTCCTCGTCGCCCTGTTAGAGAGCGATCACCGGGTTGTATCTGGCACTTGGAAGGGTGTGTTTTATTAAGTATCCGGTTCTAGTTGTCATAAGGTCAAGGTACAACTCCGGGTCGTCCTTTTACCGAGGGACACGGCTATTCGAATAGATAAACTTCCCTGCAGGGGTGCACCACATAACCCAACACGCTCGATCCCATTTGGCCGGACACACTTTTTTGGGTCATGCCCGGCCGCGGAAGATCAACACATCGCAGCCCCACCTAGGCTCAACAGAGAGGTCAGCACGCCGGTCTAAATCCTATGCGCGTAGGGGCCTGGGCCGATTGCACACCTACGCGTTGTGTACGCGGCCAGAAGAAGACCTAGCCTAGCAGGCGTTCCAGTCCAATCCGGCGCGCGCCGCTCCGTCGCTGACGTCACGAAGGCTTCGGCTGATACCACGACGTCGAGTGCCCATAACTGTTCCCGCGTAGTTGGTTAGTGCGTATAGACCAAATGGCCAGACTCAGATCAAATACCAAGATCTCGTTAAGCGTGTTATTTTAAGTATATGCGGACGCCGACCAGGGCCAGGCCCACCTCTCTCCTAGGTGGTCTCAACCTGCCCTGTCGCTCTGCCACAAAGTAACAGTCGGGGGCCGTCAGGAACCCAGGCCCACCTCTACCGGGATGGAGCCACCTGTCCTTTCAGCCCCCTCATCAGAATCACTTGCGAGTACTCAACGAGCTGACCCGACTTTAGTCACCACATGTGTCATGTATATAAGGTATATAGTATATACCCGTGATCACCTCCCGAAGTGATCACGGCCCAGTAGTATAGCATGGCAGACGGACAAGAATGTAGGGCCACTCATGGAACACTAGCATCCTATACTAAGCAGTAGGATAGCAGGTAAGGGTAACAACTGTAGCAACAAATGACAGGCTATGCATCAGAATAGGATTAACCGGAAGCAGTAACATGCTACACTACTCTAATCCAAGCAGTATAGAGAAGGAATAGGCGATATCTGGTGATCAAGGGGGGGGGGCTTGCCTGATTGCTCTGGCAAGAAGGAGGGGTCGTCAACAGCGTAGTCGGTCGGGGCACCAGCAGCGGCGTCGGTCTCGTAGTCTACCGGAGAGAAGAGGGGGAAGAAACAATGAATACAATGCAAACAGATGCATAACGATGCATGACATGACAATGAGCGTTGTTAGGGGGGCCCAATCGCGGTAGTAGGTGATACCGACGAAGGGGGGAAACATCCGAGAAAGTATTCCCGGTGTTCGCGTTTTCGGAGAGATGAACCGGAGGTGAAATGTTGCAGGTTCACTATGCTAGGGACGTGTGGTGGACGAACGGGCTGCGTATCCGGATTCGTCTCGTCGTTCTGAGCAACTTTCATGTACAAAGTTTTCCATCCGAGCTACGGTTTATTTTATATTAATTTTAAAATATTTAAATCATTTTAGGATTTATTTAATTACTTTAATTCAACATTATCCAGAACAGTGTTTGCTGACGTCATCATGACGTTAGCATGACGTCAGCAGTCAACAGAGGTGTTGACTGGATCGCTGACGTGTGGGTCCCGCATGTCATAGGTACAATAATCTAATTAACCTAATTAATTAGTTTAATTAACAGATTAGTTAGGTTAGTTAATTAATTACATTAATTGAACATGATTAATTTAGTTAATTAATTAATTAAATTTATAGTCATTATTATTAATTTCATCTCTTTTTTTAAATCGTTCAGGGGGTGGGGCCCCTGTGTCATAGACCAGGGCCATAGCGGGTGGCGGTTACGGGCGCGTACGGGGCGTGCGCCCGCGTGTCGGCCCGAGGCCACCAGGTGAGGCGCCGACCGCAGCGGTGGCTGGAGCAGCACCGCGAGGGGGAGGCCGTTGGCCGGGCAGCCGGGGCTGAGAGCGGCACGGGGCGGAGTGGTGGTTTGGGGCGGCGGCCGGAGGAGCTGCCGGAGTCGTGCTAGGGCGGCGGGGTGCGGGCACGCACGCGCACTTCGGCATGGCCAGGAGCAGAGGGAGAGAAGGAGAGGTCGGGGCCTCACCGGCGGTCGTAGGGCAACGGCAGTGGGCTCGGGGAGGCGCCGGAGTAGCAGATCGGCGGTGATGACCGGCGGGGCAGAGAAGGGGGACGAGGTCGATCCGGCGAGGTAGGGGTCCCGAGCTCGCGCTCGTGGTCGAAGAGGAGGTAGCAGGCAATGGCGGCGCGGGCTGAGAGGAAGGAGGTCGGGAGGGGCCGGCGAGGACGAGGCGTTCGGCGAGCGGCGACCGGGTCCGGCGACGGCGTGGCAGCTCCGGGGCGACGGCGTCAGGGCAACCCGGGCGGCCAGATCTAGAACGGGGAGGAGGAGGTCGTCGCCGGCGAGTTGAGGGCTGGCGCGCGCCTGGCGACGGCGGAGCGCCGGGGTAGGAAGAGGGCGCCGGGCGCCGCGGTGGCTGCCCCGATCCAAAAGGGGATCGGGGAGAGTGGGGGGAGAGGAGTGGGGCGAGTGGGGTGGGTGGTTAGGGTTTTTCCCCCAGTGGGGTGGATAAGGGGGAGGGTATGGGGTGCGGCTGGGCCGGCCTGGCGGCCCGATGGCCTGCTGGGCCGTGGCCTAGTGGGGGGAGGGGTTTTCCTTTTCTTCTTTTTGTTTTTGTTTTTGTTTTTCCTTTTAATTTTATTTCTTTTCTGTTTTCTTTTAACTTCCAATTTATTTAAACTCTATTAAGATAAATAATTAGCGCCTAAATTGGTGTTGTAAATTAAGCCTCTGCCATAAAAAAGCTTGGCTTCCAAATAAAACAGTTTAGGATTTCATAAAATACAAAAGTCATTTATTTAATTGTTTTAGCCACCGTGTTAATTACTTTTGAGCATTTAATCATGTTTCATGTATGTGGTTTCTACACCATTATTACTCATGAATTATTTGACACGTTTAGAGCATTTTAGTTTTAATGTTTGGAAACTTTTATTGTTTGACTTAAATTCAAATTTGAATTTGAATCGGTTTTGAACTAATGCGAGATTATCAACAGTAACCGTGGTGACGTGGCATCATTAACGTGTGATGACTGTAGCCTAATTATCCGGGCGTCACAATAATGAAGTTTCTAAGAAGGAACAAATAAGTGTCATTGGTTTACCGTTTAAGAAGAAAGAAAATGAATAAAATGACAGATTTTGCAAACAATTTACATAGTAAAAGTGCATTTTTATAATATGCAAGAATAAAAATACAATAGTGGAGTCTTCATAAAAAGGGAAGCTTCATAAGAATAAATGAATTTGTGAAATTGGTATTATCATTAAAGAAGAAAGAAAAAAGCTAAAAAATCAAAATAATGAAGTTTTGAAGAAAGAGTGAATTATTGGCTCTGGTATTACCCTTTAAGAAAAATAATAAAATAAAACTAAATGAAAATAATGAGGTTTTATAGGAAATAATGAATTATTGACATTGGTATTAACTTTTAAGAAGAAACAAATAAAGCAAAAACTAAAACAAAATCAAAATAATGAGATTTTCCATGGAAGAATGAATTATTGACATTGGTATTACTATTACCTTTTAATAAGAAAGAAATAAAGTAAAATAAATAGAATCAAAATAATGAGGTTTCTAAGGAAGAATTAATTAGTGGCATTGGTAGAAAGAAAATGAAAAAATTAAAACAAACAATAACAACCTTTGCACACAATATACACAAAAGATGTGCTATCCAACAATATGCAATAATAAACATAAAATAGTGGAATTTTCGAAGAAAAAATCATAATAGGGAATGAATTAGTGGCATTGGCTTACCGTTTAAGAAAAAGGAAAGAAATAATAACTAAAATTATTAAAACGAGGAACGAATTAGTGACATTAATGTTACCTTTTAAGAAGAAAAAAGTTCTAATTTTTTTTTTGCAAACAACTTTGCTCTAAAATTGCACTTTTTGTATATGTCAAGATAAGAATAATCATATAATAGTGTATTTTTCATGCATATTGCATTGTATCTATGTGCATACATTTACAGTTATCCAATCTCACAAAAATAACCACAAAATACAAATGAAAACCAACTGACAAAGAAAAACTGAAAACAAAGGCAAAGACACGTAAAAACAGAAAAAACAAAGGAAGAGAAGAGCTGGATCACGTAGTTAATGGGCTTCTGCCCAGTAGCAATCGACTCGCCCAAATATGGGGCCAGTTGAAAAAAACTAGCCCAACACTGCCAACAACACAAGCGAGGAAAAAAATGCAGCACAAATCTCAGAGCAAAATCAACGTCCAAGAAATCAACTGACTCAAATTCAAAGTTTAGTTGACTGACATATAGCTAAAGTGTTGTTTTAGAAGTACTGCCTGCATCCATGTGAAGACTTGTGTGAGATCTCACATTAGGTGAGATCTATGAGATCGTTTTTCTGAAAGAAAGAAAATACATGTTCAAACGTTCTCAATTTTTTTGTAGACACACATCAATGTTTGATGTACAACCTCAAAAAGTTTCTGCTCCTAATTCAACTTACATTAATAGAAACAAAACACAAAATCAGATGTGAATAGTGTCAAAATACTATTCACCCAAAAATGCTACTATTCACATTAAAATTTCTCTGTTTTGAATCTCTAAATGTACATCGAGTTTTGAGTTGATTTCTTTCGGAACTGTAGACATACCCCACATGAATGTTGTCAAATAATTTCAGATTTTTTTGAAATGTCTAAATATGATTTTGTGGGATTGATCTCATGATCTCACCTAAAAGTGAGATCTCATATATGTCTCCCCCCTTGCATCCGTACTCAAGTGATTTACTATATGTTTCAATATTTTTTCATTACTAGCTTCATATCTCTTTAAAGTGTGTTCTTTGATTTCTTTCAAGTATTTTTTTCTGAAGGACTTGTTTTTGGAAGGAAATTGTTGAATCTCTCATTCACCCTTTGGTCGATATTGTGATCCTACGCATATATTTCATTCGGTCACCTAGCAGCGAAAAATTGGCTCCAAGTGGTATGATGGGCTTTTGATAGGCTCTATCAATACAACCCTACAGAGGCCTCAATTGATCTACAAGATTTGTATATGACTTCTATAGGATTTAGACCCTCTTGATTTTCTTTCTTTCTTGCAGGTGTCGTTTGATTCACGATACAATTTCCCAGGAGCCAATCTTATATGAACTTCTCAGTTAACTTCATAGGAAAACTAGCATTAGGTCGGACTTCATGGGGGAAAACCTCTGTTTTGCTTTCTCACATAATTTCAGTGGACGCTTCTCCACTCCTGTAAATCAAATAAGGTCAGAATGTTCTTCTGTTATTGGACTGAAGCTTCTTTGTTCACATAACAATGCACCAGCATTTCAGTTTTGCTTATGCCATACGAAAATGACTTGAGCATACTAATTGAAATCATGTTTTTATGTTCATAATGCGAGCCTTTCATAAGTTTGTTATGGTTGTATCCATAATATTCTATGCTCTTTGAGACGTGTCGTGGATGGCGCCGTTACGACGTGTTTGGTCTTAGGGTTGAAGAATCTATGTAGAAATGCAGCCTTACGGTTAGCGAGGTTTGTTCTTTTGTCTGGTGTGTTGCACCCAAATGTGGAAGCTGTTATGTTGTTTGCATGTGTTTCTTTTGTATATGCATGAGACTCTCCTCCCTTCATGATGGATGGCACCAGAGGAAGAATCTATGATGCCACATGCTTCTTGTATGCTCCATCCTCTAGGTACTTTGTCACAACATCCTCTAGGTAATTTTCATCAATTGTTGGAAATTTGTTACCAATTTTGGAACAGGTGTTCAAACTTGTCAAAATTTAATACGCAGTTTATCGACCTTTTTTCACCGAGAAAACTCCAGAAAATGCAAAATCTATCGGAAGCTCAAACAACTTGGTATGGTGCCTTGAATTAACCATATAAGCTCGTGTGACAGATGCCGAAAACAATGTGGTCTTAAACAGACCCTTCTCGCCTACCCAAACACTCTCCGTTGAATATGGTCTATTTTTGGACATGCATAAAATGACCTAACTTTTTCCAGTAGGCGGACATACCCATGGTAGGCACCCATGCCAGGTTTGAATGAATTCCGACACCGTATGCAAGTTGTGTCATGTCCGACCATTTATTGACCACACTGAAAAAACTCTAAAAAATGCAAGAATTGCCGGAAACTCAAACAACTTGGCATGGTACTTTGAATTGATCATACAAGGCCATGAACAAAATCAGACTCTCAAACAGACCATTTTGGCCTACTCAAACTTCCTCCATTGAATATGGTCTATTTTTCTACATGCATGAATTGACCCCAACTTTCGCAAGCAGGTGGGCATGCCCCATGGTAGTCATCTATGTCAAGTTTGAATGAATTTGGACACCATATGCAAGTTGCATCACGTCCATATCGGCCATTTATCATCGAAAACTTCAAAAAAATGCAAGAATGGTTGAAAACAAAAAATGGCATGGTGCCTTTAATTGGTCATACAATACCAAGGAAAAAATTGGAGCCATTTTAGAGATGTTGAGAAACGAAGTGCTCCCAAATGGACCCTTCTCGTCTACCATGAACACGGTCAATTTTTGACATGCATGAAATGACCCCAAATTTTGCAAGCATGTGAGATTGCCCATGGTAGGCATCCATGATAGGTTTGAACGAATTTTGACACCATGTGCAAGTTGCGTCACGTCCGACCATTTATTGGCCATTTTTCGCAAAACAAACTCTAGAAAATGAAAGAATTGCCGAAACTCAAAAACTTGGCATGATGTCTTGAATTGGTCATGCAGGGTCATTAAAAAAATTGAGGTCATTTAAGGGATGTGGAGTAACGAGCTGCTCCCAAACGGACCCTTAAGGCCTACTCAAAACTCTCCGCTGACACATGGTATTTTATTGGAAATCTCAGGACGGACCCCAACTTTTGCTAGCAAGTCCGCCATCCTGCATCTGCGTAGTCGTCAGTCATGCTCTCCCAGGCGACGACCCAAAGCCCCCTCCCCACGCTATGGTTTTTTCCTTCCACAAAGATTGTGGCGCCATCGCCGTACGCGAGAGGGCGGCGGTGGCAGCAAGCAGCCGACAGGCTTCATCCTGTGTCCTCCTCCTTCCACCCTGTTGCAGAAGTCTTAATGGTTCCATCCCTACTTCCTCCACAACATAGACGATCCTACCTCGACGGAAAAGGTAGACGTGTCAGAGTGGTTCCAACGCATGATGCAGGAAGCTCATCATGTTTACCGCGCTCCGGCGCCGAGGTGGACGGTGGTTGTTGGATATGGAGAGGAGGACAAGGGATAGGATGTGCGCAAATGTGAATGCCACAAAATTAGAACATATGACCTTTTGGGAGGGGGTGTGCAAAAAAGTTGTCACATCAAAGTAGTCAACCTCCCACCCCGTGCAAGTCAAAACTGATGCAGCGTGGATAGGACTGCGAGCAACACACTTGGCAAACTTTTAGGAACCATATATAAATTTCATAGTATTCGGATTAATATGACACACACCAAGTATTTTTGAGACTTATGGTGTACTTTACTCTTAAAAAAATGTTGCCGTTTACAAAAAAAATCACAATTTTAAAAATGTTCGAGTTTACAAAAATTTCCCACAAATTCAAAAAATTACACTTTTTCCAAGTTTATGCACATATTCAAACAATGTACGTGGAGTTTCAAATAACGTTTGCACTTTCAAAATTTGTTTGGAATTTTAAAAATGATCCTGCTTTCAATTTTTTTTCACATATTCAAAAAAATGTTCGAGGAAATTCAATAAACCTTTTTGGTTTCAATTTTTTGTTCGACTTGTTGAAAAAATGTTTAAAAATTCCAATTGTTGTTCGTGTTTTCCAAAAATTGCTGGTTTTCAAAATTTTGTTCGTACGTTTCAAAAACTCTTCATGTCTTATCATTCTGAACAATGTTTTAAGGACACGATTTTTTTCAAAAATTCATTTACTTTTTCTGAAAATGTGATTTATTTTTTCCATTTATGAACAAAATTGAAAAAAACAAAAATTTCATGAAATTTTGAACAAAATTGAAAGCATTAAAATTTTGTTGAAAAAAACTTGAAATAGGAAAAAGAAACAAAAAATAAAAGAAAAAGAAAAAAACAGGGGAAAACTAAACCGGTTCCTGTGATCATTCTGATAGCTAGTGTTTCTTTATTGGACAACGAGCTCTATCAGGTGGATTTGCTAGCGATCAGCGCTTACCATACTGAGGTGCATGGTTCGAACTCTTGTGCTGGCCATTTTCTTATGGGTGTTTATTTTCTCAGTTTTCACGCAATAATGGGCCGGCCCAGTCAGACTATATTGCCCCTTTATACGTTTTAGGAGGGGGTTGTACCTTCAGAATGCGAGCCTTTGATAAGTTTGTTATGGTTGTACCCATAATAGTCTATGCTCTTTGAGACGTGCCGTTATAGATGTCGCTGTTACAATGTGTGTGGTCTTAGAGTTGAAGAATCTATGTAGAAATGCAGCCTTACGGTTAGCGAGGTTTGTTCACTTTGTCTGGTGTGTTGCACCCAAATATGGAAGCTGTTATGCTGTTTGCTTGTGTTTCTTTTGTATAGGCATGAGACTCTCCTCCCTTCATGATGGATGGCACCAGAGGAAGAATCTATGATGCCACATGCTTCTTGTATGCTCCATCCTCTAGGTACTTTGTCACAACATCTCATTCCTTAGGCTGCCCAAGTCCAGACCTCCAACTAATTAAGTTCAGTTCATAGAAAAAAAAAAGAATTACAATGCCATACCGTGAAATGCAAAATATCTCCAAGTCCGCAAGGATGTGACAAGACGACCTCGATGATCATATGAAATCCATCTAGACACCCTTGACCTATAGATCATCTAATAACGGGGTGAAAAACCTATTGACACTCAGTGGCAAGCAAGAAAAAGTATTGACACTAACTCATCAAGATGCAATGCCTAATGTTTCTTGGATGGCTTGAACTTTAAGCATTTAAGCATGGACTTTCCACGCCAACAGCAATGCCTAGGAATTTAGGGGAATGCCATTTCCTCCACGCTCCATGGTCGTATGTACGGTTAGAGATTAGGCGAGCCGGATAGTAATCATCACATGGATGGCCAAAACCGGTGGGGAATTTTGGTGTGCTGGCTCTGCTCTCTCCCCCCCTGAAGAACGCAAGCAGCGGTGCGTCGTGGTGGAAAGGGACGTGAACCGAGTGCCACCTTGCACCCTTGGGGCCTGGGCAAGCCAGCGTGTGAACTTGGCGTCTTGGCCGGCCGGACTCCTGTATAAAGAGGCCCATCCGCGCGCGGTGCGGGAAGACGACCGGCAGTAGCAAGGACGGCAGTCATGGGCTCTAAGGACGGACACCCCGCCACCGCCGCCGCCGCCGCCGACGACGCCGTGTACCTCCACGGCGTCCTGGAGGTGACGGTGTTCGAGGCGGACCACCTCCACAACGCCATCCGTGGCCAGATCATCAAGGTAAATAACGATCATTACATGTATGCAAAATGGCTGGTCCTCGCTTCACTTGTTTTTCTGTTGTTCTCGCCACGCTTCCTCCGTCCAGGTCCAGTTCCGTTGTTCGGCCTGAATGCCATTCACCTTTCCGCCATGAGCAGCAGTAGAAGCTTCCGATCGTCCGAACCAGCTAGTGGCGCCGTAGCCTTTGCTTTGGCGCTCATGGTTGCTTGTGAGCCAATGGTTTGGACGTCAAGGATACTCTCCTCCTTTTCTCGACTTTGACATCACCTAACACCACTAGCTCGCCGCTGCACCGCTCATGTCAGCTCTGCGGCGTGCTTAATTACTTACTCGTCGAGGTAAAAATGAACGTAAAATAACAAGACGATATATGGCGATGAGATACTACGTTCAAGCAGATACAGCAAAAGTCTCTGTGTTTCTTGGTGTGCACGCTATGGAGAACTCGTGCGGTGTGAATGTAATGGTGCCACGTGGTTTAATCCGGTGACGAACTCGAGCAGGCGACGGAGAAGCTGGAGCAGTCGCTGGGCGTGCACTGCCTCCAGCGGAGCAGCCTGTACGTGGACATCGACGTCGGCGCGGCGCGGGTGGCGCGCACCTGCGAGGTGGAGCCCCACGCCAACGGCCCGGTCTGGAACCAGTCCTTCCGCCTGCACTGCGCCTACCCTGCCGCCGCCATCACCTTCACCGTCAAGAGCCAGCACCTCATCGGCGCCGGCGTCCTCGGCCACGGCTCCGTGCCCACGGCCAGCGTCGCCGCGGGGGAGCCCCTCGAGCTCTGGGTCGGCCTCCGGGGCGGCGAGCGCGCGCACGGGACGCACACCCCGAGGCTCCGCGTCCGGCTGCAGTTCCTGGACGTCGAGCGCGACCCGTGCTGGGATGCCGGCATTTGGCTGCCCGGATTCGCTGGGGTCACGCCGGCCTTCTTCCCGGAGCGGACCAACTGCAGCGTCACGCTGTACCAGAACTCGCACCTGTCCAACGGGTTCGACCCGTCGGTCCGCCTCGACGGCGGTCGGCCGTACCGTCCGGCGCGCCTGTGGGAGGACCTCTACGTGGCCATCCGCGACGCGCGCCACTTCGTGTACGTCGCCGGGTGGTCGGTGAACACGGCGACCACGCTCGTGCGCGACGCGAGCCGGATGATCCCCGGCGCGGAGGGCGTCACGCTGGGCGAGCTCCTCAAGCGGAAGGCCGACGAGGGGGTGGCGGTGCTGGTGATGCCGTGGCAGGACAAGACGTCCGTCCCGTTCCTCGGCAACACCGGCGTGATGAAGACGCACGACGAGCAGACCCGGGCCTTCTTCCATGGCACCAACGTGCGGTGCTTCCTCTGCCCGCGCGACGCCGAAGCCGCGCTCACCCTGGTGCAGAGCATCGAGATCAGCACCGAGTTCACGCACCACCAGAAGACGGTCACCCTCGACGCCGCCACGCCGGGCACCGCCGACGCCCGCCACGTCGTCAGCTTCATCGGCGGCATCGACCTCTGCGACGGCAGGTGGTCTCGGCAGCACCGACTCAAACTGTTCAACTTTCCTCAACGCACTTAGAATCATCATCCTCAACGATTTTTATCTGACGGGATGCGAGGTGTTCGACCAGGTACGACGACGAGAACCACACGCTGTTCCGGGAGCTCGACACGACCTACTCCAGCGACTTCATGCAGAACAACTTCAGGCACGCCTCCCTGCGGCACGGCGGGCCGAGGGAGCCGTGGCACGACGTGCACTGCAGGCTCGAGGGACCCGCGGCGTGGGACGTGCTCGCCAACTTCGAGCACCGGTGGAATAAGCAGGCGCCGCGGAGGATACGGGGCTGCCTGCTCGACCTGAGCCCGGAGACGTTCCCCGATCCCTGCACCTTCGACACCGACGACGGCACCGGCTCGTGGAACGTGCAGGTGCTCCGGTCCGTCGACGACGCGTCGGTGGTCGGATTCCCCACCGACCCGGCCGGGGCGGCCGCGATGGGGCTGACGAGTGGCAAGGACCTCACGATCGACCAGAGCATACAGACCGGCTACGTCGAGGCCATCCGCCGCGCGCGGCGGTTCATCTACATCGAGAACCAGTACTTCCTCGGCGGGTGCGCGTCGTGGGCGGAGGACCGGGACTCCGGCTGCCTGAACCTGGTGCCCGTGGAGATCGCGCTCAAGGTCGCCGCCAAGATCCGGCGCGGCGAGCGGTTCGCCGTGTACGTGGTGACCCCGATGTGGCCCGAGGGGGAGCCGGCGAGCGACTCCATCCAGGCCATCGTGCGGTGGAACCGGCTGACCGTGGAAATGATGTACGGCATCGTGATGCAGGCGATCGACGACGCCGGGCTGCGCGGCCAGGCGCACCCCTGCGACTACCTCAACTTCTTCTGCCTCGGGAACCGGGAGGCGCCGCGCCCCGGCGGGGAGTACGTGCCGCCGGCGAAGCCAGAGAAAGGCACGGACTACTGGCGCGCGCAGGCGAGCCGCCGGGCCCCCATCTACGTCCACGCCAAGCTCATGATCGGTGCGCGCTATCCGCGACCTTGGTCGATAATTTCATAATGCGTCACGCCATGTCGCCGTTTGCGAGCTCTCGGCGTCTCACTCTCACATTGTCCGACCTGTTGTGCAGTGGACGACGAGTACGTCATCGTGGGGTCGGCGAACCTGAACGAGCGATCGCTGGCGGGCAACCGGGACAGCGAGATCGCTCAGGGGAGCTACCAGCCGGCGCACCTGAACGGCCCGGGCGGCGGGCGCGCCCGGGGGCTCGTGCACGGGTTCCGGATGTCGCTGTGGCACGAGCACTTGATGAGCCACATGTGCGCCGGCGCCGGCGAGGACGTGTTCTTGGAGCCCGAGAGCGCGGAGTGCGTGGGCGCGGTGCGGCGCGCGGCGGAGGCGCTGTGGGACGCGTACACGCGGGACAGGGTGGAGGACCTGCGAGGGCACCTGCTGCCGTTCCCGATCAGCGTGTCGGAGTTCGGGGAGGTGGCCGACCGGACGGCCGACGGCTGCTTCCCGGACACCAGGGCGCCGGTCAAGGGGAGGAAGTCGGCCACACTTCCGGCCATCCTGACCACTTGAGTCCGTTCTTCTGTCACGTGAGGATTACGTAAAGACGAACCTTGTTCATATGATTGGCTGGCTGGATACTTTGTACTACTACTGAAGTAGCATGCCACAAAAGAGAGTAAGCAAACGTATGATGGGACCTGGTGAGCTCTCTAAAGAGTGAAATCCAATTTAAATTTAAATTTTCCAAACGCACTATGTTGTGTATCTATCACCAAGCCAACGCGATTGGGTGGCTAAATCATCGAACCAAAGAAGAGTCAGCACTTGAGATCAACATGCGCGAATTTATTGTGCATTAGATGTTTACATTCTTATAAGGTTCAAATTGAGAAAAAAATATGTTTAAATTTGGTGCACCCTGGTGAAGTTAGAAGTGTTGAATTCCAAACTATGAAAAGTGAAATTCATCTTGTTTTTTTTTTTTTTGAGCTGAAGTGAACTTCATCTTGTGCACATTTCTAGTCTAAAAAACAATCCCATCAGTGTACTGCCCTCCCTCTGCTCACAGTCTCGGGTCTCTGTTTCTTTTGCTTAACTCTTTTGGGCCTTAGTTCTGGGCTCTACAGCCCATCAATCCCCAACTGCCCCTTTCTTCGGCTCACTTCACTTTCTGCCAGCCTTCTCTAAAAAAAAAAGAATTTTCTGCGAGCGGGAATACGAAATTAGCTGCGGACACCCACGAAATCGAAAGCCCCCGCTGCCCTTGCTTCCTCTCGCCAGAACCCCCAATCAGCAACCCCCACCGCCGCTCCGGCCCGGCGGAGTCCCCTCGACCCGCGGCGGCCGGCGATGGACCGGATCCACGTCACCGTGCGCGCGCGGCCGCTCCCGCCGGAGGACGCGCAGAGCAGCCCGTGGCGGATCTCCGGCAACGCCGTCGCGCTCACCGCCCAGCCCTCCATTCGCTTCGAGTTCGGTGAGGAATCCGCCCCCCCTCCGCACACACCCTCGCCTCGGACCGCGGGCTTGCTCATAGGTTGCCCTCTATTCCGTTCTCGCAGACAGGATTTTCGGCGAGGACTGCCACACGGCCGACGTCTACGGGGCCCGCACCAAGCACATCGTCGACTCTGCCGTGCAAGGGTTCAACGGTAAACATTTCTTTGGCACAATTTCGAATTCTGATTTCTACAGCTTGCTAAGTTGAAAATTGGCTCCGGCTCTGAGTAGAATCTGAGGGCCGCAATATTGGGCTCTTTCGCTTCTTACATAGTGGTGCTTGATAATAATGTTCTCACCTCTCAATTGTAACCGATACTGGATGAACAATGTACAATTTATAATCACACGAACTCTAGTTCCATAAAACGCTACTGTACAATATTCTTGCTTGCGCCTTCTTAAATCTATTTAGATTTTTTGTGAACTATCTGCAAAATATATTGTTCTCCATCATTCTGGCAGCATGTGGGTATTAATGAAATATTTGGTCCCTTTGCTTGTATGACAGGCACTGTTTTTGCATATGGACAAACTAACAGTGGAAAGACCTATACAATGAGAGGATCTGCTAATGAACCTGGAATAATACCGCTTGCGGTTCATGATTTATTTAGAACAATACAGCAGGTGATCTCTATGTCCATTACTCATCAGACAATCTTTATTCTGCTTACTGTGTAATTTGTATTGCGGATTGCTTACAACATATACACAGTTATTGCGTTTGGCTATTAGAGTACCGTCTAACTGTCATTTTTTATTCTGTGCAACTAGTACGTGTCCTGCATAATTGCGTGGTAAATGTTTGTCATCATATTTAATGTATTGAACCCACATAAAGATATATTGTTATGCTACTTGTAGAAATACAATATTATGAATGGCACAATATTAAAGTTCAGATTGTCAGTTTGCAGATTGTTAGTTTGTAAATGTTGTTGGCCTATGAGGTATCAGCACGCAAAACTGAAGCTCATGTTGCTAGCCAGTCGGTGTTTTTTATGTGATGTTAGGGCAGTGCATGAAATTAATGAGCGCATTTGACATTACATCTAGAAATTAAAGCGGATGATGCCTAACTGTAGTTAGAAAAAAATATCAGCTGTGATCAACCCGGTGAACCATAACTAATATCTAAAATATTTTGAGAACCGTGAATTTAGCAAGTCTATGTTTCGTGTCAAGTCTGCATGCATGAGATTATTTTTGAGGGCGAAAAAAAGAGAATACACAGGGAGAAACACATTGGATTGGGACTCTACTTGCATCCCATTATTTTTGAGGGCGAAAAAAAGAGAATACACAGGGAGAAACACATTGGATTGGGACTCTACTTGCATCCCATTCCTTTTTATTAGATTCAAGGTTGCATGCAGATTAGTTATTAGTTATAAGTATATACTGTTGTGATCTTCTTAGAAACAATTATGATAATCTATTGCTCGGTCTGTCTAGGCATGATTATAAAGATCTATTGGTTTTGACTAACTTATCAAAAATAAGTCTGCCAGTCCCTTTTGTGGATTTTTTGACATTTCTCTCTTTTTCTTTCGCATTGTGCTTTTAATATACAGTTATGAGATTGAAGGGAGATATGTTTGGATAAGTTTGTCTGTCAGTTATGATATATAATGTACTTGATGTCTTCTTATGTTCGTACTATGTTTTCACGGTGTAAAAAAAGTTGAGATGCAAATGGTCATAAAGGCTAATGTGACCAGCTTGGTATTTTTAAGGCCTGTTTAAAGTACTCTTAACTACCTCTGTGTTTAATAGGAAATCACCTTTGTACACTATGAGACTTTGCTTGTAGTTTTCATTGCCTATTGTGTATAATTCTGCCTGACTTAATTTTTACAATTTTAGCATATGGACAGAGAATTTCTTGTCCGCATGTCTTATATGGAGATTTATAATGAAGAAATAAATGATCTTCTTGTCCCAGAACATCGAAAATTGCAGATTCATGAGAATTATGAGGTAATATTTCATCATTAGTATCAAATAATTAACACTATTTTGAAATACTATGTATCCTCCTTGCTCTTCGTATTGATATTCTTGTTTGTAGAGAGGCATATATGTTGCTGGCTTAAGCGAGGAAATTGTAACCTGTCCTGAACAAGTCTTGAAGTTTGTGTCATTTGGA
This sequence comes from Aegilops tauschii subsp. strangulata, assembly GCF_002575655.3. Lineage (NCBI taxonomy): Eukaryota > Viridiplantae > Streptophyta > Magnoliopsida > Poales > Poaceae > Aegilops > Aegilops tauschii. The sequence goes on from NC_053039.3 coordinate 351,977,458, forward strand.
GAATGTAAGTTTTTTTACTGTTTGGTAACTCAATTAATTTATGATTAACTTATTTTAATAATTATTAGAAAAATTGCAGCCCACCGTCATATCGGGGAGACAAATATGAATGTCTACAGCAGCCGTTCTCATACCATATTTCGCATGGTATGCTTAGATTCCATTGTGCTGTCCTATATGCAATATCAACCTATCTTATGCCACAAATTACTCAGGTTATTGAGAGTCGAGATAAAGCTGATGACAGTGACACAGATTCTTGTGATGCTGTTCGAGTTTCTGTTCTGGTACACACAATTCTCAGTTTTAACTAGCATAAACTTTTATCCAAGTTACTTCTTCTTTTAGCTTTATACGTGCAAAACACACACAAAATATTTCTCCCTCTACCAAAATATAAGACGTTTTTTGTTTTGCATAGAGCATAAAAAACGTCATACATTTTGTTACGGAGGGAGTATTTCACATTTGTCTTTAACACACATATCAATAAGGAAACAACATGTGCATTTGATTTTTTATGATGACTAAAATAGGTGCATTTAAATGAAAATATTGCCTTGAATCAAAACAATAACTAATCGCAGACTAAAACTAAATTGCTACTCCCTCCATATCACAAAAAGTGACGTTGTAGACATTGACACGGTCTTCAAGATGTAACTTTGAACACTAATTTATAATACAATAATGGACAAATGTTTCCTACAAGCAGTGGTAGTTACCACCACTTGCGTTTTGTATGTTGTATGTAGTATCTATCAAAACCGAGAGTATGTATGTGTAGTATGTAGTATATAACAATGATTAGGTAGTATATATACTAATTTTTAGGTAGTATATACCATGTTTTGAGTATGTTCTTTTTTACGTACAAATATGTACGTATTTCACAAATATAACAAAAACTATGGGCTCATATGCAATTTTCTCATGTAACTTGCTTTGAAATATCTTATATATAATACATGAACATATTTAAAATAATAAAATAGTAAATATAGTATCACATGGTAGTATATGAGATATGTGGGGTAACTACCACCGGGTGGTAGTATGGATTTTCCCATACAATAATACAATATATGTATAAGACTTAGAAAATATAATATTCTGAAAATATTTTTCAAGCCAAATCTGTACATATGATTTTCAAATGGAATAATTAAAATGATACTCAGAGTCAAACGTTTTAATTTTTTGATCGGAGGCATGTCGAAAGTGTTACTTATTTGTGATTATGGAGGAAGCAAAACATTATCTCTCTTGCACTAGTGGGCAGCCCCAGTGCATGTAGCTCCCGCTTGCGCAGGGTCTGGGGAAGGGTCCGACCACTTTGGGTCTATTGTACGCAGCCTTTCCCTACATTTCTGCAAGAGGCTGTTTCCAGGACTTGAACCCATGATCTCATGGTCACAAGGCAGCAGCTTTACCACTGCGCCAAGGCTCCCCTTCATCTCTCTTGCACTAGTGGTTGTACTTTATTCAATTACTGCCAGGGTTTGTTTTGTTATGTTGCAATTGACATGTATTTTCACATTTTAGAATCTGGTGGACTTAGCTGGTTCAGAACGTGCTGCAAAGACGGGTGCAGAAGGTGTGAGACTTAAGGAGGGTTCCCACATTAACAAAAGTCTAATGACTCTCGGAACAGTAATCAAGAAACTAAGTGAAGGCATAAAGGGCCAGGGGTAAGTTAGAAACTTCTTACAACGACTCAAGTTGATTTGATTCCCCCTTTTGGGTTCATTTAGTAATGGATTTCATAATCAGGGGGCACGTTCCTTACCGAGATAGTAAGTTGACAAGGATATTGCAACCTGCTCTGGGTGGAAATGCTAACACAGCTATCATTTGTAATATAACACTTGCACAGGTATGCTATATTAACCATCTCCCTATCTCTTATTGACCGGTTCCTATATTGCTTGGTATTGGAGGTAGAATACAGATATTAGGTGTTTCTCTTTTCTCACTTACTGCATATTTGGACAGTAAAGTATGAACCACAAGTATTTATCATTTCTTGTGCATTGCTATTGTAATTTCAATCGTTTAATTCCCGCAAAAAAAAATCAACTGTTTAATTTTATTTGCCGGTTAATTGTATGGTGTTGGAAATTATAAAATGATTATCATGACATCCTCTTTGGTCATTAAAATGGATTCCATTTTAATTTTAATTTTAGGTATTGCGTCATAGGTCAGTCATTAGTCGGCTAGCCGCAACTATTACCTTGTCATGTACTCATGTGGCTTGATTGGTGAACTGAAAATTTACAATAATACCATTAATCAAAATAAGATCTGTGGGGAATTCTCGAGTGTAAATTTAAGAGAGCAATATTAACATAATGGTAGCTTTGCAATATTATATGATAACCCTTTTAGGGTGCACCTGGAATGGTTGTAAGTAAATACGGGGGTGTTTACTTTACACTTGTATCTTACTGGCCACGTAGCAAATTTCGGCTGTAAACGAAACGACGAGCCGAGACCTGTATTTATTTTACAGGTGTATTAGAGGGAACACGACAATCCAATCAAGGCCTTACATAAGGGAAACTAGTTTTTCACAACGCTTCCATCAAAGAAATCCACACATATAATTCTCATTGTTAAGTGGAGAAAAACAGGAGACGGGCCAGTTCGTTGCGGGATAGTCTTTAAGGACATTGGTGTTTTTTTCTTCTGTAAGTTAGGAATGGACAAATATGTTACATAAGTGTTATTGTGTTGGTGGTGGTGCAGTGGATAGTACTCCCTCAGCTTTAGAAGATAAAATGTGTTACTAGATCTTTTTACTAGCGGAATTCTTATCTACATACTACGTGTTCCTCAAATGATCTACTCCTAAAGTGATGTGAATATTATAGAACTAAATAGGGCAGCCCGGTGCACGTAGCTCCCGTTTGCGCAGGGTCCGGGTCCGACCACTTTGGGTCATTTGTACGCAGCCTTTCCCTACATTTCTGCAAGAGGCTGTTTCCGGGACTCCTTTCCCTACATTTCTGCAAGAAGCTGTTTCCAGGATTTAAACCTGTTGGTCCAAGGCAACAGCTTTATCGCTGCACCAACGCTTCCTTTCATGCGAATAATCTACAACCATGCTTAGAAAATACTCCCTCTGTACCTTAATACTAGAAGTTTTTGGCACTATCATAGTGTCAAAGAAGTCTTTATTAAGGTACAGAGATAATACTAGAGTAACAGAAATTGGACATTTGAAAAGAAGTTCAAAAAAAAGAGAGAACAATTATTCTTACAAAGTTACAATTATTTATTTGCTTCAATTTTTTGGCATGTCCTTGCAAACTATTCACTTTATTTGTACTGTAGGTCCATGCAGATGAGACTAAAAGCAGCTTGCAATTTGCTAGTAGGGCATTACGTGTTACAAATTGTGCAGAAATCAATGAGGTAATGACATATTTTTTTATTGTCAATCAAACTGCGTTTTCCTGATTAATTAAGGTGTTAAAAATGCATAAATGCTTACTCCACATGTATGTATGCAAATACAGATTTTGACGGATGCCGCTCTTTTAAAGCGCCAAAGGAAAGAAATAGAGGAACTTCGAGCAAAACTCAAGGTATGTATTAAAAAAGTTATGTTAAGTCAATGCATCTTGAACCTGAAAAACCGTATACCTGCGGCCACAGAACTCTCAAAGTGAACACTTGGATGAAGATGTTTTGCACTTGAGGAACACCCTGCTACAGGTCCCTTTCTAATCCTTAAGCATATCTCATCTCTTGGTTGTAGAGTATAGTGCCTTAAATAATCTGAGTACTGTTTTCAGAGTGAACTGGAAAAAGAGAGAATTGCTTTAGAGTTGGAGGAGGAAAGGAAAGCTAAAGAGCAACGCGAGAAGAGGTTGCTTCAGCAAGCAAAGAAAATTGAAAATCTTAGTTCGTTGGTTTTAAATTCAGAGAGAGATGATAGGGCTATTGTTTCTAGTAAGGTCAGTACTCATTTCCTTTATCTCATATGTACTAGTAGTCATAACAAGCTGCCCCATTTAGACAGCGGAACAACAATGTAAACCTACCTCTGATGTCTTTATATTTGTCCCTTGAACAGAACAAAAGGAGGCAAACATGGTGTGCTCGACCCCTGTCGAATGAATTCAGTGTTGAGGTATAATATACTGTAACATGTTAAATTCATCATTCTGAAAATCTAAAGGTACATTGTTCTTTTGGTGTCGCCATAGCATCATGGCCTGATTGTTCTCATGTCATTTATGAAATGTTAAAACAACTACCCCAAAATATTCACTTGGATGCCCTTCTTTGTGGGTACTTACTTTACTTGTCTCCTCTTCTTTAGTTCCTGGGATAAATTACATGTGATATTCCATTTTTTGGTACTTCATATGGATACATGACATACTTCTGTAAATGTCCATGTTATGGTTTTCTTTTCATGTTCATTCCATGACAGAACTTCATCAAATCTATAGAAGACTACATATGTTGTTAAGATATCTTTTGGGCATCTCTACAAATATCCAGGTTCAAGAACCTGCTTCTGAACAAGGCTCTGCAAGCAGCTCAGTTCGTGACGAGCGTAACATGGGGATGCCCCCATGTTTTGAAGAGCTAATGCAAGAAAGCTATGCCAGCAATGTCGAGCCTTCTGCTCATGGTTATTCATTCAGTGATCTATCGAATGAAGATGTTTCTCTTCCCGATGCACATGCTTTGTTGCATGTTACCAGCAGAAGAAAGCCAAATACAATGGTGTGTGACTCTCATTTTCAATTAATGCAACATATCGCTATTGAAGCTTGATTGCAAAAGTGAATCCACATTTTTTATTGCACATGCCTTCTGAATTTTGAAATACATTGTCTTGACAGAAGAAATCAGATCAAGAGCAACTTAGGGGTTCAGTGCCTGAACTACCCCAAGACCCTAATGAGCAGAAAGATGCCATGCTAAGTCAAGAACCCAGTGGCTTATCTGCTCGAGAGTCCGAGGCAATTCTTGTCATTAAACAACTTCAAGACCAGGTGCTAGTCCTTTTCCTATGATTTCCCTATTCTGAAATGTGTTTCCAATAAGTATTTCTGGAAATCCCAAGTAGGTAAACTCGCTGGAGTTAGAGAAGAGTTTGATTCAAAATAACTTGGACGATGTTCTGGAGGTGGCAACGCAGCAGAAGGCTTCTTTCACTGAGAAGTATGAAGAGGTGAATTATCTTACTGTATTATATTTAAAATTCAAACATATCCAATATGTTACTTCCTTTTGGGTGCTAGGTAGCTTTGTTATCTTGTCAGGCATGTTTCATTATCGATATATTTGCCTATTAAATCATGAGTTAACAACTTTAACATGCAGTTTGGTACTACTTTGGTCTGTCAACTATCGCCTGTTGCTGAGTTTGCTCCCTTAATTACGAAATTGGCCAAATAGATCTGTGTACACAAATTTGGCCATGTTAGTCCTTCTGCACAGCTGCCATCAAATGTGGACATGTTGACTCAGTTTAAATACAGCTTTCTGACTCACCACAAGAGAAGTGGGGAGAACACCATCATCTACTTCTTAGAGTTTATGCTGTCTTGTGTGGACTATTTAAATTTCATCAAAATCGGTTGTTACAAATCTTTTACAACAAAACCATTTGGTTTGGTCCTTGCATCTTGCATGTGCTGCTAAGGCCTAAAAGAGCTGTTACAGATATTTATCAACACGTCTGCACTAAGTGATTTAAGAACGACCACCAACGGAGGAAGTCCTCAGGGTGATGAGGGCCTGACGGGCACGTTCAGAGTGACGGCCTGGACAGTGAGCGACCCTCCTCGATGGCTTCCATCTGCTTTCCTGTCGTGGCGAGCATGGCAGGAAGGATGCTGAAAAGGAACTTGGAGAAGGAGATCTTGCTGACCATGATGGCAAAGGTGCCAAGGATGAACTTGGGTAAAGGATTGTTGCTGTTGACAGCGATGGTGAGGTTGCGCACTTGCGCTGGAGGGCAAGCACAAGCAGGAAGGGCTTGGTTCACGAGCTCAAGCAATAACTTGGCGAACAGGACACCGGTTGGGTATAGCCGATTGCACCCGCCCAGACCCTGCAATTAATCAACAGAAGATAGTTAAAGAACGAAGTTGTATGTTATCTTTATTAAAAAATATCATGTTATTTTAATTTTCTTGATATTGTCATACATGTGGTGATAATCAAAATTACCCATGAACCAATCGTCCAAAAAAGAGGGAACAACAAGCTTTGCTTACCATTTTGTACATGTTTTCTGTGGGAAAAGTAAGACCATCAAGTAACCTCATTTTGACTGGCATCTGGTGAAGCTGCCATCTGTTTTCACGATCATCTAAGACTCCCATATTTAGATTTACTTCTAGTGCACAGATATAAAAGAATATAGCTGTTATACTATCCATTTAGCTAAGAAAACCACATAGCATCTGTGTGATACTTTTTTCTTAAATGTTATCTGTTCTTTAAACTGTAAGTCAATAGCCTGAAAAAAGTTCATTACAGACATTGGTGTCCTTCCTTCATTATGCTCTACCTGCCTTGCATTAGCTTCATTATGTTTCCATGCTGCTTGCATCATATGAGAGCTATTTAGAATGGATTTGGATCTTTTCCTTGTAATTGTCTATTGATTCTTGGCCTGGTTTCAGCTTCAGAAGAATGCTCTGGCGTTACAAGAAGAAGCAAAAATTGCTGGTGAGAAGCTATCAGCTCTGGCTACTATTGCAAAATCCAAACAAGTACTTTCCTATCCTCATCCACTTGCATTGTTCTTTCTCTTCTCCAATATAGTGCATAATTAGGATGTTTAATCAGTTCTCTAATCTTCTTACACCATTTTGATGTCGCAGTCTGATTTATTGACATGATTGCGTACTTGAATGAAACATTTGGTATAACTACAGGAACTAGCGGATGAATTCCTCAGCAACGTGTCAATGGAGACGCAAGGAATATCTGTGCAGATGGATCAAACAACCCACTCAGTCGACAATGCTATTTCTTTCATTGAGGAACTCTTTCAGAGTCTGTCTGCGATTGCAGAGAACGTAACTGTATGTTTCTCTGATCATGATAGTATCTCCATAGTTCATTGATTAATCATGTCCCTCTTCCCCTTGCTCTCCTTTCCTAAATATTCACCCTGGAGTCATTTCATTAAACAAGTTGTCTCAGTCAAAATTCAATGTTGGGCCAGTGTGCATTTTACTAAATTATTGGTATCACCTCATTAATTAAATAATATGAAATACTTTGGCAATTCAAATGTTGAATGTGATCATATCCTCTGGATATATTGTTGACGTATAAGCTACTATTTTGGTTACGCAAATATTTGCATGAATGGGTGCCATCGACTTTGTAGGTCATAAACCAGTTGAAAAAGCTATGCAGATGATCTGGTAAATGTCTGGTGCTGACGGAATACTTTGTTATGTCTATTATCAATTTGCATATAGATCTATCTATGTAGACTTAGTACCATAGTTAGTGTTTCTGGCTGAATATTGTTTTTCTTGTAAGTACTATATTTCGAAATGATCTCAATTGTTCTTTCTGTAGGAATTCAAGCAGTCTTCTTATGGGCATATAAAACAATCCAGTTACATGATTATGGATCATGAGAAAATGTCAAAAACATTGATGGAGAAAATCAGCAGACTTGAATTGGAGAAGGTAGCTATATCAACTTATCCAATCCACACTTCAATTTTGACCAGGCCATACATACTTAAATTCCAAGGAGCTACCATTTGTTAACACACTCTGACTTGAGTGCAGAAGCTGCTACACGAACAGTTCCTTAATCAACAGGATGAACTTCAGAGGATGAAGTCCAGTCTGGAAAGCTGTGAGAAGTCCAAGGATGTCTGTCATTACTTAAGCTATCGTCAGCCATCAAGTTTCTAACTTCTTGTGTCTGCTCTAACAATGTTACTTATACTCAGGATTGTATTCTTCAACATGAACTTGAGAAGGATAACATTCTCTCAGAGCTTCTAACTCTCCAAAAGGAAGTCTTGACCTTGTCATCATCTTCCTTGATGAAAGAAAAGGAGTCTATCCGAAAGGAACTTGAAAGAACGAAAACAAAGTTACGAGAGACTGACAACAAGCTGAAGAATTATGTTCAAGAAAAAATTAAACTTGAGGTATTATTTTGTACTCAGTAATTTGATCGTTCATTACGTTGGCACAAATTCAGGTGTATCTTCTTCAAAACGGTAAAACGTAGCAAGTATGAATCCATACTCTTTGTCCAGGGTGAAAAAGCAGAGGCACACAGGGAAATAAAGAAGTTACAAAGCCAGAGGACCCATCTTGAACGTGATTTAAGGAAACATGATTCTGTCACTGTTGATAAAAGACATGAATTGAATGTGAAGCCAGAAGAACTTGCTGGATTTTTTGATCAAGCTGTGCAGTTGCAGGTTGCAGTCTTCCCAATTTGTATTACTTTGTGCAAACACACTGTTCTTAAGCACCCTGATACATGTTGAGGTGCTGGTATGATATTGTTATAGCAAGACTTACGTAAATCACCACAGCTCCAGGAATAAACCCAAACTCCAACTACACCTCATACCATACCGTGGTTCTAGATTATATGTTTCAGACAGCTGCACGTTAGTAGCTGGTATACCATTGTGGATATAACATCACTTGTCCCAAGCTACTGGCTAGGAAAAACTAGTTTTTTTTTGGATTATAATAGTTTGTTGCTCTCATACCTTGTAGTTATGCCACAAGTTTTTTTAATAAGCCCGGTGTCAATGTCTCGTTTCTTTATCCAGAAGGTTCATCATTTTAATTGACTTGCAGTCAGAAAATGAGTGCCACCTTACAATACATGTGTTACATATGTATGTATTACGGCATGAATGGCATGCAGTCTGTTCTTCATTTACTGGAGCTTATGTTTATCTATGACCGTGTATCTTGTTTCTTCATATTCAGGAGGAGTACCAAAGGCTTGAGATTCATGCTTCTGATATGGAAGATGAAATTGCTTCTTTGCAAGAAACTTTAGCTACCTTGACTGCAGAGAAGGAAGAAGCGCTATCTAAAGTAGAGTTTATGGTGTTGGAACAGGAAGATCTCGAAAACAGGCTTACTTCCGCAGAATCAAAGATAAATTCCTTGAACGAAGAGATTGCTGTATTGGTATACTTAAAATGGCTTTTCAGTATATTTTGCCAGATCCCCCACACCTTTTGTCTAACCCAATTTTTTTTCACCATGAAATTTCTTTTTTCTGTGATACAGACCAAAAAACTTGATGAATCTGAGTATTTTGGTAGAAAATTGGAGGCTTCTCTCAGTTCTATATCAAAGGAAAAAGAAGACTTGGGAATGGTAATTAGCTTTACGGTTTTATCCAAAACGTCGACGCTCTCCATAATTTGTTTCATTTTTTTGTGCTCTGAAATGCAGCAACTTACTGATGTTCTTCTGGAAATGGAATCTGAAAGATCAATGTGGATAGCCAAGGAGAAAGCATATTTAGAAACTAAGCAGCAATTGGATATATGCACTGATGAGAATAGTAAATTATCCGAAGATTTGGTTAAGGTACGTTCAATAGAGTTCTCTTGATTACATACCTGCCAGATCTAATTCATGATCAATCCTCAACGTCGACAATTAGCGTGCAGATGCAATGTGGTTATCTTCTAACTGTTTTTGTGTGTGAATAATTCAGTACTGTCTAGTTTTGGAACACATTGTGAATGTCAACTGACGCTATATCTATAATTTGAGTTAGGCAGAAGTAAGCACTGTGCATGCATGCCATCTGCAGTCTAGAATTATTCGACTAGTGATCCATTGATCAATAAGCAGTAGAAGTTGTTAGAAACTTTATACCATGAAGAAGGCATGAATTATGTTTTGCCATTTCGATTTGACAGCTCAAACTAGCTTCTCAAGTTCCTTCCGTTTATTTGATCCATATTGTACCGTATTTAGTACTCATAGAAGGACATCACTATATTTACTCATTTTTTATTAGACATCCATTGGCCTGTCTTGGCATACAGGAACAAGTATGGGGTACTGCAAGATGCCTAATTTTAGTTTATTTTTTTAGTTCATGTTAGTTCCATGTTTATTTTCATCAATATTTTTATATAATTGTCTGTTTCTCATTTCTTATTACTGTATATATTTCAATATGTCACTAGGTGAGACAAGAGCTGGTGCAATGTAGAGAATTGTTAAAAACTCTGGAAGACAAAATGATCCTTTCTGTGGAGCATAACACAAATGAGGAAAAATGCTGGTCAGTCTTCTCTCAGAACCTCTTCTAATGCAACAGTACCACTCTATTGTGCTTCAGTTTTGTATTGACTTGGTAGGTAACAGCATGCACATAGTCTATTACTAATGTAGTTTCATTCAATACTTTTCACACGGAGCTAAGAATGCTTCATATATTTTGAATGTGGTTTGATGAGAAACAGAAGAACAAACCTGAATGATTATGCCTTACGCCAGAACTGTACCTAAATATGATCGATGCACTCAAAATTATCAGAAGTTCTTTTGAATCTTTAGAGCATTAGTGATGAAAGCAATTTTAGAATGCAGGCAGTTACTCCAGTGCTAGTGAACATAAAAAGTTTATAGAGTAAATCATCATAGGTTCCAAGCAATAACAAAAGCATGGTGTGTTTGCATACGCTCATGTACTCAACTTACTGCTAGTTATGTAATCTGATGCAGCAGGGAGAATTGCGAAGAATCAGAACAACTCGTGGAGAAAGGAAGAAACATTGATAATGAAAATGTAAGCCTTAAGCCCATCCATTTTTGCTCTAGTGTGAAAATTCATTTTTTTAGAAACATCAGGAAACCAAATTTAAAATATGTATTCATATTGTCAGGACTAGTTGCACACAAATAAGTTCCATCACCAGGACAGCCATGTTGTTTCACTTTTGAGTTTTAATGATCTTTCCCTATTGAGAAACAATTGGCTAGAGTTTCTTGCTATGACTTGGTTGTTCATGGATCACACAAGATTGCTAACCATTAATATTTTTTATAATTATTAAAAATTTCAGTTGATTTTCTAGGGAGTACAACTTCAGGAGATATATTTTCCATCTTTTGTGTTTGACTCCAATTTTGAGCAGGAACTTTGCAAACAACTACAGCTTATTTCGGAAGAACGCGATAGCTTACTTTCTAAGATGAAACAGATGAGCTTAGTCATCAATGAATTAGAAGCCTTAAAGGAGGTTTCTAATAATAAGGCAAGTTAGATAATTTGTTACAAGTTATCTCAGTAAATTAAATTTAAGTTGTTTTTATGTATCATTGATGCAGCTACTACAGGCCAAAGCTAATATGGATGAGTTGAGCTGTCAGATATCTGCCATGGAGGTCAAGATGAAAAATGTAAGCATTGCCGAATCCGTCACTCTCTATGGTTGGTTCAGGCAGAGTATTTCTGCAGTTTGAGTTTTGAAGTGTTAAATCTTCCAGAATAAGTGCCTGATTACTGTACTGAGCTTTGGAAATAAATTCATTGTAGCTTTGCACGGGAGCAGGGTTCTTGTAGTAGCCTGTGCTGAGATAGGAACATAGAAAAAAAGGGCAGCCCCAGTGCATGTAGCTCCCGCTTGCGCAGGGTCTGAGATAGGAACATCTGCTGTTTTATTTTATTTTATAGCATTTTTATGTGTTCATTCATTTTTGGAGATGGAATATCATAAATATTTCACTTAACACAGTACTAGGACCCTGAAAGCAAAAAAACGTATACAAGCTAATGAGTTTAAATTCTACCACAGAACGCATTCCCATTTTCAGAATCATAAGTGGGCTGATGGAAGCAGCATATAGTTAATCATTCTGGCATCTTTTCATTGCATAAGTTGCTTGTTTGCGCACTGAAGTTCTATTCCAATAGATCGACATGAACCCTAGAACCTTGTTTCCTATAGTTCCTCAAGTTTCCAGAGAACTGAGTGGACTACTTTCAGAAACCGACTGTAATGCTGGTATTTTTGTACCACAATAATGCTATTGATGAAATTCCGTAACTTGACTGTTGACACTATATGTCGAAAGCATTGAAAATTGACAGACAGTTAACGCAACAAAGAAATTGCTGATAATTCTCTTGCAGTGCTGCGTCATCAAATTCCGGAAGAAACTCAAATCGGTGGTTCTAGTTGTCCTCTTTAAACCCATTTTACCAAAAATTCCCGTTCAAATTTTGTTTGGTCGCGTATTCAATAAAGCAGTGACTGGCCAGTGAAGTAGAAGAGCACAGTGCATGCCAGAAGATCGCCAACCAGCATAATCTCTCCACAGTACCAGTTCCATAACTTGCTTTCTTTCTACAGGATGCTTCGACCTACAACAAAGAGAAAACAAAGCTTCGCATGCAAATCCGGTGGCTGCAGCCAGAGCTCGACACGAACCGCGCAAGGCTTAAAGAGGCAGTAGAAGAACGGGCGCTGATGGATGAGAACTATCAGGAAGCAACCGCCATGCTGAAGGCAAAGCTGAGAGAGACGTGCCGTGAGGTCCTGAAGCTGAGAGAAGAGCTTAAACGACCAGAAGCCACGTCAAACTGACGCAGTAACCTTTCTTCTTCGGAACTACGTGCTCCTAACCTAGTGGAACCGTTTCACGTGTTGGCAGCGGCGATAATTGCCTCAATGCAGGTCTGACTCTTTCAGACTGGTGCTTGAGTCTGCTACATTAAGATTGCCAGGTTGTACAGAGTCGTTTATGGTGCGTAGAGACCGTCGTATTCCGGCCTGGACCGCTGGTGCCTCGTGCTACTGATAGCTTTGCTAGCATTCCGGTCTGAAATTGTAATATGCTGTACATTTGCTTGTGGTCTAATGATTCGGGCTTGGACATGGATGGGTCATGCGCATCAGCCGTAGAGGACGACTGGTACAGGCCGGGCTTCACTCGGTGCTGTAGACCTCTAATTAGCCATCCAGATCATGAATCCAAATTTTCCAAGATCGTACGTCTTGGCCGCCCTGGGCATTAAAGGCACGGTTGCATGCTGAACAGGTTCGCAAGTACGTATGCTCCTACTAGGCTGGTTGATTGGTTGATCCTGAACATATAATGTGATCGTCTATGATGGTGATTAAGCATCTGAATAACCGAGTTCATGCATCTATCCTGGCTGTTCAGGGAAAGGGGATTTGAGGTGGAGCCGTGCAGTGTCAAGAAACCGTGCTAGTATGAGTTTTGAGGCGCTTCAAACCACAGGGGAAGAGTCTGCCGAAACTCAAACATGTTTTCAGTCTGCAGCAACCTTTCTCAGGAGTCAAAACGTAACTAGCGCGGTGCACGTGTTGCCAGGTGAACTAGTAATTAGCATAGGTAACAGCACTGTTTGTGGCACCGGATGCTTTTTTTCCCTACCATTGTCTTTGTCTCCATTCTTTTTGTGAACGACGTCGAAGAGAGCGAACTCTGTCCTTCGCGAATGGCGTTCTGCAGTTTCGAGACCAAACATACTACAGTACTTTATCTACCCAGGCACCCAGCCAGTGTGCGACCAGCTGAACTGAGTGGCTGACCCGGCCGAAAGACCAGCTTTTCCTTGGGGAGTACGTAGAAAGAAGAGAAGACGAGCTCGCCTCCCACTCCCAGGAATAAATCATGTTTGGCTTGCAAGAATGTGGCATGGGCACACCCGTCCTGTCCCTCATCAGAATCAGAATCTTGGAACTGGGAACTTGGGACCGACCGACACAGGTGAGAGCGTGGCGTGGCGTGGAAGCAGCCACCCGAAGCCTTTTTCTTTGTGCCATTCCTTCCTGATCACCGTGCCTATCCATCTATCCACCTCGCTGGTCTCGTCGCCGAGACGAGACATGGTGGACAGGACGAGGAAGCTGCCGGTAGTCGATGGTCGACCGTGGATGATGAGACGGACGGACATGATCCGTGCAATCACGCACGCTTGCCCGCAGGATCCTCGGCCGCAGATCCATCCCCAGACGCAAAACAATTCCACCACCACGTATACGCAATCATGGACATACGGCCACGCTAGTACAGTGTAATAAACTTGTAGTAGCAGCCGTGTGGAGGACACGCGGCCTGCACACGTCCCCGTTCGTACACGAGGCTGCTCGTTGCTCGCCGGCCATAGCATGGCGATACCACGAAAAAGTGCAGGAAAACAACCGATCGAGGCGGCGGTAGTGATGGCTAATGACAGGGGACGGGGTGTGGTGCTCCTTGAGGCGAGCGATGATGAAATCTGCGAGATTCCACGTACCACCGCTACCACGACTACATTCCCGTGAGTGCGACTGCCCTGCGTCTGCATCTGCGTGCATGATTGCTCATGATGCACCCCCGCAATGGCCTCGACCCGATCCTTATCTCAGACCCAGTGGAGACGATGATGGAGAACGGAGGAGGAGAGGAATGGATGATCGAGTGGAGTTCCAACCCGTCCTTGACCGAGGCCTTGACCCCCACTTTTAACCCCGCAATCATTGCCCGGCCAGGGGGGGCTTGCTTTTGGTTTTGATCCGGCTTTTTGTTTGTTTGGTCTTGTTGCCTTGTTCCTTTCCCGGTGCAAAACGCCAAGATCAGCTAGGTTACTAGACCTAGGTAGGTAGCACTGGCTCGGTACGGGACGGGGTTCGCCCGAGCATCGCGACGAAGAAGCAGGACAGTAACATCTCAGTTTTGTTTAAAAAAAAAGGAACAGTGCATCTTTTCGGTATCTCAAGGACAGTACGGAACTGTTTGATTCTAGGCCTAGGAGTGCCACATGTTGCCACACATTTCTTGCCACACTTCATCCCAGGTACCCTAACTTGCACACGACGTGATGATTTAGTCCCAAACTTGCAAAACTTGACCACACCATACCTCAACTTGCACTTCATGTGATGATTTAGTCCCAGCCCAATCACAGCTCGACAATTGGCAGCCAGGTGGCTGGCCCGGTCAGTGTACGCACTTTTGCAGAAACCCCCTGCTGTTTTCTTTAATCAACCCGCGCTCACCTCCACGTTGTCGCTCCCCTGCTGGGCCCCGCCGCCGTCATCGCGGCCGCTGCCGCCGAGAAGCCCGAGATGGCCGCCTGGTCGGCCGACCTCTCGTCGGCGCTCTACAAGGAAATGGCGCCTGTGGTGCTCTGCCTCCTAAGTGTCATGTTCGTCGTCGGGATGGCGGACTTCAGCCGTCTCCCCGGCTGCGGAAGAGCAACGAGGATGGACCTCCAGGAGCTCGCGGTCCAGGTGCGCTACACCCTCGTCCTCAGCGCCTCCGCGGCCGCCGGGGTACTCTCCTGGCTCGGCAAGGCGGCCGACGACCTGAGCGCCGCTGGGTGGGACTGGGAGATGCGCGCCATGTTCATCGTCGGCCTCAACCTCACCTTAACCTCGACGTTCCTTGCCCTCTCCGCCCTGGTCTTGGAGCTCTCCTGCGACATCGTCGTCAACTACTGCATCGCGGCGGCGCTCGTCGGCGTGCATCTCGTTGCCGCCTGGGTTGTCCGTACTCCGTAGTCGTCTCCGGGCACTGAGAGGCTCCGTCGAGCTAGGTAGGTAGCCAAGAACGAGCCGAGCCGGTGGGACTATCTCTCTCAATTGATTGGCAGGGTTGTGGTTGTGTTCGATCTCCAAATGATGTGTCCGGCGCGCGTACGTGCCTGGACAAAGACATCAATCAATTTACTATCCTTGTTCTTAATCATAGGCCTCGGCATCGACTACGACGGGACGCACTCGGCGCAGACTGACATGTCGGTGGCCTACAGCCTGGAGGAGTACGCGGCGGCCGTGGTCGCCGCCGTCGGCCGCGTCTGCGACCGCAAGGGCGTGCAACACCCTGTCATCTGCAGCGAGAGCGGCCGCGCGCTGGTGTCGCACCACTCGGTCCTCATCTTCGAGGCCTTCTCCGCGACGGCGCCGACTTCCAACATGATGGACCCGGCCACCGCCTACCTGCTCGACGAGCTCACCGATGACTGCCGCAGCGACTACCGCAACCTCATGGTCTCGGCCGTGCGCGGCGACTTCGACACCTGCGGCCTGTACGCGGACCAGCTGAAGCGGCACTGCGCCGAGCAGTTCAAGGAGGGGGTCCTCGGGCTAGAGCACCTCGCCGCCGTGGACGGGCTCTGCGAGATCGTCGCCCGCGGCATGGGCGCGGCGGAGGGGCCGCGCAGGTACCACATCAACCTGTCCGTGTTCACCTCGCTGCCGGACATGTAGGCCATCGAGCAGCTCTTCCCCATCATCCCCATCCAGCGCCTCCAGGAGCGGCCCGCCGTGGACGGCGTCCTCTCGGACCTGACCTGCGACAGCGACGGCAAGGTGGACCAGTTCATCGGCGGCAGGAGTAGCCTCCCCCTGCACGAGCTCCCCACCCACGGCACCCGCGGCTACTACCTGGGCATGTTCCTGGGCGGCGCCTACCAGGAGGCGCTCGGCGGCTTGCACAACCTGTTCGGCGGGCCGAGCGTGGTGCGCGTCTCCCAGAGCGACGGGCCGCACTGCGAGAGAGGTTTCGTGGTCTGGAGCAGAGAGGACAAATCCATCTCGTGCAGGCAAACCTGCGAGATGTAGGCCGTGTCGTTGTCTGAACTTTCAACTCGCTACGAATTGATCACCGAAAGAAATGTCCGCGATCATCCTATACCGCGGGTTGATTCAGGGAAACAGCAGGGGGTTTTCTGTAAAAGTGCGCGCGCTGACCGGTCCAACCACCTGCCAGCCAATTGGCGAGCTGTGATTGGCCAGGTACTAAATCATCACATGAAGTGCAAGTTGAGATATGGTTTGGTCAAGTTTTGCAAGTTTGGGACTAAATCATCACGTCGTGTGCAAGTTAGGGTACCTGGGTGCTATTACCTCCTTGGTTAAGGTTAGTTCTTCAAAATGAGAGCCACAAGTTGTCAAGCCTAAGGGAATCTTGCCACACTTTTTGAATGTATGTCATGTGGGGCCCTAGTGTGACAAAAAGTATATTGTCTAAGGTAAGGCTTGAACCAAACACCCTTATAAGTTGATCAAAGTTGCCTAACCTTAGATGTGGCAACATGTGGCAACCATAGTCACAAACCAAACAGCCCTACGTCTCAGTATCTCACGTACCGACGTACGTACTACGTGGTCGTGGTGTACCGGTCGGGTGGCTCTGGCAGCTCCCACACATGCACGGTTGCGTGCATGCGTACGTATGTCTGATCTGATCTGCGACCCGACGGACGGACGGACCAGTCGATCGATCTTACTAGCAGGGCAGGGCGGCACGCGTAGACGGCAGGCGTACAGTGGCCCGGACGAGCGCCCCGCACCCCCGCCGCCGGGCGCGCGCTGCGCACCGCACGGACGCACGACGGATGGCCGAACTGGTCACGCACCCGTGACTGGACGCCCGAGATGGACGGAAGGGAGCACTGTGCACGGGCAAGGCGTGCGCGAAGCCACGAACCGCGCCCAAGCCGCCACCCGAACGGAATGCCCGGGGCCCTGCCGGGACCGGCCTGACCCGATCGACCACACGGACACAAGGTGGCGCGGACGAGCACGTGGATCGCTGGCTGAACCGAAGGAGCCTCCGTGCGTGACGTGCGTGCGTGCGTGCGTTTTTAGCGTCTTGCTGTTGGGCGTCACGGAACGGATTATGTCCGTCCGGCCGCTGGGAGAGGAGATGGCACTATCGGTCGGGCCCTGGCCCCTGGGTAAGGAAGGCGATGGAGGCGAGGTCCCCGGCGCGCCCGGTCCACCCAATCCAAGCGCACAGTGCCCACCTTGTGAATTTTGTGCCCATCTTGATCGAGCGCGTCCAAGGAGCGACTGGTGAGCGAGTGACCACCGAATCGAATCGGCCGATCCCGTTGGACGGCTTCTTAAAGTCCAAACAGAAGAGCGGCTTTGTCTGTTGCTGTTCACCTTGGACTTGGCATCTTCGTCCATCCGGCCATGGCATTGCCATGGGCTACCTTTTTCCACAGGGGAGGCCAGGCCTCGTGGGGTACCCTGCCCGGACTCGACTCGGGGCTGGCTATCCGTATCAGCAGCTGCGAATGTGGCTTGCGCAGGAGTAAATTGCTACAGCTGTTTGAGCATACGCACAGCAGGAGGTTCTGAAAGTCTAGCAAAATAGGTGTCCGGAAACTTCTTAATTATGTTTATTCCTAGCTCTTGCTTTTCGCTCTTAGGTCCTAGCCCTAGCTAGTTCGGAAGCTCGACTCGATCGCCGAAGAAGCTAGTGGAAGCTGCTGGTCCGAATGATTCGTTGCTTAACGACAATGAAACCGAACCGGCAAATCATCATCGTTAATCAAGGCGGCAGCTCCAAGCTTTACCTGCCAGTGAGATCGACCTTGCAATTGGAAACACACGTAGCACTGCCCCACGGCTACAGCCTACACCGCGAGCAACTGGACTACCATCCGGTCCAGCACCACCACCCGTCGGATCCACGTCGGCATGGCACCGACCCGAACGCAACCGCTAGCATCCCACACGTTTCCCGACTCGACTCGTGCCCAAAACCTCGCCACCCCTGCCCGCTACGGCGACATGCATGGATCGCCCTCGCCTCATGCACGCACGCACGAGAGAACGCCTCTCTGCACTGCACTGCACGAAAACTTTTCAACGATCGCCTCTGTTTGGGCACTGGAGACCGGCAGCGCAGGAGAGGGGACAGGGCCCGTGGAATGTGATCTCCGCGCGATCGCAGCCACGCCCCGACCGACCCGCCATTAATGGCCTGGCTTCTACGTGAAGGCAGCGCAGCGCAGCCCCAACGAGGCGGCCCCGTGTGGGCAGGGCAGAGCCGGAGATAGACGTCGTCCCTTGCCAGGCACATGCACGGGTAGTACGGGACAAAAAACAATTCATCCCGTTCAGCTCTCCGAGGCGCCACTGCTGAAAAAGCCGAGCGCACCGGCAGCGGCAGCGGCATGCACTGCGCCGAGCGAATCCGAGGCATCCATGAGCAGCCGCACCGACCCGAATTCTTCTCATACGAGTGTGTTTTCTCGCCAGACCACACACCTCATGCATCCATGCGACGTGGATTCGCTGGGCTGATTAAACATGGGCGGGAGAGCGGCGAGCACCGGGCATAGAAAAGGACGCCCAAGTTGCACCTCTCCGCTCGTGGTTCCAACTTGCGGGACAAGGGTTGACATGCATGTTCGCCGCTTGACTCGGCCGATCGGCACGAGGGCGTCCAGTCAGCTGGCTGCTCCGGTGAGCGGCAGAAATGGGAGAGACCACATGACACCGGCAGCGTGGAAGGGACCAACCGGCGTGTTTGTGTCCTCGCCTTGTCGCTTGTGCCTTGCCAGCTATGGTCCTGGTCGGAACGCCCGTCGACGGCACGCCCGCGTGCTACCGTCGACTTTTTTCTTCTGGGAAGGGCATGTACGTACAATCTTGTGGTTTAAACATGTTTTTTCAGCGGTTATTTGGATAGAGTATGCTAAGTCACCTCCATGTATTTCCAAGTGAGGGTTACTCGGGTGCATTTCCTTTCCATGTGGTTTCAGTCTTGACGGAGTTTTTTTTTTCTGAAATGTTGCCGAGGGGGTGGTTCCCCACCTGAACTTTCATTAAAGGATGGATGTGTGTTTTCAGAGCTACTCCCTCCGTCTCAAAATAAGTATCTCAACCTTAGTATATCATTTATCCCGAGGAGAAGATGCCACGCCATAGATCGGCGTTACTTTTCTACTTGTGTGTTTGAAGTCTATCTAACCAAAGAACCAGATTAGAGGCTATATTAATAAGTATTATAGATTACACTAGCCGACGTTAATGACATTGCCTAAAATGCCATGCATTTCACATTCTAAATCTTTCAGAGGACAAGCACGGTCATGTAAGGTTGCAGCGATGTTGGGAGCTATGGAGGTACGGTGATCTTCAACATGTTCTTGATGTCGTTTCAGTTTGGCATAGTGCCAATGGCACGCTAAATGGTACTCCCTCCGTAAAAAAATATAAGAGCGTTTAGATCACTCAAGTAATGATCTAAACACTTTTATATTTGTTTACAGAGGGAGTATTTGCTTTGGGGCATTGGACGAAGAGGTGTGTGTGCAGGTTTTAGTGTCCCGCACACACATGAAGCACTTGTTTGAAGACGTTGGTTGTCTTTTTTTGCATGTTTCAATGGGTGTTCAGTCCGTTATTGTGCAACAACCAACGAAAATCTTGATTGTGTGTGGTATGTTGATGACCAAACTATTGAGAGTGTAGGATCATTAACAACTTGGTACATAGTGGCGTAGGTAGCTTTTGTTGTGAACGGCTCGCCACCAATTATAGTTCGTTTATCCGACGGTTCAGTGAGCATAACATCCTGCATAGAACACAACGCGAGATAAGTTCTTGCATTGCAACACAGGTTAGCCTATTACACATTGCAGAACTGATCACATCATCATGATTATGTGAACACGAGCATTTTGGTTCTGGTGGTGGAAATAAATTGCAGGGAAAGCATGAAGGAAATATGCCCTAGAGGCAATAATAAAGTTATTATTTTATTTCCTTATATCATGATAAATGTTTATTATTCAGGCTAGAATTGTATTAACCGGAAACTTAGTATATGTGTGAATACATAGACAAACAGAGTGTCCCTAGTAAGCCTCTACTTGACTAGCTTGTTAATCAAAGATGGTTAAGTTTCCAAACCATAGACATGTGTTGTCATTTGATGAACGGGATCACATCATTAGAGAATGATGTGATGGACAAGACCCATCCGTTAGCTTAGCATAATGATCGTATAGTTTTATTGCTATTGCTTTCTTCATGACTTATACATGTTCCTTTGACTATGAGATTATGCAACTCCAGAATACCGGAGGAACACCTTGTGTGCTATCAAACGTCACAACGTAACTGGGTGATTATAAAGATGCTCTACAGGTGTCTCCGATGGTATTTGTTGGGTTGGCATAGATCGAGATTAGGATTTGTCACTCCGTGTATCGGAGAGGTATCTCTGGGCCCTCTCGGTAATGCACATCACTATAAGCCTGGCAAGCAATGTGATTAATGAGTTAGTTACGGGATGATGCATTACGGAACGAGAAAAGAGACTTGCCGGTAACGAGATTGAACAAGGTATGATGATACCGACGATCGAATCTCGGGCAAGTAACATACCGATGACAAAGGGAACAACGTATGTTGTTATGCCATTTGACCGATAAAGATCTTTGTAGAATATGTAGGAGACAATATGAGCATCTAGGTTCCGCTATTGGTTATTGACCGGAGATGTGTCTCGGTCATGTCTACATAGTTCTCGAACCCGTAGGGTCCGCACGCTTAACGTTCGATGACGACTTGTATTATGAGTTATGTGATTTGATGACCGAAGTTTGTTCGGAGTCCCGGATGAGATCACAGACATGACAAGGAGCCTCGAAATGGTCGAGACATAAAGATTGATATATTGGACGATGTTATTCGGATACCGGATGAGTTCCGAAAGGTACCGGAGAATTATCGGAGTGCCGGAGGGTTATTGGAAACCCCCGAGGGAACTAATGGGCCTCGATGGGCCTTAGTGGGAAGAGAGGAAGGGTCAAGAGGGGCTGGCCTCCCCCCCTTGGGTCTGAATTGGACTAGGGGAAGGGGGCGGCGCCCCCCTTTCCTTCCCTTCCCCCTCTTCCTTCCTTCTTCCCCCTCTTCCTTAGGTGGAAACCTACTAGGATTTGGAGTCCTAGTAGGATTCCCCTCTCCTGGCGCGCCCTAGGAGGGCCGGCCGGCCTTCCCTCCCCTCCTTTTTATACGGGGGCAGGGGGGCACCCTAGAACACACAATTTTTCTCTTAACCGTGTGCGGTGCCCCCTCCACTGTAACACACCTCGATCATATCGTCGTATTACTTAGGCGAAGCCCTGCGCCGGCAACTTCATCATCACCGTCGCCACGCCGTCGTGCTGACGGAACTCTCCCTCGGCCTCAACTGGATCAAGAGCTCGAGGGATGTCATCGAGCTGAACGTGTGTTGAACGCGGAGGTGCCGTACATTTGGTGCTTGGATCGGTTGGATCGCAAAGACGTTCGACTACATCAACCACGTTACTAAACGCTTCCGCTTTCGGTCTACGAGGGTACGTGGACACACTCTCCCCGCTCGTTTCTATGCATCTCCTAGATAGATCTTGCGTGACCGTAGGATTTTTTTTGAAATATTGCGTCCCCAACAGTGGCATCCAAGCCAGGTCTATGCGTAGATGTTATATGCACGAGTAGAACACAAAGAGTTGTGGGCGATAATAGTCATACTGCTTACCAGCAATGTCTTACTTTGATTCGGCGGTATTGTTGGATGAAGCGGCCCGGACCGACATTACATGACCGCGTTCATGAGACTGGTTCTACGGACGTGCTTCGCACACAGGTGGCTAGCGGGTGTTTGTTTCTCCAACTTTAGTTGAATCGAGATTGACTATGCCCGGTCCTTGTTGAAGGTTAAAACAACACACTTGACGAAAAATCGTTGTAGTTTTGATGCGTAGGTAAGAACGGTTCTTGCTAGAAGCCCGTAGCAGCCACGTAAAACTTGCAACAACAAAGTAGAGGACGTCTAACTTGTTTTTGCAGGGCTTGCTGTGATGTGATATCACTACAAAAAAAAGACACATCCGTGACATTTTGGGCCGAACGAATTTTTTTTCTGTCATACATATGACACTTCTATGACGATAATTGTGACAAAACCCGGTATCATCATAGATGTGGTGGGCTCCTACTTCTATGACAAAAAATCATGACAAAAAATGGGCTTTTCGTCCTGGGCGGGCCGGAGACGCAGCTGCATGACATTCTTTGGGCCGTCCATGACGGGAAAAACCGTGGTAGAAGCGAGGGCGAGGAAAATTTCGGGGAGTTCCCGGTTACGGTGGGAGGTCGGGGGCCGAGCGATGCGCGTTTCTCTCGTACACGTACGCGCGTGTGTGCGAGGCGTTGGCTCTAACTGAACTCGAGCGATTACACTGCAGGCTACGCGTTACTGAACCCGAGCAATCGA
This sequence comes from Aegilops tauschii subsp. strangulata, assembly GCF_002575655.3. Lineage (NCBI taxonomy): Eukaryota > Viridiplantae > Streptophyta > Magnoliopsida > Poales > Poaceae > Aegilops > Aegilops tauschii. The sequence continues at coordinate 352,000,489 of NC_053039.3, forward strand.
TCGATGGCTGTTAACTGAACCCGATCGAGCGATTCCTTCGCTACTACTGCTAACTGAAGCCGACTGATGCTGCCTCTGGGATGAACAGTGAGCGTTGGGGGGGGGGGTTGGATGAACAGTGAGCGGTGGCGTTGCCTCTGGATGAACAGGACCCCGTGGTGTGGTGGAGGGCTGGATGAACAGTAGACGGTGGAGGGGTGCCCGTGGAGGGGTGGTTGAACAGGACCCCGTGGTGTGGAGGGCTGGATGAATAGTAGACGGTGGAGGGGTGCCCGTGGAGGGGTGGTTGAACAGTAGCCGGTGGAGTAGCGCGCGGTGGAGGCTGGATGAACAGGAGCCCGTGGAGGCTGGAGGAGGTCGACGGTGGAGATGGACAGTATCCCGTGGAGTCCCGTTTTGCGGTACGCCACACCCCTCCCGATGAACAGGACCCCCGTTTCGACCGTAGGAGGTCTGTTTCGTCCGTTTTGCGATACGCCACACTCCTCCCGATCAACAGGACACCCGTTTCGACCGTAGGAGGTCCGTTTCCTCCGTTTTGCGGTACGCCACACCCCTCCCGATCAACAGGACCCCCGTTTTGACCGTAGAAGGTCCGATTCCTCCGTTTTGCGGTACGCCACACCCCTCCCGATCAACAGGACCCCTGTTTCGACCGTAGGAGGTCCGTTTCCTCCATTTTGCGGTACGCCACACTCCTCCCGATCAACAGGACCCCCGTTTCGACCGTAGGAGGTCCGTTTCCTCCGTTTTGCGGTATGCCACACTCCTCCCGATCAACAGGACCCCCGTTTCGACCGTAGGAGGTCCGTTTCCTCCGTTTTGCGGTACGCCACACCCCTCCCCATGAACACGACGCATTCCGTTGCCTCCCCATGAACACGACGCATTCCGTTGCCTCCCCATGAACACGACGACGCTGTTTCTCCGTTCCCACCCAGCCATATACACGAGCCCTGGCCGTACGTATGCGCGAGTAGGCGTTCGAGACCCCGCCCGTATGTACACATACGTGGCCGTATTTTCTTTCTTGCACCCTGGCCGTTGTACGTACGTGTACATGCTACGTGCGCGCCTCTACTACGACACGTACGCGCCTCTACTACGGCACGTGCGCGCCTCTACTACGACACGTGCGCGCCTCTACATCCACCAGTATATATGTACGTACACGTTCGCGACCAGAATGACAACGCTACGTACGCTTCGACCAGGTGGGTCCCGACTGTCAGGCACTTCCTTGCCTGCGAAGATGTAGCTGGTGGGTCCCAGCAGTCAGGGGGGCGAATCGTTTTTTTTGCCCGGACGCACTTCCTTGCGTGCGAAGATGTAGCTGGTGGGTCCCAGCAGTCAGGGGCAAACGTTTTTTTCGCGAAATACGGTGGCCCGTCCGGTGGGTCCCCGCTGTCAGGTGGAGGAATAATTATTTTGCACGTAATAAGGAGGCACTTCCTTGCTGTGGCCGTGGACCCAGCTGTCAGCCTCTCCACGTACAGTCCACGTCCGATGGAAGCCGTTCCTTGACCACGTTGACCACGCCGCGCCGAGAGCACCAGGGCGGTGGACGACGGCGAGGCCTAGGAAGGGGACGACGCGAAGCCGGGGAAGACGCGGCAGTGGATGCCCACGCGTAGAGGAGTACGAGGGTTCACTGGTTCGCTGCGGTGTGAGACTGCCGTCGCCGCAGAATAACAGGGGGTGTGGGTGAGTAGAGGGATGGCCTGGCCAGCGGTGGGAGTAGTAGGGGCGGTGAGGCCTCCGCCGCATCGCAGCCGGCCACGGGAGGCAGGAGCACGAGGCACGACCGACGCTGGTTTGGGCGGCTGGAGCAAGAAGACCAGAGGTTGAAGAAGCACTACGGCCGTTGGATGGACATCGTACGGTCACTGGAGCTAGAATCGTGCATATTGACTAAGTTGACAAAGTCCTCCGTCCCCGTCAACTTAGTAGGCCCACAAGTCAGCCTGCCACTATACTGGGTCCCAGCTAACAGGGGGAGTATTCATTTTTTTTGTGCGTAATAAGGAGGCACTTCCTTGCGTGCGAAGATATAGCTAGTGGGTCCGAGCTGTCAGCGGCGGTAACGTTTTTTTCGCGAAATACAGAGGCCCTTTCGGTGGGTCCCTGATGTCAGGTGGATGAATCATTATTTTGCGCGTAATAAGGAGGCATTTCCTTGCGTGCGGCCGTGGACCCAGCTGCCGGCCTCTCCACGTACAGTCCACTTCAGATGCATGTCGGTCGTTGACCACGTTGACCAGGCCGCGCTGAGAGCACCAGGGCGGTGGACGGAGAGGCCTAGGAAGGGAACGACACGGAGGCATGGAAGACTCGGTAGTTGTTTCCCACGCGGAGGGGAGTACGACTGTACGAGGGTTTACTGGTTCGTCTGCCGTCGCCGGAGAATAACAGCAGGTGTGGGTGAGTAGAGGGATGGCTAGGGCAGCGATGGGAGTACGGTGGGGCGGTAAGGCCTGCGCGGCAGCAGAGCCGGCCACGGGGAGGAGGGAGCAGGCAGTCCCGCCGGCGCTTGTTTGAGCGGCTGGAGCAGGAAGAGCAGAGATTGAAGAAGCACGACGGCCGTTGGATGGCCATCCAACAGTCACTGCTTGTGCGTCAACCTTTTCTTAGGAAAGCCTCAAATCTGTGGAAAACAGCATACAACCCATCTGCCATTATTTCTAATAATTTACAGCCCATTTGCTAATTATTAAGGTTTTTTTTGGAGCCCATATTCTTTTTGTTAGCATTACAGCCCATATTGTGGCCACAGTTAAAAAATTATACGAAATTTTGCATATTTCGGTGCGGTCCGAACTGTTTTTAATCCCGAAATTTTGACCCACATTCAAACTGATTTAAAAAAATAAATGTATATCAATATAAAATCCAACAAATTCTCCACGCATAAAAATTAATGTAATTTAAAATCTCGAAATGAAAAAAAAAGATAATTGAAACTAATTGCCGGTTTGATGTGTTTTAAAAATGTACAACCCATTTCTCATTACTGATGGGCCATTTTCTCGGCCAGCCGAATGAAAACTCTCCTCGTCTTGAAAGATTTGCAGCCCAACAGGCCTGACAAAGCGACTTACTTGGCAAATCACAAAAAAACTGGGCTGTGGCCGTGGACCCAGCTGTCAGCCTCTCCACGTACAGTACTCTTCCGATGGAAGCCGTTCCTTGACCACGTTGACCACGCAGTGCGGAGAGCACCACGGCGGTGGACGACGGCGAGGCCTAGGAAGGGGACGACGCGGAGCCGGGGAAGACGCGGCAGTGGAAGCCCGCGCGGAGAGGAGTACGAGGGTTCACTGGTTCGGCTGCGGTGTGAGGCTGCCGTCGCCGCAGGGCCTGGCCAGCGGTGGGAATAGTAGGGGGCGGTGAGGCCTCCGCGGCAGCACAGCCGGCCACGGGAGGCAGGAGCATGCGACACGACCGGCGCTGCATTGGGCGGCTGGAGCAAGAAGACCAGATGTTGAAGAAGCACTACGGCCGTTGGATGGACATCGTACGGTCACTGGAGCTAGAATCGTTCATATTGACTAAGTTGACAAAGCCCTTCGTCCCCGTCAACTTAGTAGGCCCACAAGTCAGCCTCCCACCAAGGTGGGTCCCAGCTAGCCGGGGGAGCATTCATTTTTTTGTGCGTAATAAGGAGGCACTTCCGGTGGGTCCGAGCTGACAGCAGGGGGAACGTTTTTTCGCGAAATATGGTGGCCCGTCAGGTGGGTCCCAGCAGTCAGGGGGCAAACATTTTTTTCGCAAAATACGGTGGCCCGTCCAGTGGGTCCCTGCTGTCAGTTGGAGGAATCATTATTTTCCGCGTAATAAGGAGGCACTTACTTGCTACGGCCATGGACCCAGCTGAGACTCTCCACGTACAGTATACTTCCGATGGAAGTCGTTCCTTGACCACATTGACCTCGCTGCGTTCCGTTGCATGCATGCGTCCATGGGCGTGGTGCGTCCCCACTGTCAGCCTCTCACGTACAGTCATCTTTCGATGACTCTCGGTTGTTGACCATGTTGACCACACCGTGCCGAGCGCACCCAGACTGGAACGACCCGGAGATAGGGAAGACGGGGCAGTGGAGCCGCAGATGGAGAGGAGTGGGAAACTTCACTGGTTCGGGTGCGCGGCAGCATAGCCGCGGTGCCGCCCACGGGAGACAGGAGCAAGAACAGAGGTTGAAGAAGGAGGACGGCTGTTGGATTAACATCCAACGGTCCAGCTGCTAGAATCATTTGTTAATTAAGTTGACAAAGCCGTGCGTACATGTCCGCTTAGTAGGCCCACAAGTCAGTCACCAAATCTGACGGGTCCCAGCTGTCAACGGGATGAATAATTTTTTTCGCAAAACAAGAAGGCACTTCCTTCCGTGCGAAGATACAACCGGTGGGTCCCAGCTGTCAGGTGGAGAAATAATTTTTTCGCAAAACAAGGAGATCCCTCCTGTAGCTGGTTTGAATCCAAACCTAGACTATGACTATATATGGTGCTATGCTACTCTGCAAGTAATGAAACTGACATATCCAACGTTCGCTTCTCCTCTTCTCTACTTACTCTGCCTAGCATCAGAAGCTCTGGCCGCAGCAACCATGTCAGCTGGCTGCTCGTCCACCTGCTCTTCAGCAGGCAACAACCAGATATGCGCCAAGTCGCCACCCGTACCATCGCCTGTGGGTCTCATCACACCCCCGCCGGCACGCGCACCGTAGCCGATTGCTCATCGCAACCCGCTGCCGTTGGTGTGGTGCCACTGCTACAAATCACGCAGAGTCATCTGTCGCGTCTCAACCACAATCCGCAACCCTAGCCGAGTCTTCTACAAATGCCCGAATCATGGGGTAATAATATGTTTAAGTGTTGTTCTGCTGCTTTCAGTTGTTGATTTTTTTAATAGTTTGGTTGATGATCTTCCAATTTGGTTCGTGCGGAAAAGGGAAGATTCGTGTGATTTGTATTTCTGGGAAGTTGCTAATGTGGGGGAATGCAACTACACTGATTATTTGGTTAGCCGAGGAATCCCAATACCAGCAGGTTGGGGTGTTGGACAAGTAACTGAAGGAATGGCAGAAGAGGAAGATGCAGAGCAGAAGGTTAAAGATGCAGTTCCTCTGATCATGGCCAAGCAACAGCTGCTGAACGGCCTTGACAGCAATGAGGAGATGAAAGAGCTTGTGAAGATAATGGGCAAAATCGATGTGCTCTGTAGGATGATTGTCTCTTTATTTACAGTGTATGTAGCACTCGTGATGTATTCAGTGGCTACGACATGAGCACTTTGCTGAAACTAGTAATGAATAAAACCTGTGTAGCAGGCTGGGCATAGTGTTGTGAACATCTAATGATTTCTATTAACGGAAATCAGGGGGTATCCCCTTTTGCTCATATAAATAAATAAATAGCAGAGGCCCTGTCGGGTTAGCTTTGTTCTCATTCGAAGACGTCGAGCAAATTGCAGTCCAACAGCAAACTATGTCATCAAATTCAAGTTTCACAACCAAATATGAGTACAACTAAACAACAATGTCATCATGTTTTAGTTGTCATACAATCACCAAACACAAATCAGCATACATAACAAGTGATGTTCTCACAACAAAGTACTAAACAACATGTTCATCAGGTTTCAGTTGTCATAGCAAACACAATTTCACATAGTAGATAAAAAACGTCTTCTGACAGGCAAATACGACAAAAGCAATGTAATCATCATCCGCAGCAGCAGCGTCAACATCTTCGCCATGTGTATCAGTCTGAATCGTAATTCCCCACGGTGTCATCTTCTTCTTCGTCCTCAACGTCCTTGAACGTTGGCTTCTTCTTGATCAACTCTTGTATGTCCACAGCACGACAGACAATCTTTTCGCCGGCGTCATTGACGTGATGGTTCTCAAAGATTAGGAACATCTGTGTTATCTTGTACATCAGGAGCAGTGTAAGCATCATCTTGTTGTGCAACTTCATTAAACAAATTCCTCTGCTCAAACCTTTGAAATACTCTCCAGCCATCGCTACGTGCAAATGTGTCTTCCAAGAAAAATATCTGTGTTGCTTGATTTGTCAAAATAAAAGGCTCGTTGGTCTGGTACGCCGCCTTGACATTGATGGATTTGAAATAATCATCAGCTCTGGGTTTTGCGATCCTGGAAAACAGGTTATACCAACGACAACACAACAGAACCACACACCGATGAACCTCGAAACTGGAGATATATTGCAACTGAACAATGTCTGTTATGTTAGCATACATTTCAGTTGTCTCTTTGTCATACGTATCCGTGCTCATGATGGCACTGTTTTGTGTCTTCCTGCCTTCGTCTCGTGCAAGGGCGTTGTAGCGCACATCTCCAACAACGCAAGATTCATAATGTCTTACCCGAGTATCATGACCCATTGCTAGTGAGTAAAGGGCATCATCAACTGCATGCCCATCCTCCCGCATCTTCTTAACCTATGGTTAGAAAATAGACAAGCTGATCATCTTATGTACTCAATATATTAAAAAAACTGACAGTGCACTTCAAAAGCTTACATGGTTCTTGAACCATTTCGCAAATCCTGCCATAACCAGTTTGTCAATGTTTCTTGGATTTTGCGGTAGTAACTCCTCTTTGTAGATGCTGCACAACATAGTGATCGCGTCAAACATCTAAATATATAAGAATGTGCTGCAAGTTTAGTAGATTACGATGTATAAGCTGCAGTACTGCACTTACTTGATATAAGGTAGTATCTCAGGACAGTTATTCAACACATACCAAACCATTTTGTCCAAATCTTTAGGTTTGTCCTCTTGTCGACTCTTCCCTGTAACTCGAACAGAATAATCGAAAACATTGAGCCCGGGATTGTCTTCACCCACCTTTTTGCTAAGCTGATCAGCTGTTTCAATGTATTTTGAGCAGAATGTCAACGCTTCTGTAGCAATGTAGTCCTCTGCAATGGAACCCTTGGGTCTAGCTCTGTTCCTAACATAGCCCTTGAAAGTGCCTAGCCGCCTTTCAATAGGGTACATCCAGCCATACTGTACTGGACCTCGTAGTGCCTCATCAGGTAGATGAACAGCCAAATGCACCATCACATCAAAGAAGGCTGGAGGATATATCTTCTCAAGGTCGCATAGGATAGTTGGTATCTTGTCTCTAAGACGCTCCAAAGCATCTATCCTGATATTCCTACTGCAGAGTTCCCTGAAGAATTGTCCCAACTCTGCAACTGCTCTGTATAAGTCAGGGCGGCCCAATCCTCTAAGGATAACAGGTAAAGCCCTTTGAAGTAGGACGTGGCAGTCATGAGTTTTCAACCCTTGTACCTTGTTTCCATCTGCACTGACTCTCCTTTCAGGGTTGGAAGCAAATCCATGTGGGAATCTCACACGTGACAAGACCTCGCAGAATTCTTTTCTTTTTACCTTGTCCAAGACGTACACAGCTGGTGCCATATCCCGTGGTTTACCTTCATCTTGCACCCGCAAATCCTTTCTGATACCCAGGTGTGTCAAATCAATCCTAGATTTTAAGGTATCTTTCGTCTTGCCTTCAATATTAAGAAGTGTGCCGATAATGCTGTCACATATATTTTTCTCGATGTGCATCACATCAAGACTATGCCGCAGATCCAAATCTTTCCAATACTCCAAGTCCCACAAAGTGGACCTGCGGGTAAACAATGATCTCTCTTCTACCCTTCCACGCTTCCTTTTCCCGCTACCATTACCAGGATGGTTTCCTGGTGTAATATGCCTGACCTTCTCTAATTCCACTTGCAACTCATCGGCGGTGAGCCTCGTTGGCGCATCACGGTTTTCATGCTTTGCATTGAACACATGTCTTCGGTATTTTCTAGGATGCGGCTTGTCCTTGGCAAGGAAACGACGGTGTCCAATGTAACAGATCTTGCTAAGTATTGCGTATGACAGCGGATTCCTGTCACAGCGAACACATGAATTGTAACCATGTGTCGTTCGCCCTGACATAGTGTCCAAAGCCGGATAATCATGGATGCACCAAATTATAACAGCACGCAGAAAGAAATCAGCTGGTGGGCTGCTATATAGGTCTCGAGTGAGAACACCCTTCCATAGCTGTTGAAGTTCCTCCACAAGAGGCTCCATGAACAAATCAAAATCCTTTCCAGGACTTTTTGGACCTGGGATGAGCAAGGCCATCATGTAGTTTGATTCTTTGGTGCAGACATTTGGAGGCATGTTGTAAGGGATAACAAGCATTGGCCACATGCTATATGTGGCGCTCTGGTGGCCAAATGGGTTAAATCCATCTGAAGCTAAGCCAAGTCTAATGTGTCTCGGGTCAGCAGCAAACTCTTTGTGTTTATCATTGAAGCTTTTCCACTCACTACCATGAGATGGATGGCTCATTACATTCTGATCTCTGTACTCCTGGTTCCTAGAATGCCACAATACATCCTCTCTTGTTTCAGCATCATGAAACAACCTCTGCAATCTTGGTATAATTGGAAAATGTCTCAGAACATTATGAGGAATCCTCTTCACAGCATCGCCATCTTTCCATCTTGATGATTTGCATTTCGGGCATTCACTGAAGTTGGCATAATCCTTCCGGAACAGAACACAATTATTCTTACAAACATGGATCATGTCATATCCAATTCCAACTGCACGAAGGAAATTCTTCATTTTACTCTAGGTGTGTGGCAGCTCAGACGCATCTGGGAAAGATTCGCGGAAAGCAGCCAACATCGCATCGAATGATTTGTTGGTCATCCGCTCAGATGTCTTCACCTGAAGAAAGGTGACCATAGCTAAGAATACTGACAGCTTATTTCCTGGGGTGACAGCAACGTTGCATTGTTCCAACATGCGGGCCCACCGTTTTTCTTCAGCAGGTGAAAGTTCACGGAATGCACGAGCATTTCGTAGCATTGTTTCAATGTTGGTCAAACTCACTGGCTTCGCCACCACCACCACCTCCTCCTCTTCCACCTGAGCATCAGGCAGATCAAGATGGTGATCTGCTGCTTCCACGTAGTCAATAACATTGACGTTCACAGCTTCACCATGATGAACCCACCTAGTATATGTGACCGACATCCCATATAAGTGTAGATGATTTTGCACAGTTGACTGGGGTCTTGTAACTGAATTCATACAACTGCTACACGGGCAGAGCACATCTGATTTCGGACCACCGTACTCAGCTCTGATAAAGTTCATGAAGTTTTCAACCCCCTCGACATATGCAGCGGAGAATCTTCGAGCAGAAGTTATCCAAGTCCTATCCATCTGTTAGACATACAAATTAGTTCTTCTACTAGATATTACATGAAAAACATATATGCTTTTTTATGAAGTCCAGAAAAAAAATACCTAGGTCGATGTCTAAAGCTATGGCAAGATATTTGGACGAGCAGATCTAAGTAACGAAATATATGTAAAGCTAATTCAGCAAACAGATTTGAGTGCCAAATTATGGCAGGCTGTTTCAGCAGTCAATGAGGCCGAGCACACAGCCATCAAACTATCGAAGGCCATCGCAGCAACAAAGATCGAGTATAAAACGGTGTAGAGCTATTTCACCTAACAGATTGGCTACTAGACCATGGCAATCTACGTCACAATAAATATATGGCAGGATATTTTAGCAACTAATCGGCCTTGGCATGCCATCTCAGCTAAGCAGATTGAGTGCAGAACAGGGCAAGGAAGCTTCTTAAGCAGAGCATATTGACAGTAAACTACTTTGGCAAACAGTGAGATTAACAGTGTCTATCAGCTAACATTCAGCGCTACACTGACATGAACGGGGCCTCAGTCTAGAATGCGCGTACCGTGGGAGAAGCTGACCACCGTGCGTCTCCACATGAACGTCGCCAGCGGTGGCGGCGCTGACCGCCGTGTGCCTCCACAAGAACGTAGCCAGAGGTGGCGGCGCGGCTAGATGACGACAGTCTACGAGAGCGTACTGTGGGAGCGAGAGGATCGCCGAACCGCGGCGCCGACGTATCGGCGCGGCGGGGAGGGCGACTTTGGCGGAGCGAATGGAGTGGAGGGGGATAGGGGGAGGGGGGTTTGGGGAATATTATTGGCTAGTTGGCCAAAGGGCGGTTGAATCGGATTTGGGGGGAATTTTTGGGTGGGGGGGGAGGATTTTCGCGTGGTGGGCGGGGGGAGTTTGGCACATGGTCAGTCTCTCCAAGTGCAGTCCCACGTGTCAGTGAAGAGGCAAGTTGAAGCACGTTCCGTTTGCGTGAGCCGTGTGCAGGACCGAACGTGTGTGGGGTGCAATGCGACCGCGACAGGAGTGCTGTGAGTGTACCGCCTTTTTTCCTTTTAAACTACGTGCTTCGCCCCCTCAAAATTTTTTTTTGTTGCTTCGCGCGATCCATCGATACTACTACTAGTAATCCGGTAATCCCGACTAAAACGGCGCGGCCGGGTCTTTTCCCGCGCGATATGCTGGGAGGTTGGCTTAGTTGGGTTTTTTAGGATGAGTAATGCTACACCTACGTAATCCCAATTACGTAATTAACGTAATGTGAAACGTGTGAGCTGTTGATTGTAGATTGGGGGGAGGGAGGGGCCCACCACCATGAAAATCAGGGGAGGAGAGAGAGAGGCAATTTACGTTAACCCTTTCGTAGGTTCCCGTAGATGTAGAAAGATGTGAAATGCGTGAATGTGTAGTGGACGTACTATTGGAGTGCCTAAGATAATTTGTGTATGTATAGACCCTATGTGTTTATTTTACTTCGCATGTTAGATTTGTCTCGGTTCAATAAAAAGCAGAGTTGGTGAGGATGGTGTGCCTGTCATCCTGCAATATAGGCCGTCCGATCTATATCTAATGGATAGGAAGGAAACTATGACAATTTACCCGCACTCCTCTCCACATTTGCAGATAAGGCTTTCCCTCGTTCATCCTTTTCTCCCACAAGATCTTGATCTTCCGTGCAACGCACGGGCATCTTGCTAGTACTCCTACAATATGTATATTATTGTGAAAGTTCATATACACCGGCCGAGATTAATGCAAACACGGCAGATTTTCATTACATTTCAAACTTTTATAGGACAGAAAAATAAAAGAAATCCGACCCTAAACCTATTCTACGGCGGCGACCGACGTCCTCCATCTGCGATCTCTATGTATGGGGGCGGGGTTCAAGACCCGTGAAGTGAAGGTGCGGTCTCCGGTGAGGAAGAGTAGAACACGGGATACGGACCGGCCAGTTGGCACACCATGCCCTACTCATCCTCGGAGGAGTCCCCGACCTCGGCGGAGCCGGACGTTGGACGGCGGCAAGTAGGACGCGTGGCTGACGGTGCTCCCGTCGTCGGCCGCCAGCGTGGCCACCGCTTGTGCGGTCGCATCCGCGTCCGGCTACGCCGCTATTGCATCGCGAGAGGCGACTTGAACGAGGGCGGCGACCTCGAGCTTCATCCCCGAAGACAAGCTCTCCTGTAGAGCGTTCGCACTTGCAGTCATGGTGGATGTGGTGCCAGGTAGGAGGACAATGCGCTATGGTGTGGAGGTTAGCTAGGCGTTGCCGCTTTAAGTAGCGCATTCCGGTGAGGCCAAGCGTCCGGGTGCGTCATTAAGTCGCTGGAGTTGGTTCCTCGGGCACCGAGCCTCTTAACGATGACATACGAATGGACGGCATGAATGCGGGCAGCTGGCGCCGGCTGGGAAGACACCGTGCGACGGCGCAAGGGATGAGGGTTTTGGTGTGCCAGGGTAGTCAGCTGCGGTCGTGGCAACGTTGGAGATGCCCTTTGCTCACATGCGATCCCCGCATGTCATTGAAAAAGCAAGACGACCCGGCATGGTCTCAAGTCCAGGGGATGCAGTTGGCCGCGCTACACCACTCCGCAGACGCGTCGCGGCGCCCCATGCATCCTCGACGAGCCGGGTGTTGGGGTGTGTTTGGATTGTGGCCAAAGTGCACCTTACCAAAATTTTGGTCATGACCCAAAGATTGGTCTTTGTTTGGATGGTTGCCATTTTTTTGGCATGCCAATGAACTCTAGCCAACTCTAGTTCATTTTTCTTGCCAATGTTGGCCAAATCATGGGCAACCAATACCTCAACCAAAATTTTGGTCATGACCCAAAGATTGGTCTTTGTTTGGATGGTTGCCATTTCTTTGGCATGCCAATGAACTCTAGCCAACTCTAGTTCATTTTTCTTGCCAATGTCGGCCAAATCATGGGCAACCAATACCTCAACCAAAATTTTGGCTACCCAATGCTTTGATGGGGGCAACCTTGGGCACAAACCAAACATACCGTTGGTCGTGCCACAGCACTAACGCCACCCTCGGCACACTGAAACCGACCGTGTCTAGCGACGATATGAGCGTGTCGCTCACCGCGGTCGCCGTGTCCAGAGGCGGTGCTGGAGCTGCGCCCCGTTGTTGGCCCCAACGACCCACATGAACGGTTGTCGGTGGCGAGGAGGTCGTGGGCCAGCTCCTCCATTGGACTAGTCTGCGCTACATCGTCCCGACGGGTGTGCCCCACATGTCGGTTTCCCTGTTTTCCTGGCCATATTCGAGCGTCAGTGCTCCGCGTTGCGCATTAGGCCTTTCACTATGTAGGCCAAGCGAGACAACTTATTGTTTATTTGAGCCTTTCAAGTATAATCATGTGGCATTCGCTTATTTCTCATTCCTCTCCAGCCCTCTTCTCCATCGATCATGTCGCCCTCCAGTCGAGTCCATCCTCCCGCATGCCTCATTTGAACATTCCGCCGAGTATCATTCACCGGTACCCACCCTAGTCCTCTTTCAATAGATCTCCGGACCCCGAGATGAAATCGAGAGGGAACGAGTGGGGGCACGTGATACCTAAGGCGGATTCAAAATTTTGAACCGGTGATCATAGCATCCGCAAATCATATATAAAGGGTATTCAATGTTCGTTTTGTTTTTGAACATACAATATACTCTCCCTATCCTTTCTACTTTACATATAAGTTTTATGTGTAGTCATAGTATCTCTACTTTGATCAAAAAGGTATCAACATTCAACAACGCCCAATCAATATTGTTAGATTCGTACGTACTCCTAGATTTGTACTCGAGATGGTTTCCAATTTGACTATTGACAATATTAATAGTACATGAGATGTATAATGTGAAAATTATATCATTGGAAACTCCTTTCACATACGAATTTGACCGTATGCTTTGTCTAAGTTGCATGTCATATATTATTACTCTAACATTTGGTCAAAGTTAGCCTCGAAAAACGCATTAGACCCTGTATGCTTTGTGTAAGTTGCATGTCATATATTATTACTCTAACATTTGGTCAAAGTAGTATAGTGGAAGTGGATCCTCTGACGTAGGTATCCCTGCCTTACCCTCCCTTTCGGTCACTTACTGGCGGACCCCATGCTTGCTAGGCCCCGCATGTCAGTTACTCAATGGGTTCGGCCACGTCAGGGGATCCTCATCCGTAGTATACTCCCTCTGTTTTTATTTACTCCGCATAAAACGGAGGGAGTGGTGGTATAATAAATGACGCGGGCGGGGGAGGGGGAGCGACGTCGGTTTGCTCTCAACTGCGGTCCCACAAGCGAGCGAAAACGCAAGACGAAGCGCGTTCCATTCGGTGATCGACGTGGAGGGTCCAGCGTGCCGGGCTGCAACGCGAACGCGACAAGAGCGATGTACAGTCAAAACCGATTGACCGGTCGTCACCGGAACCACTATTCACACCAGAACCTTCGCTGCTCGGCCTACGCCAGCCACTGCCCTAAAACCACACCAAATCTCCAGCCCATTCCCCCACCTTTCGATCCCCTAGCCCGCATCAAGCGTCCCCTAGTTCGCCGGAAAGCCATGGTGCGCCGCAAGATCACTTACTACAAGATGCTGACGCCGGAGCGCCGCGCAGAAATTGCGGCGGCGGTCGGCGCCACAGACCTCCGTTCCCAAGCTCGCTTTGCGGCGGGCCAATCCCCGATTTCTCTGGAGCCAAGCTACGAGGAGGAGGAGGCCGATCCAATGTTCATGGCGGAGGTCGCGGCGCAGAAGGCCCCCGATGGGTATGAGACGATGGACGTCGACTTCGTACCGGCGTCCGAGTCCCCCATGGTGCAGGCGGACCAGCGGTTCAACATGGCGATACTAAAGGAGGACCGGGAGGCACAGGCTCAACTCGACGCGGAGCGCGCGCATGCCGCTGCCATCGAGGCTCTCCTGCAGGCGGAACCGGATGTGGTGGATGTGAACTGGGCGGCGGAGGCTCAACTTGAGGCGGAGCGCGCGGATGCCGCTGCCATCGAGGCCCTCCTACAGGCGGAACCGGATGTCCTGGACTTGAACCGGGCGGCAGAGGCTTGACTCGATGCAGAGCGCGCAGATGCCGCTCTCATCGACGCCCTCCTGCAGGCGGAACCAGACGTCCTGGACTTGAACCGGGCGGCGGGGGCTCGACTCGACGCGGAGCGCGCGGATGCCGCTGCCATCGAGGCCCTCCTGCAGGCGGAACCAGACGTCCTCGACTTGAACCGGGCTGTGCTCTCGTCCGTGCAGAGCGCCCGCACGCTCCGCTTGAACAAGTAGCTGGAGGCCGAGGACAACCACGGTGCGGAGACACACGTCGGCAGCGACGACTGGTTCGCGCCGACAGCCAAAGACGACGAGGCCGTCTCTTTCCGCGAGCAGTGATAGTTTTTCTTTATGTTGTTGTTTTTATGGATCTTTTGCTGTGTAAAAACATATATTTGTTATGCAAGTCGCCTGACTTGGGTCAGTCTACCATTTCAGGCGGTTGGATGAATATCCTACATCTCCTAACCCTTCTTTCCTTCTTCCTCACCTCTTCTTCTTCCCCAACAGACGACCGCACGGGCCGTATGGATACTCCCCAACATGCGGTTGGATAAACATACTCTATGAACGAAAATTATGTGTCAGCGATAGGATGGCTGAGTTTGGTTTGTTCACATGCGACAGCACGTGTCAGTGAGGGTGCGTTCCCTTGGTTGGGTTTGCGGCGTGCAGGAGCGACTGTGTGAGGGTGCGGTGCGACCGCGGCATGCAGGAGCGACCGTGTGAGGGTGCGGTGCGACCGCGACAGCCGTGCGCAAGTGTACCTCCTTCTCATTTTGAAAACTTTAGGCAAGCTTGGCAAAAATGTGTGGCGAAGTTTGGCAATGCAAGGCCTAGACCCAAACAGGATAAGTACGTACGTACTAGGAGTACTAGTGTTTAAAAAGAAAGGCGGGGTTTTCCTTCGCGGGATTTAATCGATACAAATTCTCATTTCACGTGTCAATTAATGCGTATTTTTTCTCCAAAGACCAAAGAGCTAACCATCTCACTCCTCATCGCTTGATTAATGCAGCGCCATGCAAACCAACCTTCTCACTTCCGCATGCATGCAGGGGATATTAATGTCCTTGGTTGCTAACCCCATCAATTTGGCTCGATTAGTGTTAGTGGCCCTTTGCAAATTGTAATTTTGATATACTGGCCTTGTGTACAAAAAAATGGAGGTAGTAACTATATTTGACTTCCTTCCCCATTGCGGTGACGTCGACGATATCTTTTTTTGGTGGTTTGGCGAAGTGCGTTCGACGGAGCACACCATCGAGGGAGACCACGGTAAGTCGTTCGCAAGTGCCGCCTGCAAGCCGAGACAACCGCCTTATTTGCATCCAGGAAGTCCTTTACTAGTACTACTAGGAGTACTAGTGAGGTGAGATGGTTTCTCGAAGAAGACGATGGAGAAGCGGAGTCAGCGAAGAGTGAAATGATGATTGCTTCGTCCGTGCTTTTGTGATTTGACGCCTCACTGCTTTGTGATTTGTGATAGAAGGGACAGGGGAGTAGACTCTGTGCTCTATACTATACTACATGCGTCCAAGCATGGGAGAAAGAGGAGAGACGTTGCATTTTTCTATTCCTTCAATCAATCAATCAGGGAGCTTCAGTTCCATCTTTTTGGCTTTGGCAACACCGTCCACAATGGTTCCCACAATGCCAAAAGCTATTTTCACATTTGGCTACACATTGTGGATGCCCTTAACCGTACCACTTGGTTTTGCTCCTGTGTGCTATCTATACAAATCTCAATTATATTGATCTAAAAAATTATAGAATCAAGATTAGTAAAAAGGAGGTGATTTTGCCGCGCGGATGGTGGGGGAGGTTTCTTATTTGAGCAATGCTACATCCACGTAATGGTTTACGTAAAGTTACGAACTGATGTGATGTGGGACTATTTGATTGGATTAAAGGAGAGGATTAGGCCCACCCCACCTGAAAATCAGGGGGCATATATAGATTAGATGGAAAGTATACATAGCAGCTACGTAGCCCTTTGTAAGTCTAGGATTAGGCTTCTTATTTTCGGAGGACGTTGTCCTGGCGGTTTGCTAACATGCGGTCCCACGTGTAAGTGCTTTACCAAGCCGATCCGCGTCCCACATGAGGCAGAACAACGGCAGAACCAACACGTGGTTAAGTTGAAGAAGATGATGGAGAAGCGGATTCAGCAACGAGTGAAATGATGGTTGCTTCGTCCCTCCAACTTAACTGCGGGAAAGGTGTAGCTTGTGATTTGACGCCTCATTGCTCATTACTACGCCGGCGCCATGACTGGGGTGCTTCACCCCGGCTGCTCTGCACTGCATTCCGGTATGGCACGTGGACCCGGTAGCTTGATGTCCCACATGTCAGCGAAAGGGACTAGAAGATTTATGAAAGCGAGCGCTCCACTCTTACGACGGAGGAGTAGACGACATGATGGCCCAGTGAACTGTCACTTGTAGTACTGTATAGTACTATAGTTTTGCTGTTTCGCACGATCCATCGATACAAACCCGATTAAACAGGAAAGGGCGGGATTTTTCCCGCGCGGTAGATGATACTGGCCATACATTTCAAAGGCAATTTTAATGTATGCAAACTGAATAATTATAAGTAACAATATGATATCTAGTAAAAACTAAAAACACATATGATTTATTGTGTTAGAGTGTAGTAATAGTGCTGTATTGCATAGTTGTTAGATGTAACATGCGAGAACATGTAGAGATGTAGTTTTGGAGGGCCTACAGAGAGAAAAGCATAATACGGTCACCGAACTTCAGAATAAGTTGATTACGGTCACTATATACGTTTTGCGGTGATTATACGGTCACTTGCTCACAGTTCAACATCGGATTGCACTCTGTTGACCGACCAAATAGTCTGCGTGGCGCCATGTTGACTACTTAAATTCACCACGTTCCTTGTGGGTCCCACCTGTCAGTTCGCATAGGCAAAAGGTCAGATAAACACAAATTTACGCAGGCGCGACAAGGCTCCAACCCGTGCGCGGGAATCACCTGGTTGTGTATGTGTCTGTCAGGGCCTGATGTGTGCGCATGCACGTGTAGGTTGAGCACTTGAGCGTGAGAGTCTGTGTTGGTCGTGTGGTGTACTGGTGTGTGCATGCATGCGTGCGTGTGTGCGTGTGAGTGTTGCGTGCGTGCGTGGCTGCGTGTGTACGTGTGAATGTTGCGTGCGTGCGTGGGTGCATGTGTTTGTGTGAGTGTTGCGTGGATGCAGTTCGTGTGCATGTGTGCGTGTGTGTATAATCACCACACCAGCTCCTGTGTGTTAAAACAGACGGCTCAGTATACCAATACAAGGCCACCTTGTCCGCTGTGCCCGCGGTCATGACTTCGAACCACCGTCCAAATATTTTTTTGTCGTTTGTTTTCATTCTTACTAGCAAGATGCCCGTGCGTTGCACGTAACATCAAGATGCATTTGTATGACTTGTTTATCTTGTGAGAGAAAAGGATGAACGAGGGAAGGCCTTATTTGCAAATGTGGAGAGGTGTGTGGGTACCTTTTTGCAAAATTGCCATAGTTTCTTTCCTATCCGTCAGATATAAATCGGACGGCCTATATTGCAGGATGGCAGGCACACCATCATCACCAACTCTGTTTTTTATAAGAGTGTATTTTATGTATTTTATAAGAGTGTAGATGTAGAGTAGATACAAGTTGACAGGTGGGCACGATGGTAGTGAGATAATGTGATGCAACACTAGAGGTGCCACGTGAAGCGTTTAACTGGTCAACTAGTCATGTCATGAGCAAATACAGAGTTGTACGGTGAGCCCGTGACTGTATAATAACCACTAAACGTAAATGGTGATCGTAATGAGTGGATTCTGAAGTCCAATGTATGTATCGTGCTTTCGCTTCAAATACAATGATCGTCATTGCATATATCGCGAGAGAAAGATGAAACATGCGTGAATTTTCTGGGGGTTTACTTTTAGAGGACCTGGAGATAGTTTTGTGTGCATACGTGAAAGGGGCGTACAGGGGGGGGGGTATGCGATGGAGAGAGAGATGCTCTTCGTTTCTCTTTATTATGACTAACTTTGTATATAGTATAAAAATATACAAATTCACAGTGCGGAATAAATATCATTATGGGCACCATGCAATGCAAATTAGCGTTCGTACTCCTCCATATAACTTTGTAATGTTGTATATATGTAGAAACTCTAAAATATTTTTTTGGCCACACTTTATTCAAAAGGAATGCTGTATGCGAAATAAACGTGAAGAGAGGGCTTTTTAGATCAATGGGGTACGTGATGTAACATGTGTGAATGTGTAGTTGATGCATTTGGCGGGGCCTAGAGAGGTATGTGTGTGTATTACGTATTCGAGAGAGGCATGGATAGAGGGGCCGACGGGGGGGGGGGGGGGGTGGGAGAGATAGCACGAGAAATGAGAGTGGTCTAGAAAGAGAGACGAATATGACATCACGACAAGAGATTCCATTCCCTTGAGTGTGTATATGCAAGGGGGGAGGGAATAGAGGCACCAGGAGAAATTTTCTGTGTGTGTGTGGTGTTTGTGTTGGTATGTGTGGGTGTGAGAAGATAATGAGACGTGGGGGCAGAGGGTGTGTCACCGCGTGAGGTCCGGTGGGTCGAGGTGAGGCCCTTCGTTCGGTTCCGACCTGCGCCACATTGGTTGGCCCGTGACGCATTTAGGAAGACCCATGGATGACTAGTCGTACAAGACAAAGATAGCAGAATTGTGAAGGACTCTATGTCCACTGACAAAGCCGGCTAGGATTTGTAACCCTAGGTTCTCGGACTAAGGTAACCCCTTTATCGCTGATATTACTATTCATCCAACCTAACTTTAAGGGGCATCCTACAGAATGCTCTGCTAGAATCATACTCGTCGATTAGGAAGAGAGGTGTGAGACAATGCGTGAGAGACAGGCGTAAAGATAATGTGCGTACATGAGACACGTAGGTAGGTCCATGTATATAGAAAGGGTCGATGAGGATTGTGCGTGTGTATGTTTGCGAGAGGAAGAGTGCTTGTGATAAAGGTTAGTGAAAACAGTTGTAAATGGTTACGAGAGGGAGGGAGGGTTATATCTAGAGCATGTGTGCGAGAAAGACACCTCGGGAGAGAGTGTGTGAGCATGTGTGAGAGACCACCGATGGAGAGTAAAACTACACGTAAAAGACTGCTCTACACATTGATTAAAGATATAAATTGTATCCAAATATTAGGATGGGATCATGATATTTGCAATTCGCGTAAGGAGCGGTCATTGATCCATCAGACATCTAGATTATATCGAATTTGAGCATGTCTATGTTATTAGTCGACACAATTGATCCACATAGTTAGTATTTTGAACTCCAGACAATGCATCGCTTTAGCAACGAATATAAACGTGAGTATAGTTCATGTTGTGTGTGTAAAGCACATTATACATACGAAAGTTACACAATGGACATTATAATAGCTACCTATGAACTAGCATACATTTGAATTCAACTTAAGGTGGTTTAAAAAAATCGAACTCAACATGAAGTCCATTCAATTATTTGAATTTGATATCATGGCATTTGTAAACCATACCTAAATTATGGGGGCACCAATCTTTGCTCTGATTTTGTACATAATAGCATATGTAGTCGTGTACAAAATAGAAACAAATTTAGCTCCTCCATTCCAAAATAATCGTAGTTATAGGATTTTCAAGTGCCAAAATTTCAAAAAGAAGCGGATAATTTAATGAGGTTTTCAAACATACAAGGTCAAATATAACGGTGTCTATTTAGGTCAATCCTCATAGTTCAAGAGTACTCTAAACGTGAATGCTTGTGTTTCAAAATTTCGAACGAAGCGCCAAAAGAGCCTCTACTCGCCCGAAACCGCGTGAGACCAATGTTTGGTAGTACAAGGAAATTACTTTTCTAATAACTCGAACCCGTGAAACCTACAGGCCCGACGTCCAAAGGTCTAAACCGGGGTAGGTTTGTAGCTTCATCTAGACGCCACGCAACCGCATCCGAAAAACATTCATACACAATGGCCGCCTAAGCACACATGCGCGCGGCCGAAATCGCTCCCGCCCACTATTTGGGACACCTGGGATTACCATCCTACCCCCGACCCGCAGTAGGTCCGAAATTTAAGAGGGGGGCAAAGTTTGTACTTTCCCCAAATTTCAAACAAGCGCGTCCCATCTTCTGTTCAAAAAAGCCAAAAACAAGCGCGTCCCAGACCGAAACATGGTTCCCCCCACCCGTCTGATTCCCCATTCGTACTCCGTGGGCGCCAAAACTACCTCTCCACCAGCCGCGAAACCCCGGCATCCTCCGTCTGCCACCCCATCCCACCCATCAACCGCCGCCCTCCTCCATCACGCCGGAGCCGATACCCCGACGTCGTCGTCCACCGCAACCTCAACCGCAACGCCCTCCACGGCTAGTAGTTGAAGCCGAGGCCGAGCCGTTCGTACCCGAGCCAGTTCAACCATGCCGTCCTGCGCCTCACCGCTGCCGCTCCAACTTCGCCACCCTCCACCGCACCGGAGCTGTTCCTGCTACGCCATCTTTCGCCGCCTCGGATCTTGTCGTGGAATTGTCACGGCAGATGTCCTAGTGAAAGGACTTAGTCGTGGAGCCATCACAACGGGTTAGCTTAAAGGGGTTAAACCGGACAAGGGACACGAGAGTTTTATACTAGTTCGGCCCCTTACGATGAAGGTAAAAGCCTACGTCTAGTTGTGATGGATTGCTGGGGTCTCGATGATCAGGGAGCAAATATGCTTCGCCTGAGTCTCGAGTTGTTATCTGTCTCCTTGAAACGCCGCCGGGTCGTGCCTTTATATACACAGGTCGATGCCCGCCGGCTTACAGAGTCCTGACGCCGGTTTATACACATACCGGCCCGGTCTCTACTTCGTCATACCTTATAATACAAGTCATGAATTACATGGCGGTTTATAACTACAGGCCTTAATCTACCTTTGAGCCTTGGGCCTTCAAGTCTCTGTAATAATCCACTTTATCCTTGTCTTCATGGGCTTTAAGCATAAACAATCCATTATGGGGATAACCCGGCTATCTCGGCCGGTTTACACATAGTAGTAATATCCCCAACATTAGGCCCCAGATTGATTTGAACTGGTTCATGTCAATCTCCAAAACCTTGAGAAAATTTCTTCTTCCATATCTTCGCATAAATCTTGTAAACCACCCTGACGTCATCATCCAGAATCATAATAAACCTCCATGACGTCACCTGTTATTTTAAATGGTATATTCCTCACCTTCATTAATGAGCCTCCGATAATCGAGGCGACAAATCTGTCACATATCTATTTGTTAAGCTCCTCGACTCTCGCGCTTGACCCTTATCCTTTCGTCCTTATAAATACGGCCGAGGGCCCTTTCCATCTCATCCTTTTTCTCTTCAAGTCTTCTTCTTCCTCGCGACGCCTCAGCGCCCGAACTCCGCCGCCGCTGTCGACCTTCGCGTCCACACCAACCCAGGCCGCTGCAGCAACCTGTTTTGACCAGAGAACTGCGACGCACCTCCGCTGTTCAGCAGCACCAGTAAGTATTCCTGTCCTTGAACGTCAGATCTGCATTAGGGTTTCCACTGTTCGTCGGTGTTCTTCACCGTTCATCTTTCCTTTCCTAGATTGCATAGTTTTGATCTGAATCTGATAGCAAAGGCGAGCTTCAGTAGTTTAGCGCCCCTTTTAATCCTCAAAAAGCACCCTTTCCTGCATAAGATCCCATCCAAGCACATGTGTTCTTCCACTGTCACGGCTTTAGGTTAAATTTATTTCCTCTTTTTAGAACTGTGGCAGATCTAGCTTTATATCACCGATCTGTGAAATCTGTTTGCACCATACTTAGAAATTTTTGCCAATGTGTAGCCTCTTTACCATTGTGGGTGGGTTATCCTTGAACCTGTGATAACTCATCATATACCATTAGCCCTCTATTAAACCGCCAACCTGTTTTAAACCGGATATTGTACTTCCATCATTGCACCGGTTTATAAGTTATAACCATGAACTTTAAACCGGATATTGTGCTTTTTTCCAGCTTGTCACCAAAGATGGCCAAACAATTCTTTTCCTGTAATTGGGTTCCTTCCCGGGTTACGGAAACGCAGCTGGCTGGTTATGTTTCAACGGGCGCTTTAGCAAGTAAGAACACTATCCATTGGCGAGTCCCCGGCCTAGAATCTCCTCCTGAACACCAAGACGGAGAAGTTATTGTATTTGTTGATCACCTAAGCTGAGGCTTCACTCCTCCCGGATCAAAATTCTTTCGTGACGTGCTTGCTGCCTTTCAAATCCATCCCCAAGACATCGGTCTAAACTCCATATCCAATATTTGTGACTGGCAAGTACTCTGTGAGGCATACCTGCAAGAGGAGCCTACTGTTGATCTGTTCCGGGATTTCTTTTATCTAAACCGCCGTACTGAGTTTACGGATGGCCCCAATACTGAACTAGGCGGGGTTTCAATTCAAAAGAGGAGAGATGTTGATTTCCCTCATGCCATGCTTCATAGTCATCCTAAGGACTGGAATCAGACTTGGTTCTACTGCCGCAACACAGCTCCAGTCAATGAAAATCCTTTGCCGGGTTACCGTCCACATCGTCTTACCCAAACTCATCCCTTTCCTCAACGGTTGACAGCCCAAGAGCGAGCAAAATATGCCCCTCAACTAGCCAAGCTCAGAGCGTTTATTGCAAATGGGCTGACAGGCGTGGATTTTGTTCGATGCTGGGTTTCCTAGAGCATTTTACCTTTAAGCCGGCGGCCCGGTTTAATGTGTGAATACACAGGGGATCTAAAAGACCCGCAAGGCCATATTGACATCCAGCTGACTAATGATGAAGTCACTGAAGCTGTTAAAAAGATGCTAATGAACCAATAGATGCATGCAGCAAAACCGGGCTCAGTCCTTTCTATGCCGCCAATAAACCGCCGAAGGTATAATCTTCCGTATTTATGCCTTTAACCATCCTCTGTTAAAATTTTCCTTTGATGACTTATTATTTGTCTATACAGGCCGATGATCCATTCTGGAAGAGAAAATCACAAGATAAACCGATAAAGAATCCTCGGATTAAGATCAAGGCTTCAAAAAAGCCTGCAAAGAGAAAAAACATTGAATCGTCCGAGCCTATTATTGAAGATGATCCGGATTCAGAGGTAGAACTTGACTCTCTCAGTTCACTTTTTATACACCTTATTGACAATGATCATTCTCAGGATGAAGCGGAAGCCAGCCATGCTGATGAGGTAACTATTCTTTCTTCTGATTCTGATCCTGTGCCAGTACCAAGAATCCGTCGAGCCATTCGGAAAGTAAAATTTTCATGCCCTCTTTCTTATGTGGACCCGCACTTTCTTTTAAAGACACAGCAGCATGAAGCTCGCCGCACAACTTGACATAGCGGCCAAGTGGTGTCCTCCTCCGGTTTACCAAATTCGCCGGTTCGCAAACGCCGCCAAGAGGTTTCTTATACTCTTGACACCCTTTACCCTAAGGCGGGTTACATCCGATATCCTCTTAATCTGTCTGACCCAAATTATCAGGGAACTTCCCATTCATCGTCCGACGAGTCGTCAGCGACACAACTTCCTCCTCTGAAAACCGTCCCTGGGTAAGCATAACATACTCTTAACTCTTTGGTCTTTATTATTTTATCATATTGATCTTCGTGTCTGCTCTCTTTTTCAGTGCTAAAGCCAGACCAAGCAAGAAGGCTAAATTGAACAAGCCAACCGACCATGTACCAGCTACCGAGCCGGAGAAAACCCCAGAGGCTATTAACCTAGAGGCTGACACTGTTACTGATAATCCGGAACCTCAAGCAACTGATACACTTGTTGAACCGGTAGAAAATAATCCGCCAAGCCAGTCAGCTGATCCTCTTAGTCCAACTGTTGATCCGCCGAGCCCGGCTAAAGAATCTGATAAACCGCCAAGTCCTACCAAAACCACAGACGACGATGTTGTCGTAACTGGCCTTGGTTTCAGCTCCCCTGGTCGTCATGTCGCTTTATCAAAGCATAGCGCTAAAGAAATTTCTGCTATGGATAAAGGGAAATGGAAATCCGAGCTATCCAACTATTCCAACCTCAGCGCTCAAGAGCTACATTCTGGTTATTTAAACCGCCTGTATACAAACCGCGACTTTGAAGCCGGTTTAGTAGGCCTGATGAAGGAGCGGTATGAGGTAAATGTCACTTTCCCTCTGCATAAATATTCCAATAGTCCTTTTGTTAAAACTGGTCCAATATATCAACTCTAGTAGCCCCCAAGGCCGGTTCATAACATTGGTTTGAACCGGGTCTTGGATCGATATTTGCATTTTGCTGGTGTAGCCCCCATGAACTGGCTTATATCTTTTAGAATGAACCGGTACATCCTATTAATCTCACCACTTATAATGATGACCATCCATCTGAATCTGAATGAATACACATTAGCCCCCAAGTATCAAGTAGATAACTTGTTATGTGCTTGAGACTTTAAATGAATAGCTGATAAGAAGCAATCCGCATTAGCCCCCAAGTGTCAAGGAGATAACTTGTTATGTGCTTGAGACTTTAGATGTTGTAATGCTAACTTATTATCTGTATGCTTGCAGGCTGAGTTGTCCAAAAAAGACTCCCAAATCACTGATCTCCAAGGAAACATCAAGTCTCAGGTGGACGAAACTTGCAAAGTTAAGTGCGAGCTGACCACCGCTTTAACAACCATGGAGCAGCTGAAGGGATTCTTCAAAGGTGAACGGGAAGATTGGGCAACTGAAAAGACCACCTTGTTAAAGCGGGCAGAAGATGCGGAGAACGCCCTTAAACCAGCCACAGAAGAGCTGAGCAGCCTGAAGCGGCAGATTGATGCTATGACCTCTGCCATCTTTGGTAACAACCACTTCACCAATCTGTCACAACACCAGCTATAAAAACTTCTGGTTTAATATAAATTGGATCCTTTTGCAGGTAGCCGTGTTACTCATCTTGGCACAGATATGCGCAAAAGATTGTAGGCCGTCTATACTTTGGCAGAGCAGCTTTATACCGGCGCGCAACAGGCCACCTGCGCAACTTCCAATAACCATCCGCCACCGTCGCTAATCAAGGAAACACTAGAAAAATTGTCTATGATGCCTGCCCGGATTGTGGAATTGAAGAAATCTACTGCTAGGTCCGGTGCCCTTACTGCACTGACGCGCGCCAAGGCCTGGATCTCTGACCTTGATCCGGAAGACATTGGTAACGGTTACCCGAGTAAAAAAGAAGACGGTTCAGAATTCAGCAACGATGATCTCCAGGCTATCACGAGAGAGATGCGACCACTGGCAAGTAAATTGGCTGAAGATACTAACTTGTCAAGTTATCAGAATGTATACAATGCCAGCGGCAAGCGAATAAGTGCTCCAACTTATGATGTGGAAAATCTGATCCCGCCGATCCGTAAGTATACTTACGCTCCGGATGTTGAACTGTCTGATCTGATACACGACGAAGCTGTCTTTCAAGCCTTAGCAGGTATTGATTGGACAACTATTGACTTCCAGCCATTAGACAGAGAGAAGGAGGATGAACCGGCGCAGGAAGATCCGCAACCTTCCCATCAACCTGAAGCAGAATCATAATCCGGAACCCGGTTTAATTTGTTCCTTTTGTTATCCTTGAAAAACAATCAGTCTTTTGGGTAGTTGAAACGCCTTGTAATAGGCTAGCTTGAACAGCTGATCCGATATGCCATCGTGCATACTTGTTGCACACAATATTATTAATCCATCATGCTATATTTGCTCATGATCTTTATCGGTTTTATACAGCCCTGTTTCTGCATAAAACAAAGTAAAAACTGTCCTGGCGGCTTACGCTGGACGGGTCATAATGCCCAATTTATATAGCCAAGGTTGATAACCATAGCTTTAAATAATGAAATATGAAACATATCATACCTGTGATATTGAATCACCTTGTTGGTTTACCAATATTTTTGTAATAAGGGTGATAACCCAAGTATTGAGCATTGATAACTCAAACCATGTTACGCTGGTAAAAACAAGCGATGCCGGGTTATGATAAACACCGGATGATCATCTTGGCAACTTATAGTCAACTCCAGGCCGGGTTAAATACACCGGTTTATACGGATGACTTACAATCAGGCCGGGCCATTGGATGCCGGTTTAGCTCAAAACTTTAACAAGGGAGAAAAACCAAATTGACCAATAAAAAACCAGAGAATAAAGAAAAAATTGTAGTCGAGGCTTTTCAAGGGCTGCCAGGCCACTGAGTTAAACCGTTTTACAAAGCCTTTTAAGATGGTCCTCAGTCTTTAACCAATCGCCGGTCTATCATTGACAAGTTCAGGGTCATATGCGATTGACTTGTCAAGTTGGCGGGTTATACTAGGCTTACCTGGGCAGAGTGACTTACTTAATGAAGGCAGGTTAACCCGGGGTTTTAGGTATATATACCAGGCTTCCAAGCCACGGCTCAACGAGTAGCCTATTGCAAGTGTAGATTTCTTTGTTCATTGCGATAGCAAAGAATCCCCAAGCAACATTTTGAGCTGTGCTCAATGGGTGCCTATGTTTGAGTTGTTCTTGACAACACTCTTTGGCCCCTAAGTAGTGGCATTGCGCCAGCCAAAAGGTGTCGCTATGGTTGAACACAACCAAGCCCCCAGGTGACTTAATGTCGTGGCTTTTGAGCCAGCCAAGAGGTGTAGCTATGGTTCGAATACGACCAAGCCCCCAAGTGACTTATTATCACGGCTTTTGAGCCAGCCAAGAGGTGTAGCTATGGTTCGAATACGACCAAGCCCCCAAGTGACTTACTGTCGTGGCTTTTGAGCCAGCCAAGAGATGTAGCTATGGTTCGAATACGACCAAGCCCCCAAGTGACTTACTGTCGTGGCTTTTGAGCCAGCCAAGAGATGTAGCTATGGTTCGAATACGACCAAGCCCCCAAGTGACTTACTGTTGTGGCTTTTGAGCCAGCCAAGAGGTGTAGCTATGGTTCGAATACGACCAAGCCCCCAAGTGACTTAAATTGAATAGATAGCTGTGAAGCTGAATCAAAGGGTAAACCGGATGTCGCTTCACAAACAGAATCCTCCGTGTAACCACTCATGATATGAGAAAAACAACAGATACCCCGCTTTAGCTGGGGCTCCGGTTTATTGCATTGATCATAATATATACATCTTCAAAATTTATCCTGAACCGGGGTTGCCTCCTCCATAACCCGGCCCATAGGACCCGGGTCCTGAACCGCTAGATGGTCCATGATCATTCCGGAAAAGGTCTGAATTTTTGAATTCTCGCATGATATAACAATATTTCCAGAGGTGCATGGTCGGTTTATCCGGCGTTCCAGGATGCTACGGGTAGGGCTGGTTCAACAGGTAATTCAGGCGCTCCGGATTAGGACTGGGCTCTGCCCTTCTCAGGGGCGGCTTTCCTTGACGATGCTGACCATTACCCTTTGTATTGGTGTTAGCCACAAAATCTAAATTATGATCTGCTTTGCATTTACCATTATTATTGTGGCCCGTCGGGTTATGCTGCTGCCCCTTGGCGTTGCCGCTCTTCTTTCCCTTCCCCGGCTTGTCATCGTCAGACTCGGGGTCCTTGGTACCATCAGAATCAGCATACTTAACCAGAGCAGCCATAAGTGTTCCTATATCATTGCAATGACGCTTGAGCCATCCCAAATTCAACTTTAAAGGGTGAAAACGACAATTCCCCTCCAATGTTATAATCGCGGAGTTGTCTTTGATGCGATCCGAAGAGTGTAAGATCTCTGAAACCCGGCGCACCCAATGGGTCGTTGACTCGCCTTCTCCCTGGACGCAGGCGGCTAAGTCCACAATTGACATAGGTTGCTTGCACGTGTCTTTGAAGTTTGCTATAAACCGGGCTTTCAACTCAGCCCATGTCTCAATGGAATTAACCGGTAAGCCTTTCAACCACGTGCGAGCTGTTCCATCCAACATCATAGCAAAATATTTCGCGTAGGCCGCTTCATCCACATCTAACATCTCCATAGCCATCTCATAACTCTCGATCCATGACTCGGGAGGCAAATCAGCGGTGTAATTAGGCACCTTTCGGGGGCCCTTAAAATCCTTGGGCAGCCGTACATTGCGCAAAGCCGGGACGAGGCCGGGCACCCCCCAAGAGCTGAAAGTAAGGCCTTGCTCTACGGAAACCACCGGACGAACCGGAGTGAGCTGATGGTCCTGCGCAGCTAGCTCGGTTTCACGACGTGCTCCGTTGTTCACGACATCCTGAGCATGTGCCCCACCACGCGCCGGATTAGGCCCTCGAGGAGCGTCTCGGTTCCGCGCACTGCTTGACACATCCGGTTCATCAATGTGCCTGCTATAACTCCGGCTCGGGCGTGGGGTTGAATGAATTCTGTCTCGGCTGTATGAATAAGCCTGCTGCTGCATCATAGCCGTCTGAAGAAGATCCCTAGCACGCCGCGTCTCAACCGCCGCTGGGGATTCACCCTCCATTGGGATAGCAGCTAATCGTGATGCGGCCGCGATCATATTATCCGAAGGGGTGGAGAAGTGACCCGGCGGTGCCGGTACAATCTACAGCGGGTTATGGGTCCTTCGAGGGGGATCCGACATCCATGGCTGATCCGGTGCTCCGGTCCTCGACGCCTCAATCCGGTTCACCGCTGCCGGATTACTAGTTCCTGCTCCTGGCGTCCCAAAGAGATTCATTGCCTCATAAACCGGTGGCAGTCGTGACTGATGCCTTCTCCTTAACACGTCGTTTGAAGCGTTCTGATCCAACAGGAGTCGATAATTTTCCGCCTGAATCCGCTGTGCTTGTGCCTCTAAAGCGACCCGCTCCTGAGCCATCCTGGTTTCTTCAGCCGCTAGGTCCTCCTTAGCTTGAGTTATCTGATCCTGCCATTTCGCCACCTCCGCATTATGCTGATCTTGCGTCTCGGCGGTAACTTGTGTGGTCAGTAAAGCCGTCCAGGCGTCCAATAAATCGGACAAGATTTGGGCCGGCCGGCGCGCGGGGCCTCCCGCCCCAGCTGCCGATCCGAAAATTATTGCTGCCGCAGTTGAAGATTGTAACATGGACTGAGTTCCAGCCATGAAGATCGCAACCCGGTTTGCCGGTTCAAAGGGGTCTGGAATACTGTCGCCATCGGAATAGCCCCCAAACTGGTCATCCTGCAGTTGGTACAGTGACTCGGTCTCCCCGGTGGACGACTCGTCATCTGAGTGGACGACAGTCTCGCCATCGGACGCCGGTTCAAGTTCCGCACCATTGATGAAGCCTACGAACGCCCGCTTCATGGCGGGCTGAACCCGGGCAAGGCTTGCACGCTGAGCCGTCTCGATGAGGTCGGTGCAGATGTCCGGCTCAGGGCCCGGTTCGCCGATCTTGCTGATGAAGACGTGAATTCCTCCAAAGGGGACCCGGTACCCGTACTCGATTAAGTCGGCCTCGGGGCCCCAGTTTGCATCGTCGATGTAGAGCTTGCCGCGATGACTCTTGGTCATCCGGCCCACGGCGTATCCCTTGAGCCCTTCGAAATTGCCCTTCAAGAACTCGAAACCATCGCGCTATAGCCCCACGGTGGGCGCCAACTATCGTAGAATTGTCATGGAAGATGTCCTAGTGAAAGGACTTAGTCGTGGAGCCATCGCAATGGGTTAGCTTAAAGGGGTTAAACCGGACAAGGGACACGAGAGTTTTATACTAGTTCATCCCCTTACGATGAAGGTAAAAGCCTACGTCTAGTTGTGATGGATTGCTGGGGTCTCGATGATCAGGGAGCAAATATGCTTCGCCTGAGTCTCGAGTTGTTATCTGTCTCCTTGAACTGCCACCGGGTCGTGCCTTTATATACACAGGTCGACGCCCGCTGGCTTACAGAGTCCCGACGCCGGTTTATACACATACCGGCCCAGTCTCTACTTCGTCATACCTTATAATACAAGTCATGAATTACATGGCGGTTTATAACTACAGGCCTTAATCTACCTTTGAGCCTTGGGCCTTCAAGTCTCTGTAATAATCCGCTTTATCCTTGTCTTCATGGGCTTTAAGCATAAACAATCCATTATGGGGATAACCCGGCTATCTCGGCCGGTTTACACCTAGTGGTAATATCCCCAACAGATCTGCTTCCCCTCCGCCGACATACGGCCACGGCAACACAGTCAACAATTTGGCCATGGGTTCGTCCAAGCCTGCACCCTCCAGAACATCGGTTTCCCCGGTAAAAAGAAGAAGATCGGCGTGACATGTGGAGGTGACCACACCGGCAACCGAAAAAGGTACTCCTCTTCCCTTATTTGTGCAAATCTTACGTCTCTGCTTGCACGGTATTCATCCCATAGTAGACACTAGTTGACCGCTTCTTCTTGATACTAGATGTTCCTAGTAACTCGCGATGCACAAGGTTTCTCCTCATATACTATTTCACCTTAGCTAGAGGTCCGTCGCCCCCCTGAATTTCTATTTCTGGCCAGTTGATTCCCAATTAACGGAAGCATTCCCCGGCGTAACAGGCGCTAGTACACCTATTACGCCGGGGAAGCAGCGCCTTGGTGTTTATCTTAGGGGCGTGTGCGGCCTAGAGCTACTGGCGCCCGATCTGGAGGTCGGCCGGGATTAAAGGGATGGCCTGGGGGCGCTACCAAGCACGGCGGTGGTATGAGGTCGATGGGAGGGCGGGGCGGCGGAGGCAGGGGTCTGGGCCGGTGGTCGCTGGCGGTTCGAGAAAGATCGTCAACAGTGACTGGCGGGAGGTAGACGAAGGTCATCTGCCCGTTCCTTATAGATCGGACGGTTCATTAAAAAAATCGACTGACCTATTTATTTTCAGTCGACTGTTATCTTAGATATGACCACATGTGGTGGTGTGCTGGAGGAGTACCTGCATTTCCTGTGCTCATATATTACAAAATCATACGGAGTAGAATCTAATTTTGTTTGCCATGCAATGTTGTAGAGCTATCATATGTCTCATGTCATTTATTTTTCAGCCACCTGCTATCTGCTACTTTTACAGTGCACTAGTTCTGCACACACTTCACCCTTACTCTCACTATTGTGTTTTTATGCAAGGGTATTTCAGACTCTGCTGCCATGAGAGAAGCCAAAAA
Source organism: Aegilops tauschii subsp. strangulata (assembly GCF_002575655.3). Taxonomy (NCBI): domain Eukaryota; kingdom Viridiplantae; phylum Streptophyta; class Magnoliopsida; order Poales; family Poaceae; genus Aegilops; species Aegilops tauschii. The sequence goes on from NC_053039.3 coordinate 352,031,969, forward strand.
GAAAAGAGAGAAGTCGCTCCAACTTCGTGTGCGGTTAGGCAAGACACGTTACAGCGCTATAAAGGGTGCATTGTCAGCAGATGGAGACGGTAAACGTAGCTCTGGAGTTGATGACCTCGCTCGCAATGAACCACCATCCCAGGTGCTTGCTTTAACTTCGCGGTGTCATATGTGGTTGCATGTTCCATATGGTGTCTAGCTTGTATTCGAAAGGCCGAAGTCGGTAAGATAAGGAAATATATGTTTTTTACATGAACCACCATCCCGTGAGCACCAGAAGACAAATAGCTAGTCAGGGCACTGGCCGAGCCAGTGACAAGCCCAACAAAGATAGGCATCACCTGGAAGCCAACTAAAAAGATGCAATGGTGGCGAAGCAGCCCGCCTCCCAGCAGGCTCTCAGGTCCTAGATGATCATGCTCACCAGTCCAGCCGGATGTCTAGCTTGTATTGCTTCCAATTTGGTTAAATTGCATCTGCTTAGCTTACACATTATACCTTTGAATATGGCATGCCTTTCTGTTTTTGGTACATACTAGTACATCTGTGTATTAACCATGTTCTTACATCAAACTAATGTTCTTGTGTATCCCTCATCAATCACTTATGACGAGGCAGGCAGGCAAGGGGACTACTCCTCATTTAAAGAATGCAGCGTCAGCCTCCCGACATGATTCTCAAGAAACAGAAATGCTAGATGAAGATAGTGAACGTAGCTCTGTAGTTGATTACAGCATTTCCCCTACACTAGCATCGCAGGTGCTTACTCTAACTTGGCAGCATGATATGTGGTTGCATATTGCATATGGTGTCTAGATTGTAATTCTTCCAATCTGGTTAAACTGCATGTGCTAGTCTGCTTAGCTTATACATTATACCTGTTAATGTGACATGCCTTCCTGTATTTAGTACATAGTACATCTGTCTATTAAGCATGTCCTTACATAAAACTATTGTTTTTTATATCCCGGATCAATCAACATGACGAGACACCTTTAGTATATGAAGTGCGATATTAGTTGCATCTTTCATATGATTTATAGCATGTGTTGCTTCTAATTTGTTGAAATTCCATTTATGATGGGACGCTTTTAACTTGGCAGAGTCATATTGGTTGCATCTTTCATGTGGTGTCTAGCTTGCATTGCTTCTTATTTGCTGGAATGGTTTCTGCTTAGTTTACACAAACAGTTGTGAACATGCCATGCCGTCCTGTTTTTCGTACATATTCCATCCTGGTATCATGTGTTTGCCTTACATCAAAGTAGTGATTGTCAGTATCATGCATGAATGAGTTCTGAAGAGAGAATTTTATTGCTTTTTCTTGTCGGTTTTACTTGACAATTCAAAATCAATAAAGCGGAAGGAAGTTAGCAAGGCAGCGGATAAAGATGCTCCTTCCGAACGGAGGGCCTCTACAGTTTCTACTCCTCCACACCCCCAAGATGATTTCCAAGACAACACATGCATAGACACTCAACAAAGCTGTGTTTATGATGAGCACGTCTCCCCTAGTGCAGCATCATCGGTGCTCCCTCTAACTTGGCACTATTATATGTGGTTGCATGTTATGTGTGATGTCTAGCTTGCATTGCTTCTAATTTTGTTGAATTCCATCTGCTTACTTTACACATTATACTTGAATAAGACACGTGTTCCTGTTTCTAGAACATACAATATCTGTCTATCACACCATGTTCTTACATCAAATTACTACTGTTGTGTAACCTGCAACAATCACTTATTATAAGAAACGTTTGACTTGGGAGTGTGATATAGGTTACATCTCACATTCTTTTCTAGCTTGTACTACTAATTTCTTGAAATGGCACTTATGACGAGACAGTTTTAACTTGGTAGAGTGATATTCGTTGCATCTTTCATATGGTGTCTAGCTTTCATTGCTTCTAATTTGTTGAAATGCCTTCTCCTTAGTTTACACATCATAAGCTGTGAATATGCAAAGCTGTGAATATGCAATGGCACTAATGACGAGAGACCTCTAACATGGTAGTGTGATGTTGTTTGCATCTTGCATATGATTTATTTCTTGTACTGCTTCACATTTGTTTAAACGCCATTTATGATGAGACACTGTTAACTTGGCAGAGCGATATTTGTAGCATCTTTCATATGGTGTCTACCTTCCATTGCATTGCTTCTAATTTTGTGAAATGTCTTCTTCTTAGTTTACACATCATAGTTCTGGTTATCTCTTCTGTCCTGTTTTTCATACATATTACATCCTCCTATCATGTGGTTGTCTAACATCAAAGTTCAGTTCGTCTGCATCACGCATCAATTTGTTCTGAAGAACTAAATTGGTATTCGTTTTTCTTGTCGGCTTGACTTAACATGGCACAGAGAAAGAGGAAGAAACACAGAATGGCAGGGAATGAGAAGCGGATGAATCCTGTAGATTCTGCTGGTACTGATGGTGCAATAGAAGGTCAAAGTCTAGCGGAAAATTCTACAAACACGGCATCCCATGCTACACGAGTTGCAAAAAAAGCCAAACAGAAACAAATAGCTGCCACCAAACAAGCAGAGACAACCCTAGTTCTTGCAACACCTACCACAGTACTACCAGCTGCACGACTTACTCGTGCGTCAACTGAGCTAGCAGCACGGTCCCAAGCTCCCTTGCCACCTGACACTACTTCCCAAGCACTCTTGACACAAGACGAGTTGGCAATATCAGATGAACCTTGTGAGCTTCAACAGCAAGAAGGTAGTTGCTGGAGTCAAGTTACAGTTGCATGCTTCTTTATATGTAGTCTCACAGTTTGATGTACACTAACACTTCCTATGTTCGTTGTTGGACTAGCACCTAGGCGCAAGAGGAAACAAACATCAGGGATAATGCTCGATAGGTTAACTAAATCTAGAGGAGGAAGAATGGAGATCCGTTTTGAGGCAGGTTTAAAAAGGCCACGTGATGTTACAGAGTCAGCCAAGTTAGTATCAGAGGCAGCGGTTGCCGTTAGGTGTCATGTACGTATCCTCCCAACATGGATTCAGTACAGTAATGACAAAGACGAAACCCAGTTCAACACCTTCCTCGACCATTTATCTGTAAGTATGGTTATGTATGGAAACTAGTAATATCGTCTTGCTCTGTCCCATACTTTCTAGGTTGCTGATAATGAGACTCCCATAATTTTCAACAGATGAGGTTCAAGTTGGATAGCCAAGATGATGCAACCAGACAAGCTTGCACCCATGTTTTCAAGTCTGCTCCGTGACAGTATCGGTATAACTTGAGGAAAACTCACTTTGAAGGCAAGGCTAACAGTGAACTTTCCCAAACATCTCCAGTGGAAAATATATCGGATGAAGACTGGAGGGGCCTTGTTAAACACTGGTCTGATCCGAAGTATCAGGTACATTATATATATGTGATCAGATCACATGTTGAAGTTCTATTTACGCATGTGCCACACAAATCTATCTTCTTGTAGGTGAACTGTTCAAAGAACAAGGCCAACCGTACGAAAGTGAAATTCCAACAGACGACAGGATCTCGTAGCTATATTGCACACTGCGAGTCTCTTGTAATTAGCTGCTGTTTCACTCTTTTTGCTGTACCATATTATCAGATCTATATTGACTTGTTCGAAATGCAGAGGAAAGCCCGCAAGGACCAAAAAGTACCTGAACCAAATGCTGTGGAAATCTTCAAGGACTGTCACACCAGCAAGAAGAAGGGCATGACTACACCAGTCAAAGCCGCTGTTGTAAGTCCTTAATCCTCATGCCTTTTAACTACTACTTACTCTGACTTGTGCCTTGAACTACATGGTTTGCAGCCAATGTCTATTACTCTTTTCAATTTTAGACACAATTGTCTTAGCGTATCATTGCACCTTACAAGGTTTAAAAGAGAGGAGTGATGTTCCTTTGATCTTAACCCGTCATCTAGTTCCGTGCTGGACTTGCCCACACAACGTTACAATTGCCTGTTTGTCTGTTCTCAGTTGTTTTGTGATATGAATGATGTCATACTATGCTTACCGTAGTATAAACTTCGTCTCTTTATCCTTAGCCCTCAATACAATGTGAAGAAATAGACAATACATTAGCGATGGTACATGGTCATATGTTTGGAACCTGGTTTTATTATGTACTTTGCAATAAAATACAACTAATATTTTACATTGGTTCACCAGAATAAGTTCTGTATATAGACCAAAGCTATTTTGTTTGGTTTTGCTGCCTCCTTAATATCTTCTGTTCTGGTACTACTAATGTAAAACCTCAACTTTTCAGCAAGCTATGGAAAAAATGGTGGAACCGCCACCTTCTGAAGGTGGCGAGGCAACAATAACCGCAATGTCAGCTCTTACTACAGTGGGTTAGTACCTGTCCACTAATAGTGCCAAAAGCACGTTCCTGCGTAATACTGGGTTGGTTGTTAAGGCAATATCGTCCAAACTGCCTCATGATCAAGATATGCAAGCTCAAAGCAATGTTGTATCTGCGCTCCAGACACAAGTCCATTCCCTAACAGAGATCCTTTGTGAAACAAGGAGAAACATTGCTCAATGTCGTCAAGATATGCATGGTTTTGAAACCAGACTATCAGACATTTGCTATGTTGTTCAAGAGCCTAGGGAAATGAAGGCGAGGGTTATGGTGCTCCATCGGACAATACAACATGAAAACGTAACAGTCAGGTCAAATGAACTGAGCTTCTGAACTTCTGGTGGTGCATTTATCTGCTAGACTGTTAAGTTTTATGCCAACCTTCCTTTTGTTATATAGTTGTAATTTGTTTTGGTGCGATACAAAATTTATTCTTAACGTGTAGCCACCGGCTAAACAAAACAGCAAGCCATTTTTGTATAGTGTAGGGTGTTCCCTATATTTGCACTGGTGGCGATCTTTGATGCCGAGTGGATGTAATCTGTGCAATCGCCTTAATAGCCTAGCGTTAGTTTCAGCCTTATTTATTTCCTAGTCTTCTTTTTCCCTGGTTTGCTAGTGGCCGCAACTACCATGGGCCATATACGGGTCGTAGGATCCATGGGTCTCCTACGGGCCGTCGATAAATGGGCCTGTAATCGGTGGGCCTCGGGCCGTCGGATAAATGGGTCTACATGGGCCGTAATCGGGCGTAATTGGTATCGGCCCAGCACGGTAACAGGCCGTTAACAGGGCGTAGGAAAGCAAAGGCTTAATTCTATCATAGGCATAACGGGTCGTTAATGGGCCAGAATATAGAACGGGCTGGAAACGGCGCAACGGGTTAACAGGCCAGAAACGGGCCAACTCTTGCCATGGGCCAAATTTGGCCCATTAGGGTAACAGGCCAGTAACGGGCCGACTCTTGCCATGGGCCGAATTTGACCCATTAGGGGAACAGGCCAGTAACGGGCCGACTCTTGCCATGGGCCGAATTTGGCTCATTAGGGGAACAGGCCAGTAACGGGCCGGAAGTAATCGAGGGCCGAAAAGGAGCCCAAGAACGTATGGGCCGTCAATAGGCCGAAAGCTAACACGGGCTGGAAACGGCCCATGTAAATCATGGGCCGTTAACAGGTATATAGAAAATTACTGTTCATTATGGGCTAGAGTCACCGTGGGCCTGTAAAGGGCCAAAAGATACGAATGCCTCATATGGGCCGAAAGACGTCATGGGCCATACATGGGCCGAAAGTGAAATGGGCTGGTGTTATATTCGACGGCCCACATGACGTTGTTGGGCCGATTTCCTTTAGGGCCTAACGGGCCGTGAGTTAACGGGCCGTAAAATGGGCTATTTGCGAAGAGACCGTTAACAGGCTTTTCATGGGCCAGCCCGTTAACTTTTGACCAAGTCAAACGCGCCGGCTTTGTAAGCTAAATGGGCCAGTGGTGGGCCGTGGCACGTGTCGACATATCATAGGCGCCTATCTGACCCACTGACGAGCTGACACGTGTTTCGTCCGGCCAATAAGAATTTTACACGTGGAAATTTCCCATTGGTCGTGGCTGTTAACGGGTTACCGGAACCAAAACCCGACCCGATAGCTTAACGGCGTTCCGTTACGGTGGATGCCATGTGTCGGTCACCCTTCACGAAAGCACTTCTGTGACATGCGATTTATCGTCATGGAAGTGGACACTTCCGTGATGATAATTTTGGTAATGTCATGGAACACTTCTACGACAGCACAGGTATGACTATCTTGATTCTGTCATAAAATCGTCATGGATGTACATGCACAAAAAAATGCGACCTACTGTGACAAACACGTATCATCACGGAAGTGTATTTTTTTGTAGTGTATGGTCAAGACGTGATGATATATAAATTGTTGTATGAGATGATCATGTTTTGTAAAAGCTATCGGCAACTGGCAGGAGCCTTATGGTTGTCGCTTTATTGTATGAAATGCAATCGCCATGTAATTGCGTTACTTTATCATTAAGCGATAGCGATAGTCGTAGAAGCAATAGTTGGCGAGACGACAACGATGCTACGATGGAGATCAAGGTGTCAAGCCGGTGACGATGGTGATCATGACGGCGCTTTGGAGATGGAGATCAAAGGCACAAGATGATGATGGCCATATCGTGTCACTTATTTTGATTGCATCTGATGTTTATCCTTTATGCATCTTATTTTGCTTAGTACGGCGGTAACATTATAAGATGATCTCTCACTAAATTTCAAGGTATAAGTGTTCTCCCTGAGTATGCACCATTGCTACAGTTCGTCGTGCCGAGACACCACCTGATGATCGGGTGTGATAAGCTCTACGTTCACATACAATGGGTGCAAGCCAGTTCTGCACACGCAGAATACTCGGGTTAAACTTGACGAGCCTAGCATATGCAGATATGGCCTCAGAACACTGAGACCGAAAGGTCGAACGTGAATCATATAGTAGATATGATCACCATAGAGATGTTCACCGTTGAAAACTACTCCATCTCACGTGATGATCGGACATGGTTTAGTTGATATGGATCACGTGATCATTTAGATGACTAGAGGGATGTCTATCTAAGTGGGAGTTCTTAAGTAATATGATTAATTGAGCTTTAATTTATCATGAAATTAGTCCTGATAGTATTTGCATATCTATGTTGTAGATCAATAGCTCGCGATGCAGTTTCCCGTTTATTTTTTGATATGTTCCTAGAGAAAAATAAGTTGAAAGATGTTAGTAACAATGATGCGGACTAGCTCCGTGATCTGAGGATTATTCTCATTGCTGCACAGAAGTATTATGTCCTTGATGCACCGCTAGGTGACAGAACTATTGCAGGAGCAGATGCAGACGTTATGAACGTTTGACAAGCTCGGTATGATGACTACTTGATAGTTTAGTGCACCATGCTTTACGGCTTAGAACAGGGACTTCAAAAATGTTTTGAACGACATGGAGCATATGAGATGTTCCAAGAGTTGAAATTGGTATTTCAGACTCATGCCTGTATTAAGAGGTATGAGACCTCTGACAAAGTACTTTGCCTACAAGATGGAGGAGAATAGCTCAGCTGGTGAGCATGTGCTCAGAATGTCTGAGTACTACAATCACTTGAATCAAATGGGAGTTAATCTTCCAGATAAGATAGTGATTGACAAAGTTCTCTAATCACAATCACCAAGTTACTAGAACTTCGTGATGAACTATAATATGCAAGGGATAACGGAAATGATTCCCAAGCTCTTCGCGATACTGAAATCGGCAAAGGTAGAAATCAAGAAAAAGCATCAAGTGTTGATGGTTGACAAGACCACTAGTTTCAAGTAAAAGGGCAAGGGAAAGAAAGGGAACTTCAAGAAGAATGGCAAGCAAGTTGCCACTCCCATGAAGAAGCCCAAAACTATACCCAAGCCTGAAACTGAGTGCTTCTACTGCAAAGGAAATGGTCACTGGAAGTGGAACTGCCCTAGATACTTGGCGGATAAGAAGGATGGCAAAGTGAACAAAGGTATATTTGATATACATGTTATTAATGTGTACTTTACTAGTGTTTATAGCAACCCCTCAGTATTTGATACTGGTTCAGTTGCTAAGAGTAGTAACTCGAAACAGGAGTTGCAAAATAAACAGAGACTAGTTTAAGGGCGAGGTGATGATGTGAGTTGGAAGTGATTCCAAGGTTGATAAGATCACCATCGCACACTCCCTTTACCTTCGGAATTAGTGCTGAACCTAAAATAAATGTTATTTGGTGTTTGCGTTGAGCATGAATATGATTAGATCATGTTTATTGCAATACGGTTATTCATTTAAGTCAAAGAATAATTGTTGTTCTATTTACATGAATAAAACCTTCTATGGTCATACACTCAATATAAATGGTTTATTGAATTTCGATCGTAGTGATACACATATTCATAATATTGAAGCCAAAGGATGCAAAGTTAAATAATGATAGTGCAACTTATAAGTGGCACTGCCGTTTAGGTCATATTGGTGTAATGCACATGAAGAAACTCCATGCTGATGGACTTTTGGAACCACTTGATTATGAATCACTTGATGCTTGCGAACCATGCCTCATGGGCAAGATGACTAAGACTCCGTTCTTCGGAGCAATGGAGCGAGCAACTAACTTTTTGGAAATAATACATACTGATGTATGCAATCTGATGAGTGTTGAGGCTCGCGGCGGGTATTGTTATTTTCTGACCTTCACAGATGATTTGAGCAGATATGGGTATATCTACTTGATGAAATATAAGTCTGAAACATTTGAAAAAGTTCAAAGAATTTCATAGTGAAGTGGAAAATCATCATAACAAGAAAATAAAGTTTCTACGATCTGATCGTGGAGGTGAATAGTTGAGTTATGAGTTTGGTTTTCATTTGAAACAATGTGGAATAGTTTCGCAACTCACGCCACCTAGAACACCACAGCGTAATGGTGGGTCCGGAGATCATAACCGTATTTTATTAGATATGGTGCGATCTATGATGTCTCTTACCGATTTACCACTACCATTTTGGGGTTATGCATTAGAGACAGCTACATTCACGTTAAATAGGGCACCGTTGAGACGACACCATATGAACTGTGGTTTGGCAAGAAACCTAAGCTGTCGTTTCTTAAAGTTTGGGGCTGTGATGCTTATGTGAAAAAGCTTCAACCTGACAAGCTCAAACCCAAATCGGAGAAATGTGTCTTCATAGGATACCCAAAGGAGACTGTTGGGTACACCTTCTATCACAGATCTGAAGGCAAGATATTCGTTGCTAAGAATGGATCCTTTCTAGAGAAGGAGTTTTCTCTCGAAAGAAGTGAGTGGGAGGAAAGTAGAACTTGATGAGGTAATTGTACCTTCTCACGAATTGGAAAGTTGTTCATCACAGAAATCAGTTCCAGTGATTCCTACACCAATTAGTGAGGAAGCTAATGATGATGACCATGAAACTTCAGATCAAGTTACTACCAAACCTTGTAGGTCATCCAGAGTAAGGTCCGCACCAGAGTGGTATGGTAATCCTGCTATGGAGGTCATGTTACTTGACCATGAAGAACCTACGAACTATGAGGAAGCGATGATGAGCCCAGATTTCGATAAATGGCTTGAGGCCATGAAATCTGAGATGGGATCCATGTATGAGAACAAAGTGTGGACTTTGGTTGACTTTCCTGATGATCGGCAAACTATAGAGAATAAATGGATCTTCAAGAGGAAGGTTGACGCTGATAGTAGTATTACTATCTACAAAGCTCGACTTGCCGAAAAAGGTTTTTGACAAGTTCAAGGTGTTGACTACGATGAGATTTTCTCACTCGTATCAATGCTTAAAGTCTGTCCAAATCATGTTAGCAACTGCCACATTTTATGAAATCTAGCAAATGGATGTTAAAACTGCATTCCTTAATGGATTTATTAAAGAAGGGTTGTATATGATGCAACCAGAAGGTTTTCTCAATCCTAAAGGTGCTAACAAAATGTGCAAGCTCCAGTGATCCATCTATGGACTGGTGCAAGCATCTCGGAGTTGGAATATACGCTTTGATGAGTTGATCAAAGCATATAGTTTTATACAGACTTGCGGTGAAGCCTGTATTTACAAGAAAGTGAGTGGGAGCACTACAGCCTTTCTGATAAGTATATGTGAATGACATATTGTTGATCGGAAATGATGTAGAATTTTCTAGAAAGCATAAAGGAGTATTTGAAAGAAGTTTTTCAAAGGAAGACCTCGGAGAAGGTGCTTACATATTGGGCATCAATATCTATAGAGATAGATCAAGACGCTTGATAAGTTTTTTCAATGAGTACATACCTTGACAAGATTTTGAAGTAGTTCAAAATGGAACAGTCAAAGAAGGAATTCTTGCCTGTATTGCAAGGTGTAAAGTTGAGTAAGACTCAAAACCCGACCACGGCAGAAAATAGAAAGAGAATGAAAGTCATTCCCTATGCCTCAGCCATATGTTCTATAAAGTATTCTATGCTGTCTACCAGACCTGTTGTGTGCCTTGCCATGAGTTTGGCAAGGGGGTACAATAGTGATCCAGGAGTGGATCACTAGACAGCGGTCAAAGCTATCCTTAGTTACCTAAGAGGACTATGGCAATATTTCTCGGTTATGGAGGTGATCAAAGAGTTCGTCGTAAAGAGTTACGTTGATGCAAGCTTTTACACCGATCCGGATGACTCTGAGTCTCAATCTGGATACATATTGAAAGTGGGAGCAATTAGCTAGAGTAGCTCCATGTAGAGCATTGTAGACATAGAAATTTGCAAAATACATACGGATCTGAATGTGGCAGACCCGTAGACTAAAACTTCTCTCACAAGCAAAACATGATCACACCTTATTACTCTTGGGTGTTAATCACATAATGATGTGAACTAGATTACTGAATCTAGTAAAACCTTTGAGTGTTGGTCACATAAATATGTGAAATCACATGGCGATGTGAACTAGATTATTGACTCTAGTAAACCTTTTGAGTGTTGGTCACATAAAGATGTGAACTATTGGTGTTAAATCACATGGCGATGTGTAGATTTATGACTCTAGTGCAAGTGGGAGACTGAAGTAAATATTCCCTAGAGGCAATAATAAAGTTATTATTTTATTTCCTTATATCATGATAAATGTTTATTATTCATGATAGAACTGTATTAACCGGAAACTTAGTACATGTGTGAATACATAGACAAACAGAGTGTCCCTAGTAAGCCTTTACTTGACTAGCTCGTTAATCAAAGATGGTTAAGTTTCCAAACCATAGACATGTGTTGTCATTTGATGAACGGGATCACATCATTAGAGAATGATGTGATGGACAAGACCCATTCGTTAGCTTAGCATAACGATCTTATAGTTTTATTGCTATTGCTTTCTTGATGACTTATACATGTTCCTCTGACTATGAGATTATGCAACTCCCGAATACCGGAGGAACACCTTGTGTGCTATCAAACGTCACAACATAATTGGGTGATTATAAAGATGCTCTACAGGTGTCTCCAATGGTGTTTGTTGGGTTGGCATAGATCGTGATTAGGATTTGTCACTCCATGTATCAGAGAGGTATCTCTGGGCCCTCTCGGTAATGCACATCACTATAAGCCTTGCAAGCAATGTGACTAATGAGTTAGTTACGGGATAATGCATTACGGAACGAGTAAAGAGACTTGCCGGTAACGATATTGAACTAGGTATGATGATATTGACGATCGAATCTCGGGCAAGTAACATACCGATGACAAAGGGAACAACGTATGTTGTTATGCGGTTTGACCGATAAAGATCTTCGTAGAATATGTAGGAGCCAATATGAGCATCCAGGTTCCGCTATTGGTTATTGACCGGAGATGTGTCTCGGTCATGTCTACATAGTTCTCGAACCCGTAGGGTCCGCACGCTTAACGTTCGATGATGATTTGTATTATGAGTTATGTGATTTGATGAACGAAGTTTGTTCGGAGTCCCAGATGAGATCACTGACATGATGAGGAGTCTCGAAATGGTTGAGACATAAAGATTGATATATTGGACGATGTTATTCGGACACCGGATGAGTTCCGAGAGGTACCGGATAATTATCGGAGTGCCGGAGGTTTATCGGAAACCCCTGGGGGAACTAATGGGCCTCGATGGGCCTTAGTGGGAAGAGAGGAAGACCCAAGAGGGGCTGGCCGCGCGCCCCCCTTGGGTCCGAATTGGACTAGGGGAAGGGGGCGGTGCCCCCATTTCCTTCCCTTCCCCCTCTTCCTTCCTTCTCCCCCTCTTCCTTAGGTGGAAACCTACTAGGACTTGGAGGACTTGGAGTCCTAGTAGGATTCCCCTCTCCTAGCGCGCCCTAGGAGGGTCGGCCGGCCTTCCCTCCCCTCGTTTATATACGGGGGCAGGGGGCACCCTAGAACACACAAGTTTTCTCTTAACCGTGTGCGGTGCCCCCTCCACAGTAACACACCTCGACCATATCGTCCTAGTGCTTAGGCGAAGCCCTGCGCTGGTAACTTCATCATCACCGTCGCCACGCCGTCGTGCTGACGGAACTCTCCCTCGGCCTCAACTGGATCTAGAGCTCGAGGGACGTCATCGAGCTGAACGTGTGCTGAACGCGGAGGTTCGACTACATCAACTGCGTAACTAAACGCTTCCGCTTTCGGTCTACGAGGGTACATGGATACACTCTCCCCGCTTGTTGCTATGCATCTCCTAGATAGATCTTGCGTGATCGTAGGAATTTTTTGAAATACTGCGTTCCCCAACAAAGCAGTGCCTAGAGGTACTCATAGTAGCCATTTATTGTTGGGAAACGTTGCATTTTTTGAAAAGGGGGAAGCGTTGCATGGAAAACAAAATTTTTTTATATGCACACGCAAGATCTATCCATTGAGGTGCATATCTACGAGAGGGGAGAGTGTGTCTACGTACCCTCTTAGACCATTAAGCAGAAGCGTTTATCAACGCGGTTGATGTACTCGTACTCCTTCATGATCCGCACGATCAAGTATCGAACGTACGACACCTCCGCGTTCAACACATGTTCGGCTCGATGACGTCCTCGCCTTCTTGATCTAGCAAGACGTGCGAAGTAGAAGATGAGTTCTGGCAGCACGACGGCATGGTGAAGGTGGTGATGCAACTATCTCCGCAGGGCTTCGCCGAGCACTACGAAAATATGACCGAGGATGAACTAGAGGGAGAGGGGCGCCGCACACGGCCTGGGGAACGTGGTGTCTCTTGCCCCTCTCCCTCCACACATATATAGGTGGGGGAGGGGAGGCATCCTAGGGTTCCCCCAAGGGGGCCGGCGCCACCCTTGGCCCCTGCCCTAGCCGCGCCCTCCTTGCCTTATTTGGCGCACGAGGGGAAGGCAGGAGAGGGTGGAACCCCCTTTCCTTTCTCCCATGTGGAGGGGAAGGCAGGAGGGGCTAGTGTCAGTGTCAAAACCGGCGGATCTCGGGTAGGGGGTCCCGAACTGTGCGTCTAAGGTCGATGGTAACAGGAGACGGGGGACACAATGTTTACCCATGTTCGGGCCTCTCTATGGAGGTAATACCCTACTTTCTGCTTGATTGATCTTGATGAATATGAGTGTTACAAGAGTTGATCTACCACGAGATCGTAATGGCTAAAACCCTAGAAGTCTAGCCTGTCTGACTATAACTATGATGATCTGCCTCTACGGTCCTAGCCCTCCGGTTTATATAGACACCGGAGGGATCTAGGGTTACATTAGGCCGGTTACAGAGAAAGGAATCTTCATATTCGGATGCCAAGCTTGCCTTCCACGCCAAGGAGAGTCCCATCCGGACACGGGTGGAGTCTTCGGTCTTTGTATCTTCATAGCCCATCAGTCCGGCCCATGTCTAATAGGTCGGACGCCCGAGGACCCCTTAGTCTAGGACTCCCTCAGCTAGCCCTCCCCCCTTTCCTTCCCTACGGCCGGTGACCAGGGAAATGGCACGCCAACCCCTTGTGTGCCTCCCCTTGGCCCATTAGGCCCATATACTCCCCGTAGGTCTCCCGGAACCTCTTCCGGCACTCCGATGAATACCCAGTACACCCCGAAATCTTTTCGGTGACCAAATAGCATCGTCCCATATATCAATCTTTACCTCTGGACCATTCCGGAGCTCCTCGTCATGTCCGTGATCTCATCCGGGACTCCGAACAACATTCAGTCATCAATCCACATAACTCATATAATACTATATCGTTAACGAATGTTAAGCGTGCGGACCCTATGGGTTCGAGAATGATGTAGACATGACCGAGACGCATCTCCGATCAATAACCAATTGCGAAACCTGGATGCACATATTGGTTCCTACATATTCTACGAAGATCTTTGTCGGTCGAACCTTTATGGCAACATGCACAATTCTCTTTGTCTGTCGGTATGTTATTTGCCCGAGATTCGGTCATCGGTATCTTCATACCTAGTTCAATCTCATTACCGGCAAGTCCCTTTACTCATTCCGTAATACATCATCTCGTAACTAACTCCTTAGTCACTTTGCTTGCAAGCTTCTTGTGATGTGTATTACCAAGAGGGCCTAGAGATACCTCTCCGATACACAGAGTGACAAATCCCAATCTCGAGCCATGACAACTCAACAAACACCTTCAGAGATACCTATAGAGCTTCTTTATGATCACCCAGTTATGTTGTGATGTTTGATAGCACACAAGGTATTCCTCTGATATCCGGGAGTTGCATGATCTCATGGTCGAAGGAACATGTATTAGACATTAAGAAAGCAATAACAATAAACTGAATGATCATATGCTAAGCTAACAGATGGGTCTTGTCCATCACATCATTCTCCTAATGATGTGATCCCATTTTCAAGTGACAACACATGTCTACGGTTAGGAAACCTTAACCATCTCTTGATCAATGAGCTAGTCTAGTAGAGGCTTACTAGGGACACATTATTTGTTTATGTATCCACACATGTATTTAAGTTTCCGGTCAATACAATACTAGCATGAATAATAAACCTTTATCATGAATAAGGAAATATAATAATAATAACTTTATTATTGCCTCTACGGCTCATTTCCATCAGTCTCCCACTTGCACTAGAGTCAATAATCTAGAGTACACAGTAATGAATCTAATACCCATGGAATTTTGGTGCTGATCATGTTTTGCCCGCAGAAGAGGTTTAGTCAACGGGTCTGCTACATTCAGATCCGTATGTATTTTGCAAATTTCTATGTGAAAGGGCATGTAGCCCCTAAGTGTGGTTTTGGTGATTAATGACAATCTCTATGGACTAATATTTTCACCGAGATATATTTGGAGGTATTGTCCATAGATGGTGCATCAAGGATATTAGATGGAATCAAGGATTAAGTCCATATATATGAAGATATATTTGCTTTAATCTTTGGTATTCATGGACAATTCCTACGGAGCATCAAGTGCATTGAATCCTATATGAAGAAATGTTCCATAGTGATGCATGAAGCATGTTGGATTTATGTGGGAAGAATGACAACGAAACATTCGAAGAAGTCCTCATGGTATCCCTCTCTGGATACCTCGTGCGCACGGGCCTCCTGACCCCCGTGCGCACGGGGTCGAGTGTCAACTCTCTGGATACCCCGTGCGCACAGGTCCCTGACCCCCGTGCACACGGGGCCTAGGTTTTGGCACTCGAGGTCCCATATCTAGTGATGTTTCAAGTTGGTCTTTGGGGATTTATGTTGAAGCCATCAAGATCCAAATATATTCAAGGTGGAGTTCGTCAGAGATTGACATATGTGGGCTTTTAAGGATCAAGCGCTTGAGAGTATAAACAAATAGAAGAATTCAAGTTATATTTTCAAGACAAGATCATGGTAAGCTCATGTGTTGGGTTTTCGGTTGATCAAGTCTTGAAGCAAGCAACTAGAGTGAAGAATTCATTATGCCTCTTAGGAGATTGCGATGGAGTTCTAGAAGAGCATGTGGTGACCAAGATGATATTCATAGTGGAACTTGATATGGTCATGAAAGAGTCTTTGGTGATATAGTCTAGGAGCAATGAAGGGAAATGAAGAGTTCATTGTGGATTTCAACAAACCAAGATGGGACATGAAGTAAAGATGTTGGTTGACCAAGATGAAGCTCGAAGATAATCTAGATGGTCAATTCTCAAAGCGCAATCTTTGTACCACGTGGGCTCAAGTGATCTAGTGGTACGGTAATTAATTGTAGATTGTGCTTTGCTGCCTAACCCATGCTATGTGTTTGTTATGTCTATGTGGGTTAGGTGTTTCTCATGGGCTTGCATCAAAAGGAAAGATTTCAAGTAGCCTATGTGTGGATGACATCATGTGGTGATGGTCATCGGGTTTGAGGAGTCCAAGTGCAAGATGAGAAGCCGGAGGTTATATGCTTTCAAGATTGTGGTTCACATCATGATAGTGTGCATGTGAAGATGGTCTTAAGTTAAGGCTTCCCTCATTGCAATATGAGGAAGCATTTCGAGTATCTTCACCAAGTGATTGTGGACAAGAAAAGGATTCCAACTTGAGGCAAGCATTAAAGTCATCATCAAGCTCAAGTTTAATGTGCAAGGCAAAGTTATACCTTAGCTAGGTTTTTCTAGTTTTTCCGGTCTCATGGTGCTTGGAGGGAGACCGGATTATAGGTTTGATAACCGTACTATCAAGAGGGACTTTCGGGCAAGTAGCTTGATCACATCGCATAAAGAGAGCTCAAACCTGTGCATAATTTGCATAATTCTTTCGTTTTGATCTTGGGTGGTTCTCTATGTGAGGACCTTGGGCTTTTCCATAGCTTTATAACGAGTCCAAGATCATTGAATTTGGAGTTCGTATGCCAAAGTTATCACTGTTTTAGTGGGCTGCTGCAGGCAGTTCTGGGTAACCCCTGGACACGGGGTTTTTGACCCCCGTGGGCACGGGGCCCCATGCGCATGGGCTTGTACCGTGCGCAGGGGATCCCGTGGGCACGGGGTCTAAACCCCCGTGGGCATGGGGTGTCCAGGAACTGCCCACTGAGCCCCAACGGCTAGTTTTGGGTTTTGGCTATTTAAGGGCTCCTTCCTCCCACCGGTTGGGGGGGTTGATAATACACTTTCTTAACATCATTTTGAGCATCATACCACCTCTACCAAACCCCTATCTCCCCTCTATGTGAAGGGGGATTTGTGGATGGATCTTGGAGTCATTTGTTGATTTCCTGCATTGCATCCCCTCTCTTCAATCTCCTACTTTCGAGAGTGCATCTTGTGAGATTGAGAGAGTGAGTTGAGCATTTGTTGCTTGACCTTGCATTGCATTTGTTGCATTGGTTTGAGCTCCCTGCATTGATTTGTTCGAGTGAGAGCCCGTGAGTTTATTACTCTTGGAGGCTTCTGCCTCCTAGACGGTATGGTAATATGTTGAAGAGGCCTAGGTGGCCAAGGTTCCTCCGGAAGCTTCCTTTTGTGGTGTGCTCCGGGGAAGGGTGTGAAGTGGCCTAGGTGGTAAAGTTTCTCCGGAAGCTTCCGTATTTGTGGTGTGCTCCGGAGAAGATTGTAAATGTGTGGTGGTCGCCTTCAAGACCAACCCCGAGTGAATCGAGGCTCATCCGTTGGGGGTGACTCGAAAGGGAGAATACGGTGAGTCACTTGGTGACGCCCCGGAGCTTTGGCTTCGGCACCTCTCTAACGGAGATTAGCACTCTCACGAGTGTGAACTTCAGGATAAATCCACGTCCCCGACTCACTTGTGGTTATCTCATACCCACACCATTTACTTTCCGCAATTCATACTTGCTCTTATTGATATATCTTGTGCTAGGTGAATTGCTTAGTTGTTCCTACATTTCCATATCTTGTGATATAGTTTGTGCTTGCTAGTTTGCTTAAGTGCCTATCTTGTTTAGCATAGGTTGTTGGTGCACTTAGTTGAGCCTAGCATATTTAGGATTTGTGCTTGAAAAGTATCCGCTAGTTTAATTCCGCATTAGGATAAAGCCAAATCCGTAAAAGTTTTAAAACGCATATTCGCCCCCCTCTAGTCGTTATCTAGATCCTTTCACTATGTCTCCATCCTGACTTTTTCACGAATGGAGTTGAAGCGTCTCTTGATGTGTTTGCTTCTCTTGTGAAACTTGGATTCCTTCGCTAAGGCAATTGCTCCAGTGTTGTCACGAAAGATTTTCATTGGACCCGATGCACTGGGTATTACAGCCAGATCGGATATGAACTCCTTCATCTAGACTCCTTCATGTGCTTCTTCCGAAGCAGCTATGTACTTCGCTTCACACGTAGATCCCGCCACGACACTCTGCTTGGAACTGGAACAACTGACAGCTCCACCATTCAATATAAATACGTATCTGGTTTGTGACTTAGAGTCATCCGGATCGGTGCCAAAGCTAGCATCGACGTAACCTTTTACGATGAGCTCTTCGTCACCTCCATAAATGAGAAACATATCCTAGGTCCTTTTCAGGTACTTTAGGATGTTCTTGACCACTGTCCAGTGATCCACTCCTGAATTACTTTGCTACCTCCCTGCCAAACTTATGGCAAGGCACATATCAGGTCTGGTACAAAGCATGGCATACATAATAGAACCTATGGCTGAGGCATAGGGAATGACTTTCATTTTCTCCCTATCTTCTGTCGTGGTCGGACTTTGAGCCTGACTGAATTTCACACCTTGCAACACACGTAAGAACCCTTTCTTAGTCTGGTCCATTGTGAACTTCTTCAGAACTTTGCCAAGGTATGTGCTTTGTGAAAGTCCTATTAAGCGTCTTGATCTATCCCTATGGATCTTGATTCCCAATATATAAGCAGCTTCACCGAGGTCTTTCATTGAAAAATTCTTATTCAAGTATCCTTTTATGCTATCCAAAAATCCTGTATCATTTCCAATCAACAATATGTCATCCACATATACTATCAGAAATGCTACAGAGTTCCCACTAACTTTCTTGTAAATGCAGGCTTCACCATAAGTTTGTATAAAACCATATGCTTTGATCACATAATCAAAGCGTATATTCCAACTCCGAGATGCGATCCCTGGAGCTTGCACACTTTGTCAGCACCTTTATGATCGACAAAACCTTCTGGTTGCATCATATACAACTCTTCTTTAAGAAATCCATTAAGGAATGCAGTTTTGACGTCCATTTGCCAGTTTTCATAATCATAAAATGCGGCAATTGCTAACATGATTCGGACAGGCTTCAGCATCGCTACGGGTGAGAAAGTCTCATCGTAGTCAACACCTTGAACTTGTCGAAAACCTTTTGCGACAAGTCGAGCTTTGTAGACAGTGACATTACTATCAATGTTCGTCTTCTTCTTGAAGATCCATTTATACTCAATGGCTTGCCGATCATCAGGCAAGTCCACCAAAGTCCATATTTTGTTCTCATACATGGATCCTATCTCAGATTTCATGGCCTCAAGCCATTTATCGGAATCTGGGATCATCATAGCTTCTTCATAGTTCGTAGGTTTCTGTGGTCTAATAACATGACTTCCAGGACAGGATTACCGTATCACTCTGGTGCGGAACGTGTTGTGGTTGACCTACGAGGTTCAGTAGTAACTTGATCCAAAGTTTCATGACCATCATCATTAGCTTCCTCTCTAGTTGATGTATGCATCATGGGAACGGTTTTCTCTGATGTGCTACTTTCCAATTCGAGAGAAGGTACAACTAGCTCATCAAGTTCTACTTTCCTCCCACTCACTTCTTTCGAGAAAAACTATTTCTCTAGAAAGGGCCCATTCTTGGCAACAAAGATCTTGCCTTTGGATCTGTGGTGGAAGGTGTACCCAATTGTTTCCTTAGGTATCCTATGAAGGCGGACTTCTCCGATTTGGGTTCGAGTTTATCAGGCTAAAGCCTTTTGACATAAGTGTCGCATCCCCAAACTTTAAGAAATGATAGCTTAGGATTCTTGCCAAACCACAGTTCATATGGTGTCGTCTCAACGGATTTAGATGGTGCCCTATTTAACGTGAATGAGGGTGTCTCTAATGTATAACCCCAAAATGATAAAGGCAAATCGGTCAGAGACATCATAGATCGCACCATATCTAATAAAGTACGGTTACGACGTTCGGACACACCATTACGTTGTGATGTTCCAGGTGGCGTGAGTTGTGAAACAATTCCACATTGTTTTAATGAAGGCCAAACTCGTAACTCAAATATTCGCCTCCACGATCAGATCATAGATACTTTATTTTCTTGTTACGATGATTTTCCACTTCACTCTGAAATTCTTTGAACTTTTCAAATGTTCCAGACTTGTGTTCCATCAAGTAGATATAACCATACCTACTCAAATCATTTGTGAAGGTTAGAAAATAATGATACCCGCCGCGTGCGTCAACACTCATCGGACCGCATACATCTGTATGTATAATTTCCAATAAGTCATTAGCTCGCTCCATTGTTCCGGAGAATGGAGTTTTAGTCATCTTGCCCATGAGGCATGGTTCGCAAGTATCAAATGTTTCATAATAAAGTGATTCCAAAAGTCCATCCGCATGGAGTTTCTTCATGCGCTTTACACCAATATGACCTAAACGGCAGTGCCACAAGATGTTGCACTATCATTATCAACTTTGCATCTTTTGGCATCAATATTATGAATATGTGTATAACTACGATCGAGATTCAACAAGAATAGACCATTCATCAAAGGTGCATGACCATAAAAGATATAACTTATATAAATAGAACAACCTTTATTCTCCGACTTAAATGAATAACCTTCTCGCAATAAACAAGATTCAGATATAGTGTTCATGCTCAATGCTGGCACTAAATAACAATTATTGAGGTCAAAAACTAATCCCGAAGGGAGATGTTGAGGTAGCATGCCAACGACTATCACATCCCTTGGAACCATTCCCGGCGCGCATCGTCACCTCGTCCTTAGCCAATCTTCGTTTATTCCGCAGTTCCTGTTTCGAGTTACAAATATGAGCAACCAAACCAGTATCAAATACCCAGGCGCTACTACGAGCATTATTAATATACACATCACTAACATGTATATCAAATATACCTTTGTTCACTTTGCCATCCTTCTTATCCGCCAAGTATTTGGGGCACTTCCGCTTCCAGTGACCATTCCCTTTGCAGTAGAAGCACTCAGTTTTAGGCTTGGGTCCAGCTTTGGGCTTCTTCACGGGAGCGACAACTTGCTTGCCATTCTTCTTGAAGTTCCCTTTCTTTCCCTTGCCCTTTTTCTTGAAACTAGTGGTCTTGTTAACCATCAACACTTGATGCTCCTTCTTGATTTCTACCTCCGCGGCCTTAAGCATTGCGAGGAGCTCGGGAATCATTTTCGTCAACCCTTGCATATTATAGTTCATCACGAAGCCTTTGTGGCTTGGTGGCAGTGATTTAAGAACTCTGTTAATAACACTCTCAACTGGAAGATCAATTCCCATCTGAGTCAAGTGGTTATGATACCCAGACATTTTGAGTATGTGTTCACTGACAGAACTGTTGTCCTCCATCTTGCAGCTATAGAACTTGTTGGAGACTTCATATCTCTCAATTCGGGCTTTAGCTTGAAATATCAACTTCAGCTCTTGGAACATCTGATATGCTCCGTAGTGTTCAAAACGTCTTTTAAGTCCCGGTTCTAAGCCGTAAAGCATGGCACACTAAACTATTGAGTAGTCATCAGATCGAGACTGCCAGACATTCATAACTTCTGCAATAGCTCCTGCAGCAGGTTTGTCATCCAGCGGTGCATCAAGGACATAATTCTTCTGTGCAGCAATGAGGATAATTCTCAAGTTACGGACTCAGTCCGTGTAGTTGTTACCATCATCTTTCAACTTAGCTTTCTCTAGGAACACATTAAAATTTAGGGGAACGGTAGCACGAGCCATTGATCTACAACATAGATATGCAAAAACTATTAAGACTAAGTTCATGATAAATTAATTTCAATTAATCAAATTACTAATGAACTCCCACTTAAATTAACACCCCTCAAGTTATCTAAGTGTTACATGATCCAAATCAACTAACCCATGTCAGATCATCACGTGAGATGGGGTAGTCATCAATGGTGAACATCTCTATGTTGATCATATCTACTGTATGACTCACGTTCGACCTTTCGGTCTCCAGTGTTCCGAGACCATGTCTGTACATGCTAGGATCGTCAAGTTTAACCCAAGTATTCTGCATGTGCAAAACTGTCTTACACCCGTTGTATGTGAACGTAGAGTCTATCACACCCGATCATCATGAGGTGCTTCGAAACGACGAACTTTGGCAATAGTGCATACTCGGGGAGAACAATTTTATCTTGAAATTTAGTGCAGGGATCATCTTATAATGGTACCGTCGTTCTAAGAAAAATAAGATGCGTAAAGGATAAACATCACATGCAATCAAAATATGTGACATGATATGGCCATCATCATCTTTGTGCTTTTGATCTCCATCTCCAAAGCATCGTCATCATCTCCATCCTCACCCGCTCGACACCTTGATCTCCATCATTGCGTCGTGGTCGTCTCGCCAACTATTGCTTCTACAACTATTGCTAACGCATATCGATAAAGTAAATCAATTACATGGTGCTTGTATTTCATACAATAATTAAGAGACAACCCTAAGGCTCCTGCCGGTTGTCGATATTACAGAACATGACCATCTCATACAACAACGTATATCACATCACATCTTGACCACATCACATCACAACATACCCTGCAAAAACAAGTTAGACGTCCTCTACTTTGTTGTTGCAATTTTTACGTGGCTGCTACGGGAAACTAGCAAGAACCGTTCTTACCTACGCAAAACCACAACGGTGATTATCTAGTTTGTTGTTTTATCCTTCTTCAAGGACCGGCTGTAGTCAAATTCGATTCAACTAAAGTAGGAGAAACAGACACCCACCAGCCACCTTTATGCAAAACAAGTTGCATGTCAGTCGGTGGAACCGGTCTCATGTGCGTGGACATGTAAGGTTGGCCCGGGCCACTTCATCCCACAATACCAACAACAACAACAAAGCCTTTAGTCCCAAACAAGTTGGGGTACGCTAGAGGTGAAACCCATAAGATCTCGCGACCAACTCATGGCTCTAGCACATGGATATCAAGATTCCATGCCCCCTGTCCACAACTAGTTCTTTGGTGATACACCAATCCTTCAGGTCTCTCTTAACGGACTCCTCCCATGTCAAATTCGGTCTACCCCGACCTCTCTTGACATTCTCCGCACATTGTAGCCGTCCGCTATGCACTAGAGCTTCTGGGGGCCTGCGCTGAATATGCCCAAACCATCTCAGACGATGTTGGACAAGTTTCTCTTCAATTGGTGCTACCCCAACTCTAGCTCGTATATCATCATTCCGGACTCTATCCTTCCTCGTGTGGCCACACATCCATCTCAACATACGCATCTCCGCGACACCTAACTGTTGAACATGTCGCCTTTTAGTCGGCCAACACTTAGCGCCATACAACATTGCGGGTCAAACAACCATCCTGCAGAACTTGCCTTTTAGCTTTTGTGGCTCTCTCTTGTCACAGAGAATGACAGAAGCTTGACGCCACTTCATCCATCCGGCTTTGATTCGATAGTTCACATCTTCATCAATACCCCCATCCTCCTGCAACATTGACCCCAAATATCGAAAGGTGTCCTTCTTCGGTACCACCTGCCCATCAAGGCTAAACTCCTCCTCCTCACACCTAGTAGTACTGGAACCGCACATCATGTACTCGGTTTTAGTTCTACTAGCCTAAACCCTTTCGATTCCAAGGTTTGTCTCCATAACTCTAACTTCCTATTTACCCCCGCCCGACTATCGTCAACTAGCACCACATCATCCGCAAAGAGCATACACCATGGGATATCTCCTTGTATATCCCTTGTGACCTCATCCATTACCAAGGCAAAAAGATAAGGGCTCAAGGCTGACCCGTGATGTAGTCTTATCTTAATCGGGGAAGTCCTCAGTGTCGACATCACTTGTTCGAACACTTGTCACAACACTATCGTACATGTCCTTGATGAGGGTAATGTACTTTGCTGGGACTTTGTGTTTCTCCAAGGCCCACCACATGACATTCCTCGGTATCTGATAACCCACAAGTATAGGGGATCGCAATAGTTTTCGAGGGTAGAGTATTCAACCCAAATTTATAGATTCGACGCAAGGGGAGCCAAAGAATATTTGAAGGTATTAGCAGCTGAGTTGTCAATTCAACCACACCTGGAGATTAATTATCTGCAGCAAAGTGATCAGTAGCAAAGTAGTTTGATAGTTTTGATAAGGGATTTTTACATCTGTGCCCCTGGTTCCTTAGCTCTACTCATTCATCCCCGCGCTCTTAAATTTTGCTCAATTTTCCCCACTCCCTTGCCAGAAACCCTCATATCTGGGCACAATGGACATTGCCGTCGGGTCAAAGGCTTGACCGTTAACTCTGACTAGTGGGGCGACGCTGGACTGTGCCGCGTTGGGTGGTGTCGCTGCTCGACCATTGGGCCGTGGTTTCGTTGGGCCGTCCCTTGCATTAAACGCATGCGCGCGCCGCCAGGACAGAAGCCTGCTGTGCATGCACCCAGCAAACCCTGCCTGCATGCGTCGATTGAGCCTGCATGCGCCGATGCCACGATCCCATGTTGCACCGACCGAGCCTGCATGCGCCGACCGATCCTGCATGCGCCAATGCGTCCGCCATGATGCACTGACCGAGCAGCTTTCTTGCACGCCAGCCGCCACGGATGCAGCGACGGTCACTGCCACTGGTTTCTCTCTTCTAGCTAGGTGGCTACATATTTGTGGCTTGTGTAAAAAAAGAGCCACTCCCTTGCTTAGTTGTACTCATTCATCCCTACTAACAAAGCTTGCTGATACGTCTCCAACGTATCTATAATTTCTGATTGTTCCATGCTATTATATTATCTGTTTTGGATGTTTAATGGGCTTTACTAAGCACTTTTATATTATTTTTGGGACTAACCTATTAACCGAAGGCCCAGTGCAAATTGTTGTTTTTTGCCTATTTCAGTGTTTCGCAGAAAAGGAATATCAAACGGAGTCCAAACGGAATGAAACCTTCAGGAGAGTTATTTTTGGAACAAACGTGATCCAGGGGACTTGGAGTGGACGTCAAGAAAGAAGCGAGGAGGCCACGAGGCAGGGAGGCGCACCTGCCCCCTGGGCGCGCCCCCACCCTCGTGGGCCCCTCGCGGCTCCACCGACCTACTTCTTCCTCCTATATATATCCATATACCCCGAAAACATCCAGGAGCACCAGGAAACCCTATTTCCACCGCCGCAACCTTCTGTACCCGTGAGATCCCATCTTGCGGCCTTTTTCGACGCTTCGTCGGAGGGGGCATCGATCATGGAGGGCTTCTACATCAACACCATAGCCTCTCCGATGATGTGTGAGTAGTTTACCACAGACCTTCGGGTCCATAGTTATTAGCTAGATGGCTTCTTCTCTCTCTTTGGATCTCAATACAAAGTTCTCCTCGATCTTCTTGGAGATCTATTAGATGTAACTCTTTTTGCGGGTGTTTGTCGAGATCCGATGAATTGTGGGTTTATGATCAAGATTATCTATGCACAATATTTGAATCTCCTCTGAATATTTTTATGTATGATTGGTTATCTTTGCAAGTCTCTTCGAATTATCAGTTTGGTTTGGCCTACTAGATTGATCTTTCTTGCAATGGGAGAAGTGCTTAGCTTTGGGTTCAATCATGCGGTGCTCGATCCCAGTGACAGAAGGGGAAACGACACGTATTGTATTGTTGCCATCGAGGATAAAAAGATGGGGTTTATATCATATTGCTTGAGTTTATCCCTCTACATCATGTCATCTTGCCTAATGCGTTACTTTGTTCTTATGAACTTAATACTCTAGATGCATGCTGGATAGCGGTCGATGTGTGGAGTAATAGTAGTAGATGCAGAATCATTTCGGTCTACTTGTCGCGGACGTGATGCCTATATACATGATCATGCCTAGATATTCTCATAACTATGCACTATTCTATCAATTGCTCGACAGTAATTTGTTCACCCACCGTAATACTTATGCTATCTTGAGAGAAGCCACTAATGAAACCTATGGCTCCCGGGTCTATTCTCCATCATATAAGTTTCCAATCTATTTTTACTTTGCAATCTTTACTTTCAATCTTTATCATAAAAATACCAAAAATATTATCTTATCATCTCTATCAGATCTCACTTATGCAAGTGGCCGTGAAGGGATCGACAACCCCTTTATCGCGTTGGTTGCAAGGTTCTTATTTGTTTGTGTAGGTACGAGGCGACTTGTGTGTAGTCTCCTATTGGATTGATACCTTGGTTCTCAAAAACTGAGGGAAACACTTACGCTACTTTGCTGCATCACCCTTTCCTCTTCAATGGAAAAACCAACGCAAGCTCAAGAGGTAGCAAGAAGGATTTCTGGCGCCGTTGCCGGGGAGGTCTATGCCAAGTCAAGTCAAGTCAAGACATACGAAGTACCCATCAAAAACTCTTATCCCTCGCATTACATTATTTGCCATTTGCCTCTCGTTTTCCTCTCCCCCACTTCACCCTTGCTGTTTTATTTGCCCTCTTTTGCCGTTCGCTTTTCCTTCGCTTGCTTCTTGTGTGTGCTTGTGTGTTGGATCTTTCGTCACGATGGCTCAAGACAATACTAAATTGTGTGACTTTTCCAATACCAACAACAATGATTTTCTTAGCACTCCGATTGCTCCTATTACCGATGCTGAATCTTGTGAAATTAATGCTGCCTTGTTGAACCTTATCATGAAAGATCAATTCGCCGGCCTTCCTAGTGAAGACGCCGCTACCCATCTAAACAACTTTGTTGATTTGTGTGATATGCAAAAGAAGAAAGATGTGGATAATGATATTGTTCAATTGAAGCTATTTCCTTTTTCGCTTAGAGATCGTGCTAAAACTTGGTTTTCGTCTTTGCCTAAAAATAGTATTGATTCATGGAATAAGTGCAAAGATGCTTTTATCTCTAAGTATTTTCCTCCCGCTAAGATCATTTCTCTTAGAAACGATATTATGAATTTTAAGCAACTTGATCATGAACGTGTTGCACAAGCTTGAGAGAGAATGAAACTAATGATACGTAATTGCCCTATGCATGGTTTGAATTTATGGATGATTATACAGAATTTTTATGCTGGATTGAATTTTGCTCCTAGAAATCTTTTAGATTCGGCCGCGGGAGGCACTTTTATGGAAATCACCTTAGGAGAAGCTACTAAACTCCTAGATAATATTATGGTTAATTAGTCTCAATGGCACACCGAAAGATCTACTAGTAAAAAGGTTCACGAGATAGAAGAGATTAATGTTTTGAGTGGAAAGATGGATGAACTTATGAAATTGTTTGCTAATAGGAGTGTTTCTTCTGATCCTAATGATATGCCTTTGTCTACTTTGATTGAGAATAATAATGTATCTATGGATGTGAATTTTATAGAGGAAACTTTAATCCTAGGCCGTATCCTAGTAATTCCTCTAATAATTATGGTAATTCCTACAACAACTCTTATGGAAATCTTAATAAGATGCCCTCTTATTTTGAGACTAGTGTTAAAGAATTTATGATTTCTCAAAAGAATTTCAATGCTTTGTTTGAAGAAAAATTGCTTAAGGTTGATGAGTTGGCTAGGAACATGGATAGAATTTCTCTTGATGTTAATTCTTTGAAACTTAGATCTATTCCACCTAAGCATGATATCAATGAGTCTCTCAAAGCCATGAGAATTTCCACTGATGAGTGCAAAGAAAGAACCGCTAGGATGCATGCTAAAAGAGATTTCTTTGTGAAAGCGTGTTCTTCTAGTTTTCATGATAATAAGGATGAAGATCTAAAAGTGATTGATGTGTCTCCTATTAAATCTTTGTTTTGCAATATGAATCTTGATAATGATGGGACTGGAGATGAGTCAACTTTAGTTAAAAGGCGTCCCAATGATTCGGAGTTTTTAGATCTTGATGCAAAAATTGGTAAAAGTGGGATTGAAGAGGTCAAAACTTTACATAGCAATGAACCCACTATTTTGGATTTCAAGGAATTTAATTATTATAATTGTTCTTTAATAGATTGTATTTCCTTGTTGCAATCCGTGCTAAATTCTCCGCATGCTTATAGTCAAAATAAGGCTTTTACCAAACATATCGTTGATGCTTTAATGCAATCCTATGAAGAAAAGCTTGAATTAGAAGTTTCTATCCCTAGAAAACTTTATGATGAGTGGGAACCTACTATTAAAATTAAAATTAAAGATCATGAATGCTATGCTTTTTGTGATTTGGGTGCTAGTGTTTCCATGATTCCGAAAACTTTGTGTGATGTGTTAGGTTTCCGTGAATTTGATGATTGTTCTTTAAACTTGCACCTTGCGGATTCCACCATTAAGAAACCTATGGGAAGAATTAATGATGTTCTTATTGTTGCAAACAGGAATTATGTGCCCATAGATTTCATTGTTCTTGATATAGATTGCAATCCTTCATGTCCTATTATTCTTGGTAGACCTTTCCTTAGAACGATTGATGCAATTATTGATATAAAAGAAGGGAATATTAGATTCAATTTCCCTTAAGGAAAGGCATGGAACACTTTCCTAGAAAGAAAATTAAATTACCTTATGAATCTATTATGAGAGCCACTTATGGATTGCATGCCAAAGATGATAATACCTAGATCTATTCTTGCCTTTATGCCTAGCTAGGGGCGTTAAACGATAGCGCTTGTTGGGAGGCAACCCAATTTTCTTTTTGTTCCTTGCTTTTTGGTTCTGTTTAGTAATAAATCTTTGATCTAGCCTCTGGTTAAATGTGGTTTTATGTTTTAATTAGTGTTTGTGCCAAGTAAAACCTATAGGATCTTCTTGGATGATAGTTATTTGATCTTGCTGAAAAAGTCAGAAACTTTCTGCTCACGAAAACAATTGTTAAAAATCACCAGAACGTGATTAAATACTGATTCCAATTGCAGTAGATCAATAAACAAATTATCTAGATCGTCCTATTTTAGTAGATGTTTCTCAGTTACAGAAGTTTGCGTTAGATACAGATTACTACAGACTGTTCTGTTTTTGACAGATTCTTTTTTTGTGTGTTGTTTGCTTATTTTGATGAATCTATGGCTAGTATCGGAGGTTATGAACCATAGAGAAGTTGGAATACAGTAGGTTTAACACCAATATAAATAAAGAATGAGTTCATTACAGTATCTTAAAGTGGTGGTTTGTTTTATTTCGCTAACGGAGCGCATGAGATTTTCTGTTGAGTTTTATGTTGTGAAATTTTCAAGTTTTTGGGTAAAGATTTGATGGATTATGGAACAAGGAGTGGCAAGAGCCTAAGCTTGGGGATGCCCAAGTCACCCCAAGGTAAAATCCAAGGACAACCAAAAGCCTAAGCTTGGGGATGCCCTGGAAGGCATCCCCTCTTTTGTCTTCGTCCATCGGTAACTTTACTTGATGCTATATTTTTATTCACCACATGATATGTGTTTTGCTTGGAGCGTCTTGTATGATTTGAGTCTTTGATTTTTAGTTTACCACAATCATCCTTGCTGTACACACCTTTTGGGAGAGACACACATGAATCGGAATTTATTAGAATACTCTATGTGCTTCACTTATATCTTTTGAGCTAGAAAATTTTGCCCTAGTGCTTCACTTATATCTTTTAGAGCACGGCGGTGGTTTTATTTTATAGAAATAATTGATCTCTCATGCTTCACTTATATTATTTTGACAGTCTTCTAGAACAGCATGGTAATTTGCTTTGGTTAAAATTTTAGTCCTAAAGTGATGAGCATCCAAGATAGGTATAATAGAAACTATCATATAAAAAGTGCATTGAATATTATGAGAAGTTTGATACTTGATAGTTGTTTTGAGATATGAAGATGGTGATATTAGAGTCATGCTAGTTGAGTAGTTGTGGATTTGAGAAATACTTGTTCTAAAGTTTGTGATTCCCGTAGCATGCAAGTATGGTGAACCGTTATGTGATGAAGTCGGAGCATGATTTATTTATTGATTGTCTTCCTTATGAGTGGCGGTCGGGGACGAGCGATGGTCTTTTCCTACCAATCTATCCCCCTAGGAGCATCGCGTAGTACTTTGTTTCGATAACTAATGGATTTTTATAATAAGTATGTGAGTTCTTTATGACTAATGTTGAGTCCATGGATTATACGCACTCTCACCCTTCCACCATTGCTAGCCTCTCTAATACCGCACACCTTTCGCCGGTATCATACACCCACTATATACCTTCCTCAAAACAGCCACCATACCTACCTATTATGGCATTTCCATAGCCATTCCGAGATATATTGCCATGCAACTTACCACCATTCTGTTTATTATGACACGCTTCATCATTGTCATATTGCTTTGCATGATCATGTAGTTGACATCGTATTCGTGGAAAAGCCACCATTCATAACTCTTTCATACATGTCACTCTTGATTCATTGCATATCCCGGTACCCCGCCGGAGGCATTCACATAGAGTCATATTTTGTTCTAAGTATTGAGTTGTAATTTTTTAGTTGTAAGTAAATAAAAGTGTGATGATCATCATTATTAGAGCATTGTCCCATGTGAGGAAAGGATGATGGAGACTATGATTCCTCCACAAGTCGGGATGAGACTCCGGACTAAAAAGAAAAAGAAAAGAGGCCATAAAAAAAGAGAAGGCCCAAACGAAAAAAGAAGAAAAAAAGAGAAAAAAATGAGAGAAAACGAGAGAAGGGACAATGTTACTATCCTTTTACCACACTTGTGCTTCAAAGTAGCACCATGATCTTCATGATAGAGAGTCTCTTTGTCACTTTCATATACTAGTGGGAATTTTACATTATAGAACTTGGCTTGTATATTCCAATGATGGGCTTCCTCAAAATGCCCTAGGTCTTCGTGAGCAAGAAAGTTGGATGCACACCCACTTAGTTTCTTTTGTTGAGCTTTCATACACTTATAGCTCTAGTGCATCCGTTGCATGGAAATCCCTACTCACTCACACTGATATCTATTAATGGGCATCTCCATAGCCCGTTGATACGCCTAGTTGATGTGAGATTATCTTCTCCTTTTTGTCTTCTCCACAACCACCATTCTATTCCACATATAGTGCTATGTCCATGGCTCACGCTCATGTATTGCGTGAAGATTGAAAAAGTTTGAGAACATTAAAAGTATGAAACAATTGCTTGGCTTGTCATTGGGGTTGTGCATGATTTAAATATTTTGTGTGGTGAAGATAGAGCATAGCCAGACTATATGATTTTCTAGGGATAACTTTCTTTGGCCATGTTATTTTGAGAAGACATGATTGCTTTGTTAGTATGCTTGAAGTATTATTATTTTCATGTCAATATTAAACTTTTATATTGAATCTTTCGGATCTGAACATTCATGCCACAATAAAGAAAATTACATTCAGAATTATGCTAGGTAGCATTCTACATCAAAAATTCTATTTTTATCATTTACCTACTCGAGGACGAGCTGGAATTAAGCTTGGGGATGCTTGACACGTCTCCAACGTATCTATAATTTTTGATTGTTCCATGCTATTATATTATCTGTTTTGGATGTTTAATGGGCTTTACTAAGCACTTTTATATTATTTTTGGGACTAACCTATTAACCGAAGGCCCAGTGCAAATTGCTGTTTTTTGCCTATTTCAGTGTTTCGCAGAAAAGGAATATCAAACGGAGTCCAAACGGAATGAAACCTTCAGGAGAGTTATTTTTTGGAACAAACGTGATCCAGGGGACTTGGAGTGGACGTCAAGAAAGAAGCGAGGAGGCCACGAGGCAGGGAGGCACGCCTGCCCCCTGGGCGCGCCCCCACCCTCGTGGGCCCCTCGCAGCTCCACCGACCTACTTCTTCCTCCTATATGTATCCATATACCCCGAGAACATCCAGGAGCACCATGAAACCCTATTTCCACTGTCGCAACCTTCTGTACTAGTGAGATCCCATCTTGGGGCCTTTTCTGGCGCTCCGCCAGAGTGGGCATCGATCACGGAGAGCTTCTACATCAACACGATATCCTATCCGATGATGTGTGAGTAGTTTACCACAGACCTTTGGGTCCATAGTTATTAGCTAGATGGCTACTTCTCCCTCTTTGGATCTCAATACAAAGTTCTCCTCGATCTTCTTGGAGATCTATTCGATGTAACTCTTTTTGCGGGTGTTTGTCGAGATCCGATGAATTGTGGATTTATGATCAAGATTATCTATGAACAATATTTGAATCTCCTCTGAATTCTTTTATGTATGATTGGTTATCTTTGCAAGTCTCTTCGAATTATCAGTTTGGTTTGGCCTACTAGATTGATCTTTCTTGCAATGGGAGAAGTGCTTAGCTTTGGGTTCAATCATGCGGTGCTCGATCCCAGTGACAGAAAGGGAAACGACACGTATTGTATTGTTGCCATCGAGGATAAAAAGATGGGGTTTATATCATATTGCTTGAGTTTATCTTTCTACATCATGTCATCTTGCCTAATGTGTTACTCTGTTCTTATGAACTTAATACTCTAGATGCATGCTGTATAGCGGTCGATGTGTGGAGTAATAGTAGTAGATGCATAATCGTTTCGGTCTACTTGTCGCGGACGTGATGCCTATATACATGACCATGCCTAGATATTCTCATAACTATGCACTATTCTATCAATTGCTCGACAGTAATTTGTTCACCCACCGTAATACTTATGCTATCTTGAGAGAAGCCACTAGTGAAACCTATGGCTCCCGGGTCTATTCTCCATCATATAAGTTTCCAATCTATTTTTACTTTGCAATCTTTACTTTCAATCTTTATCATAAAAATACCAAAAATATTATCTTATCATCTTTATCAGATCTCACTTATGTAAGTGGCCGTGAAGGGATTGACAACCCCTTTATCGCGTTGGTTGCAAGGTTCTTATTTGTTTGTGTAGGTACGAGGCGACTTGTGTGTAGTCTCCTACTGGATTGATACCTTGGTTCTCAAAAACTGAGGGAAATACTTACGCTACTTTGCTGCACCACCCTTTCCTCTTCAAGGGAAAAACCAATGCAAGCTCAAGAGGTAGCACTTGCTTGCATGCACTAGCTAGGTGGTTACTAACAAGGGAACCCTACTAACAAGCCGATCTCTCTAAGAAAATAATCAACAAATATGCAGTCCCAATATGTAGATAGGGCCAACAAGCCCATAACACGATCACATAGCTCAAACTAGGAAGAACTTAATAATAGAATAGATAGAAAACTTAATAATAACATTTAAGAAAAGGGCCAACAAGCCCATAGCAACTCCAACATAGTTCAATTACTACTTAACATAACATAGACTAAAAAAAGATAGAGGGTTTAGAACCCTAGCCGCCGCCTTCTCCACCTCGCTCCTCCTCCGGGCGCCCTTTTCACTGCTCCTCCGGGGCGTTGTCGATGGGGTACAGAAGAGTGTGCATGCGCGTCGCGGTGGGGAAGATGTTGTTGTACTCCGTTAACCTATTGTGGGTGGTGAAAGCGATGAACTCGGAGCTACACCAAAACACCCGGCCGAGGAGGTAGAAGGCGTCGAATGTGTTGGTGAACTGGGCAAGGAGAGCAACCACCACCCGGTTTTGGATGACCTCCTCGACACGGAACATCGTTGGAGATCCCCTTGGGAGGTGGTGGTAGCCGGACGCGAGGAAGAACTCGATGAAGTTCCTTGCGGTCCTCAGCCTTGATATCGCCCAGACACGTAGTGTGCGATCAACGTACACGCCGGTAGGGTAGAGCCTCTCCGGCACGGTGGGTGGGAAGCAGTAGGTTGGTCCGGTGTACTGCATGGCTGAGGGATGTGCAGAAGACGGAGAAGGGGTCGAAGAGCAAGAAGGGCAGATGGATGAGGGATGGCAGATGCAGAGGGTGGCTTAAATAGTCGTAGTGCTACGTGTTATTTGGCCGTGGCAATAACGGGGTCAAATGTGAAGTTAGAAGCCCGTTTTCAAACCCACCGCAGCATCGGGAGTGTACATGCGTGGGAAACGGTGGTTTGAAAAGAAGAAGAAAAAGAAGCTAATTGCACGCGTGGGAATCCTCTTGGGGAACGTAGTAATTTCAAAAATTTCCTACGCACACGCAAGATCACGGTGATGCATAGCAACGAGAGGGGAGAGTGTTGTCCACGTACCCTCGTAGACCGAAAGCGGAAGCGTTAGCACAACGTGGTTGATGTAGTCGTACGTCTTCACGATCCGACCGATCACGTACCGAACGCACGGCACCTCCGAGTTCAGCACACGTTCAGCCCGATGACGTCCCTCGAACTCCGATCCAGCCGAGTGTTGAGGGAGAGTTTTGTCAGCACGACGGCATGGTGACGATGATGATGTTCTACCGATGCAAGGCTTCACCTAAGCACCGCTACAGTATTATCGAGGTGGACTATGGTGGAGGGGGCACCGCACACGGCTAAAAGAT
Organism: Aegilops tauschii subsp. strangulata; assembly: GCF_002575655.3. Lineage (NCBI taxonomy): Eukaryota > Viridiplantae > Streptophyta > Magnoliopsida > Poales > Poaceae > Aegilops > Aegilops tauschii. The sequence goes on from NC_053039.3 coordinate 352,066,400, forward strand.
CAAATGATCAATTGTTGTGTCTCTAGGGTGCCCCTGCCCCGTATATAAAGGAGCAAGGGGGAGGTCCGGCCGGCCAGGAGGGGGCGCGCCAGGAGGAGTCCTGCTCCCACCGGGAGTAGGACTCCCTCCCTTTTCCTTGTTGGATTAGGAGTGGAGGGGGAAAGAGGAGGGAGAGAGGAAGGAATGGGGGGCGCCGCCCCCCTCTCCTTGTCCTATTCGGACTAGGGGGGAGGAGCGCGCGGCCCTGCCCTGGCCGCCTCTCCTCTCTTCCACTAAGGCCCACTATGGCCCATTAAGCCCCCGGGGGGTTCCGGTAACCTCCCGGTACTCCGGTAAAATTCCGATTTCACCCGGAACACTTCTGATATCCAAATATAGGCTTCCAATATGTCAATCTTCATGTCTCAACCATCTCGAGACTCCTCGTCATGTCCGTGATCACATCCGGGACTCCGAACAACCTTCGGTACATCAAAACATATAAACTCATAATATAACCGTCATCGAAACTTTAAGCGTGCGGACCCTACGGGTTCGAGAACTATGTAGACATGACCGAGACACGTCTCCGGTCATTAACCAATAGCAGAACCTGGATGCTCATATTGGCTCCCACATATTCTATGAAGATCTTTATCGGTCAGACCACATAACAACATACGTTGTTCCCTTTGTCATCGGTATGTTACTTGCCCGAGATTCGATCGTCGGTATCTTAATACCTAGTTCAATCTTGTTACCGGCAAGTCTCTTTACTCGTTCCGTAATACATCATCCCGCAACAAACTCATTAGTTGCAATGCTTGCAAGGCTTAAGTGATGTGCATTACCGAGAGGGCCCAGAGATACCTCTCCGACAATCGGGGTGACAAATCCTAATCTCAAAATACGCCAACCCAACAAGTACCTTCGGAGACACCTGTAGAGCACCTTTATAATCACCCAGTTACGTTGTGACGTTTGGTCGCACACAAAGCGTTCCTCCGGTAAACGGGAGTTGCATAATCTCATAGTCATAGGAACATGTATAAGTCATGAAGAAAGCAATAGCAACATACTAAACGATCGAGTGCTAAGCTAACGGAATGGGTCAAGTCAATCACATCATTCTCCTAGTGATGTGATCCCGTTAATCTAATGACAACTCATGTCAATGGCTAGGAAACATAACCATCTTTGATCAACGAGCTAGTCAAGTAGAGGCATACTAGTGACACTCTGTTTGTCTATGTATTCACACAAGTATTATGTTTCCGGTTAATACAATTCTAGCATGAATAATAAACATTTACCATGATATAAGGAAATAAATAATAACTTTATTCTTGCCTCTAGGGCATATTTCCTTCAGTCTCCCACTTGCACTAGAGTCAATAATCTAGATTACACAGTAATGATTCTAACACCCATGGAGCCTTGGTGCTGATCATGTTTTGCTCGTGGAAGAGGCTTAGTCAACGGGTCTGCAACATTCGGATCCGTATGTATCTTGCAAATTTCTATGTCTCCCACCTGGACTAAATCCCGGATGGAATTGAAGCATCTCTTGATGTGCTTGGTTCTCTTGTGAAATCTGGATTCCTTCGCCAAGGCAATTGCACCAGTATTGTCACAAAATATTTTCATTGGACCCGATGCACTAGGTATGACACCTAGATCGGATATGAACTCCTTCATCCAGACTCCATCATTTGCTGCTTCCGAAGTAGCTATGTACTCCGCTTCACACGTAGATCCCGCCACGACGCTTTGTTTAGAACTGCACCAACTGACAGCTCCACCATTCAATGTAAAAACGTATCCGGTTTGTGATTTAGAATCGTCCAGATCAATGTCAAAGCTTGCATCGACGTAACCATTTACGATGAGCTCTTTGTGACCTCCATAAATGAGAAACATATCCTTAGTCCTTTCAGGTATTTTAGGATGTTCTTGACCGCTGTCCAGTGATCCACTCCTGGATTACTTTGGTACCTCCCTGCTAGACTTATAGCAAGGCACACATCAGGTCTGGTACACAACATTTCATACATGATAGAGCCTATGGCTGAAGCATAGGGCACATCTTTCATCTTCTCTCTATCTTCTGTAGTGGTCGGGCATTGAGTCTTACTCAACTTCACACCTTGTAACACAGGCAAGAACCCTTTCTTTGCTTGATCCATTTTGAACTTGTTCAAAACTATGTCAAGGTATGTGCTTTGTGAAAGTCCAATTAAGCGTCTTGATCTATCTCTATAGATCTTGATGCCCAATATATACGCAGCTTCACCGAGGTCTTTCATTGAAAAACTCTTATTCAAGTATCCCTTTATGCTATCCAGAAATTCTATATCATTTCCAATCAGCAATATGTCATCCACATATAATATCAGAAATGCTACAGAGCTCCCACTCACTTTCTTGTAAATACAGGCTTCTCCAAAAGTCTTTACAAAACCAAATGCTTTGATCACACTATCAAAGCGTTTATTCCAACTCCGAGAGGCTTGCACCAGTCCATAAATGGATCGGTGGAGCTTGCACACTTTGTTAGCTCCCTTTGGATCGACAAAACCTTCCGGTTGCATCATATACAACTCTTCTTCCAGAAATCCATTCAGGAATGCAGTTTTGACATCCATTTGCCAAATTTCATAATCATAAAATGTGGCAATTGCTAACATGATTCGGACAGACTTAAGCATCGCTACGGGTGAGAAGGTCTCATCGTAGTCAATCCCTTGAACTTGTCAAAAACCTTTCGCAACAAGTCGAGCTTTATAGACAGTAACATTCCGTCAGCGTCAGTCTTCTTCTTGAAGATCCATTTATTTTCAATGGCTTGCCGATCATCGGGCAAGTCAACCAAAGTCCACACTTTGTTCTCATACATGGATCCCATCTCAGATTTCATGGCCTCAAGCCATTTTGCCGAATCTGGGCTCACCATCGCTTCTTCATAGTTCGTTGGTTCGCCATGGTCTAGTAACATAACCTCCAGAACAGGATTACCGTAACACTCTGGTGCGAATCTTACTCTGGTTGACCTACGAGGTTCAGTAACAACTTGATCTGAAGTTCTATGATCATCATCATTAACTTCCTCACTAATTGGTGTAGGCGTCATAGGAACCGGTTTCTGTGATGAACTATTTTCCAATAAGGGAGCAGGTATAGTTACCTCATCAAGTTCTACTTTCCTCCACTCACTTCTTTCGAGAGAAACTCCTTCTCTAGAAAGGATCCATTCTTAGCAACGAATGTCTGGCCTTCGGATCTGTGATAGAAGGTGTACCCAACAGTCTCCTTTGGCTATCCTATGAAGACACATTTCTTCGATTTGGGTTCGAGCTTATCAGTTTGAAGCTTTTTCACATAAGCATCGCAGCCCCAAACTTTAAGAAACGACAACTTTGGTTTCTTGCCAAACCACAGTTCATAAGGCGTCGTCTGAACGGATTTCGATGGTGCCCTATTTAACGTGAATGCAGCCGTCTCTAAAGCATGACCCCAAAACAATAGCGGTAAATCAGTAAGAGACATCATAGATCGCACCATATCTAGTAAAGTACGATTACGACGTTCGGACACACCATTACGTTGTGGTGTTCCGGGTGGCGTGAGTTGCGAAACTATTCCGCATTGTTTCAAATGTAGACCAAACTCGTAACTCAAATATTCTCCTCCACTGTCTGATCGTAGAAACTTTATTTTCTTCTTACGATGATTTTCAACTTCACTCTGAAATTCTTTGAACTTTTCGAATGTTTCAGACTTATGTTTCATTAAGTAGATATACCCATATCTGCTCAAATCATCTGTGAAGGTGAGAAAATAACGATATCCGCCACGAGCCTCAATATTCATCGGACCACATACATCTGTATGTATGATTTCCAACAAATCTGTTGCACTCTCCATAGTTCCGGAGAACGGCGTTTTAGTCATCTTGCCCATGAGGCACGGTTCGCAAGTACCAAGTAATTCATAATCAAGGTGTTCCAAAAGTCCATTAGTATGGAGTTTCTTCATGCGCTTTACACCGATATGACCTAAACGGTAGTGCCACAAATAAGTTGCACTATCATTATCAACTCTGCATCTTTTGGCTTCAACCTTATGAATATGTGTATCACTACTATCGAGATTCATCAAAAATAGACCACTCTTCAAGGGTGCATGACCATAAAGGATATTACTCATATAAATAGAACAACCATTATTCTCTGATTTAAATGAATAACCGTCTCACATCAAACAAGATCCAGATATAATGTTCATGCTCAACGCTGGCACCAAATAACAATTATTTAGGTCTAATACTAATCCCGAAGGTAGATGTAGAGGTAGCGTGCCGACGGCGATCACATCGACTTTGGAACCGTTTCCCACGCGCATCGTCACCTCGTCCTTGGCCAGTCTTCGCTTAATCTGTAGTCCCTGTTTCGAGTTGCAAATATTAGCAACAGAACCAGTATCAAATACCCAGGTGCTACTGCGAGCTCTAGTAAGGTACACATCAATAACATGTATATCACATATACCTTTGTTCACCTTGCCATCCTTCTTATCCGCCAAATACTTGGGGCAGTTCCGCTTCCAGTGACCAGTCTGCTTGCAGTAGAAGCACTCAGTCTCAGGCTTAGGTCCAGACTTGGGTTTCTTCTCTTGAGCAGCAACTTGTTTGTTGTTCTTTTTGAAGTTCCCCTCCTTCTTCCCTTTGCCCTTTTTCTTGAAACTGGTGGTCTTATTGACCATCAACACTTGATGCTCCTTCTTGATTTCTACCTCCGCAGCCTTTAGCATTGCGAAGAGCTCGGGAATCGTCTTATCCATCCCTTGCATGTTATAGTTTATCACAAAGCTCTTGTAGCTTGGTGGCAGAGATTGAAGAATTCTGTCAATGACGCTATCATCCGAAAGATTAACTCCCAGTTGAATCAAGTGATTGTTATACCCAGACATTTTGAGTATATGCTCATTGACAGAACTATTCTCCTCCATCTTGCAGCTGTAGAACTTATTGGAGACTTCATATCTCTCAATCCGGGCATTTGCTTGAAATATTAACTTCAACTCCTGGAACATCTCATATGCTCCATGACGTTCAAAACGTCGTTGAAGACCCGGTTCTAAGCCGTAAAGCATGGCACACTGAACTATCGAGTAGTCATCAGCTTTGCTCTGCCAGACGTTCATAACATCTGGTGTTGCTCCTGCAGCAGGTGTGGCACCCAGCGGTGCTTCCAGGACGTAATTCTTCTGTGCAGCAATGAGGATAATCCTCAAGTTACGGACCTAGTCTGTGTAATTGCTACCATCATCTTTCAACTTTGCTTTCTCAAGGAACGCATTAAAATTCAATGGAACAACAGCACGGGCCATCTATCTACAATCAACATGGACAAGCAAGATACTATCAGGTACTAAGTTCATGATAAATTTAAGTTCAATTAATCATATTACTTAAGAACTCCCACTTAGATAGACATCCCTCTAATCATCTAAGTGATCACGTGATCCAAATCAACTAAACCATAACCGATCATCACGTGAAATGGAGTAGTTTTCAATGGTGAACATCACTATGTTGATCATATCTACTATATGATTCACGCTCGACCTTTCGGTCTCAGTGTTCCAAGGCCATATCTGCATATGCTAGGCTCGTCAAGTTTTAACCTGAGTATTCTGCGTGTGCAAAACTGGCTTGCACCCGTTGTAGATGGACGTAGAGCTTATCACACCCGATCATCACGTGGTGTCTGGGCACGACGAACTTTGGCAACGGTGCATACTCAGGGAGAACACTTTTATCTTGAAATTTAGTGAGAGATCATCTTATAATGCTACCGTCAATCAAAGCAAGATAAGATGCATAAAAGATAAACATCACATGCAATGAATATAAGTGATATGATATGGCCATCATCTTCTTGTGCTTGTGATCTCCATCTCCGAAGCACCGTGATGATCACCATCGTCACCGGCGCGACACCTTGATCTCCATTGTAGTATCGTTGTCGTCTCGCCAATCTTATGCTTCTTCGACTATCGCTACCGCTTAGTGATAAAGTAAAGCATTACAGGGCGATTGCATTGCATACAATAAAGCGACAACCATGTGGCTCCTGCCAGTTGCCGATAACTCGGTTACAAAACATGATCATCTCATACAATAAAATTTTGCATCATGTCTTGACCATATCACTTCACAACATGCCCTGCAAAAACAAGTTAGACGTCCTCTACTTTCTTGTTGCAAGTTTTACGTGGCTGCTACTGGGCTTAGCAAGAACCGTTCTTACCTACGCATCAAAACCACAATGATAGTTTGTCAAGTTGGTGCTGTTTTAACCTTCGCAAGGACCGGGCGTAGCCACACTCGGTTCAACTAAAGTTGGAGAAACTGACACCCGCCAGCCACCTGTGTGCAAAGCACGTCGGTAGAACCAGTCTCGCGTAAGCATACGCGTAATGTTGGTCCGGGCCGCTTCATCCAACAATACCGCCGAACCAAAGTATGACATGCTGGTAAGCAGTATGACTTATATCGCCCATAACTCACTTGTGTTCTACTCGTGCATATGGCATCTACGCATAAAACCAGGCTCTGATACCACTGTTGGGGAACGTAGTAATTTAAAAAAATTCCTACGCACACGCAAGATCATGGTGATGCATAGCAACGAGAGGGGAGAGTGTTGTCCACGTACCCTCGTAGACCAAAAGCGGAAGCGTTAGCACAACGCGGTTGATGTAGTCGTACGTCTTCACGATCCGACCGATCAAGTACCGAACGCACGGCACCTCCGAGTTCAGCACACGTTCAGCCCAATAACGTCCCTCGAACTCCGATCCAGCCGAGTGTTGAGGGAGAGTTTCGTCAGCACGACGGCGTGGTGACGATGATGATGTTCTACCGATGCAGGGCTTCGCCTAAGCACCGCTACAGTATTATCGAGGTGGACTATGGTGGAGGGGGGCACCGCACACGGCTAAAAGATCAAACGATCAATTTTTGTGTTTCTAGGGTGCCCCCTGCCCCCGTATATAAAGGAGCAAGGGGGGAGGTGCGGCCGGCCAGGAGGGGGCGCGCCAGGAGGAGTCCTACTCCCACCGGGAGTAGGACTCCCTCCCTTTTCCTTGTTGGATTAGGAGTGGCGGGGGAAAGAGGAGGGAGAGAGGAAGGAAAGGGGGGGGGGCGCCGCCCCCTCTCCTTGTCCTATTCGGACTAGGGGGAGGGGCGCGCGGCCCTGCCCTGGCCGCCTCTCCTCTCTTCCACTAAGGCCCACTATGGCCCATTAAGCCCCCGGGGGGTTCCGGTAACCTCCCGGTACTCCGGTAAAATTCCGATTTCACCCGGAACACTTCCGATATCCAAATATAGGCTTCCAATATATCAATCTTCATGTCTCGACCATCTCGAGACTCCTCGTCTTGTCCGTGATCACATCCGGGACTCCAAACAACCTTCGGTACATCAAAACATATAAACTCATAATATAACCGTCATCGAAACTTTAAGCGTGCGGACCCTACGGGTTCGAGAACTATGTAGACATGACCGAGACACGTCTCCGGTCATTAACCAATAGCAGAACCTGGATGCTCATATTGGCTCCCACATATTCTATGAAGATCTTTATCGGTCAGACCACATAACAACATACGTTGTTCCCTTTGTCATCGGTATGTTACTTGCCCGAGATTCGATCGTCGGTATCTTAATACCTAGTTCAATCTTGTTACCGGCAAGTCTCTTTACTCGTTCCGTAATACATCATCCCGCAACAAACTCATTAGTTGCAATGCTTGCAAGGCTTAAGTGATGTGCATTACCGAGAGGGCCCAGAGATACCTCTCCGACAATCGGGGTGACAAATCCTAATCTCAAAATACGCCAACCCAACAAGTACCTTCGGAGACACCTGTAGAGCACCTTTATAATCACCCAGTTACGTTGTGACGTTTGGTCGCACACAAAGCGTTCCTCCGGTAAACGGGAGTTGCATAATCTCATAGTCATAGGAACATGTATAAGTCATGAAGAAAGCAATAGCAACATACTAAACGATCGAGTGCTAAGCTAACGGAATGGGTCAAGTCAATCACATCATTCTCCTAGTGATGTGATCCCGTTAATCTAATGACAACTCATGTCAATGGCTAGGAAACATAACCATCTTTGATCAACGAGCTAGTCAAGTAGAGGCATATTAGTGACACTCTGTTTGTCTATGTATTCACACAAGTACTATGTTTCCGGTTAATACAATTCTAGCATGAATAATAAACATTTATCATGATATAAGGAAATAAATAATAACTTTATTATTGCCTCTAGGGCATATTTCCTTCAAATCCGTGGTCAAACCCTATATTATATGAACAAAAAGGGACAATTTTTGAAGAGCTTGTGGCCATTTTGAATGATAAAAATAAATCTGGCCCTTAAAAATTTGGTCGTTTTGCATGATAAAAAGAGATAGAGGGCTTGTGGCCATTATACAAAATGCAAAATGACCCATTTTTTGATAGTTTGTGGCCATTTTGCATGATAAAAATAAATTTAGCCCTTATAAATTTGGTCATTTTACATTTGTATAGAACAAAAAGAACGATGCAAAAAACAGAGCAAACGATGCAAAAATACAGAGCCAGCATGTAGCGACCAGACCTCAAATGGTCTGTGCTGCTGTGCACCAGTGTCATCCCTGGATCAGTAATGCTGACACGCACAGTACAAATGGAGGATTTATAACAGAGTAGCAATCACACACTTATTACATCGAATATCTCCAAAGAGATTAAGTATGATAAACATGGCTTAAGGCCATCTATTATGATAACAGCGGAAGACTTGGAAGATAGGTGAGTCCATCAACTCCAGCGGCATCACTGAGTATAAGACCACGACCTAAGGCACCTTACCCGTCGTCTGAAAAGTCTGCAACATGAAACGTTGCAGCCCGAAAACGGGTCAGCACATAGAATATGCTGGCAATGTAACACATAGAGAGTAATGAACAATAATAATGCTATACTACATGCATATATGGCTGGTGGAAAGCTCTATGGTTACAATTTTGCGAAAAGCCAATTTTTCCCTACTTCAAAGGAATAAATTTTATTTAACTATCATGGTGGTTGTTAAACATCGAGAAGGTACCTCCAACTCAATCCCAATTAATTGTCATCATTAACCCAACAAAATTAATTAAAAGTAACATGGTGATGAGATTCAAATGATAATCCAGGTACTAGATACTCAAGTTGTCCATAACCGGGGACACGGCTAACCATGATTAGTTTGTACACTCTGCAGAGGTTTGCGCACTTTTCCCCACAAGACTCAATCGCCTCCGTTTTATTTCTCGCACTGCATGGTGTTTGAGAAACGGATGACCGAGACACAGTCTTTCAGAAACAATCACTCTTTACTCTGGATGGACCGGTACACCTACTTTCCCCTACATCTGCTAGCCCACCTCTTCAAGAGATCTTGTAACCTACTCAACTATGCTAGAGCCCATAATAGCTTGTGGCTGCACAGGAAGTTTCTAGCATGAACAATCTTATGATCCCTTTGAGCCTGGGTGGCGGACCTTATAAAATCAGACAACACTGGGTTCTCCAGGTGCCTCAATCCACCCAGATGTGAGTTTTAGTTGCCACCTTAAGTTGAACCATTAATAAACATCTCACATCTGTCATGAATATCTCTCAAACCCAAATCCACGTCTACGAGCATAGCATGGCAATATAATAGCAACGTAGAAGTAACTCCCAAGGGTTTGAATAGAAAACAGGTAATAGGTACTACCTCAACTACTTCCCAATACCCACAATTTAATTAGATCCTAATCATGCAATGTTTGAGGAATAGATCTAATGCAATAAAAACTGGGTACGGAAGGTATATGATCAAAGTGTTACTTGCCTTGCTGATGATCCGCAAAACCTAGCGATTCGAAGTAACAAGCGGCACACTCCGGGTACTCTATCGCAAACAAACAAGCATACAATCAGTACTCATCTAATGCACAGGTAAAACTCAAATGAAAGATCCAACCAGAAAGTTCAACTTAAGAACTCCGGTTTGCAAAAAGAATCAACTCGAAAGAAGTAACGAAAGTCAAACGGCGAAAGAAACAAGCTTCATTTACTAATCTGGATCTAGGTCAAATTTTACTGTAGCAAAAACTTGTTTGAGTAGGTTAAACGGAAAGAGAATTTCGAGACGAAACTCTAGGCGCTTGAATCGCCTGATTCCGATAAACGAGCGAGAAGTTAAACAGAAACGAAAATTCGATCAGAAATCGAATCTGAGATAATCGCAGAAAAATCCGACGAAAAAGAAAAACGGACGAATGGTTAAAGAACGGACGTTCGTTAACAGAGAAAAACCGACGAACGCGTTCGTGAAAACGAACGGTTCGGTGAACGCTCGTAAAATAACAAAACCAAAAAAAACCGATCTAGGTTTTTTTTAATAAACGAATGGTTTTTTTAAAGAAAACCGCAACGAACGAGGCGAGGCAGTACCTCGTCGGGGCAGAGATCCGGCGGGGCTCCGGCGGGGGCGCGGGGTGCGGCGGGGGTGCGGGGCTCGGGGGGGGGGGTGCGAGGGGCGGCGAGGGGGCGGCTCCGGGGACGAACGGCGGCGGCGGCGGGCTCGGCTCCGGCGGCGGCGGACGAGGCGGGTGCGGGCGGCGCGGGCGAGGTGAGAGGAGAGGGGGGGTGCGGGGTATATAAAGGGGGGGGGGGCGAGCTCGGCTTGGAGGAGGGGGCGGCCGGGGAGGCGTGCGGCGGCGGGACTCGGCGCGGCGGCGCTCCCATGCTGGGGAAGGAGAGGGCGACGGGGTGTGCCGGTGCTCGGCTGGGCTTCGGCCCGGTCGGGCGTCGCGCAGTTTTTTTAAATACGTTCCGCGGAAAATAATTCATAGAAAAATAAATAAAAGTCAGAAAAATATAAAATAAAATTTCCCCGTCTTGTTAGAAAATCTAGAATAGGGTGAACATTTTTTTAACACAAAATAAATTTTTGAAAACATGCAATATTTTTAATGCAATAAAAATTGCAAATAAAATCCAAATAAATTCCAATAAATGATTTTAACATTTTTCCTCCAGTATTTCAATTTTTTTTGGAGAAGTCATATTTTCTCCTCTCGTTTATTTTTAAAATGAAATATTTTTCCAGAGAGAAAATAATTAAAACCAAAATCCTCGTTTTATAATTTGATGAAAATCAAATATGAAAATTTGAGAAAATCCCCAACTCTCTCCGAGGGTCCTTGAGTTGCTTAGGATTTATCGAGGATTTGTCAAAATGCAATAAAGCATGATATGCAATGATGATCTATGTATAACATACCAAATTGAAAATTTGGGATGTTACACAGCACGTTCACAAAAAACAGAGCAAACGATGCAAAAAAAATGACGCAATTCGACGGCCCAGAGGTTGGTTTCCTTTTGGGCCCAATAACAACGTTTATTTTTCACGGCGTCAGTGGTAGGCGAGCAGCCGAGCACAACCAATAGGATCGCCTCTCGCGGATCGCCCCACGATCCAACGATGCGGAGCCGTCCTTGTGATCATGGGAGCTCATGGGAGCTCATTTGGAGCACATTTTCTCAAATTCAATTTTATTTGACCTCCTTTAAATCACTTCAAATTTTGCACACATGATCTCCTACACAAACATAGATAGTTTGCCAAGGTTTTACTTGTTTTTGCATTTTCTTGAATTTGTACTGTCCAGGTTTGCCAAGGTTTACATGATCTCATTTGGAGCATGCATTTGATTTCCTACACAACATGTGTGATCAATGCAGCACCTCAGATCATAGTCCGTTTGGGTCGGCGCGGGCAAAAGTGGTGGCCCAACGCGCCGACCCAAACCCAAATCACGTCCGCTTCGCGTCCGCGCCGACGCATTTGCGGCCCAGATTTGCGCCCAAATGCGTCGGCGCGGACATCGAACGGACGCCACGCGCGCCTTCTTGCTGTCCGCCGCGTCCCCACCTGGCGGCCGCCCACTCGCGGTCAGCTTAATTTATGACCACGGGCCCACGCGTCAGCAATGGCGGTCGCCCTTTTTTAAGCCGACCGTGCGGCGAGGCCGTCCTCATCCAAACTCGCCGTCCCCATCTAGGCAAGATCGCTCCCCCGTCGCCGGCAAACCCTAGCAAAAACCCTAGCCAACCCTAGCCAAATGGGGCTCTTCTCCGTCGCCGACAGCAGCAAGTCCAAGGGCAAGGCCCCCGCCGTCCATTTCCCCTCTGAGTTCGTACCGCCTCCGCCGGCGCCGGCTCGCCGGCAGAGGGTGCGAGTGAGCGTGCCAGTGCACTAGGCGGAGTGAGCGTGCCAGTGCACTAGGCAGAGGGTGCGAGTGAGCATGCAGCACCGCGTCCCTCTGCCGTACCCCGATGTCACCCTGTCGCACGACTGGCATCTGGATCCGGAGAGGATCCCAGTGCCGGCGGCGCCGCGGTCGACTAGGGCGCACGCGGGGGAGGTGCGGCGCCGGCGGGTAATGCTGACGCCGAAGCAGTGCCGCGACGCCACCTATGCCACAGAATCGCCTAACTGGGCGAGGTGGTTTGCCTTCGAGCACGAGGAGGCGAGGCGACGCGGCGTGCGGGAGGTCGACCGTAGCGTGCCGCCGCCCTCGCTCGTCATCCGGGAGGAAGACTAGGCGGCCTTTGCGGCGGTCTACCGCGAGAGCGAGGAGGACGAGCGACGCACGGTGGAGGCGGTGGAGGAAGAGGAGGCTCGCTACGAGGCGGCCATGGCGCAGGCCCTTGCCGTCTCCACGGCCGGCGATTGTGTCGTGCCGCCGGTGGCCCCGCCGTCCCCTCCCCGACGGCTCGTCAAGGCCGACCCGAAGCCGCTGCCAGAGCCCGAGCCGGAGCCGGAGCTCATCGCGCGCTTCTCTTGGACGGGAGTGGTGCGCGAGTGGGTGTCCGCACCACCGGTTTGGATGGGGGCGACCCCGGAGCAGGAGGCGGCGTACCTCGAGATGTGGCACCAGCGAAGGCTCGCCAAGGAGCGACGTCGCGGCGAGTAAGAGGAGATGCTCGAGCGCGACCTCGAGGAGGAGGCGCGCGAGGCTGAGGAGGAGGCGCGCCAAGCCGCGGCTGCACAGGTGGCCGCACAGCCCCCCGCGCCGGCACTGCCCCCGCCAGAACAGCTGCCCGCGGCCTACATTGCCGCCGCCTGGAACACGGTGTTCCCCTGGGCCGGCCCTGCGCCGACGCTCATCGACCTCACCCACCCCGAGGACGACGACGACGACGCCTAGGGCGCGCTGGGCAGCGCGCCACCTCGTAGTTAGGTTGTTTTTAATTTCTTTTAATGCTAATGTGGACGCGTGGACTCTCGCCGGCCTTGCTGGCCGGCTTTAATGTTTAATGAAGTTGTTTTTATTTTAAATATGCATGCACAATTTTTTTTGTCGGCGCCGTCAAAATGGGTCGGGCCAGCGTTGGGCGCACGAGCTGACCCAAACGCGGAAGCGGACGTCCGTGTCCGCCTGGCCGACCCAAACGGACAAAAAGTGGACGAAATCACCGTCCATTTGGGTCGGCCCGTTGGAGTTGCTCACCATAGATTCAGGACATACAAATATACCACAGGCAAATTTAAGGACACACAAATATGATGGATAGCGAGGGGATTTGGGGAAAATGGTAGGGGCGATGGAGGTGGTTGCCCTCTTTATATGATGGGACGTTTCGGGCATGTCCATGGACACGTGTTACCCCACGACCGCGGTCTTGCATGCGACCACGTATACGCGGCCCCACTCGTCAGCTAACGGTCAAAGGCATTGACCCAACGACAACATCCGTTATAGCCAGTTATGAGGGTTTCGGGCAAGGGAGTGGGGAAACGTGAGCAAAAGTTAACAGAGTGGGGATGAATGAGTAGGGCTAAGGAACCAGGGGCATAGAAATAAAAATCCCTTTTGATAATAGTGATAGCAGCAGCGGTAACAGTAACAGTGATAGTAGTATTTTGTAGCAAGCGTGGCAGTGATGATAGCAGTAGTAACTTAGCAGAAACAATATAAGATAAATTCGTAGGCACTGGATCGATGACTTGTTGGATGATATTCATCATGTGACAGTTATAACCTAGGGCGATACGGCACTACCTCCAGTTCATCGATATAATGTAGGCATGTATTCCGTAAATAGTCATACATGCTTTATTAAAAGAACTTGCATGACATCTTTTGTCCTACCCTCCCGTGGCAGCGGGGTCCATATTGGAAACTAAGGGATATTAAGGCCTCCTTTTAATAGAGAACCGGAACAAAGTATTAACACATAGTGAATACATGAACTCCTCAAACCACGGTCATCACCGAGAGTGGGCCCGGTTGTTGTCACTCTGGGGTTGCCGGATCATAACACGTAGTAGGTGACTATAACTTGCAAGATCGGATCTAAAACATGTACATAATGATGAATTCATAAACAGTTCAGATCCGAGTTCATGGCACCCGGGCTCAAAGTGACAAGCATTAAGCATAGCAAAGTCATAGCAACATCAATCTAAGAACATAGTGGATACTAGGGATCAATCCCTAACAAAACTAACTCGATTACATGATGAATCTCATCCAACTCCTCACCGACCAGCAAGCCTACGAAGGAATTACTCACTCCTGGTGGGGAGCATCATGGAATTGGCGATGGATATGGGTTGGTTATGACGAAGAACGGAGATCCCCCTCTCCGGAGCCCCAAACGGACTCCAGATCTGCCCTCCCGAGGAAGAACAGGGCTTGGCGGCGGCTCCGTCTCGTGGAACGCGATAATTCTTTTCTCTCTTATTTTTTCTGGAAATATGTGATCTTATAGTACCAGGGGGATCATCCGCGGGGCCACCAGGTGGGTACAACCCACCTGGGCACGCCAGGAGAGGGGGGCGCGCCCTAGTGTGTTGTGCCCACCCAGGGCCCCCTCTCTGGTGGGTCTTGGCTCCAGTAATTCTCTTTTATTCCACAAAAAAATCCTCGGGAAGTTTCGTTTCATTCCGAGAACTTTTATTTCTGCACAAAAACAACACCATGGTAGTTCTGCTGAAAACAGCGTCAGTCCGGGGTTAGTTTCATTCAAATCATGCAAATTAGAGTCCAAAACAAGAGGAAAAGCATGAGAAAAAGTAGATACATTGGAGACGTATTAGTATCTTATCCTAGGCCTTCTCCAAGTCAATGAACACCATATGCAAGTCCTTTTGCTCCCTGTATCTCTCCATAAGTTGTCGTACCAAGAAAATGGCTTCCATGGTCCACCTTCCAGGAATGAAACCAAACTGATTTTTGGTCACGCTTGTCATTCTTCTTAAGCGGTGCTCAATGACTCTCTCCCATAGCTTCATTGTACGGCTCATCAGCTTAATTCCACGGTAATTAGTACAACTCTAAACATCCCCCTTGTTCTTGAAGATTGGTACTAATATACTCCGTCCCCATTCTTCTGGCATCTTGTTTGACTGAAAAATGAGGTTGAAAAGCTTGGTTAGCCATACTATCGCTATGCCCCGAGGCCTTTCCGTACCTCAATGGGGATACAATCAGGGCCCATCGCCTTGCCTCCTTTCATCCTTTTTAAAGCCTCCTTGACCTCAGACTCCTGAATTCTCCGCACAAAACGCATGCTGGTCTCATCAAAGGAGTCGTCCAGTTCAATGGTAGAACTCTCATTCTCCCCATTGAACAGCTTGTCGAAGTACTCCCCCCATCTATGCTTAATCTCCTCGTCCTTCACCAAGAGTTGGCGTGCTCCGTCCTTGATGCATTTGACTTGACCAATATCCCTCGTCTTCTTCTCTCGGATCCTGGCCATCTTATAGATGTCCCTTTCGCCTTCCTTCGTGCCTAACCGTTGGTATAGGTCCCCATATGCCCGACCCCTTGCTTCACTGACAGCTCGCTTTGCGGCCTTCTTCTCCATCTTGTAATTCTCTATGTTGTCTGCACTCCTATCCAGGTATAGGCGTCTGAAGCAATCTTTCTTCTCTTTAATCGCCTTCTGGACATCATCATTCCACCACCAGGTATTCTTATCTCCGCTTCTCCTTCCCCTGGATACTCCAAACTCCTCCGGGGCCACCTTACGAATGCAAGTCTCCATCTTCATCCACACATTGTCCGCATCCCCTCCTTCCTCCCAAGGGCCCTCCTTAATGATCCTCTCCTTGAATGCCTGAGCTACCTCCCCCTTGAGCTTCCACCACTTCGTTCTAACTACTTTGGCATGCTTATCCCGCTGGACACGAATCCGAAAGCGGAACTCAGCAACCACCAGCTTATGCTGAGGTACAACACTCTCTCCAGGTATCACCTTACAGTCTAGGCACGCACGCCTATCTTCTCTTCTAGAGAGGATGAGATCAATCTGGCTAGAGTGTTGGCCACTACTAAAAGTCACCAGATGTGATTCTCTCTTTCTATAGAGGGTGTTAGCTACAATCATGTCGTAGGCTAGAGCAAAGCTTAAGACATCTTCTCCTTCTTGGTTCCTGATGCCATAGCCAAAGCCCTCATGCGCCCCTTCAAAACCTGTGTTAGATGTACCTATGTGGCCATTGAGGTCTCCTCCTATGAAGAGCTTCTCGCCAATTGGTACACTCCTAACCATGTCTTCCAAGCCTTCCCAGAACTCCCCCTTGGTGTTCTCATTGTGGCCTACTTGCGGGGCATACGCGCTGATAACATTGAGAATGAAGTCCCCAACTACCAGCTTGGTCAGGATAATCCGGTCCCCACGTCTCTTGATGTCTACCACTCCATACTTGAGGCTCTTGTTGATCAAGATCCCTACGCCATTTCTGTTTGTAGTCGTCCTTGTGTACCACAGCTTGAAGCCGGTATCCTCCACCTCCTTCGCCTTTTATCCCCTCCATTTGGTTTCTTGGACGCAAAGGATATCAACACCTCTCCTCACCGCTGCATCAACTAGCTGCCGAAGCTTCCCTGTCAGAGACCCTATGTTCCAGCTACCTAAGCGAATCCTCCTAGGCTCGGCTAGCTTCCTTACCCTTCGCACTCGTCGAGTCAAATGCGAAGACCCTTGCTCATTTTCCACTACATCCGGGCGCCGATGTAGTGTGCCACTAAGGATGCGATGAACCGATCCTCGCTCACTTGCCACCGTATCCGGATCAAGATACGGCGCGCCATCGGGGGGTGACAGCCCGGCCCTAGCCCATTTTCCACCACACCCGGGTTCCGATGTGGCACCTCGCTGAGAGGATTACGCCCCAACGAAAATCTTTAGGGTTTCATCTCCATAAGAGAGACTGAGTTTTTACGTTGGCTCGCCAAGCCTATCACAACCCTACTCCTTTACCCGGGCTTGGGACCTGCTATGTTGAGACAACATAGGCGGAGTTTTCATCCCACAATACCGCCTAATCAAAATAAGACGTTGTTGGTAAGCAGTATGACTATCACCGCCCACAATTCCTTTGTGTTCTACTCGTGCATATCATCTACGCATAGACCTGGCTCGGATGCCACTGTTCGGTAACATTGCATGGATAACAAAAACAATTCTATGCACACGCAAGATCTATCCATGGAGATGCATAGCTACAGGAGGGGAGAGTGTGTCTACGTACCCTCGTAGACCGTTAAGCGGAAGCGTTTATCAACGCGGTTGATGTACTCGTACTCCTTCACGATCCACCCGATCAAGTACCGAACGTATGACACCTCCGCGTTCAGCACACGTTCAGCTCGATGACGTCCTCGCCTTCTTGATCCAGTAAGACGGGCGAAGTAGTAGATGGGTTTCGGCAGCACGATAGGTGACGGTGGTGATGCAACTATCTCCGTAGAGCTTCTCCGAGCACTACGAAAATATGACCGAGGATGAACTAGAGGGAGAGGAGCACCGCACACGGCTTGGGGATCGTGGTGTCTCTTGCCCCTCTCCCTCCACACATATATATAGGTGGGGGAATAGGGGAGGCAGCCTAGGGTTCCCACAAGGGGGCCGGCGGCCACCCTTGGACCCTGCCCTAGCCGCACCCCCTTGCCTTCTTAGGCGCGCGGGGGGAAGGCAGGAGGGGGTGGCGCCCCCTTTCCTTTCTCCCATGTGGAAGGGAAGGCAGGGGCTAGCCCTCCCCCTTTCCTTTCCTAGGGCCGGCGGCCTGGGAGAGGGCGCGTCAGCCCCTTGTGGGCTAGTGTGTGCCTCCCCTTGGCCCATTAGGCCCATATACTCCCCGTAGGTCTCCCAGAACCCCTTCCGGCACTCCGATGAATATCCAGTACATCCCGAAACCTTTTTGGTGACCAAATAGCATCGTCCAATATATCAATCTTTACCTCGAGACCATTCTGGAGCTCCTCATCATGTCTGTGATCTCATCCGGGACTTCGAACAATATTTGGTCATCAACTCAAATAACTCATATAATACTATATCGTCAACGAACGTTAAGCGTGCGGACCCTACGGGTTCGAGAATGATGTAGACATGACTGAGACGCCTCTTCGGTCAATAACCAATAGCGGAACCTGGATGCCTATATTGGTTCCTACATATTCTACGAAGATCTTTATCGGTCAAACCTTTATGACAACTTACGCAATTCCCTTTGTCTGTCGGTATGTTACTTGCTCGAGATTCGATCGTCGGTATCTTCATACCTAGTTCAATATCGTTACCGGCAAGTCTCTTTACTCGTTCCTTAATACATCATCTTGTAACTAACTCCTTAGTCACTTTGCTTGCAAGCTTCTTGTGATGTGTATTAGCGAGAGGGCCTAGAGATATCTCTCCGATACACGGAGTAACAAATCCCAATCTCGATCCATGCCAACTCAACAGACACCTTCGGAGATACCTATAGAGCATCTTTGTGATCACCTAGTTACGTTGTGACGTTTGATAGCACACAAGGTATTCTTCTGATATCTGGGAGTTGCATGATCTCATGGTCGAAGGAATATGTATTTGACATTAAGAAAGCAGTAGCAATAAAATGAACGATCATGTGCTAAGCTAACGGATGGGTCTCGTCCATCACATCATTCTCCTAATTATGTGATTCCGTTATCAAGTGACAACACATGTCTATGGTTAGGAAACCTTAACCATCTCCTGATCAACGAGCTAGTCTAGTACAGGCTTACTAGGGACAAAATATTTGTTTATGTATCCACACATGTATTTAAGCTTCTGGTCAATACAATACTAGCATGAATAATAAAACCTTTATCATGAATAAGGAAATATAATAATAACAACTTTTTTATTGCCTCTAGGGCATATTCCATCATTTATATCTAACCAATATAAAGAAGATTTCCCATCCTGTATAGTACATTGACTGATCTCTATCAAACCTTCAAGGTGTTTGTGGACTATTTTAGCTAGGTAGGATACCTTTGTACGTACCAAGTGAGATGGGGAAAGCTAAGTTATGTATGATCCACTGCTTCCATGATAGATGACGGTGTCCTGGAGTAGGGGGTGCTAACCACATCGGCCTCCTAGTCATGGTTGGGCCAAGGACCCCCATGCAATCGAAGAATGGGCCATGTTTAGCATGATCCACGGCGTACTCAAGATGGAATCCTCCAAACACTTGGCGCACACTTCAAGGCACGTTTAAATCGTCGGCAAGCTTATCCCTAGATGTAACCGACCTACATGTAAACATAGGTACCCCCGGTCCCTATATAAACCGAGGGGTTTTAGTCCGTATGCTTAAGTTAGAGACATTCATATACCATCTCGAGGTAGACCATCTTGTACCCCATCACATCAACACAATCAAAGCAAGATGCGGGGTTTTACCTCTTCGAGAGGGCCCGAACCTAAGTAAACACCGTGTCCCTATTCTGTTCTCTTACCATCGAGATAAGATCCACATCTCTGGACCCCCTACCCGACATCTGCCGGATTCAACCCCGATAGTAGGCTTCTGGAATGTAGGAAGTTGAATACAAAGTTCATCATAAGACAAAAAAAATGTGCCTAGATGTTTTAAAACCTAAACCACTTGCATCTTTGGGTGTACAAACTTTGTCCCATGCTACAAAGCATTGTACTGCCGAACAAGTGTCTTTGTTAGACCAGAAGAAACATCATTGTTTGTCTGTTCGCTCAAAAGTAGTTTTGGCAAAAGGAAGGATACCGTGAAATATGTGGGTAATGAGTCGAGGAATGGAGAGAGCAAGACTAGGTGGCCACCTTTGCTATGGAGAAGTGGTGTCCATCCATATAGGTAGCGATCAAAGGTGTCAATTGGCGGCTGGAATGCAGTGGTGGCTAGATTGGTTGGGAGGAGAGGTAAATCGAGGTATGTTTGGGGAAATTCAGATAGAGTTGTCTGAAGATCTGCAGCCATGGAGCTTGCGGTGTTTTGATCGACATTTAGAGATAGGAAAGTGATTTTATGGAAGTTTATGTGGAGCCAAGTGGCAGCAGCAAAATCATCAAAGATTGCTTTTTTCTACGCATTTGACGTGGCCTTTAGAAGGATGAGTGTGTCGTTTTCACATTGTATAACTGTTGATGGTAGCTCTTGTTTAATGAGGGGGTGTAGCTCGTTGTTTGCATGGGCCAGGACGATCGTTCTTCTGAGAAGGTCAGCCACGATGAGGTAGAGGTAGGGGAGCGGATCACCCTGTCATAGCCCCTACTTGTAGTTGATCCATGGCCCATGGCAACCATTTAGCAGGACATACGTTTTTCTTACAGTGTATAGGTTATTTATCCAACTGCACCACCTCTTAGGGAAGCATCTTTTGGCAAGGATGGTAGGCAGCGAGTCCGAAAAAACTGAGTAAAAAGCATTGTGAAAGTCTAGTTTGATAATGAGTGTTAGAGAATTGAAACTATGGCCACAGTTAAAGCGATTAGTAGCATATATAAATTTTTCTGAGATGGATCTCGAAGATAGGAAACTGGTTTGATCGCCAGAGACATGTAGAGCGATCAGTGGCTTTAGTTGGTTTGCGAAAACTTCCCCAATTGTTTTAATGGGGCGGTTTTGCAAGGATATAAGGCGAAAAACATCTGGTGTTCTGGCGTCGTATTTTTAATGAAGTAAGACCATTGGTGTCCGACTTAGGGAGGTTGTGTTGATTTGAAGGTCGAAGGAGCTCGTGAAGAGGCATTCAAATGGTGGTTTGGTGATGGGCCATAGTTTCATGTAGAAACCTGCCGCAGAACCATTGACGGCGTATATGTGTTTCTTTGTTCCTAAACCTAGGCATATATTCATCAACAATATTCATACAATCATCAATAAGTTAAAGCCTCACGCAGGGCGGAGCAAAACATGACTAAGAGACTATCATTCTTATCTCTCGTACAAAACTTAGGGTCTCTTTGATTCGTGGGATTTCAAAAACACAGCGAAATGAATAATATAGGAATATTATAAGATCACATGAGCTTTGATCCTATTCATTCATCTTGATGAAATCCAGATAGCTCTGGCATATATTTTGGCTTTCTCCTTGAGGCAGTGAGATTAGAGTTTCTCGTCGTGCGTTTGTGATGGCGAGATTTGTTGTCAGGCACTTCAAGCCGATTCAAGGCTCAACGATGACGACGACGCCTGTGACTCGAGGGCGCTGGTCCTTAGGGGCACGTGCATGAAGATTTTTCACTGTCATCGACATGGTCAAAACGACTACGGTAGGGGAGTGGTGCGTCGATGGCTCGTTCTGTTGGCGGTAGTCGCCGTTCAGTGGTCTAAGGACCTCGATGTAATTTTTATTATGTTTGGGTGCTTTATGTTTATGGTGAACTTTTACGATAGAGTTGGTTGCTTTTTCACACAAAAAACTAATGAAAACTAACAGTTACTTCCTGTAAAGAAATATAAGATCGTTTAGATCATAATAGAGAGTACATGTTTAAGAAAGTATGTGTGCTTTTAAATTGAA
Organism: Aegilops tauschii subsp. strangulata; assembly: GCF_002575655.3. NCBI lineage: Eukaryota > Viridiplantae > Streptophyta > Magnoliopsida > Poales > Poaceae > Aegilops > Aegilops tauschii. The sequence continues at coordinate 352,088,317 of NC_053039.3, forward strand.
ATTTGCGGCGAGAAATTGAACACTTTATGTTTCATGACGTTCAATACGGCCGAGTCAGAAACAATGCTTTTTTTAAATAAAAAAAATTGGCTGAAAAGTAGCAAATCAGTATAATTAAAGTAACACAGTTTTTTTTCGAGGGTACGCAAATTGCGTACCATAGCTTTATAGAAGGAGAGAAAATTAGTACATGACATCTACCACTCGTTGCGAACAACGAGCGTAGCACACCACCACATCCGGCTATCCTCAGGACAGCCACACACAACAACACAACTACAACATGGAAAAATCTGCCCAAATCCGAAACACCTCGCCGCGTCTTGATCGACGCCGAACACCTTCGAAGAACAACAACTCCAGCTTCCTTTGGATTCATCCACGACGACCATACATAGCACCGGAGGTGAGCGGTCAGGGCCACGACGAACACCGGAGGAGCGCCAACAGGAAACTCAGTCTCCTCGCACGATGCTCCCAACAGAGAAACGACGTCGCCGACGCCGCCATCATGCCGCTCCAGAGGACCAAGGCTTTCGCCCGGAGACAACTGCCAACACCAAGCACGAGGGAGATGGCAACACACTCGACGTCGCCTCCAGAGAGGGGAACGACACCCGCGGGTGCCATCAACGCCGGCCGGCCAAAACCGGACAGGATTTTCATCCGTAATGTTGCGCATCTCCACTCCGACAAGGTACCGGGCACCACCATTCCTGAGTCTCGCACCGCCGTCACCGTAGCAGATCCGCCGAAGCCGCGTCGCCGTGGTCCAACACCACCCGCACTGCCGAGAGAGCGCGAACCAGACCTCCACCAACATTGCCGTCGAGAAGCAACCACATCCTCCAATCGGAGCAAAAGCCAGATCCGCTCCATCGGCCTTCATCGACCGAGAGACTACCGCCAGATTGGATCTGGCCCGCCCCTCCAACCTCACTCCGGCGCCATCTCCACCGGGGCATCGCCGCGATCCTCTCACACATAGGCGGTCGGAAGCCCGCTGCACGTCAGGACACCTTCCTGGCAGTGCCATCTCGGCGCCGCCGCCCCCATGGCTGATCCAATGCCGCCGCCGCCGCCGATGCTGGCGCTCCACCTGCAACCACCAACCAGAAGTGCTCCTCGCCAGGATCCGGCGAAAGCCCTCGCCTTGCCCCCGCTGTGCCTCCAACCGAATGGCGAGCCCCCGCGCCGCCCGCGAGAAGAACGCCGCGCCAGACCACGCCCGCGCCTCGCACGCGCTCCGCCACGCCGCTCGTGGCAAGACCGAACACCCCAGCCTCCGCGCCGCCCTCCAGACGCAGCTCCCCCGCGCGAAGGAGGTGCGTCGGGGCGCGCCACCCCAGCCCGCGCGCGCGTCGCGACCGACTAGCACGCCGCGCTGCCCTGCTCCAACTCCTGCCTGCGCGCCCCCACTGACCACGACGCGCCGGCCTCCGAGCACCGCCGCCAGATCGAAGAAGAAGCCCCCCGCGGCCCCTACGCCAGGCAAGCGCGAGCAGATCCCGCCGCCACCGGCACCGCGCGGGCTTTGCCTGGCGGCGCCCGCCGGCGGCGGCGGGGAGGGGAGGGGGAGGGGGAGGGGGAATCGAGGGGCCGGCGGCTAGGGTTGCACACCCGGATCGCCCGCGGGGGAGCGGGGCCGGGATTAAAGTAACACAGTGAGGATGAAAGGTCGTCAGTTCATTAGTTTACCCCTGATTCCAGCGAATCAGAATAACGTGTGGCGGGGGTGGGTGGTTTGAAAAATCTCGATCGTGGTCGGCCCAAGTCGTACGTGCTTACTGTAACGGTAGAACGCAGCGCTCTGAATTTTTTCTGCCGTGACCCATAGAGACGCAGGTGCAACGCGATTCGCGGCGAGTGGATGCTCACACACGCACCGGAGAAAAGCACGGCCACCTTCTCCGGCAATGCGTCTGGCAGTTAACATGCTTGGTCGATGCAATGTCTCTATAATTACCCTGTTTAGCAGCGTGCATTAACTTAGTTTACTTTTTTTTTTCTAAATACAATACATACGCTCACATACACTGATCACTATGAATTCATGCACACTCTATCCCTAGATTATTTTTGAGAGATTGAGCCGGTCGGTTTTAAGATTGACAAAGCCACTATAGACACCTATTATCGACAGAAACATCGCTTTTCACTGAAAGAATATTCCGTCTATATAAGACACACATATGTCAAATATGGGTCATGATGCCATGTCGGCCGAGGGTACAACCATTCTTCAAACCATCCAATTATAGATTGGTTATGTTAGTTTACTTAATTGGTATCACACAATACAACGTGCAAAGTGGTGAATCTAAGCGTAACTTTCGTAGAAGGTTAGATATCTTGTGGTGGAATTCACCCACCCGAATTCAATTTTTAGACATGGTACGTGTGTTCGTATTCTTCTAAAATTAATTCACGCCTTTAGTCGTTGGTTTCTCAAAAAATAAATGATGCAAAGTGGACTCCTTTCTTCCTCGAAGTTGGTGTGCTCGACTAGCTCGCTCGTGACAAGCACATGAACGTACGTGCACACACAGTGCAATCTACCCACAATCATTTGAGCCGCAACTCATAGCCTAGTAGCTTACTCAAATGGCCAGCGTGCCACGCATGACGACCGTGCAAATGGAATCAAGAGAGTTGGGCTTTCAGTTTTCTATAAGATGGCTACGTACGCATTTACGTTTTGCGACGAGCCACCTTTCTGCTGGCTCACGGTGGGAGATGCACCACGCCCATCTTTGGTTGCAAGAACAGTGAGATGGTACCTTAATTCTAATGTGCTAATCATGAGCAGTTAATGATGCGCGTCTTGATTAACATCTTGAAAGGCAACCTTGGCCTATATATTCATTCAGGGTCCTGGATCAATGAATCATTTCGCGTGCGTGGGATGCCAAACTGCTGGACCACCGTTAGCCGTTGCGATCGCCTCATAATTGCCGAAATGTGCTGCGATGGACCTTAATTTTCTAATTTGTTTAGCGAAAAATTGTTATGAAAAAGTTAAGGCCATGTTTGGCAGATCATTTTACAGTTTGATCAAGAATGTCTTTGGTTCAAAGAATTGCAAGGGAATTTGATAGAATTCTGTTATGTCTATACCAACTATGACATGATTTTTGCTGCTTACCGGCACCTTTCTTCTGCAACGATGCTATCGAAGCGAAACTATATGCAATAAGAGAGGGCCTTGCGTTGGCTTTGGAGCGATCAAACCGTCCGGCGGTCATCCCATATGACAGAACAACAGCGCTTTCTTCTTTGTCCACGGATAGTCTTGATCGCTCGGCATATGGTCATTTAATATCGAAGATTAAGTACCTACTATCTGGTAGAAGTTTTTCCCTTTGAAACTTTCAGATGCACAAAACAGAGTAGCAAACTGCCTGGCAAACTATGAGAGGATGGAGTGTAGCATGGCTTAAATTTTTGCCAACTGGTCATAACTATGCATCTACCCCCTCCCCCCTCCCCACCACCTCAAATGCTGTCCATGTTTTTTAGTGGTGCAATCAAACAAATACTCCCTTCATCCCAAAATAAGTGTGGCCGATTTGGTGTAAAATTGTACTAAATCAACGACACTTATTTCGGGACGGAGGGAATGGTATTAATGATTCATGCATTTCAGATCCCTATAACATCCCAAATGCCATATATAAAATTATCTTATATTCCTATGTTTTTCAAATCCCGTGACCGAAGAGGCCCTAACCTTCAGAAACTTGCAGGGGCACGCCTACATGCAGCCGTTGGATTGCTTTAACATTCGTAAACTTATTTGGTCTTAAGGCCTTTGATTACTGTAGGACGGGTCCAGCCTTGCATGTTTTCGCCAGAGTTGCATGCATCATCCATCCCATCTCTCACGCCTTTTTATTTCATCTTCAAATTTGAATCTACTATATCTATTGAATTGAAAGTCTAGTTTATGTTTCATTTGCATATTTGTGTTTCTTGCGGCGAGGACTTTCAAACAAGACCACTCTTAAATACAATTTGACAATATTTTTTTCGTAAGTTCCAAATATTAACTTGACTGTCATATTAATAAGTTTTTACCAAGTGTCATCTTCTTTTAGGTTTAGGGCTTAGGGCTTTAGGTTTTAAGGTTTAAGTTTTGGTTTCTAAAACTTCTTGAATTTATCATTCGTTCCTATTAAGTTTTAGTACTTGATAATTGGTGAAGTTTTGAAAACTTGTCAAAACATATTCAAAAGTGGCCTTATTTCAAAGCGATCGTCACAAGGAACACGAATATGCAAATGAAATACAAATCAGACTTTTGATTCAAAAGATATAATAGATTCAAATTTGAAATTCAAAAGAAAAGCATGGGAGGTGAGATGGGTGAAGATGCTAAAAGCTACATGTTGGTGCAACTACTTGCCCCTTTGTGTTTTGGAGATTGTTGACATAATGAACTAATTTGTTTGCTAGTGCACACAGAGAGAAATAGTCCCTGGAGTACCGATTAGAATGCTCTATTCTTCCGTGAAGTTTGAGGAACTTTACCGAGGAATATCTGCGTTGAAGACAAGGAGGAGATACATTTCAGGAAGAAAGAGTATCGAGAAGATTGTGTGAAAGAATTGACCCCTTAAAATTATTGTTGACGCAAAGCAATTTTCATTCGGTGTGTCCGAAGAAGAATGACAGCAGTCGAGAAGATTGAAGGCGAAGAAAAGAAGTAGCATTTGTTTCGTGGTTATTCTTCTCTTATTTGAGTCATAGGGCATCCATATTAAGAGGGGTATAGGTTCTCGAAGCTTAGGTTTGTTGTGATGCTTAGCCAAAACCTATGAAAGACTTAGAGAAATTTCTTTGTGTTTCATATGATTACTTGCCAGCCAGAGACGATGTTCTTCTGGGCTGCAAAAATATCCTTCGGACCGAGGAGTTAGCATTACTTGTTCCGCGAGAACCATTACCATTGTGCTCAAATTTTGATTATTGGAAATGTGTCAGTTGGCCATTGGCTGGACCGCGTTCATAAATGGTTATTTCCCTTCAGGGGAGGCTGCGGCTATAAATAGCCACCCACCTCCAACGTTTTTGTTGGTTGCTCTTCTTGAGATTCTGACAAGATTGATTAAGCACAGCTCTCGAGAGATTTGAGTTTAAGATCCACTGAGGGAGAATCAAGAGCCAAAACCTAGATAGTGGTTGAGCATCACAGTAGATGTGATTTAAAGTTTTCGTACCTGTTACTCTTGAGAGCTGCACACTCTCTAGATGGATATGTGATGGTTGAGTGTCAAAGATTAATTGTCTTCACCAAGCTATGCCTTCTGTAACCAAGAGTAATTGTGGTTCACTTAGAAGTCAGGCGAAGGTTTGGATATTGCCGATAAGAATCTACCTCGAGTGATTCAACCAAAGTATGATCAGCTTTGGGTTGAAGGAGAATATGATGGAGAGAGGTTTGCTCCCGTGTTCAATCATAAGTCCCTCCAACTAGACATAGTTCTTTTGCAAAAGAGTGAACTGGGCTACCAAATCATCTGTCGCCATCGAGCACCACTGGCTTAATCTTTCACTCAACCAATTTGGTGTGTACGCTTGCCTCTGTTATCCCTCGGTGTACTTCATCGAGTATTAAATCCAATATGCTGATTGGTTTAGATAAGTTTCGAAAGAAAATTTGAATCTCCCATTCGCCCCCTTTGGTCAATATACTCTCGGTCCTAACACTATGAAAAGTTGCATATATGGTCCCCATCGAAGGTAATTAAAGGCGAAAGCACATGCAAAGACCAAACTAGTTTCTAAATCACGGGGCGATATGACGGCCATAAATCTGCATGTCCCCGGGCATGCCTACCACAAATCATCTCTCCCCTAACCTTTAAAGCGCTTCTAAATAAGAGACGAGTGCATTTTTTGTCCCTTAGCTTATAGAAAATGTAGATTTTGTCCCTAAACCTTTTGTTTTTATAATTTTCATCCTCAACTACCAATAGAGGGTTGCTTCCATATAACCCCACCCAAGACTCCTTCTCTCACTGCTATAGCTTGTGGCGAGCCCCACCAGCCTCATTAGGCTATGCATTCATGGGCATGACAACCACACAAGCGCCAGTTTGCTCCATCCTGATGCCCATCTAATGAGGGATCTCCACCTCCCACACCAGGAGCTCAAGGTGTCAATCTACGACCTTATACATGCTCCTCAATGTCACGCGATCTCACTTCTACGGTGGAGTCAAGTGGTGGTGCCTCTCCCGGTGATGTTCCCATCTGGCGAGTCCCTCCTCGTAAGTTGCCATCGTAACAACAAACAAAGAAACAACGAAAGGGATCGGGGCAGATCGAGACGGAAGGTGGATATGAGACACACACAGAGAGAGAGAGAGAGAGAGAGAGAGAGAAGGTGGTGTGTAGAGAGAGTTGCTCAATGTTTTCGTGAAATAGATTTGTATGTGCCACTACGAATTAATGAGGCGGCAAAAATTAAGATAGGTCTAGTCAATGCAAGGTTTGTTTGAGGCTTGCCGCGAGTAAAAAAGTTACCTAACATTGACAATTTATGGTAAAATTGCAAAATTAGGTTTAGGGCCTCTTTGATTTGCAGGATTATGGAAACACAAGAATAGAAAAAAGAAATACTTTGGATGAAAGAGTATTTGATATCACAATTAAGACAAACTAATTCTAACAATTTTAATAAGAGTTTGGAGTGGATGAGCATTTTCCTACAAAAAGTTGTACATATGAATCATATGAAAAGCTTTCCCAAGGATTTTAATCTTACAAATCAAACAACCACCCTGGAAAATATTTTCTAGGGATTCAAAATTTTGATAAAATTCCTTTGGATCAAAGGAGTCATTAACCGAAGCTCACGACTTCTAGGCACAAAAGTTGCTAGCTACATGAAGTTCAAGGTAAGAAAAAAAAATTAACACAGTACAATCGCACATACTTACATACACTCACCCTATAAACGCACACACCCACACCCTACCCTTATGAGCACATCCAAAATACCGAGCCAGCACACCATCTTGCGATTTACAAAGTCACCATAGGTGCATCGTAGTCGACGGAACGTCTTCTTCCACTAAACAAACATCGTCGGAAAGCTCAAATCCAAGAAAATACGAGGACCAGGGCCAATTATAGGACATGAACCCTGGCGTGTTGGTTCCATGATACGTCTCCAATGTATCTATAATTTTTTATTATTCCATGCAATTATAGTATCAATCTTGGATGTTTTATATGCTATTTTATATCATTTTTGGGACTAACCTATTAACCTAGTTCCCAATGCGAGTTGTTGTTTTCTCCTTGTTTTTGATTTTCCAGAAAATCAGTACCAAATGGAGTCCAAATGCTACGAAACTTTTTAACGATTTTTTCTTGACAGAAGAGACCCTGGAAGCTTCGTGGGGAGACCAGAAGATGTACGAGGAGATGACAAGGCAACCCGGTGCGCCCAGGAGGTCGTGCCCTATTGCCTTGTGGGCCGCTCGAGGCTTCGTCTGACCTAATTCCACTTCTGTAAATTCTCAAATATTGGGAAACCAATAGAGAGCCACCTGAAACACTTTTTCCGCCGCCGCAAGCTTCTGTTCTTCCGCGATCCCATCTGGAGACCTTTTCCGGTACTTTGTCAGAGGGGGAACCGATCACGGAGGGCTTCTGCATCATCCTTGCTGCCCTACTGATGATGCGTGAGTAGTTTACCATAGACCTACGGGTCCATAGCTAGTAGCTAGATGTCTTCTTCTCTCTCTTTGATCCTCAACACCATGTTCTCCTCGATGTTCTTGGAGTTCTATTCGATGTAATCTTCTTTCGCGGTGTGTTTGTTGGGATTCGATGAATTATGGGTTTATGATATGAATATTCATGAGAAGTAATTGAGTCTTTTTTGAACTTATTTATGCATGATTGGTATAGCTTTGTATTTCTCTTCGATCTATCCATTTGGCTTGTCCAACTAGATTGATTTATCTTCTGTGGGAGAGGTGCTTTGTGATGGGTTCAATCTTGCGGTGCTCTATCCCAGAGACAGAAAGGGACAAGACACGTATATGTATTGTTTCCATAAAGGACAAAACGACGGGGTTTATTCATATTAGTTGAGTTTACTTTGTCTACATCATGTCATCTTGCTTAAGGCGTTACTCTGTTTTTATTGAATTAATACCCTAGATGCATGCTGGATAGCGGTGGATGGGTGGAGTAATGGTAGTAGATGTAGGCAGGATTTGATCTACTTGTCCCAGACGTGATGCCTATGTACATGATCATTGCCTTGAATATCGTCATAACTGTGCACTTTTCTATCAACTATCCAATAGTAATTTGCTTACCAAATGTATGCATTGTGTTCGAGACAGAAGCCTTTAGTGAAAACTATGGCCCCAGGTCTATGTTTACCATATACAAAAACACAACATTACCTTTTTGCAATTTTTATTTTCTTTTGCAATTTATTTATGTTCCACTACAAGATTTAATCCTTGCAAGTAAAGGCCAAGGGGATTGACAACCCTCTTGTTCGTGTTGGGTGCAAGTATTTGCTTTTATGTGTGCAAGTGTTGTTCATGAGGCTTTGCGTGATTCTCCTTTTGGTTCAATAAAACTTGGTTCTGACTAAGGGAAATACTTATCTCTACTATACTGCATCTCCTCCCCTGTTTGAGGAAAATCCCAACGCAACTAACAAGTAGCAGGAATAATTTCTAGCACCGTTGCCGGGAGACATCATTAAAACCTATCAAGTGCCTTCATATAAACTATCGTCTACTTGCTATTATTTTCATTTGCCTTTTTATTTGCCTTTGCCTCTCGTTTTCATCTTCCCCACTTCTAAAGTTTTTTAGAAAAACACAAAAACATATTTGTTTGCTTGTTACTTGCTTTGACGCTATGTCTAGTGTTACTATTCCTCCTCCCTCTCCCGATTTTTAAGTTTTTACTTTAAACAAAAACAAGGAGAGACTCTAAAAGGTGCTTGGTATGTAATAATGGAATCTTATCATGTTTGCGCTATAAAACATGATATAAATTTTTTGCTTAGAATTTTTTATGTGGGACTCGCTATGCCCAATAGACAACTTCGGGATTTTGCCGCTAAAGGGAATTTTATTGAAAATGATGCTAATACTGCCTATGAAATAATAAAGGGGATAGTGGGAACTCCACCTCCACAAAAAGGGTTTAGTTCCACTCAAGAAGGAATGTAATACTAGAAAAATTAGGGGATATGCAGAAAAGCGTAGTTGAGTTACAAAAGTCTAATGAACCACTCAAAGCCCTTAATGCAAATCTTAATCGTATGAATTCCCTTCTTACTATTTGCAACAAGAGGCTTGATAATCTAGATAATAAAATTGCTTCTTTCTCTGAGAATAACGGGAAACCTAAGGAACCTCTTGCATTTGAGAATATCCCATCTAAGTTGGAAAAAACTAAAGATGTCAACACTTGAAACAATGCCTTATGCCTAGAGGGAACCTAATAGTTATCTTATTTTCCTTTTTGCTTTCTGTTTTTTATGTGTTCACACAATTATGTTATTGTTATGATTGAGTTTTTATGTTTTAATTAGTGTTTGTGTCATGTAAAGCCTTTGGGATGATTTGGTTGATAGTTGACTTGATTATGTGAAAAACAGAAACTTTTGTGCTCAGTCCAGGAATTCTTAAAATTCACTGGAGAGTGATAAATTATGAATTTTTACACACAATTGGTATACGAACCGCCCATGTTTTTCCTAATTTTTACAGTTACAGAAATATTGCGTTTGTTCAGATCATTACACACTGATCAGTTTTAGACATATTCTGTTTTCATTGCATAGTTTGCTTGTTTTGACGATTCTATGGATTATATCGGGGGGTATAAGTCATGGAGAAGTTGAAATATAGTAGGTATTATGAAATAATAAATTATTAATGGGTCCATCACCGTACCGAAAGTTTATGATTTGCTTGTTATACTAACGGATCTCATGAAGGTCCTATTGAGTTTTGTGTGCTGAAGTTTTCAAGTTTTGGGTGAGATCACGATGCATAAAGGAATAAGGAGCGGGAAGACCCTAAGCTTGGGGATGCCCAAGGCACCCCAAGGTAATATTCAAGGAAGACCCAAGCGTCTAAGCTTAGGGATGCTCCGGATGGCATCCCCTCTTTTGTCTACAAACCATCTGTATATTACTTGGAGCTATATTTTTATTCATCACATGATATGATTTTTTACTTGGAGTGTCTTGTGACATAGTAGTTTTTGCTTTGTTTGCTTTCAAGTTTGCCACAATCATCTTTTTTCTAGACACACCTTTTGAGAGGGACACGTGATAACCCACAAGTATAGGGGATCAAGTAGCCTTTCTCGATAAGTAAGAGTGTCGACCCAACGAGCAGCTAAAGATAGAATTTATATTCCCTTCAAGTTCTATCGACCACCGATACTACTCAACTACCTCCATCCTGGTTTATTGGTCCCCTTTGTAATTTTTGTCAATTTTTGATCAGAGATTTAACTAACAAAATGGTAATGCATGTCAACAAAAATTATATAGTTGGATTCATATTTGAACAAAGTTTTCAATGATATAATTTTTTTTTACATGCATAAACATTGTGTTAATTAAATCTATGGTCAAAATTTGACACGAAATACAATGGGGACCGATAAACAAGGATGGAGGTAGTACATGCACTTAACGTTCGCTTTACCTAGAGCAAGTATGAAACTATTTTGTAGGTGTAAAGGGATAGGTTTGTAAGATAATAAAGAACACATAAATAAAATCTAGGGGCTATTTAGATAAAGAAACAATGAAGTTAGTTTTAGTAGAGAGCTTTTTGTCACAAGAAAGTTATTTGTCCCTAGGCAATCGATAACTAGACCGGTAATTATTATTGTAATTTATATGAGGGAGAGGCATGAGCTAACATACTTTCTCTACTTGGATCATATGCACTTATGATTGGAACTCTAGCAAGCATCCGCAGCTACTAAAGATTATTAAGGTAAAACCCAACCATAGCATTAAGTATCAAGTCCTCTTTACTCCCATACGCAACAACCCCCTTACTCGGGTGTAAGCTTCTGTCACTCTAGCCACCCACCATAAACAAATCATGAACATATTGCAACACCCTACAACGGGAATCCCTCATGCTTGCGTGACACGGAGAGTGATACATCTCCAACGTATCTACTTTTCCTAACGCTTTTCCTCTTGTTTTGGACTCTAATTTGCATGATTTGAATGGAACTAACCCCGGACTGACGCTGTTTTTAGCAGAACTACCATGGTGTTGTTTTTGTGCAGAAATAAAAGTTCTCAGAATGGAACGAAACTTTGTGAGGATTTTTTATATCAATAAAGAGAATTTCTGGAGCCAAGATCCACCGAAGGGGCACCTAGGTGGGCACTACCCACCAGGGCGCCCCCCTCCAGGCGCGCCCAGGTGGGTTGTCCCCACCTGGTGGCATCGCAGACACTGAAACTGACGCTATAAAATCACATATTTGTAGAAAAAATCATGGAGAAAGAATTATCATGATCCACGAGATGGAGGTTCCTTCACCTCCTGTTCTTCATTGGGAGGCCAGATCTGGAGTCCGTTTGGGGCTCCGGAATGGGGGATCTTCGTTCTTCGTCATCACCAACCCTTCTCCATCGTCAACTCCATGATGCTCCCCACCAGGAGTGAGTAATTCCTTCGTAGGCTTGTTGGTCGGTGAGGAATTGGATGAGATTCATCATGTAATCTAGTTAGTTTTGTTAGGGCCTAATCCCTAGTATCCACTATGTTCCGAGAGTGATGTTGCTATGACTTTGCCATGCTTAATGCTTGTCACTTTGGTCCCGGGTGCCATGATTTCAGTTTTGAACCATTTATGTTATCACCATTATATCTATGTTCTAGATCCGATCTTGCAAGTTATAGTCACCTACTACGTGTTATGATCCGGCAACCCCGGAGTGACAATAGTCGGGACCACTCCCGGTGATGACCGTAGTTTGAGGAGTTCATGTATTCACCGTGTGTTAATGCTTTGTTCCGGTTCTCTATTAAAAGGAGGCCTTAATATCCCTTAGTTTCCAATTAGACCCCGCTGCCACGGGAGGGTAGGACAAAAGATGTCATGCAAGTTCTTTCCGTAAGCACGTACGACTATTTACGGAATACATGCCTACATTATATTTATGAACTAGAGCTAGTGCCGTATCGCCCTAGGTTATGTCTGTCACATGATGAATATCGTCCAACAAATCACCGATCCAATGCCTACGAATTTCTTATATATTGTTCTTGCTAAGTTACTACTGCTATCATCACTGTTGCACTTGCTACAAAATCACTGCTATCACTGTCACCGTTACTATTGTTGTCGCTACTACTATCAAAACTATCATATTATTTTGCTAGTGATCACTTTGCTGCAGATAATTAATCTCCAGGTGTGGTTGAATTGACAACTCAGCTGCTAATACTTACAAATATTCTTTGGCTCCCCTTGTGTCGAATCTATAAATTTGGGTTGAATACTCTATACCCTCGAAAACTGTTGTGATCCCCTATTCTTGTGGGTTATGAGAGAGCACCATAGGGTAGCACCAATAATAAAACAAACAACTCAAACCAATGACGATCATCAATCAACCCATAGGACAAAACGGTTCTACTCAAACATCATAGGATAGCCATACATCACTGGGAAATAATATATAGCATTGACCACCATGTGTAAGTAGAGATAACTGCGGGGAGAAGATGTGTTACACCGCTGCATAGAGGGGCAGAGAGTTGGTGATGACGACGACAAAGTTGTTGGTGTAGATCGTCGTCACGATGATGGACCCAGTGGCGTTCCAGCGCCACCGGGAAAGAGGGGGAGAGAGCCCCCTCCTTCTTCTTCTTCCTTGACCTCCCCTAGATGCGAGGAGGGTTTCCCCTCTAATCCTTGGCCTCCAGGGCGGCAGAGGGGCGAGATCCGTAACTCTGATTGGGCTGAAATTTTAACACGATTTTTATCCGGATATTAGCTTTCTTGCTGTCGAAGAAGGGCACCAACCGCCTTACAGGGGCCCCACAAGCTTGCTAGCCGCGCCCTGGGAAGGGGGCGTGCCTCTTGAGTTTGTGGGCCCCTCGGGCATCATCTCGCGTTGATTTCACTTCCCAAAATAATTACCGGTAAATTTTTATTGTGTTTGGACTTCATTTGATATGGGTTTTCTGCAAAACAAAAAACATGCAACAAACAGGAACTGGCACATGGCACTGGATCAATATATTGGTCCCAAAAATGATATAAAATTGTTGCCAAAAGTGTGTGAAAGTTGTATAATATTGGCATGGAACAATAAAAAATTATAGATACGATGGAGACGTATCAACACACATTATTCGTCATTTGTTAGAATACTCTATGTGCTTCACTTATATCTTTTGAGCTAAGCAGTTGCTCCAGTGCTTCACTTATATCTTTTAGAGCATGATGGATGTTATATTTTAAAGAAATAGTCGCACTCTCATGCTTCACTTATATCTTTTTGAGAGCTCTATAAATAGTAATGGCACTATGCACATGTTAGGAAATTGATCCTAATATGATAGGTATTCAAGAGGGATATAATACAAACTTTCATGTAGATCACTGAATATGATATGTTCGATTCCTTGCAATAGTTTTGCGATATGAAGATGGTGATATGTGGGAGGTACTAGTGAATGATTGTGGCTTAGTAAGAATATTAGTGTTAAGGTTTGTGATTCCCGAAGCATGCACGTATAGTCTCTAGTTATGCGATGAAGTTGGAGCATGAGTTATTATTGAGTGCCTTCCTTATGAGTGGCAGTCGGGGACGAGCGATCGTCTTTCCCTACCAATTTATCCCCTTAGGGTCCTGCATAGTAGTACTTTGCTTCGAGGGCCAATAGGCTTTCGTAATAAGTATGTGATTTCTTTATGACTAATGTGAGTCCATGGATTATACGCACTATTACCTTTCTCAATTTGCTAGCCTCTTCGGTGATTCAAAGCAATAGTCTATAATTTGATATAAAGACATCAATACTCGGGCATACCAACAAGCAATCATGGCTTTCAAAATAAAAATGCTAAAGAACATTATCCTACAAAATCATATAGCCTTGTCATGCTCGGTCTTCCTAACACAAATTGTTAATCATGTACAACCCCAATAACAAGCCGAGCAATTGGCTTATACTTTTAACGCGCTTCAGCTTTTTCAACTCCCACGCAGTACATGAGCACTAGCCATGGATATAGCACTATGGGTGGAATAGAATGCGGTGATAAAGATCAATAAGGGGAAGTCAACAAGGAAGATAGTCTCGTATCGACGCGGCTAATCAACATGGAAATGCCCATAAATTGATGTTAATGCGAGGAGTAGGGATTTCCATGCAACTGATGCACTAAGAGCTATAAGTGTATGAAAGCTCGAACTGAAAACTAAGTGGGTGTGCATCCAACTTGCTTGCTCATGAAGACCTCGGGCATTTGAGAAAGTCCATCATTGAAATATACAAGCCCAGTTCTATAATGAAAATTCTCACTAGTATATGAAAGTGACAACTCACGAGACTCTCTATATGAATAACATGGTGCTACTTTGAAGCACAAGTGTGGAAAATGATAGTAGAATTGCCCCTTCTCTCTTTTTCTCTCTTTTTTTGGTGGGCTCTTTTTGACCTTTTTCCGTTTGGTTTCTCATCTCGACTTGTGGGGAATAATAGTCTCCATCATCCTTTCCTCACTGGGACAATGCTCTAATAATGATAATCATCACACTTCTATTTACTTACAACTCGATAAAACTGAAACATATGACTTTATATGAATGTCTCTGGCAGTGTACCAGGATGTGCAATGATCTAGCGTAACATGTATGAATGGTGGCTGATCCACAAATATTATGTCAACTATATGATCATGCAAAGCAATATGACAATGAAGATGTATGTCATAAAATGGAACGGTGAAAGTTGCATGACAATATATCTCGGAATGGCTATGAAAATGCCTTGATAGGTAGGCATGGTGGCTATTTTGAGGAAGATATAAGGAGGCTTATGTGTGATAGAGTGTATCATATCACAGGGTTTGATGCACTGGTGAAGTTTGCACCAACTCTCAAGGTGAGAAAGAACAATGCACGGTACTCGTTTCTTAATGTTCGTACCGCAAAAGAGATTACATGATGAACATGTTAGGTAGCATTCCACATAAAAATTTCTGTTTTTATCATTTACCTACTCGAGGACGAGCATGAATTATGCTTGGGGATGTTGATACGCCTCCAACGTATCTATAATTTTTGATTATGTCCTGCTATTGCAGTATCAATCTTGGATATTTTATATGCTATTTTATATCATTTTTCGGGACTAACCAAGTAACCTAGTGCCCAGTGCCAGTTGATTTTTTCTTTTTATTCTTGATTTCCAGAAAATATGTACCAAACGGAGTCCAAACGGTACGCAACTTTTTGAAAAAAATGACGATTTTTTCTGGACATACGAAACTTCGGCAGAAGACCACATGATGTACGAGGACACGACAAGGCAACCCGGCGCGCCCAGGGAGGCCATGCCCTGTTGCGTTGTGGGCCCCTCAAGGCTCAGTCTGACGTGATTCCACTTCTATAAGTTCTCAAATATTGAGAAACCAATGGGGAGCCACCCGAAACACTTTTCCCGCCGCTGCAAGCTTATGTTCTTCCACGATCTCATCTGAAGGCCTTTTACGATACTCTGTCGGAGGGGGAATCGATCAAGAAGGGCTTCTACATCATCCTTGTTGCCTTACCAATGATGCGTGAGTAGTTTACCATAGACCTACGGATCCATAGCTAGTAGCTAGATGGCTTCTTCTCTCTCTTTGATCTTCAATATCATGTTCTCCTCGATGTTCTTGGAGTTTTGTTCGATGTAATCTTCTTTTGCGGTGTGTTTGTTGGGATCCGATGAATTGTTGGTTATAATCGGAATATTCATGAGAAGTAATTGAGTCTTTTCTGAACTTATTTATGCATGATTATTATAGGTTTGTATTTCTCTCTGATCTATTTGTTTGATTTGGCTAACTAGATTGATTTATCTTTAGTGGAAGAGGTGCTTTGTGATGGGTTCACTCTTGCGGTGCTCTATCCTAATGACAGAAAGGGACAATATGTATTTGTATTATTGTCATTAAGGATAAAATGATGGGATTTATTTATATTAGTTGAGTTTACTTTGTCTATATCATGTCATCTTGCTTAAGGCGTTAGTTTTTTTTGACTTAATACCCTAGATGCATGTTGGAAAGCGGTCGATAGGTGGAGACATGGAGTAATAGTAGTAGATGCAGGCATGAGTCGGTCTACTTGTCTCAGGCATGATGCCTATATACATGATCATTGCCTAGAATATCATCATATATATATGTGTGTGTGTGTGTGCTTTTCTATCAATTGCTCAACAGTAATTTGTTTACCCAGCGTATACTATGTGTGCGAGAGAGAAGCCTCTAGTGAAAAACTATGGCCCCCAGGTCTACCTTTATCATATATAAAAACACAATATTACCTTGCTGCAATTTTCCTTTTATTTTATTTTGTAATTTATCTATCTATCACTACAAGATTTAATCCTTGACAACCCTCTTGTTCGCGTTGGGTGCAAGTATTTATTTTTGTGTGTGCATGTGTTGTTCATGAGACTTTGCGTGATTCTCCTTTTGGTTCGATAAACCTTGGTTATCACTGAAGGAAATACTTATCTCCACTATACTGCATCTCCTCTCCTCTTCGAGGAAAATCCAACGCAGCTCACAAGTAGCATTCCACCATAAAGAACCTAACCATTTGAGTTATGCTTAGTTTAGGGTAAAAAACAAATAAAATCATTGAGGTTACACTTTGCGATAAGTCTAGGGGCAAGAAATGCACTTACCTTACAAAATAAAAATACACTTGTTGTTGGTGGATATATCTCGCATGTGTTCATTTCTTCTCTTTGTGGGAAAACCTTCGATCTATTCATCAAACATCACGGTAGTACAATTAACACGAGAAGTTACAAAAAATACATCCATGTCCCTAGACGACCTAACAACAACTACATGCACTAGAGCGAGGCAAAGGCGCGTCGCCGTCATCGCCCCTCTCTCACCGGAGTCGGGCAAATCTTATTGTAGTGGAGAGTCAAAAAGTCACTGTGCTAAAACCCCAATCAACCAACGCACAAGAACAACAACCGTCACCGATGGGGAGAAGTATAGATCAGAAGGATCCAACTTGTAGACACAACACATATGAACAAAAATCAAAGCCACACTAATCTACCGAAGACAAACGTCGACCAAATCCCGGAAAATCCGTCGGAGACACACCTCCACATGCCCTGGACACACGAGACGTACCGTCAGGACGGAGGCTAGACGGGGAGAACCTTATTCCATCTTTAGGGAGTCACCACCGCCTCGTCTTCGTGAGCATGACACGTAAAAAACAACTAAAAACAAAGCATGACCCCTTCTGCCTGCAAGGGCCATAATCCACCGCGATTGCGGTGGCATTGGCGGGAGGCGGGGAAACCCTAAATACTTGGGACCTTTCCTTTCTTTCTCAGGAAGAAGAAAACATGTTGTACTACTTGTGTTCCTTTGAGTAGGATACAACTATAAATCGTATTTGTACATGCATATCATGCGGAACTAAATAGGGAAACGACAAAAATGTTTATCCCTGGCGGCTGTAACCCTAGCTGCCGCCAGGAAAGTCCGATCTTCCGGCGCCGTCCTCCGGTGGCTCCCCTCCACCGGCGACCTCGGTCATCGGTGGTGAGGGGGATCGCTGGATCCACGCGTGTGGATCGTTTTATTCCCTCGTAGTCCAGGTTTTTAGGTTGTTCATCGTCTTTGCTTCAGTTGTGACGATGACGCCGCTGAATAAAGATTCTTTAGATCCTTCCCTGGCGAGGCCATCGGCCCTATGGTTGAGGATAGATTTGGAAACTAGCCTGTTCAAGCATGGATGGCGTAGCGGTGACGGTATCCTCGTGGTGGACCTGTGTCCTCGGGCCTGTCGTTGCGACGGTGTTTGCTCCCGCGTCAGCGTGGAGCTTGGGAGGTAGTCTAGGAGCGGATGCAAATTGTGGTCTGCATCGACGACATCTGGAGGACGGAACATGTGCTGGGCTCGTGGTTCGTGGATGGCAGGTATGGTTTCCTCCTTCGGCGTCTTAGTCGTGGTGGGGTGCCAGATCTAGAGTTCGATGGTGTGTCCGGGGTGTTGCCCCGGTCTGATTCATTCAACGGCAAGGGCTTCACTTTTGGTGAGCCACCTTGGAGGTCCGTAAAGCTGCATATCAGCGATGGAGCCACGTCGAGCTCGGGTGAGGAGGTGATTCGTCATTCTTTTCTTTGGTGGCTGCTGTGGTGGTGCCGGAGGTAGATGCCGGGCATTGGTGTCAAGCTCAGAGATGTTCTGCTATCTTTTCAGTTTTGTCATGTCGGTCTTTACGTGACTTGTACTTTGTTATTTATGATATGACTGAAACACGTATTACCATGCAAAAAACGACAAAAATGTTTGAACCAAACATGATTTCGTGATCATTATTACAAAGTGGATCGGGTCTCAATTTTTTTACTTTTTGCAGGTGATCGGGTCTTTATTTTTTTACACTCCAGATGCATCCGCTCATACATACGCACATACACTCATCAGCACATCATCTTGAGATTGACAAAGCCACCACTGTCGCCTGTGTAGTCGGCATGAACATCTGCTCGCACTGAACGAATATGTCAGAAAATCTGAAATAAATCCAATAAGATATGAGCATTAGTGTCAAGTCTAGTCCTTTAACATGAGGACTTATCCACCACAAGAAAGCTAACCATCCGATCTAGACTCAATTCACACCGGGTCTCAAACATGAATTACCTTGTCTCTGGTGATAGTTTAGGGCTTTCTAATCAAGCATTACATACTTGTTCTTAACTAATTTATTTATGCTCTCTGAGAAAAAAAAAGATGTGGCTAGGTTTCAGTCGACTGAGACCTAACCAAGTCTCAATCAAGTGACGTATTACATATGAAAGAAATAAAAGTTGCACGAATATGCACACAAGATGCCACAAATATAGCATCGACTGAGGCTTCGTTAATTCTCACTCGACTGAGATTTAGCTACACTGAAATAAAAAATGTTCTCTTTATATGTTTGAGCTAACCCTAAGGGTATCTACAAGGCGGACCTTCAAACCTCCACTATATATCCGGACCACAGTGTCTGAACCACTTTTATCATACATGTTGGGAAACGTTGCATGGAAAACAAAAAAAAATCTATGCACACGCAAGATCTATCCATGGAGATGCATAGCTACGAGAGGGGAAGAGCATCTTCATCCCTTGAAGATCGCTAAGCGGAAGCGTTTATCAACGTGGTTGATGTAGTCATACACCTTCACGATCCGTCCTGATCAAGTACCGAATGTACGGCACCTCCGCGTTCAGCACACGTTCAGCTCAATGACGTCCTTGCCTTCTTGATCCATCAAGACGGGTGAAGTAGTAGATGAGTTCCCGCAGCACGACGGCGTGGTGACGGTGTTGGTGAAGAACAATCTCCGCAGGACTTTGCCAAGCACAACAGAAACTATGACAGAGGACAAACTAGAGGGGACTGGGTTCCCGGCACACGGCTTGGTGAATCTTGATGTGTCTTGGGTGCTAGCCCTGCCCCTCTATTTATATGTTGAGCCCTGGGGTCGAAACTTGGAGTAAAAGCCTCCTCAAAGTCGGTTTTGCGTGAAAGGCAAGAGTCCTTCTCGGACTCCAGGGCTAGACGCCAGGATTCTTGGCGTCTGGTTCCTGGTCTCCGCAAAACTTCCTTTTGCACTTTCCAAAAGCCTCGTGGGCTTTCCCCTTTTGCCCAAATAAAGTGTTCTCATACCCTAACATTTTGGGAAACATCCGGAACCCCTTCCGGAGACCAAATACTATTATCACATATATCAATCTTCATCTCCGGACCATTCCGGAGCTCCTCGTCATGTCCGTGATCTCATCCTGGACTCCAAACAACATTCGGTCACCAACATACATAACTCATATAAAACTATATCGTCAACGAACATTAAGCGTGCGGACCCTACGGGTTCGAGAACTATGTAGACATGACCGAGACACCTCTCCGGTCAATAACCAATAGCGGAACGTGGATACCCATATTGGCTCCAACATATTCTACAAAGATCTTTATCGGTCGAACCTTTATGACAACATACATAATTCCCTTTGTCCATCGATATGTTACTTGTGTTAGGAAATATGCAACTTGTATTCCCATAGGGCCATAGGCCAGTATATATACATGTACAGGTGCAGGAAATATGCAGAAAACCCCTTATACAAGGGGGTAAATACAAAAGGCTACATGACTATATATAGTACTCTGACACCCCCCCTCAAACTCATGGTGGATGAACAACACTGAGTTTGGAGAGATAGAAGCCATGCTGCGCTCTAGTCTGGGCCTTTGTAAAGAAATCCGCCAACTGTAACTCAGAAGGCACATACTGAAGAGCAATAACCTGATCCTGCACACCAGCGCGCACATAGAAAGCATCAACACCAATATGCTTGGTGAGCTCATGCTTCACAGGGTCGCGCGCAATTCTAATAGCACATGTACTGTCAGACAAGAGCATAGTAGGTGTAGTGACAGAAACACCAAAGTCCTAAGCAACCACCGTAACCAAGTCACCTCTGTCGTCAAAAGAGCCATAGCTCGCAAGTCAGCCTCTACACTCGAACACGAAACCGTAGTCTGCTTCTTCGTCTTCCAAGCAATGAGAGAACCACCAAGGAAAACACAATAAGCAGAAAGTGAACGGCGATCCGAGGGATCACTAGCCCACGTAGCATCCGAATAGGCCTGAAGCTGTAAGGAACCAGAGTGAGGAAAGAGCAGGCGATGAGAGATCGTGCCCCGAAGATATCGAAGAACAAGAAGGAGGTGACTATAGTGAACCAAAGTGGGGGCGGAGACAAACTGACTCGGAATATGGACCGGATAGGAGATATCAGGACGAGTGGCCGCTAGATAGACAAGACTCCCAACAAGATGACGATAACGCGTCGGATCAGGCAAGGGGTCACCATCAGTATCACGAAGGTGAACATTGAGCTCCATAGGAGTCTTAACAGTGCGCTCATCGGTAAGAGCAGCACGAGCAGGAAGATCCTGGATATACTTTTCCTGGGAAATAGAAAAGCCATAAGAGGTAGAAGAGACCTCGATCCCAAGAAAGTAGCAAAGAGGGCCAAGATCAGACATAAGAAATTGCTCACTAAGATTAGCCTTCACAAAGGTAATATACTTAGGGTCGTCATCAGTGATGATCATGTCATTGACATAGAGAAGAAGAAGAGTCCGACCACGAGTTGAAAGATGGACAAAACGCTGGATCATGAGCACTTGCTGAAAAACCAGCGGCAGTCACCATAGAGGCAAAACGCTCAAACCAGGCGCGAGGGGCTTGCTTAAGGCCATAGAGAGAGCGACGAAGACGGCATACCATGCCATCAGGAACAGAATACCTAGATGGGGGCTGCATGTAAACCTCCTCACGCAGCTCACCATTAATAAAGGCATTCTTAACATCATGCTGAGATATAGACCTATGGCGAACAGAGGCCACGACAAGAAGTGTGCAAGCAGTGGTCATATGGGCCACAAGAGCAAAAGTCTCGTCGTAATCACGACCATGCTCCTGCTGAAAACCACGAGCCACAAGACAAGATTTGTAACGCTCAAGAGAACCATCGGAGCGAGTCTTAACCTTGTAGACCCACTTACAAGTGATTGGACGAACACTAGGAGGAAGAGAAACAAGGTCCCACGTGCCGGTACGCTCAAGGGCAGCAAGCTCCTCTACCATCGCAGACTGCCATTCGGGATGAACAACAGCTTGACAATAAGAAGTCGGCTCAAGAACAGCAGCACCAGCGCTTGGAAAACCAAGGCGATCAACAGGCGGAAGCGGACGAGGACGCAAGCCATAAGTAGGCTGGGAGGAGGAAAATGGCACATCAGAAGTAGATGGCTCATCAATAGATGCATCCACAACACATGGACGACGAGTATAATACTGAGGAAAAGATGGAAGAATCCAAGGAGGAATCTCCAAGGTAGACTCAGGGGATGGAGACGAAGAAGTCACCGGAGATGAAGGTGCAGAATCCGGTGACAGACGAGGTGAGGAAACCATGGGAGATGGTGACGGTGGATCGGCGATAGGCGGAGAAGCAGGGGTAGCACGACGAATAGACAAGGGCTCGACATGAGTGATAGGTGTGTCAGGAAAAGTGAGGAAAGAGAGATCCTCCACTGAAGAGGTCAAGGAAGATGGTCGTGGGTAGAAGGGACGAGACTCAAGAAAAATCACATCCCGAGAAATACGCATCTGACGGCCGATAGGATCCGAACAACGATATCCCTTATGCTCATCACTATAGCTTAAGAAGACACACTCAACAGACTGAGCGGTTAGTTTGGTGCGTTCACGGGGGGCAAGAAGAACATAGCAAACGCAACCAAACAAACGAAGCACCGAATAAT
Organism: Aegilops tauschii subsp. strangulata; assembly: GCF_002575655.3. Taxonomy (NCBI): domain Eukaryota; kingdom Viridiplantae; phylum Streptophyta; class Magnoliopsida; order Poales; family Poaceae; genus Aegilops; species Aegilops tauschii. The sequence goes on from NC_053039.3 coordinate 352,110,948, forward strand.
CAGGAGAACGATCAAAGAGATGCTCGAAGGGAACATCACTTCGTAGAGCAGCGGATGGTGAAGGTTGATGAGATAGGTGGAGGTGGAGACAGCCTCGGCCCAAAAATGGGGCGGAAGAGAGGCGGCAATCACCAATGCACGAGCCGTCTCAAGAAGGTGATGATGCTTTCGCTCAGCCACACCATTATGAGCATGAGCACCAGGACAAGAGAACTGAGAAAGAGTCCCCTGCTCAGCAAGAACACTGCGCAACATCTTGGAAATATACTCGCCAGCAGAGTCAGCACGAGACACACAAATGGGCGAAGAGAACTGCGTGTGAACCATGGCAGCAAAACACTTGTAGATGGACAAAGCCTCACTGTGAGAAGTAATAAAATAAAGTCAAGTGTAACGAGAGAAATCATCTATGAAAATAATATAGTATCAATGGCCCCCTTTCGAAGCGAAGGGAGCCAGACTCCATACATCGGAATGGACTAAATCAAAAGGACGCTGAGACACTAACTCACTAGTGGGGTAAGGTAACTGAATCTGTTTGCCAAGCCTACAACCCTGACACTCTAAAGATACATCTCCTGAGACAGACCCCAGAAGACCTCGACGAACTAAAGACGACAAACGAGAACCACAAAGATGACCAAGTCGATGATGCCACTTCTGGAAGGAGTCGGTAGCTGAAGCAACAGACGCGGATGAGATCCGCAACTGAGGACAAACGGGTGATTGATCTTGAGGCCCGGTCCTGTCGTGGGCAGATCTGCACGCAAGCAAACTCGTCCGAGATCGGCAGCTGGCAGCAGATTAGATCCAGAGGAAGTCGGCTCACGCGGGACCAACTCGATCTAGAGGAAAACCGGCTCGCTCGTGTTCTATCCAGGGAGTCAGGACTGGGGAAGGAGCTGGCCTGAGTTGACCTGCAAAGGAGAGTAGCGGGCATGGAGAGCCGCCGGCTATGATAGATAGAGAAAAGGAGCGGCGGCCACAGAGGACGGCGGCGACGCGGGTTGGATCAATAGCATGAGTTGCAGCGTGCAAAAAATTAACCTAGCTCTAATACCATGTTAGGAAATATGACGTTCTCGCCTTCTTGATCCAACAAGACGGGCGAAGTAGTAGATGAGTTCTGGCAGCACGACGGCATGGTGACGGTGTTGGTGAAGAACAATCTCAGCAGGGCTTCGCCAAGCACAACAGAAACTATGACGGAGGATAAACTAGAGGGGACGGGGTTGCCGGCACACGGCTTGGTGAATCTTGATGTGTCTTGGGTGGTAGCCTGCCCCTCTATTTATATGTTGAGCCCTGGGGTCGAAACTTGGAGTAAAAGCCTCCTCAAAGTCGGTTTTGCCCGAAAGGCAAGAGTCCTCGGACACCAGGGCTAGACGCCAGGGTTCCCGACATCTACCCCCCGGACGCCAGGGTTCCTGGCGTTTGGCCCTTGATCTCCGCAAAACTTCCTTTTGCATTTTCCAAAAGCCTCGTGGGCTTTCCCCTTTGGCCCAAATAAAGTGTTCTCATATCCAAACATTTCGGGAAACATCCGGAACCCATTCCGGTGAACTCCGGAACCCTTCCGGAGACCAAACATTATTATCCCATATATCAATCTTTACCTCGGGACCATTCCGGAGCTCCTCGTCATGTCCATGATCTCATCCGGGACTCCAAACAACATTCGTTCACCAACATACATAACTCATATAAAACTATATCGCCAATGAACGTTAAGCGTGCAGACCCTACGGGTTCGAGAACTATGTAGACATGACCGAGACACCTCTCCGGTTAATAACCAATAGCGGAACCTAGATGCCCATATTGGCTCCTACATATTCTACGAAGGTCTTTATCGGTCAAACCGTTATGACAAGATACGTAATTACCTTTGTCCATCGGTATGTTACTTGCCCGAGAATCGATCATCGGTATCTTCATACCTAGTTCAATCTCGTTACTGGCAAGTCTCTTTACTCGTTCTGTAATACATCACCTCCTGACTAACTCCTTAGTCGTTTGCTTGCAAGCTTATGATATGTATTACCGAGAGGGCCCAAGAGATACCTCTCTGATACACGGAGTGACAAATCCTAATCTCGGTCCATGCCAACCCAACAGACACCTTCGGAGATACCTGTAGAGGATCTTTATGATCACCCAGTTATGTTGTGACGTTTGATAGCACACAAGGTATTCCTCCGGTATCCGGGAGTTGCATGATCTCATAGTCGAAGGAACATGTATTTGACATTGAGAAAGCAGTAGCAATAAACTTAACGATGATATGCTATGCTAACGGTTGGGTCTTGTCCATCACATCATTCTCCTAATGATGTGATCCCGTTATCAAATGACAACACATGTATATGGTTAGGAAACCTTAACCATCTTTGATCAACGAGCTAGTCTAGTAGAGGCTTACTAGGGACACTGTGTTTTGTTTATGTATCCACATATGTATTTAAGTTTCCGATCAATACAATTATAGCATGAATAATAAACCTTTATCATGATTAAGGAAATATAATAATAAACCTTTTATTATTGCCTCTAGGGCATATTTCCAACAATACAATGGGGACCTGCATATGTCCGCTTAGCAGTCTGGACGTACAGATTCCAGTATCCAAGAGACAAACGTATGGGCCTTTGCCGGAGTCCGGACATGCACAATCACATGCATGGTCTACCTCTTCTGTGTTTTCTCTCAACCGCACATGTATGGTCCCCTCTCCTCCCAACCGGGCACAAAACGACAAATATCCCACCACATGCATGATCTTCACCTACTTTTTCTTCTCCCAACCGGATACTTTGTGATTAGCATTGGATGCTCACACCCGCATCATGTCTGCGGACCATGCCCGGACATAAAAATGGACATATATTGGAGATATTTATAGGTCAACCTTGGAGATGCCCTAAACTGGGGCGTGTACAATGGGGGCAGCTCCTAGCTGCTGCCCCGACCCATCCAACTATATTAAAGGGCATGAGGCTACTGGTTAATTTTCTCTCATCTGACACTAAGGCATGAGGCCATCCTTTTGTGGAGCCAGTATGTTGAGCTCACCCAAATAGAGGATGTGTCCATCTCTCACTTCCTTTCCCTCTGCTTTCCTCTCTCTCCTTCCTTTCGCCTTAGAGCAGCAACCTCCTCTGTAGGGCACACCATGACCTGCAGGGCGACTATTTTCTATCTAGTATGGCATCCGAGCCTAAGAGGATCTACAGTCGGACCTCTCAAACCCATCTCAAACAGCTGGAAGGGCCACCCGGTCATTGACCGGTCATGAAAAAACGATCCATACGGGCTCCTTAAACGGGCCTGAAACTCCTGGACTGACCGGCACCCCTCATATCCAGTCCAAATATAGGACAGATATGGGGGCGTCTGGGCGCGTCCTCTACGTCGGCTTGGCCCAGCCTGGCCCACCCGGACCCCACAAATATCCCCTTCAGGAAAACCCTGGACACCGATCAATGCGAACTCCACTTCACTCCCGTACTCGTCCACTCCACTTCCGATGCCCTCCCCTCCGATCCCATGGCCGGCGACAGAAGCAGCGGCGGGTCCGGCTGAGAATCCGACGTCTTGACCATGGATGTGGAGAAGGTCGCTGTCGGATTTCGGGTTCCGCAAACCCTTGAGAGGTCGAACTCTGGGGTGCGTGTGAAGAACTCTCTCTCCCCCCAGTCCGCCTACCCAACGATTCCACGGCCTAGCTCAACGAACCCAAAGAATAAGAGACACCGCAGTTTATCCTGGTTTGGGCCACCTTGCGGTGTAATACCCTACTCCAGCTTTGTGGTGGATTGCCTCGAGGGGCTGAGGATGAACTAGTACAGTGTGGGAACTGCCTCAGGAGGTGAGGTGTTCTTGAGCTAGATGAGCTGGTGAGGTGGTCCGGGTGGAATCGATCCGTCTTCTCTGTGGTGGTGGCTAAGTCCTATTTATAGTGGCCTTGGTCCTCTTCCCAAATGTAGGCGGGAAGGGATCCCATAACGGCCAGATTTGAAGGGGGGCAACTAGTACAAGCTATCCTGACAAAAGTAGTCTTCGCCTGCAAAAGGCTCTGGTGGTGACGCTGCGCCGGGCTCCACGATGACCTCTGTCCTGTCGTCCTGGCGGTCCTGGGTCTTGCCGCATCGATATGGAAACCTTTGCTTGATTCCTCGGGACTCCGCGCCTGCGCTTGCCTCCTTGGCATCAAAGGGGAAACTGGTACACTGCGCCCACTCGCGCCCGCCTGGCCTTGGTCGTCATGGCTCACGTCAGACGAACCTCACGAGGTGCACCTTGCATAGATATCTCCGCTCCTCGGGAGCCAGCCTAGTGAGGCTGCCCCCAAGGAGGTCTTGCTATCGTCCGCCTCGCGAGGCTTGGCCCCTCGCGAGGGTCTTGAGTTGTTGTTGTCGAAGCTGGGCCGTATCAGGCCGATGATGGAGCCACGCCATGGGCTGCAGGCAGGCAAGTCTGGGTACCCCCGTTCCCAGGACGCCGACAGTCACCCTTCGCATCGCCTTGAGGTGGTCGCTGCTCGACCAAGGGGGAGCAGCAGCGGCAGATCTTCTTCATCAGCGTCGTCACCTGTCGACGCAGTGCTGACGACGTCGCCGGCCCGTCCCGCCCGGTGCGCAGCTCTGGCTGCTCCGCTCCCGTAATCCAGGTACGCTGGCAACCTCCCTTTGTTCTAGAAGTGGCGCCCGGCCACTGCTGGGTCCTCGTGCTCGCGTAGTCGCCGGCGTGCACAAGGTCACACAAGTCCGAGGCACGAGCAGCCCGCCGCGAGCGGCAATGAGCAAGGGAGAGGGTGTCGGCGGGAGAGGCGCTGACCGCACGGCACGCGTGACCGCGCCGGTCCGATGCCCCGCTCCTCGCATTGGTCATCTGCTGCTCTCTCATGACGGCGGTGGCGAATGCACATCGCCTCCACCGCAAGAATGCCAAAGCACTCCGACTTGCGATCGAGTTGTCGGAGCGCGAGGCAAGCAAGGAGGTGGCTGTGAAGGCGAAGGCGGCTTGCCATGCCAAGGAGGAGGAGCGCCTACTCCGCAGGCTATCGGGCCAAAGCTGTTACTCGGACTCTGACTTGACGAGCGGCTCCACCTCTAGTTCTGACGACGACGGACCACCGCATGCCGACGCCTACACGGCGGAGGGGCATAGATGTATCGACGATCGGAAGGGGAAGGCGTCGGCATGGAAATGGTGATTTCCTCCGCCCTTCGCCCTTGTGTTTATATTTTAACTATGTTTTAATTAGTTTGTAGTAAGGATTTGCACTGCTCCAATGAACTATGATCCTTTTGTCCTGCGATGAAATGGTGATCTGATGAACTGGGTGTGATGATCGTCTTTTACATAGCGTTGCATGCTTTTGTATGGTTTTATGATTTTAGATATGAGGGATGCGGATGTACAAGCTAACAAATGAGACGTGCCTGGTCCATTTGGGCACATGTGCAGATGTTTGAGGGTCCGGATTTACACATCATGACTGTTGATGCACTAAGTGGAAATTGGATCAGCGAGTTTGGGGCATGCTATGAGTTCGAGCATGCACCTGACTTCACCCTTGAACTCAAGAAAGATGTAGGCCTTTCTACCCAAGTCTTCTATTTCCATCAGGCCACAAAGTACCGAGCATCTAATCATGGTGACTTTTGCAAAGCCGGTAGGGTGGTGATTTGATTAGCCACAAAGTTAACCACCCCGTCGTTTGACCGAGATTCTCTCCCCCGTTTAACAAAATTCCCCGCGTGGTTGACCTGACACCATCAGCCCGTGCTTGCTCGTTGGCATGCGCACCCCAAACTACATAAACAACCGCTGCATACGCTACCCGTGGGCGCCATGACGAAGAAGATTATACATGACACAAGTGAAACGTCACAAAGGGGCTGTTTGGTTCTAGACCTAGCATTGCTACACTTTGCCACACATTTTTGCCAAGCTTGTCTAAGGTTAGTTCATTTTTGAAAGAACCGGTGTACCACCGACATTCATATATTAAGCAGCTAGACGGCGGGAAATATGTTCATGATCAAGTGATCATGGTGGGTTACAAGATGTGGGTGTGAGAGCCCTGAATGACTGAAAAGAAAAACTCTAGCCTGGTTCTCCCAGTGGCGTCTCTAGGCATTTCGCCCCAGCTAGTTTCCAACCTTCTGTGTCTCTTCTGATTGCAGCGATCACAATGCAGATCTGGTTTGATTCATGTCTAGAAGTGCGGTTGTTTCTTTCCCTCCAGATGTGCCATGTGACAAGGAAAATCATTGTCTTGAGCCTCTCTCTGAGCCTTGGTCTTGCCTGTTGGATGAGGTTGCGCATTCTTCGACCAGAGGTGGTGGTGTGGTCCGTGGTCGTAGCAAGGAGCGCGAGCCTTTTGCAGCCTGTCCAGGTTGATATCCGTCGCCAGATTTCTTTAGTAACCGGGCAGTCCTAGAAGAGGTGAATTGAGGTCTCCAAATTTCTTGTGCATAGTGTGCAAAAATATCTGTTCTCCCATCCTCTGCGTTGAAGCTTGTCATTGCGCCAGAGGCGATTGCGAAGTAATAACCAGAAGAAAACTTTGATGTTTCCAGGTGCCCAAGTTTTCCATATGAGCTGCTTGTCCTCTGTCTTCGGTAGCTCGCTGAATTGTGCTTTGTATGCTGATTTTGCACTATATATGTCGGCGCTCTAGAGGTGCCATGATATCTTATCATCAACCTGGGGTTGTAGCGTCACAGTTTGTTGGGGACATAACTACTGGGTATGACCCGCCCAGAAGGGGCCGGGTCATACCACTGGCGACTTATAAATGAAGATGGCTGGTCATGAAGCAAGCCTATTGATAGCCCAAGACCGATAGGCGACTTGAGGCCCAAGAGGATTAACCGCCATATGTGTAACTTGTATTGTAAGGTAAGCTTAGTTAGTCACCGAGCCGGACACATTGTGTATGAGCCGGCCGGGACTCTGAAAGCCGCCGGACATCAACGTGTGTATATAAAGGGGTGTCCCGGCGGCGGGTTAGGGCAAGAGACAAGAGATCGAGAACTAGGTCAAGCGTATTCGCTCCCTGGTAATCGAAACCCAAGCAATACAACCCCAAACTGGAGTAAGCCTTTACCTCATTGTGAGGGGCTGAAACAGTATGAACTCTCTGTGTCCTTTGTCCCGATTAACCCCTTCAAGCTAACCTAGTTGCGATGGCTCCACACCTAAGTCCTTTCACTAAGGCATCTGCCGTGTTGAGTCCACGACAGTTGGCGCCCGTCGTGGGGCCAGCGCACGGTGGTTTCGAGTTCTTGAAGGGCAACTTCGCAGGGCTCAAGGGATACGCTGTGGGCCGGATGACCAAGAGTCGTCACAGCACGCTCTACATCGACGGCACAGGTTGGGGCCCCGAGGCCGGCTCAATTGAGTACGGGTACCGGGTCCCCTTCAGCAGAATCCACGTCTTCATTGGCAAGATCGGCGAATCGGGCCCTGAGCCGGACACCTGCACCGACATCATCGAGACGGCTCAGCATGCACAACCCACATAGGTTCAAACCGCTGTGAAGCACGCCTTTGTGGGTTTCATCCATGGGGTAGAACTTGAGGAAAGATTCATGTTTGGTGGTGAGACGGCTATCTACTCTGATGGAGAGTCGTCAACCAGTGAGACCAATTCAATGTATCAACTGCAAGACGGCCGGCTTGGGGGCTGTTCCGATGGTGACAGTATTCCGGACCCCTATGAGCTGTCGAACAGGGTTGCAATCTTCATGGCCGGTACACAACTAGTTCCTGGTTCGACGACCGCCGCGGCTATGACCTCTAGCTCAATGGCTACGGCGACGGTTGGTGCTAGCGGTTCTGCGCGCCCGCTGGCTCAAGTTCTGACCGACTTATTGGATGCTTTGGCAACTTTAATGGGGACGGAGGTGACCCCGGATACTCAAGAACAGCATAAAGTGGATGTTGCGAAGCTACGGGATGAGATAGCTCAAGCCAAGGAAGAGCTGGCGGCTGAGAATGCTAGGATGGCGACGGAGCGAGCTGCTTTGGATGCTCATGCACAATGGATTCATGCAGATTCTTTCCGGCTTACCTTGGATCAAAACTCTTCAAATGCCATCATGAGAAGGAGGCACCAGAGTCGCTTACCACTTGAGTATGATGCGAGAAACCTTTTTAACATACCTGGGGCAGGGACCAGTGACCCGCCTGTGATGAACCGGGCTGATGAAACACCGGTGACAGGAGTGTCGGTTCAGCCACGAGTTGCTGACCCGCAAGACTTGACTCTGCCTCAACATACTCCAACACTGCCAGGTCATTACTCCAATCCTCTGGATAACATGATTGCTGCGGCGACACGACTGGCAGCTCTCCCGATGGAAGGCGAGTCTCCATCGGTGGTGGAGATGCGGAGGGCCAGAGAACTTCTTCAGACAGCAGTGGCTCAACACGCAGCTTATTCGTACAGCCGTGAAAGGATTCACTCGACCCCTTGTCCGAGCCAGAGTTATAGCAGACATATTGACTCGCCAGCAATTTCAAGCAGTGAGCAACACCGTAACCAGCCTCGTAGGCTTGACCCGGCACGCGGTGGTGTCGATGCTCAGACTTTGGTGGATCAGGCCAGGGCGCATCGGGAGGCTGAGCTGGCGGCTCAGCTAGCGGCTCAACAGCAATCTCCAGTTTATCCGCCAGCGTCTGTGGAGGCAGAAGTGACCTCTAGAACCTTGGGTGAGCCATGTTTAGTGCCGGCTCTACGCAACAAGCGCTTGCCTAAGGATTTCAAGGGCCCTCGTAAGGTACCTAACTACACAGCGGATCAGCCCCCAGAGGCTTGGATTGAGAGCTATGAGATGGCTATGGAGATGTTGGATGTTAGTGATGCTGCATGTGCTAAGTATTTCACCATGATATTGGACGGGTCGGCTCGTAACTGGTTGAAAGGATTGCCCTCTAACTCCATTGGTTCATGGGCTGAATTGAAGTCCCGTTTCATTCAGAATTTCAAGGATACATGCAAACAACCCATGTCGATTCTTGACTTAGACACTTGCGTCCAGGGCGAAGGCGAGTCAACGACCCATTGGGTGCGCCGGACCTCAACCATTATTCACTCCTCAGACAGTATTAACGTCGGCTCAGCTGTCCTCATGTTAGAGAAGAACTGCAGTTTCCTTCCCCTCAAACAGAAGCTGGGGCGGCTTAAGCACCACTGTAATGATATGGGGGAGCTCATGGCGGCTCTCGACAAATACGCCAACTCGGATAGTACCAAGGATCCAGAATCTGATGAGGAGAAGGCTAGAAAGGGAAAGAAGAATAGCAATGGAAAGGGGCAGCAGCCCAATACGGCGGGTCAAGGTAATAATAGTAAGCACAAGGCGGACAGCGGTTCAGACTTTGTGGCTAATACCAATGCTCAGAACAATAATCAGCGTCGTAAAGGGAAGCCATTCGTACCTCGGATTGGCGGGCCAAGGTTCAATATTGAGGCGGTGATGAATCAGCCTTGCCCAAAGCACAGCACGCTCGATAAGCCGTCTATCCATATGTGGAAAGATTGCTTCATCATGAGGTAGTACCCAAAATTCTGGTTTTCATCAGGACCATAATGGCCCGCACGGCGGGACAGGATCCGGCTCACAAGGGCACGGCTTTGGCGGCGGCGGCTCAAACTCCGGTTTTCAGGGCTAAGGCAATCAAGGCAGTTTTAATCAGCAGTCTGGTCAAGGGAATCAGCAGCAGCAATCTGGTTATCAGAGTAATCCGAAGCAGTTGAATAGTGGACAGTATCATGTGTTCACCACGAGTTTATGCAAATGAGACCAGAAGGTTCATAAAGGGCAGTGAACGCAGTTGAGCCGGCGGTTCCCCGTTACTTGCGATGGTCTGAACATCCTATTCTTTGTAGCCGTGAGGATCACCCGCCCCGGGTTGACAATCCGGGTCAGTTGGCTTTGGTGGTTGCGCATGAAGTTGGGGGGGGGGTACAAGTCTACTAAGGTGCTCATGGATGGAGGCAGCAGCATCAATATCCTTTACTATGACACATTCCGCCGTATGAATTTAACTGATAAGGATCTTAAGCCGTCTAATACTATTTTCCATGGTGTCGTGCCTGGTAAGTCAGCGTATCCGATGGGTAAGATAGCTTTGGAAGTGGCTTTTGGTGATGAGCATGATTACAGAGCTGAGACTAAGGCATAGCCTAGTGGTGGGAAGGGGTTGATGCCTTCCCACCCACCCAGGTTCAAGGCATGGTACTTGCAATTTGGGTTTGTTGCACCAATTATATTGCTGGGGGTTCGCTTACAGTCTTTCTATAAAAAACAGAGCTGAGACATTGACTTTTGAGGTGGTCAAGATCAAGAGCCATTATCACGCTTTGTTTGGGCGGCCGGCTTATGCTAAGTTTATGGCGAGGCCTTGTTATATTTATCTGCAACTTAAGATGCCGGGTCATAAGGGTACCATCACAGTGCATGGGAACATGAAGATAGCCTTGGAGTGTGAAGAGGGCGATGCCGCTTATGCTGAGTCTATTTGCGCAACAGAAGAGTTCAAATTTTTACAAAGATAATGTTGACCCGGGAGATATGACACCTTTGAAGAAGCCAACCACGGAGCATGACCCCTTGTTGAAGTTTAAGTCGGCGGATGACACTCAGCTGGTTGATTTTGTTCCTGGCGACTCATCCAAGCAATTCAGTACCAGTGCGAATATGGATCCGAAACAGGAAAGCGCGCTCATCGAGTTCACCCGTGAGAACCGGGACATCTTTGCATGGAAACCTTCTGGCATGCCAGGTGTACCGAGCAAACTCACTGAGCACACTCTTAATGTTAATCCAAATTTTAAACCGGTCAAGCAATTCCTTCGTCATTTTAATGAAGAGAGGCGCAAGGCCATTGGTGAAGAGGTGGCCCGGCTCTTGGTGGCTGGGTACCTTAACAAACCTGTCCGGCTGATCCTTTTGCTCTCCCACATATTGATCAGATCATTGATGCTACGACGGGTTGTGAGCGTTTGAGTTTTTTGAATGCTTACTCCAGTTATCATCAGATCAAGATGGCAGTTAAGGACCAGGAGAAGACAGCTTTCATCACTCCTTTTGGAGCCTTCTGTTATGTGTCTATGCCTTTTGGGCTCAAGAGTGCCTAGGCGACTTATCAACAGTGTGTTCAGAATCGCCTCCATGACCAGATTGGACGCAATGTTCATGCTTATGTGGATGATATTGTTGTGAAAGCCAGCAACAGAGAGACCTTGATAGATGATTTGAAAGAGACCTTTGAAAATCTCCGGGTCTACAAGATGATGCTTACACTACAAAAAAAAGACACATTCGTGACATTTTGGGCCGAACAATTTTTTTCTGTCATGCTTATGACACTTCTATGACGATAATTGTGACAAAACCCGGTATCATCATAGATGTGGTGGGCTCCTACTTCTATGACAAAAAATCAAGACAGAAATTGGGTTTTTCGTCCCGGGCAGGCCGGAGACGCGGCTGCATGACATTCTTTGGGCCATCCATGACGGAAAAAACCATGGTATAAGCGAGGGCGAGGAAAATATCGGGGATTTCTCGATTATTGTGGGTGGTTGGGGGCCGAGCGATGTGCATTTCTCGCGTACACGTACACGCGTGGGTGCGAGGCGTTGGGCTCTAACTGAACCCGAGCGAGGCATTCGCCTACTGAACCCAAGCGATTGCACTGCAGGCTACGCGTTACTGAACCCGAGCGATCGATCGATGGCTGTTAACTGAACCCGATCGAGCGATTCCTTCGTTCGCTACTGCTGCTAACTAAAGCAGATCAAACCTGCTGCCTCCTTCCCTTGATGAACAGTGGGCGTTGATGGGTGGGTTGGATGAACAGTTCCCGGTGGGGGGGGGGGGGTGGATGAACAGGACCCTCTGGTGTTGCCGCTGGATGAACATGACCCCGATCGACCTCGTGGACGGCTGGATGAACAGGACCCCGTGGAGGGAAGGTTGAACAGTAGTCGGTGCAGGGCTGGTTGAACAGTAGCCGGTGGAGGGCTAGATGAATAGTAGCCCGTGGAGGGGTGGTTGAACAGGACCCCGTGGAGAGGGCTGGTTGAACAGTAGCCCGTGTAGGAGCGCGCAGTGGAGGCTGGATGAACAGGAGCCCACGGATGAACAGTCGCAGGTGGAGGCTGGAGGAGGTCGACGGTGGATGAACAGTAGCCCGTGGAGACTGGAGGAGGTCGACGGTGGAGATGAACAGTATCCTGTGGAGTCCCGTTTTGCGGTACGCCACACCCCTCCTGATGAACAGGACCCCCGTTTCGACCGTAGCGCTCCAACACAAGTCTGTTTCCTCCGTTTTGCGGTACGCCACACCCCTCCAGATCAACAGGACCCCGTTTCGACTGTAGGAGGTCCGTTTCCTCTGTTTTGCAGTACGCCAGACCCCTCCCGATGAACAGGATCCTGTTTCGACCATGGCCGGTTGAACACAAGGATGTTTCCTCCGTTCTGCGGTACGCTAGGCCTCGTTTCCATCGGCTGTTCCGTCCAAGCCGGTTGGCTCTCGATGAACAGCACGCGTTCCGTTGCCTCCCGATGAACACGACACATTCCGTTGCCTCCCCATGAACATGACGACGACGCAGTTTCTCCATTCCGACCCAGCCATGTACACAAGCCCTGGTCGTACATATGCGCGAGTAGGCGTTCGAGACCCCGCCCGTATGTACGTACGTGGTCGTATTTACTTTCTTGCACCCTGGCCGCTGTACGTACGTGTACATCCTACGTGCGCGCCTCTACTACGACACGTGCCCTTCCTTACACAGCCACGGTTCATCGTTGTAGCCTGCAGACAGAACGACCGTGGACCCAGCTGTCAGCCTCTCCATGTACAGTACTCTTTCGATGGAAGTCATTCGTTGACCACATTGATCATGCCGCGCCGAGAGCACCAGGGCGGTGTACGACAGCGAGGCCTAGGAAGGGGACGACGCGGAGCCGGGGAAGACGCCGTAGTGGATGCCCACGCGGAGAGGAGTACGAGGGTTCACTGGTTCGGCTGCGGTGTGAGGCTGCCATCACCGGAGAATAACAGGGGGCGTGGGTGAGTAGAGGGATGGCCTGGCCAGCAGTGGGAGTAGTAGGGGGCGGTATCACAGTCAACCACGGGAGGTAGGAGCACGCGGCACGACCGGCGCTGCTTTGGGCGGCTGGAGCAAGAAGACCAGAGGTTGAAGAAGCACTACGGCCGTTGGATGGACATCGTACGGTCACTGGAGCTAGAATCGTTCATATTGACTAAGTTGACAAGGCCCTCCGTCCGCGTCAACTTAGTAGGCCCACAAGTTAGCCTCCCATATGGTGGGTCCCAGCTAGCAGGGGGAGTATTCATTTTTTGTGCGTAATAAGGAAGCACTTCCTTGCGTGCGAAGATATAGCTAGTGGGTCCGACCTGTCAGCGCGGGGGGGGGGGGACTTTTTTTTCGCGAAATACAGAGGCCCTTCCGGTGGGTCCTAGCTGTCAGGTGGAGGAATCATTATTTTGCACATAATAAGGAGGCATTTCCTTGCGTGCGGCCGTGGACCCGTCTGTCAGCCTCTCCACGTACAATCCACTTCCGATGGATGTTGTTCGTTGACCGCGTTGACCACGCCGCACCGAGAGCACCAGGGCGGTGCACGACGGCGAGGCCTAGGAAGGGAACGACACGGAGCCAGGGAAGACTCGGCAGTTGTTTCCCATGCAGAGGGGAGTACGAGGGTTTACTATTTTATCTGCCGTCGCCGGATTGTAACAGCAGGTGTGGGTGAGTAGAGGGATGGCTAGGCCAGCGATGGGAGTGCGACGGATCGGTGAGGCCTGCGCGGCAGCATAGCCGACCGTGGGAGGAGGGAGCAGGCAGTCCCACCGGCGCTTGTTTGAGCGGCTGGAGCAGGAAGAGAAGAGATTGAAGAAGCACGAGGCCATTGGATGGACATCCAACAGTCACTGCTCTCGTGTGTTGACTAAGTTGACACGGCGTTGCGTGTGCGTCAACCTTTTTTTAGGAAAGCATACGCGTCAACCTGTAGTAGGCACACAAATCAACCTCAAATATGTGGAAAATAGCATACAACCCATCTACCATTATTTCTAATAATTTACAGCCCATTTGCTAATTCTTAAGAATTTTTTTGGAGCCCATCTTCTTTTTGTTAGCATTACACCCCATATTGTGGCCACGGTTAAAAATTATACAAAATTTTGCATATTTCGGTGCGGTCAACTATTTTTAATCCCGAAATATCGAGTCACATTCAAATTATTTTGAAAAATAATTTATATAAATATAAAATCCAAATAATTGTCCACGAATAAAAATCAATGGAATTTAAAATCTTGTAATGAAAAAAAATTGAAACTAATTCCCGGTTTGATGTGTTTTAAAAATGTACAACCCATTTCTGCTCAAACCGAATGAAACTCTCCTCGCGTTGAAAGATTTGCAGCCCAGCAGGGGTGATAAAGCAAGTAGGCCTCGTTTGGGTATTTCTTAAAAAATAGAACTCGGCTAGCCATTTTCAGCAAGAAAAAAACACAACTGGGCTCATGATGTGGTAAACATAAATAAAACCCTGGCTAGACGGGCCACAGCCCCCGCACAGCCCCGCTGTTACCCTGATCCGTCGCTAAATCTAGTATAAATAACAACTGCTTATTCCTCAAATAAAGTAAATAGAAACTACGTGACCTGCTGGGTCCCTGGTGTCAGCCGCTCGTTGTGTAATTCTCTCATTTATTGACTACGTTGACAATGGCGTGAGCCCCAGATGTCCAACCATTAGGAGGAACCATTTTTTGGGCATATAATAACAAGGCACTTGCTTGCGTACTGCTTTGACGCTGGTGGGTCTCTACTGTCATCCTCTCCACGTACAGCCATCTCCTTGTTCCTCTCGGTTGTTGACGACGTTGATAACGCAAGAGGGCGGCGCACCGCGCATGGCGAGCGAACCAAGGCCGAGGACGAAGGCGAGGCCTCGAACGGATTGAACAGGAGCCGTGGAAGATGCGTCGGTCCAGTCGCAGGTGGAGGGGAGTACGAGGGTTGACTGGTTCGGGTGCGGGTGCGTGTTGGGGCTGACGTCGCCGGAGAATAACATGACGTGTGGGGGAATAGAGGGAGAGACTGGCCAACGTTGGAGGGCACGGTAGGGCGGCAGAGGCGCAACCAGGCATGGGAGGCGGGAGCAGGCAGAGCCGTCGGGGTGGTTTGGTTTGGGCGGTTGGAGGAAGAAGACAAGAGATAGAAGATACACGACAGATGTTGGATGTCGATCCAACGGCTGGTAGGCAAAATCGTTTGTTGACTAGCTAGTAAGTCGACACCACCTTGGATAGGCTATTTCCTCGTGGGTCCCAAATGTCAGAATCCAAATCTGTCACGGTCATGCAGCCCTTCCTATGAAAATTTACAGCCCATTTTGTGTGCTAGTTCGAAATAAGTTTGTGGGTGCTGGTGGCGGCTAATCACTTGGCTTCTATAATGCACAGTGAGCTCAAGCAGCCGGCGAGAGTGATGCTATTTCCCTTGGTTGGGATTTGTTACAATATTTCACTCTAAATTAAACGAACGGCAATCCATTTGCCTTGTTTCAAAGAAAATATGACAATCACAGCCGAGTTGAAAAGGGCAAGAACATCTAACTCCAGCTTACAAACTGTACAAAAGCACGAGGGTTAATTGTTCACCAGGTTTGGACAAAACCCAAGTTGAAAAGGGCAACATAATCTAACTCCAGCACTATTTTCGGCAGTCACAATCAAATGGATCGGTCAGGTCCATAGAATGAACATCCTGGGTCGTAAAATTTACTGGATTATGACCACAATATGTTGTAAATAGAAGCCCGGCGCGTTCAGAAGCTCTTTTGCCCACCTGAAACTCCTTTTTTGCTCTTCGACATACGCATCCGTCAAAACCATGCCGCTGATAAACTTAAGCCTGATGGACAATAATAACCTCGCATTCAGCAGGAAGAATGTGACAAATCTAGTGTTTGCATGGTTGGTTACATATCGTTCTAGCATTATTGTCTTCAATCGAATGTCATGAGAAGTGAGAAAATCCCGGTGCTTACGAATCCATCGATTGGTTATAACTTTCTTACCCCGTCCTATTGCCTAAATAGACATGAAGATTGAAAACAGTTAAGGTCTAAAAAAAGAGTGTGGAAAGAGCAACAGCTGAAAGGTTAATTCTAGTACACTATATGCGGGCTTCCAATGTGCGTGAAATTATCACCTTTATATAGAACTTCTCCAGACATGGAAAGTATTGCAGCAAGCCAATAATCTTGTTCAGACCAAAACTATTCATTTGGATATATAAGATCTTGACAGAATCCAGCACCATTGATAGGCTATCCATGGAGAAACTCTTCATTGAGCATAGAACATAATATTAGTACAAAATGTGTACTCTGAGATGATATATAACTTATGCGCAAAAATTTAAAATGCAGCTTATGGTTACAAGTGTAGATGATAATATAAAGTACCTGAAGAACTGTGGAGCCAAACACCATCTTGAAATCAGCAGAGAGATCATGTATTACACTGAAGGTCTCCAGTTTAGGCGCAGAGAGGACGGTTATTTGTGACGGTGAATAACTAGAATCAAGGATCAACCTTTGAAGTGAAGGGGCATCTTGGATGATGAGTTGCCTTCCGTCAAAAGAAATTCCAATTCTTACAAGGTTAGGCGACTTTATTTGGAGACAACCGATTCTAATTGTGAAAACAAGCACCAAGCACTCCAGGGCAGGGCAACTGGAGTGGACGATGTTGTGCAATGAGGCCTCCGATATTTGAACCCGCACAAGTGGAAGTTTCTTGAGAAATGGAAGTCGAAGGTTTATTACCAGATTGTCTGGTAGGTAGCACAGCGCAAAGGTGGCGGCGTGGAGAGAGGAGGAAAATCGCGAGATGGACATCGGTGCTGAGGGCATAGGTAGATGGCGTTCGGTATCTGGTAGGTGACTTCCAGGGGAATAGTACAACTCAAGCAGCTGTAGTTCTATGAATTTAGGGGATTTCAGCTAGGCGTCCACCGTGCAGGGCATGGTATGCTTGCTCAAGTAGCATGACGGGATGCAGAGGCTTTGTACGGAGCCCTGGTGTGAGGAGATGATGGCTCTGGGGATTTCAAAATCATTGAAGAGAGATAGCTGACGACAGTCGAGATTAAGGGGCACGACGCGCCATAGAGGGCGCCACCGAATTGAGAGGACTTGGGTGCGGCAGCAATCCTTGGTGGGGAGAAGCGAGATGATCTCCCCAAGGACGGCGTCCGGCAGATCGCTGATGCGGTCCACCCGAGATTCTATGGGTACCTGGGATCCGGTGGGGGTGGGGTCGCCGCTTCTCCCCGCGCTGCCGGGTGCGGGATCTACAACAGGCGTCGCCGCTGGCGGGAGCCTCATCTTCTTCGCGCGGGGGTCAGCCGACTCCATTTTCCTCGAGGCGTCGCGTCGCGCTCACGGATTTGAGCAGAGTAACAAATGACGAGCCTAGTTGTAGTGCGAGTGAAGAAGAAGGGGAGCTAGGGTGTTTCTGTAGTAGTGAGGAAGAAGGGGAGCTGGGGTTTTCTGTAGGAGTGAGGTGAGCAATTTGGGGGTACGAGTGGAGCGAGCTGACGTGAGGTGGGTGGGAGTGAGGAGGAATAAGAGCACCCAGTTTTTTTTGGGGGGCGGTGTGCTGGGTGTGGGTAGCACCTCTCATTAAGTAAATTATGGGCTTTTGAATTGATTTTATTATTTACTAGGGTGGATGGGCTGTTTTGTCTTGGGCCCAGAGAAACAATTACTACTAGTATATTGGAGACACTCTACAGCTACCAGAAAAACAATTACTACTAGTACAGTGGATACACTACCGCTTCTGGCTCCTCCTAGGTCATCGAAACGTCTCCCTCTACTGAATCCCGTTTTACTTTTGTTCACCGACATGCGGGCCATGCCCCGCGCGGGCCCAAATGCCATCTACCAAATTAGAAGGCAGTATGCAGGCGGAGAGTCACCCCGGTCGTAGCGCGGCAGTAATGAGCCGTCGTATCACAAAACCCCACCTCCCCGCAGTCTAAGTTTGATGGACGAAGCAACCATCATTTCACTCTTCGCTGAATCCCCTTCTCCCTCACCGTCTTCAAGAAAGCCAACACTCTCATCTGCCACTGTTCTTCTCTCCCAACAAAGGGAAGGTAAGTGGATCCGTGATATTGGTATATTTTCGTTTAGAGAAAAAAAGAACTTTTGCAAAGCAGTAACCGATCCTCACTCTTTTTTTTGTTGCATTGTCATTGCGATTGTGTTTTCCTTTCAGTGGTCTCCTAGTATTTGTCAGTTTCATGATGGACCAAGGAGGACAAGGCAAAGATCTGTCAATATTGGAGCAGACGCGGGAGGCTGATCCCCACGAGACAGAGAGCTCGAAGAAGATGGAGCCAGCCACCGAGCCGATCCCAGATACGCTCACGGCCACTACTGAGATGGTCAACGCCCCGTTTGAGGTTACAGCCCCCGTGGCATTGCAGGAGCAGTTTTCCCCCTTCGAGGATGTGCCCACCCCCCCCCCCCCCCCCCGCTGAGCTGCCCAAGGTGATTTTCTTCTTTGCCGATCTCGATTGTGGTTTTTCATCTAAGTATGTGGTGATGAATAATGCAAAATTCTATTAGCTTCGATGCCATGCTATACATAGTGGTTTAAATAACTTGTGTATCTTATACTGGAAAGTAATTCATAATTTGTTTATGTTTCAATTAGAGCCCTGATGCAGACAAGGATTGTGTGGTTGTACATGTCACTCACTATGAGCAGATGACCTGAATATACGCACTGGGAAAACAGAGTTCTTAGGCTGTTGGATCCTGCAAGCCATTTGCGCTTATACCGATGTTGAGTTGTATTCCAGCCTCACTGTTGTCAGGAGTGTTGTCCAGGGTGTACTGAAGCACAAGAAGTTCAAAGCTACTCCTTCGTTTGTGAGGCCTACTGTTCTTGTCAAGCTTACGCAGGAAGATGACGTGGCATGCCTCCACAAACAAGTTTATGAGTGGCAAGGCCACAAGGTTATCTTCATGAAGGTTCACAAGATTGAGCTGCCGCCGGACGTCCTAGTTGATGTTCATGGCAAGGTCCATCTTGTGTCTAGCCCAAATTAGATCGAGGCATGAAATAGTTGCCCCAGCTAGTGTTTAATAGTAGTTTGGATTGTGTCTAATTATCCGAACCTTGCCTATTATCGAGCCCTCTATGGCTAGTACTCTGTTTGAATCCGTCTATGGGAACTGCTGCTACTTTTGTGTGCCCGTGAATCATGTGAGAACCATCGTAATTGTTGCCGAAACAGATGCGTCCTCACTAGTTTTTTCATGAATATGGCGTGGTAAGACATAAGTTGTCACGGTTTATCATACGAGCAGTGTGTGTTTGATGAAATAGAGTACTCGTTCGAGAACTGTGCGCCGATGATTCATAAGTACTTGTAAACACTGTTTGTGCTACCCCACTTGTAAGTAGTTGTGCAAAACACGACACATTGGCTCAGCTCACTTCAACACTAGGCTATTGACCAGCTAACAATCAATAATCTATTGTCTGACAAATAAGCAACTATGTATCTTGTTACAGTGGTTCATGCAGTTAACTGAGGCCACAATCTAAATTCCAAACTTTCACACGCTAATCCAGCGTTCATGTGGAACACTCAGATTAAACTCAGCTTCATAAAAAACTTGAAAAGCATAAGTTAAGCAATTTTATACATCTCAATGATTCATAGAACATAACAAACATATACTAGTTCACGGCAAAAGACAAAGTTGTGAGAAGGTTTACAAATCAGGAAAAAACAAGCAAGGCTTCTCTGAGCAAAGGGCCTCCCGGCAGGCTTAAAGTTCCTGGAGTTCACTCTGGTTTTTTCTTGTTGCCACCATCCAGGGTTAGGTTCTCTCATTCCAGAATAACCAATTATAATTGTGTTCTCAGCTGGAATGCTAAACTGAACCATGTAGTGTACTGACCAGCTGAAATTCTTGTGCATTCCACTAAATTTAAGCACCGCTATTTGCAGAAATAAGCAGACCACAATGCCTCTTGTCGGCGCACCTGTCCCAAAAACCTCCGTGCAGCCGTGCCAGCTAGTCCTTGGTCCATGGGTCACCTCGTAAAAAGTGCATTCCGGACTAAGATGCAGTTGTTTTCGCTCGTCCGTGCACTGCAATCAGGAAGTAAAACATACGAATCAACTTCTTTTAGATTACGTTTGTCATTCTACCTAGTTACTACCAATGCAGTAATACCTGGAAGACTGGTGGTTAGAGGACAACAACTAGGAATAGCCACCTCATTGCAGTTGTACTAACACTAAGGTGTGTACTTTTGATTGCGCAGATAGAAACGATATGGAGACAGACATCCCAGTTTGCGCAAATATGAAATACAGTTATTTAAACAGTGACAGATATTTGCAGTGGCGTATGATTAACAGCAGCATCTATTGTGTTATAATTGGCACTAGATTGACAGTATGAAAGTGCCCTTAAGTAAGTAGCATCACATCACATCAACACTGCCACTAGGTTGACAGGCAGAACAATAGCATTAGTTACTGTCACGAGAGTAGCACATGGTCAGTAAATGTGCAATCAAATTTGTGCAGTTCCACTGGGATGAAGCAATGTTAGCGGTGTGAGATTTAAGTGTAACTGCAAAAACACAATTCATGGGAAATAAAGCAAGACGGGAGCACTTCATAGAATGGTGGTGGCATTGCTTCAATTTATCGATGGCACTAGACCGGTGGCATTGCTTAATGCTTCATGTGATTTTACATTAACGGTAGCGATATGGGGGTAGGGACAGCAGGGGCATAAAGTGGTGAGGCAGATGTGGTTACCGAGAGCGGCAAACACTCAGGCAACATGTCTGCATTTGTCCCATTTTTTATCTCCTGGCGACATTTTCCTATGTCAGCATAGGAAATCTAGACCTGATCATTCTCATTTGCGTTGTCCCCCAACACCCCTCACTTTCTTTCCTTTTTCAACCAAGAGACGGGTCCACTTCCCCCACCCTTCGCCATCCACCATGCTTTCTTTGCCTTTTCAACCAACAGACCCGTTGGGTAGCCAGTATCTACTACTTTCCCCTGTTTCCTCTTAGAACCAAGTCCTAGATTCGTGCTACAGCTTTCCCACTTTCTTCCCTGTTTGAACCAACTCTTAGACTCGACTGTATTAACTAGCTTTACCTCTAATAATAGTAAAAGTCTAGGTGGCTTTGGAACAGCCGACGAAAGTAGAAAAAGATCCACACGCAGCCACGTGGGGAGCTGGGGCAGTAGAGCAAGGCAGGTTTTGAAGGAATATATACCTGAGGGTCGTCGGCATGTGGCAAAGACGGCGTCGGGAGGCCGCATCTTGGCCACAATACCGCAGGGAGGAAGAAGGGGTCGGCGGCCCTCCTGAGCCGGCGCTCTCTCGGAGAGAACGACACGGCCACCGATCAACACGCGCGGACAGCCGTTGGTCTCCTCCCTCGCCGCCGACGAAAGCGTGAATGATGCACCTACACCCTTGCCCCGGTTGAGGTGGTCCGGCCGGATTTGTGACCAGCCGTGAGCGGAGAGAGAGTGTGGCCACCTATGTCTTGCTTAGATCTATAGAGCATGAGAGAGTGAAAGGAAGGAACCCTAGTAAAGCAAGCGCTAAGGCTCCTGCTTATATATATATAGTGGAGTGATTTTGTTGTACCAGCTTCAAAAAAATGCGCTCCTATGTGTACCCACGAGTGGGTGTGAGAGAATGATACGTCTCCAACGTATCTATAATTTTTGATTGCTCCATGCTATATTATCTTCTGTTTTGGACATTATTGGGCTTTATTATTCACTTTTATATTATTTTTGGGACTAACCTATTAACCGGAGGCCCAGCCCAGAATTGCTGTTTTTGCCTATTTCAGAGTTTCGCAGAAAAAGAATATCAAACGGAGTCCAAACGGAATGAAACCTTCGGGAACGTGATTTTCGGAACGAACATGATCCCGGAGACTTGGACCCTAAGTCAACGAAGCTTCCAGGAAGCCACGAGGTAGGGGGCGCGCCTACCCCCCAGGCGCGCCCTCCACCCTCGTGGGCCCCACGTTGCTCCACCGACGTACTTCTTCCTCCTATATATACCTACGAACCCCCAAACGATCGGATACGGAGCCAAAAACCTAATTCCACCGCCGCAACCTTCTGTACCCACAAGATCCCATCTTGGGGCTTGTTCCGGAGCTCCGCCGGAGGGGGCATCCATTACGGAGGGCTTCTACATCAACACCATAGCCTCTCCGATGAAGTGTGAGTAGTTTACCTCAGACCTTCGGGTCCATAGTTATTAGCTAGATGGCTTCTTCTCTCTTTTTGGATCTCAATACAATGTTCTCCCCCTCTCTTGTGGAGATCTATTCGATGTAATCTTCTTTTGCGGTGTGTTTGTTGAGACCGATGAATTGTGGGTTTATGATCAAGTTTATCTATGAACAATATTTGAATCTTCTGAATTCTTTTATGTATGATTGGTTATCTTTGCAAGTCTCTTCGAATTATCATTTTGGTTTGGCCTACTAGATTGATCTTTCTTGCAATGGGAGAAGTGCTTAGCTTTGGGTTCAATCTTGCGGTGTCCTTTCCCAATGACAGTAGGGGCAGCAAGGCATGTATTGTAGTGTTGCCATCGAGGATAACAAGATGGGGTTTTTATCATATTGCATGAATTTATCCATCTACATCATGTCATCTTGCTTAAGCCGTTACTCTGTTCTTATGAACTTCATACTCTAGATGCATGTTGGATAGCGGTCGATGTGTGGAGTAATAGTAGTAGATGCAGGCAGAAGTCGGTCTACTTGTCTCGGACGTGATGCCTATATACATGATCATACCTAGATATTCTCATAACTATGCTCAATTCTGTCAATTGCTCAACGGTAATTTGTTCACCCACCGTAAAATACTTATGCTCTTGAGAGAAGCCACTAGTGAAACCAATGGCCCCCGGGTCTATCTTCATCATATTAATCTTCCAACACTTAGTTATTTCCTTTGTCTACTTTGATTGAGAATAATAATGAATCTATGGATGTGAATTTTGTTGGTAGGAATAATTTTGGTAACAACGCGTATAGAGGAAACTTTAATCCTAGGCCTTATCCTAGCAATTCCTCTAATAATTATGGTAATTCCTACAATAATTCTTATGGAAATTTTAATAAGATGCCCTCTGAATTTGAGACTAGTGTTGAAGAGTTTATGGATTCACAAAAGAATTTCAATGCTTTGCTTGAAGAGAAATTGCTTAAAGTTGATGAATTGGCTAGGAACGTTGATAGAATTTCTCTTGATGTTGATTCTTTGAAACTGAGATCTATTCCTCCTAAGCATGATATCAATGAGTCTCTCAAAGCCATGAGAATTTCCATTGATGAGTGCAAAGAAAGAACCGCTAGGATGCGTGCTAAGAAAGATTGCTTTATGAAAGCGTGTTCTTCAAAGTTCTATGAAAATAAAGATGAAGATCTAAAAGTTATTGATGTGTCCCCTATTAAATCCTTGTTTTGCAATATGAATCTTGATAATGATGGGACTGAATATGATCCACCTTTACCTAGAAGGCGTTCCAAAAATTTGGAGTTTTTAGATCTTGATGCTAAAATTGATAAAAGTGGGATTGAAGAGAACAAAACATTAGATATTAATTGACCCACTATTTTGGATTTCAAGGAATTTAATTATGATAATTGCTCTTTGATAGATTGTATTTCCTTGTTGCAATCCGTGCTAAATTCTCCTCATGTTTATAGTCAAAATAAAGCTTTTACCAAACATATCATTGATGCCTTGATGCAATCTTATGAAGAAAAGCTTGAGTTGGAAGTTTCTATCCCTAGAAAACTTTATGATGAGTGGGAACCTACTATTAAAATTAAGATTAAATATCATGAATGCTATGCTTTGTGTGATTTGGGTGCTAGTGTTTCCACGATTCCAAAAACTTTGTGCGATTTGCTAGGTTTCCGTGATTTTGATGATTGCTCTTTAAACTAGCACCTTGCGGATTCCACTATTAAGAAACCTATGGGAAGAATTAATGATGTTCTTATTGTTGCAAATAGGAACTATGTGCCCATAGATTTTATTTTTCTTGATATAGATTGCAATCCTTCATGCCCTATTATTCTTGGTAGACCTTTCCTTAGAACGATTGGTGCAATTATTGATATGAAGGAAGGGAATATTAGATTCCAATTTCCATTAAATAAAGGCATGGAACACTTCCCTAGGAAGAAAATAAAACTACCATATGAATCTATCATGAGAGCCACTTATGGATTGCCCACCAAAGATGGCAATACCTAGATCTATCCTTGCTTTTATGCCTAGCGAGGGGCGTTAAACGATAGCGCTTGTTGGGAGGCAACCCAATTTTATTTTTTAGTTTTTTGCTTTTTGCTTCTGTTTAGGAATAAATATTTGATCTATCCTCTGGTTAGATGTGTTTTTATGTTTTAATTAGTGTTTGTGCCAAGTTAAACCTATAGGATCTTCTTGGATGATAGTTATTTGATCTTGCAGAAAATTCCAGAAACTTTCTGTTCATGAAAACAATTGTTAAAAATCACCAGAACGTGATAAAATATTGATTCCAATTGCTGCTGATCAATAAACAAATTTTCTAGGTCTTCCTATTTTTGCTGATTTTTTGGAGTTCCAGAAGTTTGCGTTAGTTACAGATTACTACAGACTGTTCTGTTTTTGACAGATTCTGTTTTTCGTGTGTTGTTTGCTTATTTTGATGAATCTGGCTAGTAAAAGAGTTTATAAACCATAGAGAAGTTTGAATACAGTAGATTTAACACCAATATAAATAAAGAATGAGTTCATTAAAGTACCTTGAAGTGGTCTTTTGTTTTCTTTCGCTAACGGAGCTCACAAGATTTTCTGTTAAGTTTTGTGTTGTGAAGTTTTCAAGTTTTGGGTGAAAGATTTGATGGATTATGGAACAAGGAGTGGCAAGAGCCTAATCTTGGGGATGCCCATGGCACCCCCAAGATAAGCCAAAGCTTGGGGATGCCCCGGAAGGCATCCCCTCTTTCGTCTACTTCCATCGGTAACTTTACTTGGAGCTATATTTTTATTCACCACATGATATGTGTTTTGCTTGGAGCGTCTTGTATGATTTGAGTCTTTGCTTTTTAGTTTACCACAATCATCCTTGCTGTACACACCTTTTGAGAGAGACACACATGATTCGGAAATTATTAGAATACTCTATGTGCTTCACTTATATCTTTTGAGTTATATAGTTTTTGCTCTAGTACTTCACTTATATCTTTTAGAGCACGGTGGTGGATTTGTTTTATAGAAACTATTGATCTCTCATGCTTCACTTAGATTATTTTTAGAGTCTTAAATAGCATGGTAATTTGCTTTAAAAATCCTAATATGCTAGGTGTTCAAGATTAGTAAAAACTTTCTTATGAGTGTTTTGAATACTAAGAGAAGTTTGATGCTTGATGATTGTTTTGAGACATGGAGGTAGTGATATTAAAGTCGTGCTAGTTGAGTAGTTGTGAATTTGAGAAATACTTGTGTTGAAGTTTGCAAGTCCCGTAGCATGCACGTATGGTAAACGTTATGTAACAAATTTGAAACATGAGGTGTTCTTTGATTGTCCTCCTTATGAGTGGCGGTCGGGGACGAGCGATGGTCTTTTCCTACCAATCTACCCCCCTAGGAGCATGCGCGTAGTGCTTGGTTTTTGATGACTTGTAGATTTTTGCAATAAGTATGTGAGTTCTTTATGACTAATGTTGAGTCCATGGATTATACGCACTCTCACCTTTCCACCATTGCTAGCCTCTTTGGTACCGTGTGTTGCCCTTTCTCACATTGAGAGTTGGTGCAAACTTCGCCGGTGCATCCAAACCCCGTGATATGATACGCTCTTTCACACATAAACCTCCTTATATCTTCCTCAAAACAGCCACCATACCTACCTATTATGGCATTTCCATAGCCATTCCGAGATATATTGCCATGCAACTTTCCACCATCCCGTTTATCATGACACGTTCATCATTGTCATATTGCTTTGCATGATCATGTAGTTGACATAGTATTTGTGGCAAAGCCACCGTTCATAATTCTTTCATACATGTCACTCTTGGTTCATTGCATATCCCGGTACACCGCCGGAGGCATTCATATAGAGTCATACTTTGTTCTAGTATCGAGTTGTAATCATTGAGTTCTAAATAAATAGAAGTGTGATGATCATCATTTTCTAGAGCATTGTCCCAAGTGAGGAATAAAAAAAGAGAAAGGCCATAAAAAAAGTGAAGGCCCAAAAAAACAGAGAAAAATAGAGAAGGGACAATGTTACTATCCTTTACCACACTTGTGCTTCAAACTAGCACCATAATCTTCATGATAGAGAGTCTCTCGTTTTGTCACTTTCATATACTAGTGGGAATTTTTCATTATAGAACTTGGCTTGTATATTCCAACAATGGGCCTCCTCAAGTGCCCTAGGTCTTCATGAGCAAGCAAGTTGGATGCACACCCACTTAGTTTCTTTTGTTGAGCTTTCATATATTTATAGCTCGAGTGCATCCGTTGCATGGCAATCCCTACTCCTTGCATTAACATCAATCGGTGGGCATCTCCATAGCTCATTGATTAGCCTCGTTGATGTGAGACTTTCTCCTTTTTGTCTTCTCCACATAACCCCCACCATCATATTCTATTCCACCCATAGTGCTATGTCCATGGTTCACGCTCATGTATTGCGTGAAGGTTGAAAAAGTTTGAGATTACTAAAGTATGAAACAATTGCTTGGCATGTCATTGGGGTTGTGCATGATGAGAGCATTCTTGTGTGACGAAAATGGAGCATGACTAAACTATATGATTTTGTAGGGATGAACTTTCTTTGTCCATGTTATTTTGAGAGGACATAATTGCTTAGTTAGTATGCTTGAAGTATTATTATTTTTATGTCAATATGAACTTTTATCTTGAATCTTTCGGATCTGAATATTCATACCACAATTAAGAAGAATTACATTGAAATTATGCCAAGTAGCATTCCGCATGAAAAATTCTGTTTTTATCATTTACCTACTCGAGGACGAGCGGGAATTAAGCTTGGGGACGCTTGATACGTCTCCAACGTATCTATAATTTTTGATTGCTCCATGCTATATTATCTTCTGTTTTGGACATTATTGGGCTTTATTATTCACTTTTATATTATTTTTGGGACTAACCTATTAACCGGAGGCCCAGCCCAGAATTGTTTTTTTTTTGCCTATTTCAGAGTTCCGCAGAAAAAGAATATCAAACGGAGTCCAAACGGAATGAAACCTTCGGGAACGTGATTTTCGGAACGAACATGATCCTGGAGACTTGGACCCTAAGTCAAGGAAGCTTCCAGGAAGCCACGAGGTAGGGGGCGCGCCCTCCACCCTCGTGGGCCCCGTGTTGCTCCACCGACGTACTCCTTCCTGCTATATATACCTACGTACCCCCAAACGATCAGATACGAAGCCAAAAACCTAATTCCACCGCCGCAACCTTCTGTACCCACGAGATCCCATCTTGGGGCCTGTTCTGGAGCTCCGCCGGAGGGGGCATCCAATGCGGAGGGCTTCTACATCAACACCATAGCCTCTCCGATGAAGTGTGAGTAGTTTACCTCAGACCTTCGGGTCCATAGTTATTAGCTAGATGGCTTCTTCTCTCTTTTTGGATCTCAATACAATGTTCTCCCCCTCTCTTG
This sequence comes from Aegilops tauschii subsp. strangulata, assembly GCF_002575655.3. Taxonomy (NCBI): domain Eukaryota; kingdom Viridiplantae; phylum Streptophyta; class Magnoliopsida; order Poales; family Poaceae; genus Aegilops; species Aegilops tauschii. The sequence continues at coordinate 352,138,815 of NC_053039.3, forward strand.
TGGAGATCTATTCGATGTAATCTTCTTTTGCGGTGTGTTTGTTGAGACCGATGAATTGTGGGTTTATGATCAAGTTTATCTATGAACAATATTTGAATCTTCTGAATTCTTTTATGTATGATTGGTTATCTTTGCAAGTCTCTTCGAATTATCATTTTGGTTTGGCCTACTAGATTGATCTTTCTTGCAATGGGAGAAGTGCTTAGCTTTGGGTTCAATCTTACGGTGTCCTTTCCCAGTGACAGTACGGGCAGCAAGGCACGTATTGTATTGTTGCCATCGAGGATAACAAGATGGGGTTTTTATCATATTGCATGAATTTATCCCTCTACATCATGTCATCTTGCTTAAGGCGTTACTCTGTTCTTATGAACTTAATACTCAAGATGCATGTTGGATAGCGGTCGATGTGTGGAGTAACAGTAGTAGATGCAGGCAGGAGTCGGTCTACTTGTCTCGGACGTGATGCCTATATACATGATCATACCTAGATATTCTCATAACTATGCTCAATTCTGTCAATTGCTCAACAGTAATTTGTTCACCCACCGTAAAATACTTATGCTCTTGAGAGAAGCCACTAGTGAAACCTATGGCCCCGGGTCTATCTTCATCATATTAATCTTCCAACACTTAGTTATTTCCGTTGCTTTTTACTTTGCTTTTATTTTACTTTGCATCTTTATCACAAAAATACCAAAAATATTATCCTATCATATTTATCAGATCTCACTCTCGTAAGTGACCGTGTAGGGATTGACAACCCCTTATCGCGTTGGTTGCGAGAATTTATTTGTTTGTGTAGGTGCGAGGGACTTGCGTGTAGACTCCTACTGGATTGATACCTTGGTTCTCAAAAACTGAGGGAAATACTTACGCTACTTTGCTGCATCACCCTTTCCTCTTCAAGGGAAAACCAACGCAGTGCTCAAGAGGTAGCAGAGAACTAGTGCGTGCGTGCACCGCTTCTCTTCGTGAGAGTACAATATACTATGCCCAAAGAATGTTCACCCCAAGAGTAATAGTATAAGTGTGTGACGTGTGAGCTAAAATAAAAGGTGCGCGACGTCTTTTGTTTTTTAGAAGTTCTGAGGGTAGGGTGTGAAGAGCACATATGTGTGTGACGTCTACCTGTAGATAGACGGTGGGTGCGAGAGGACTCGGGAGAGTCGTGACTCGTGAGGGTGCGTGTGTGCATGAGAGAGAGGGGGCATGTATCAATGCAATGCATGTGTCCATAAATCATTTTCCGACAAATGTTCGCCACAAGCCATTTCCTGACGAACGCCGTAAGAACCGTTAGATCGGCATCCGACAGTGACAGTTTTGCCATGTCATTTAACAGAACAGACACTCTTCCTACACACAAATCTTCCACATGAGTGTTAGCAACTGCCGTATGCTCCTCCCTCCGTTACAAAATGCAGTGCATATAGCTTTATTGAAAATTCGAACCTCGCAAACGTTTACTGAGTTTTCGTGTACCAAAATGCACATATAGAATACCCTGTATATACCATTTCATTCATCTTCAAGAGGTAAGTATAAAGATGGGGGAGGAGTCTACAAAGAAAGACTGTCGTATCACCTGCAGCAATTTCAACCATCCTTTGGTGTGGAGGAATATCATAGGAACTCTATATGATATGATTTTTATATGATTTTTCCTTTAGAGCCAATTGGTTCATAGTAATGGATTCATATACTCCACATTTCAAAGGAAATAAACATGATATCATTTTTATAGCTTTGGAGCCACTTGATTCATATGAATGGATTCCTATACTCCCATAATTTCAAAGGAAAATAAACATTAGCGTATATTCAATAGAAAAGTCCCTATGATGTGAACCAAATGACATCTCTTTTCTAATCCCTCCTTATAGGAATTGAGATACATGTCATCTCTAGATTCAATAGAAAAGTTCCTATGATTTGAACCAAATGACATCTCTTTTCCAATCCCTACTCACAGGAATTGCGATACATGTCATCTCTTTCCCTACAACTTCCATGTATACATCTTCTATTCCTAAATAGCTAGTACAACCCACTAGTAGCTTTTTTCCTAGACATGCAACTATGGCACAAGAACACGTCATGCGTGCAAGTCATAAATCACATTGTTTTTTCTACTCTATACATGCAAGCACCACATCATCAATTCGTGCATGTTACTCATAAGTTATTTCTTGCATTAAATTTTGCATTGACAATGTATGTGCTGGTCATATGCACACATTTGTAGTTCACATTCACATTTTTGTTAGAAATGTCATTCTTTTAACTGCACTTCATTTTTTTCTCTTTGTACTCCCTCCTTCTAGGTGTGTAAGTCATCTTCCGAAAACCAAATAATCCCAAAACACTTTGGCACGGTACATTAACCCCCTCCCCGTTTCTTGTTTCGTGACATATCAACCAATAAGAGATGTGGGCCGTGCATGCTTTCCCAAAACACAAGCACTTCTCCTTTGTTCTAGAATCTTCCATATCATAATTGCCCAAACTTTTTTCTGAATGAATGCCATTATTTGTTTTTTACTCTATGCTTTACAATGCACAATCCCATGAATCTTAACCTTTTTACAAAACTAATTGATTTTGAATGAGATTAACTATAAGAACTAAACGAACATCTACACCATGCATATATGACTCAAAGCTTTACATGCTATAGTGTGTATTTATTCATAATTTGGTTTCCAAATCTGATGCATTCAATGCATGTGTACCTTACTAGTTTTAAGTAGAGTAGCAAATTTCACGCGGCCGCGGGTATATCAAAATGCAGGGCCCATGCATCATTGCCTTTCGGTCGAACCTACGTCCACAATTTTTTGTACGTATATCTCCACTGGTCCCCGAACCCAAAATGATGCCTCATTCCCATAAAACCAAGCGGCCCACACATATTAAGGCGTCGATCGAACTCAACCCCTCTCCCGTTTACTACGACATGGCCCCGCACGCCGTAGTACTCAAACCCTACCGCCGCACGCATCATCGGTTTTCTTCAAGAGGACGAGGGAGAAGCGGATTTGTAGTGGAGGCGCTTTCAAAAAAAATGGACTTGTAGTGGAGGCCCCTACCCTAGGGTGCCCTAGGTAGCTGCCGCACGCATCATTGGTTTTCTCTTTTCTTTATGCTCTTGGGCCCTAGAGTGAAATGATGGTTGCTTCATCCGTCCAGCTTAATGCGGGAAAGGTGGGGCTTTGTGATTTGACCTCTCATCACTCATTTACTACTACTGCGGTTCTACGACCGAGGTGCCTCCAAGTCCAACCGCTGCTCCGAAATGTAATTTGGTGCATTGCACGTGGAACAAGACGGTGGATGAGCCACATGTCGGCCAAAGGGGTCCTATTAAGTGTGTCACCATTTCGTGTGCGAACTGACCCTTCTTGAGTTGCTACACCAACACGGCAGGAGCAGCCTACCACTTGGTTTTGCTCCGTGGTGAATCCCGACTATATTGATCTAAAAATATACATATTGTACTACCCTCTCCGTCTCGGTTTATAGGGCGCGTACGTAGTTCTCGGTGATCCATTTGACTCACTAAATATGAGTTACTATGTCACAAAAAGTATATCATTTGATTCTTAAGCGGATGAAGTTTCTAAACATATACTGTTCATCACATATATAGCCAGTCAAATTCTCAACCTAGAACGACGTGCATGCCCTGTAAACCGATATGGAGGAAGTAGTAACAATGAGGTGATTTTACCGAGCGATGGGCGGGGGAGCATGGCTTGTCATGCGGTCCCACGTGTCATGATGTACCTAGGTGATGCGCGTGTCCCTCTTAAGGCAGAACAATGGCAGAGGCAATACTACGTGGTTTTCTTGAAGGAGATAATGGCGAAGCGAAGTGTGAAATAATGGTTTGCTTCGTCCCTCTGGGAAGGTGCAGCATTGTGATTTGACGTCTCATTGCTCATTACTACTACTGGGGCGGTACGACTGGGGTGCGTCCCCCTGCTGTTCTGCACTGTTATTTGGTGCATGACACGTCGACCCGGTTGCTACATGTCCCACATGTCGGCGAGAGGAAGTACATAATTCATGAAAGCGAGCATCGACGGAGTAGTACAATACACGGCTTGGTTTTTGCTGCTTCGCGTGATCCATCGATACAAACCCGGACTAAAAAAAGATAAGGGCGGGTCTTTTCCTGCGCGACAGGCAGGGGAGTTTGGCTTAGTCCGTTTGAGGCAACGAGGCAGGAAGGGAAACAAGCAAATAAAGGTTGAGCGACTTAGTTTGGGGAAAATCTGATTTTACGGAGTACGTACCCACTATGGAGGTAGTATACTACTTACTACTCTCTCCTTTCCGATTTATAGGGCTCGTCTAAAAAAATTCGTTTCCTCGCCCGAGACCTGCTCAAAGCTAACTTTTTTTTGTTTTATAAGTCTCAATTCTACTAGTAGTAGTAGTAGTACCATCACCTGTTGGATTTGGAGGTGCGTTAAATCACCCGATGCAATCATTGTCAAGAGAAAACTCACCAATGCATGTAGAAGTTCATGGAAATTTAGTGGTCATGCATGCATTCGTTCTAATTAATGCCTCGGTAAACATAACTTCTTGAGAAAAACGAGCGTACATTACTTGTGCAAACTAGAAAATTAATTCCACCACTCACCGTCTACCTTGGTTGGAGAGATTTTGAAATTGAGCCATAAACTGGAAAGGAGGGAGTAGTAACATAGCCTAGGGTAGCTTGTTGCACCACGGACTCCAAGTAAATTGTTGTAGTAGTACTACTCCTATATACCACTGTACTATTCCTACTACTACTAAAAGACATATATTCCAAACAATATGATAATCTCTCTAACCAAGGTAGGGACGAGGAGTAAACGGACGGAGTAGTAGTAAAATTTTCTCCTCGTCCTGCGAGCCACCGCGTGTGTGGGCGAGGGAGCGGGCGTAAGGCGTAGTACTACTACCTCCGTCCTGGTTTATAGGTCACCTTTATAGTTCGTGCCAAATTTTGACCAAATATTTAGCTAACAAAATATTAATGCATGTCAACAAAAATTATATCATTCGATTCGTATTTCAACATAGTTTTCAATGATATAATTTTTGGTAACATGCACGAACGTTTTGTTAGTTCAATCTATAGTCAAAATTTGACACAATATATAATGGGCACCAATAAACCAGGACGGAGGTAGTAGTAAGCATGCTTCACCTCGTCCTGCGAGCCACCGCGCCCGTGGGCGTTGGAGCCGGTGTAGTAAGCAAGCTTCTCCTCGTTCTGCGAGTTGACGGGACACATCAAAAGTACTCCAGTGTATAGAGCCTTTCCTCTAAGGTAGGCACCACATGGTTTGCCTCTTTTTTAACATAACGCGTCAAGTCGCAATTTATTTGCTCACCCGTGGTAGACGATCCTCCATCAAGTGGACAACCAGTACATGTGTCAAATTACCATGTGGGCTGCCTTTTCGTATAGAAATGAGCTCCACCGTGTACCCGCGCGGGTGTGGTTGGGGAAGAAACGGGAGTATGTGCACCGTGCGTGCACCTCTTCTCTTCATGCACGTCCCCCACCTACGTGGGTGTGTGTGAGAGAGATACAAACCTAGACATAATGCACCGTCCATCCCCATACCTCCACCCAGTCCGACCACCAGTCACCACCACGCCCCACTCCTCCTCACCTTATCTATCATCTTTCTCGAGATATCATTTTTTTGATGAAATTCTCGAGATACCATTTTTCCGATAAAATTCTCAATATATCATTAGTTTTCACACATGGGATTAATCCTGCATGGGTCAATCACAACAGGTATTTTGTAAAAAAAATGCATCTTGATGTTCCGTGCAATCCATGGGCATCTTGCTAGTCCATGAAAACAACACATGGCAAAATTTCACGGCGAACGAGGGATTTGAATCTGCTGGGAGGGGCTGTTTGGATTTTGCCCGGGGTAGCCAAAATATTGGCGACCCTTTTGTCCACCGGTGCCTTTGCCACCGATGAACGAGGAATGGCTCGTGTGCTCATGCATCCTCCAGCGCGCACATTGGAGACGAGCTCGCACGAGCTGTGCTCTTTTTGTCCCACCACGCCGCCCGAGCTGGCCGCAGACCAACCGGCGACCCGCATATTACGCCATCCAACCGTAGCCGCACACATTCTGACAGCAACTCAACCAACCGAACGAAATTCATGCGAACACGGCGATATTTCTCATAAACAATGACGGAATTCATATAAAATACCGGATTTTCATACAAACATGACCGATTTCATTACATTCAAATCAACTAAGCGGTGCTAGTTCTGGACAACACAGGTATATAATACCTGGCCTAAATGGTCGCCCGCCGATCCATTTGTGTTCCTCACGCCCGGCAGCACGATCACCGGACTGCCGGGAGCCCCGGAGGTATATGCTTCAGTGCAAAGGATGGCTCGCTTGCCCACTGCCCAACTGATATGGTTGGCTGATGCCCAAGATGATGGTCGAAGGGGGCTTCTCTGCTTCTGTGGAGCCCATGCGGGGTCAACGAAGGTCCTCGCAACAAAACGATCCGGCAAGACACCTACTGTGTACGCGGGCGTCGCCTCCGCGGTGGCCTTCATGGGACCCAAGCGGCGGCGGCCTCCCGTGTTCTACTTCTCCTCGATGATGGCGGTGGACGCGGAGGCACTGGCCACCGACTCGTCGCTCTCCGTGCACCCGGCTTCTGTCTCTGCTTGCATGGCGCGACCGCCGGCATGGGAGTCTCGGCCAAAGAAACGGGAGACGCGGTCGCAGACACGGGAGGTGCGGTATGAGGCGGCGGCGTGGACGGCAGCGACGACGCCCGTGCGCCGCTCCTCGTCGAGCTGGCCTGGAGCGGCGAGTTGCTGAACCGCACGCCGGCTTGGGGCGGCAACTGGCTCCATCGGGCAAGGGGAGGGAGGTGGATCAGCGAGGTTAATACCTCGTATCCGGTAGGCTCGGCGGGCCACCCAGCCGGCTTGGATGCAGGATAACTACTCTTCGTAAGCCATTGTAAGAGTGGACAAAATGATGAAGGAGGAGATAGGCGAGCGGCGGAGGTGTGTGATTCTTGGCCGGCATTTGGCCTCGTTTAAATAGGATATTAAATAGACGGCGGACGGGAGGAGCTCGGCCGGCGTTGCGTTTAATGTCGGCCCGGTCATGAACGGACGTGTGTCCAGAGTGGGTTTCTCGGCTTCCACACGGGTTTCATCGAGGCGTTTGAATGCGGCAAGGAGGCGTGTCAGTCGGGCGTGCATCGAGTGGCGCCCTCGACTCTGACGTATGACACCCCGTTGTTCTTCCACTAACGTGTGGGCTCTTTGGGTACATGGCCTGCATGTTAGTGACCCAATGCAGGCAACGCATGGTAGAGGAACTTTTGGTGGGCCAGGGCGGTCAGAAGCTGGGATTTCATAAAACCGATGATTGTTCATTGAGTGTGACCTCATCTATTTCATCTAGATAAGCCTACTATATAATGTAAGAGAATTTTAAAATTTTCATGTATACGTTTATAGCCCATTCGATACGTTGTGATTCATAAAGACCGCTGCAAACATCAATGTTCTGCTTATCACAGATAAGATTGATTAATACCCGTAACAATCCATGTCCTTAACAAAGGGTGCATGCACGTATAGGTTTTTTAGGGGCATGCACGTATAGGTTGGCGTGTGTCTTGCATCGTGTGCTGTGTGCATGCACGCGTGCGAGTGTTGCGTGCGTGCATGTGTACGTTTCAGTGTTGCACGCATGTGTGCGTACGTGCGTGTGTTCGTGAGTGCATGTGTATGTGTCAGTGTTGCACGCCTGCACGCGTGCGTGTGTTCGTTATGTGTATGTGACAGTGTTGCACGCCTGCATGCGTGCGTGTGTTCGTGCGTACATGTGTACGTGCGGGGTGAGGCTACACGTCAGTCGACTGAATTTTTCATCTCTGGTAAGTAGATTTTCTAGCCATTGGATACGAAATCAAGGGCCTGCAGTTTATCTTCAACCTCCACCCCCCTGAGCCGCCAGCCACCACTGGCCGAACCGCCGGCCGCCGTCGGCCCGCGCGGCCACGCCGCCCTTCCCGCCCCGAAACCACTCCCCACCATCGGTCCACCACCGCCCCGGCCATCCCTCTAGGCCCCCCCGCGCCGAGCTTTTTCTCCGGCGATCCCCACGCCACCGCCAAATCACCGTGCCCCCCCACCGCCGGCGACTGCCAACCAGAGGTCTCACGACTTCGAATCCCCACCGACCACTAATTTATTACCATTTCTGTCCTTCATATACGCGCTGACGGGTGGGCCCTATGGTAATGTGCGCTGCTGAATGTGGACCGTTTGACTGGTCAATTGATCGTGTCATCAACAAATTACGGAGTTGTATGGTGAGCCAGTGACCGTATGATCACCCTAAATGTATTTTATTAACACAGTACAGACTCAAACTACCATTTGTTTCTTTCATATACGCGCTGACAGGTGGGCCCCACAGTTACGCGCCCCGATGGTGCAACACTAGTTGCACCACATGGAATGTTTGACTGGTCAATTGATTGTGTCATCAACAAAAAACAGAGTTGTATGGGTGAGCCAGTGACCGTATAATCACGGCATGTATTTTTTTAACACGGTACAAACGCAAGCGCTCATATATATGCGCAAGCACTCACCACTATAAGTGCACACATGCAGACCCTACCCCTATGAGCACCTTCGAGAGAGTGAGCCAGCATATGATCTTGAGATTTTACGAAGTCACCATAGGGGCCTCGTAGTCGAGTGGAACGTCTCCTCCCACTGAACGCACATCGCCGGAAAAATACTGAAATTAACCCAGGATAAATGCGAGCACTTGGACTTTAACCCTGGTGGGCTCGAGAAACCATTGTCCTCCTAACCATCCAGCCACAGGTTGGTTAGCACCACAAAATGTATGTGCTGACTGTGATGAGCTTATTCTGAAGTCCAGTGACCATATCATGCTTTCGCTTCAAATACAATGATCGTAAGTGTCGTCAACAAAATACGGAGCATGCATCAAATACAATGTCCGTCAGTGTCATCAACAGAATACAGAGACGTATCGTGAGCTAGACACCGTATGATCACCACGAGAATGTATACGGTGACCGTAATGAGCATATTTTGAAGTCCAGCGACCGTATAGTGCTTTCGCTTGAAAAACAGTGACCGTCACGCGTGAATGTGTCATGGGCATGCATACTTTTAGAGGGCTGAGAGATAGTTTGCGTGCGTACGTGAAAGTGGTGTAGAAAGAGGGGGTGTCCGGTGGAGACAAGGAGAGATATGCCCTTCGTTTCTCTTTCCCGTGACTAATATTTTAGGAGAAAATATAAACATTCACAATGCAAAACAAATATTTTTAGATGCACCATGCAATTAACTTTCATGTATAACATTGTACTATTGTATATGCTTATTTTCTTAGTGCCCGATTGCGTGTGTGGTGTGGTGGGCACATTATTTCTTGCTGTGGTGGGTCAACATGAGGACTCATGGGTCAGTTCCATCCTGCGCCACATAGGTTGGACCGAGACACATTATACGAAGACCCATGTGGAGGACTCGGCGTACTACACGAAGCTACCGGAGTCGTGGAGGACTCTATCCCCACTAGTGATAAGCCGACTATATATGATTTGTAACCCTAGGCCTCGAGTATGTTATAGAAGCATGGGGGCTAGTTCGTCGATAGTATACACACATGCACAATGCCTGGTATTCACGTGTACTTTGTACACACCCCTATCACTAATATACAGTACCAGGAGTAGGGTTTTTCCTCAACTGCAAGGGTCCGAACTTGGGTAAAACTTTGCCTCGTATTACCATCCAGCCTAATAGTCAGGGATATCCTACCGAATGATCTGATGGAATCATATCTGCCAACTACTAAGAGAGGAGAGTCTGTGGGGGAGGGGGCAATGTGTGCGAGAGAGACGTAAAGATAATGTGCGTGCGGGAGACACATAGGCACATATATGTGCGTATAGAGGGCTCGTAGAGACCGTGCGTGTGTATATATGCATGTGAGAGAAATAGTGTTTTCCAACTAAGATTAGTCAAAAGAGTGGTACATAGTATTCAAAGAGAGAGAGAGAGAGAGAGAGAGAGTGTGCGTGAGACACCCCGACACCCCGGGAGAGATTGTGAGCATGTGTGAAAGAGAAATGCCGATGTATATAAAGTGTGTGCACTTATGCGTTAGATAGAGAGATATATAGCGCGTTTGTGAGAACGGGTTGAGGCATAGTGCATCTATGTGTAAAAGGCGGTTCTACGCATTAAATTGAAATATAAATGGCATTATTATTTTTGGATGAGATCATGAATTTTGCAACTTGCGTATGAACGAAAATCGGTCTATCAGACACCCATACTCTATTGAATTCTAGCATGTGCATCTGTTTATTTCATATTATCGATCCATAGAGTGAGAGCGGTTGAAATACAGGCAATGCATTGCTTTTGCAATTCATATATAAACATTAATTAGTGCACTCCATGTTGTTAGTGTGAAGCACTTTATACATTTGCCACTTACATGGATTCCAAATTGCTAGCTACGAAATAGAATACATGGTGAATTCAACATAAAGGGGGTTTCGAAGATTCGAATTCATAGGAAGTGCATTCATCTATTTGAACCCAAGATAATGGCATTTGTAAATCAAATCTAAAAGGGGGCATCAATCTTTGTTGTGCGTTTGAACATGCTATATATTCATACGCATGTCTAACTATTTTTTTGCAACCAAGGAGATTATATCTGGAACCATGCATGAACTAAGGTAAGTTGCATATTTTTTAATATATACTCATGTACAATGTATATTCAAATGTACCCCCTCCATTCCCAAATAATCGTAGTTTTAGGATTTTCAAGAGTAAAGACTTGTGAAGTTTGACAAATCCTGAAAGTTCAATTCAAGAGAACCAAAAACGTTAATGCTTCTGCTCCCAAATATTGAACGAAACGCCAAATAAGCCTCTGGTCACCCGAAACCGCGCGAGAATAATGTTTGGTGGTAGGAAATTACTATCCTGACTCTGGCACGTGTAGCCTATCGGCCCGATGTCCAAAGGTCTAAACCGGGGTAGGTTTGTAACTTCACCAAGACGCCAGTCTCAACTGCCTCCGAGAAGCATTCACACGTCGTGGGCGCCTAAACACCTGTGCGCTCGGCCGAAATCTATCCCGCCCACAATTTGGGACACCTAAGATTACTGTCCTACCCGCAACCCGCAATATGTCCGAAATCTTAGATGGGGGCAAAGTTTGTAACTTTCCCCAAATTTCAAACAAGCGCGTCCCAAACCGAAACATTGTTCTCCCTTAGTTCCCCCTCCCTCCGTTTCCCCATTGATACTCCGTGGGCGCCAAAATGCCCTCTCCACCAGCCGCGAAACCCCAGCCTCCTCCGTCCTGCACCCCATCACGCCCAATCCACCACCGCCCTCCTCCATCACGACGGAGCCGGTACACCGACGTCGTCGTCCAACGCAAGCGCAATCGCAACGCCCTAAAGGACTTAGCAGCTGAAGCCGAGGCAGAGCTACCTCCACGACACCGAAGCCGACGTGCGCCGTACCAGAACCACTTCGACCACGCCGTTCTGTGCCTCACCGCTGCCGCTCCACTGTCGCAACCGTCCACCGCACCGGAGCTGTTCCCGCTACGCTGTCGTTCGTCGCCTCAGATCGGGTTCCCCGCCGCCGACAGACGGCCACCGCACCACACTCAACAACTTGGCCATGGGTTCGTCCAAGGCTCCACCGTCCTCCACAACTTCCCGTTTCCAGCGAACCACAAGAAGATCGTTGGAAAAACAGAAGGAGGACACAACACTGCCAGTAGAAAGAGGTACTCCTCTTCCCTTATTCGTGCAAATCTTACGTCTCTGCTCACACCGTATTCATCCCACGAAAGAAACTAGTTGAGCACTTCGTACTGCATCTTCTTCGTGATACTAAATGCACAAGGTTTCCTCCCATTTACTATTTCACCTTTGCTAGAGGTCAGTAGCCCGCCTGGATTTCAAGTCAGGTTCAGTCGAATCGCAATTAAAAGAAGCAGCACCCGCTTAGGCGCGCGGAGCACCTAGTCCGCATGTTCGTCGGGGAAGTGGCGCATCGGTGTTTATCATAGGGGTGTGGGGTGCAGTAGCTACTTGCGCCCGATCTGGAGGTCGGCGGGGCTTGAAGGGATGACCGGGGGCGGTTCCAAGCACGGCGGTGCGGTGAGGTCGAGGGGAAGGCGGAGGCAGGAGACTGGGCCGGTGGTCGCTGGCGGTTCGAGGAAGATCATAACACTGACTGGCTGGAGGTAGATGAAAGCGATCTGCCCGTTCTTTGTACATCGGACGGTGCAGAAAAAATGGACTGACCTATTGGTTTTCAGTCGACTGTTATTTTCATAGGACCACACCTTGTGGTGTGCTAGAGGAGCATCTGCATTTCCCAGCCATCCCTGTGCTCATATTTCAAAATCCTAGAATCTAGTAATTTCGTGTGCCATGCATGTTGTAGAGCTATCATATGTCTCCCGTCATTTATTTCTCACCGACCTGCTATCTGCTACCTTTACACTGTACTACTTGTGCACACACTTCACCCATACTCACACTATTGTTTTTTATGCATGGGTATTTCAGACTCTGACGCAGTGTTGATGAATACAAAAAAGAAAAGACAGAAGTCGCTCCAGTGTAATTCGAAGATAAGCCGTAAGCGTCTCAACACTCTAAAGGGTGCAGTGCCAGCAGATGGAGACGGTAAACGTAGCTCTGCAGTTGATGATCTCAATTGCCACACACAACCATCCCAGGTGCTTGCTTTAACTTTGCGCTGTCAAATGTGGTTGCATGTTGCATGTGGTGTCTAGCTTGTATTGCTTCCAATTTGGTTAAATTGCATCAGCTTACTTTACACATTATACCTTTGATAATGACATGCCTTCCTGTTTTTGGTACATACTACATATGTCTATTAACCATGTTCGTACATCAAACTAATGCTCTTTTATAACCCTCATCAATCACTTATGACGAGACAGTCACCCCAGTGGGTTACTGTGAGACACGCTACTCGTTTAAAGAGTGCAGTGTCATCCTCCCCACATGATTCTCAAGAAACAGCAAGGCTAAATGAAGATAGTCAACGTAGCTCTCTAGTTGATGACCGCAATTCCCCCACACCACCATCGGAGGTGCTTGCACTTACATGGCAGTGTGATATGTGGTTGCATGTTGCATATGGTGTCTACCTTGTAATGCTTCTAATTAGGGTAAATTGCATATGCTTAGTTAACACATTATACCTGTGAATATGACATGCGTTCCTGTTTTTGGTACATATTACGTCTTTCTATTAACCATGTTCCTACATCAAACTACTTTTCTTGTGTATCCCTCATCAATCACTTCTGACGAGACACCTTCAAGTTGACAGTATAATCTGGTTGCATCTTGCATATCATTTCAAACATGTATTGCCTCTAATTTGTTGAAGTGCCACTTATAATGAGACACATCTAACTTGGTAGAGTGATTTTGGTTGGATCTTTCATATGGTGTCTAGATTGCATTGCTTCCAATTTGTTGAAATGCCTTATGCTTAGCGTTTTTCGTACATATTCCATCGTCCTACAATGTGGTTGCCATACATAGAGGTTGTGTTCGTCAGTATCATGCATCAACGAATTTGGAAGTGCGGATTACATTCCTTTTTCTTGTGTATTTACTTGACAAGGCAAAATCTAAAAGGACGAAGGCACGGAATGATGGTGGTCCTCTGGAGCAACCAAAACAGATGATCTCTGCAGATTCTCCTGCTACTCCTACTGCAGTGCAAGTTCCAAATCTCATGTCCCCTACTCCACAACCCAGGTGCTTGCTCTAACATGGCAGTGTGATATCTGGTTGCATGTTGCATATGGTGCCTAGCTTGTATAGCTCCTAATTTGTTAAATTGCATCTCCTTAGCTTACACATTATACATGTGAATATGACACGCCTTCCTGTTTTTGGTACATACTACTTCTGCCTATCACACCATGTTCTTACATCAAACTACTGTTCTTGTGTATCCTGCATCTATCGCTTATGATGAGACAGATACGCCCGTGGGTTAGTATGAGACGCGCTACTCTTATAAAGAGTGCAGTTTCATCCTCTCCACATGATTCTCAAGAAACAGCAAGCCTAAATGAAGATATTGAACATAGCTCTGTACTTGAAGACCGCACTTCCCCTACACCACCATCGCAGGTGCTTGCTCTAACTTCGCAGTGTGATATGTGATTGCATGTTGCATACGGTGTCTAGCTTGTAATGCTTCTAATTAGGGTAAATTGCATCTGCTTAGTTTACACATTATACCTGTGAATATGACGTGCCTTCCTATTTTTGGTACACACTACATCTATGTGTTAACCATGTTATTACATGAAAATACCTCTCTTCTGTATCCTGCATCAATCACTTACGATGAGACACCTTTATTTGTTGCACATTGCATATTATTTCTAGCCTGTTGCTATGTATTGATTCTAATTTGGTCAAATACATTTGTTAGGCCACCCTTTTAATTTGGCAGAGTGATATTGGTTTCATCTTTCATATGGTTTCTAGCTTGCATTGCTTCTAACTAGTTCAAACACCTTGTGCTTAGTTTACACTTTATACATCATACATGTCAATATGTCATGTCGTCCTGTTTTTCATACATATTCCATCCTCCTATCATGCGGCTGTCTTACATGAAAGTAGTGTTCGTCAGTATCATGCATCAATGAGTTCTGAAGAGCAAATTTTATTCCTTTTTCTTGTGGGTTTGACTTGACAAGGCTAAATCAAAAAAGAGGATGGAAAAGAGTAAGGAAGGCGATGATGGTGGTCCTCTGCAGCAACGTAAACGGAGCATCTGTACGAATTCTCCTTGTACTGCTAGTGCATTACAAGTTCCAAGTCTCCGCTCCCCTACTCCACCATCCAAGGTGCTTGCTCTAACTTGGCAGTGTTATATCTGGTTGCATGTTGCATATGGTGTCTAGCTTGTATTGCTCCTAATTAGTGTAAACTACATCTGCTTACCTTACACATGATACGTGTGAATATGACACACTTTCCTATTTTTGGTACATACTATATCTGTCTATCACACCATGTTCTTACATGAAACTACTCTTCTTGTGCATCCTGCATCAGTCACATATGATGGGACACCTTTAAGTTGGCAGTGTGATATTAGTTTGCGTCTTGAATATGATTTCTAACATGTAGTGCTTCTAGTTTGATGAACGCCACCTATGAGGAGACAGTTTTAACCTGGCAGAGTGATATTGATTGCACCTTCCATATGGTGTCTAGCTTGTAGTGCTTCTAATTTGGTGAAATGCCTTCTGCTTAGTTACCACATCATAGGTGTGAATATTTCAAGCCGTCCAGTTTTTCGTACATATTCCATCATCGTATCATGACTTTGCCTTTCATCAGAGCAGTGTTCGTCAGTATCATGCATGAATGAGTTCTGAAGAGCGAATTTTATTCCTTTTTCTTATCGGTTTGACCTCACAATGCAAAATCAATAAAGCGGAAGGAAATTGGTAAGGCATTAGATGATGGTGGTCCTTCCGAGCAACTGAAACGGAGGGTCTCTACAGATTCTACTCCGCCATCCTCCCAACAAGATTCGCAAGACAACGCAAGGCTAGACAGTCAACGTAGATGTGTAGATGATGAGCACATCTCCCCTACTCCACCATCACGGGTGCTTGCTCTAACTTGGCAGTATTATATGTGGTTGCATGTTGCGTATGATGTCTAGCTTGTATTGCTTCTAACTTTGTTGAATTGCACCTGCTTACTTTACACATAATGCATGTGAATATGACACGTGTTCCTGTTTGTAGAACATACTATATCTGATCACACCATGTTCTTACATCAGACTACTGTTCTTGCATATCCCGCATCAGTCACTTATGATAAGGCACCTTTAAGTCGCCACTGTGATATTGGTTGTGTCTTGCATATGATTTCTAGCATGTACTGCTTCTAATTTGTTGAAAAGCCAGACAGTTTGAACTTGGCAGAGTGATATTGGTTGCACCTTTCATATAGTGTCTAGCTCGCAGTGCTTCTAATTTGTTGAAATGCCTTCTGCCTAGTTACCACATCATAGGTGTGAATATGTCACGCTGTCCTGTTTTTCGTACATATTCCATCCTCGTATCATGTGTTTGCCTTTCATCCAAGTAGTGTTCGTCAGTATCATGCATGAATGAGTTTTGAAGAGCGAATTTTATTCCTTTTTCTTATCCGTTTGACTTCACAATGCAAAATCAATACAGCTGAAGGAAATTAGTCCGGCAGTGGATGATGGTGGTCCTTCAGAGCAACTCAAACAGTGGGCCTCTACAGATTCTACTCCGCCATCCTACCAACAAGATTCGCAAGACAACACAAGGCTGGACAGTCAACGTAGCTATGTAGATGATGAGCACATCTCCCCTACTCCACCATCACAGGTGCTTGCTCTAACTAGGCACTATATATGTGGTTGCATGTTGCGTATGATGTCTAGCTTGTATTGCTTCTAACTTTGTTGAATTGCATCTGCTTACTTTACACATAATGCCTCTGAATATGACACCTGTTCCTGTTTCTAGAACATACATGTAGATGATGAGCACATCTCCCCTACTCCACCATCACAGGTGCTTGCTCTAACTTGGAACTGTTATATGTGGTTGCGTGTTCCGTATGATGTCTAGTTTGTATTACTTTTGATTTTGTTGAATTGCATCTGCGTAGCTTACAAATTATACCTACAATGATCACTTACCCATAAGACACATTTAACTTGGGAGTGTGATGTAGGTTGCATCTTGCATTGTCTTCTAGCTTGTACCGCTTCTAATTTCTTGAAATGGCACTTACGACGAGACACTTTTTACCTGATAGAGTGATATTGGTTGCATGCTCTTATGGTGCCTAGCTTTCATTTCTTCTAATTCTGTTGAAATGCCTTCTGCTTACTATTTTTCATACATATTCCATCCTCCTATCGTATGTTTGAATTTGCAATGTTGTCTTTTTTTGTATACATTCCATCCTCCTATCCTGCGCTTGCCTTACATCAAAGTAGTGTTCGTCTGTATCATGCATCAACCAGTTATGCAAAGCTAATTTTATTCATCTTCTTTTGGTTTTGACTTCATAAGGCAATATCAGAAAATAGGAAGGAAAAGAGTAAGTTAGGGGATGTTGGTGGTCCTCCGGACCGACGCAAACAGAGACTCTCTAGATCTGCCACTGCTACTGCTAATGAAGTTGAAGTCCCAAGTCTACATGATGAGTTCATCTCCTGTACTCCACCATCGCAGGTGCTTGCTCTAAGTTGACAGTGTGATAATTGGTTCATGTTGCATATGTTGTCTAGCCTGTATTTCTTCTATTTTGATTAAATTGCACCTGCTGAGTTTATACATTATACATGTGCATATGACATGCCTTTCTGTGTCTAGAATACACTGCATCTAACAATCATACCATGTTCTTACATCAAAGTACTGCTATTGTGTATCCCGCATCAGTCACTCATGATTGGACGCTTTTAACATGGCAGTTTGATAGTGGTTGCATCTTGCATTGATTTCTATGTTGTAGTGCTTCTAATTTTTCGAAATGCCACTTATGACAAGACACTGTTAACTAGGCAGAGTGATATTGGTTGCATCTTTCATATGGTGTCTAGCTTGCATTACTTCTATTTTCTTGAAAATCCTTCTGCTTAGTTTACACATCGTAGCTGTGAATATGTCACGCCATCCTGTTTTTCTTACATATTGCATCCTCATACGGTTGTCTTACATCAAAGTATTGCTTGTCTGTATCATGCATCAATGAGCTCTGAAGAGCGATTTTATTCTTTTGTGTTGTGGGTGCGGCTTGACATGGCAAAGTCAAAAAAGAGCAAGGAAAAGAATATAGTAGGGAATCGTGTTACTCATCGGGTGAAACGGAAAAGGATCTGCCCTCGAGATTCTGCTGGTACTTATAGTGCAGTAGAAGGTCCAAGTCCACCGGCTAAATCTACAAACATAGTATCACCTGCTCCACCAGCTGCAGCATCCGCTTCAACTGTACCAGCATCTCAACGAGTTACTCATTCGTTTGCTCCAAAACTGGCCAGTTCCCAAGCTGCCTTCACACCTAACACTACTTTCGAAGCACTGATGACACAACAGGACTTGGCAAGATCAGATGAACCTCATGAGCATCAACACCAAGACGGTACGTGACCGAGTCAAGTTGCAGTTGCATGCTCCTTTATATGTACTCTCACAGTTTGATGTGCACTAACACTTTCCATATTCGTTGTTGAACTAGCACCACGGCGCAAGCGGAAACAGACATCAGGGATAATGCTTGACAAATTAATAAAATCTAAAGGAGGAAGAATGGAGATCCATTTTGAGGCAGGTTTAAAAAGTCCACGTGATGTTACAAAGTCAGCCTAGTTAGTATCTGAGGCAGCCATTGTCGTTAGGTGTCATGCACGTATCTTCCCAACGTGGATCTAGTACAGGAATGAGAAAGACAATACCCAGTTTAACACCTTCCTTGACCATTTATCCGTAAGTAATGTTATTCATCGCAATTTGTAATATTGTCTTGCTCTGTGCCATACTTTCTAGCTTCCTCCTAATAAGACTCACATTCTTTTTTCAACAGATGAGGTTTATGTTGGACCCGAAAGATGATGCAACTAAACAAGCATGCACTCATGTTTTTCAGTATCGGTACCACATTAGAAAATCTCACTTTGAAAGCAAGGCTAACAATGAAATCGCCCAAGCATCTCCAGTGGAATATATTATAGATGAAGACTGGACAACCCTTGTTAAACACTGGTCTGATCCAAAGTATCAGGTAGGGTATATGTATTTGATCAGACCACATATTGAACTTGTATTTATGTATGTGCCTTACAGGTGTATCTCCTTCTAGGCTAACTGTTTGAAGAACAAGACCAACTGTTCTAAAGTGGAATTCCAACAGACAACAGGATCTCGTAGCTATATTGCACACTGTGAGGCTCTTGTAAATAGCTGCTAGTTCCTTCTTTTTTCTGTGCCACATTATCGTATCTATATTGACTTGTTCCAAATACAGAGGAAAACCTGTGCGGACCAAAAAGAACCTGAACCGAATGCAGTGCAAATCTTCAAGGATTGCCACACCAGCAAGATGAAGGGCATGAGCACACCAGTTCAGGCTACTGTTGTAAGTCCTTACTCCTCCTGCCTTTGAACTGATTGGTACTATGATGTGTTCATTTAACTGCTTGGTTTGCAGCCAATGTCAGTTACTCTGTTCACTTTTATACACAGTTGTTTTAATGTATCATTTCACTTTACATGGTTTAAAAGAGATGAAGGATATTCTTTTGGTCTTCATCTGTAATCTAGTTGTGATGTTCACGTGCGCAATGATACATAGCCTGTTTGTTTTATATCTGTTTGCCCATGATATGAATGATGTCATACTATGTTCATCCTACTTTAAACCATGTCTCTTTATCCTTAGATGTCAACGAATGTGAGGAGACAATACGGTAGGCATGCTACATGGACATATGTTCCGAAAGTGATTTTATTAGGTAGTTGGCACTACAATACATGCTAATGTGTTACAGTAGTTCACCAAAATAAGTTATGTATAAACATGAAACCTACTTTGTTTGTTTTTGTCTCATTACTAACTTATCTGGTACACTAATCTACAAGTTCAAACTTTCAGCAAGTTGTGGAACAAATGATTGAACATCCACAACCACCTGAAGGTGACGAGGCTACCACAGGCACAATGTCACCTCTTGCTACAGTGCGTCAGTATCTCTCCACTAGCAGTGTAAAAAGCACCTTCTTCCGTAATTCTGGGTTGGTTGTCAATGTAACCTCGTCCAAATCGCCTACTGAACAAAATCTTCCGGCTAGACAGAGTGATATATCTGTGCTCCAGACACAAGTCCAATCCCTAATGGACGTTGTGTCGGAAACAAAAATAGTGGTTGACAAATGTCGTGAAGATATGAATGGCTTTAAAACCAGACTATCAGACATTTGCTTCGTCGTTCAAGAGCAATGGCGGAAAAAGGGGGAAGATCGTGCTGCTCCATCAGATTCTACAGCCTAAAACATTAGCACTCAGGTCAAATGATCTATGCTTCTATACATCTAATGGTGCTTTTATCTGCAAGGACTGTAAACTTTATGCCAACAGGCCTTTTGTTGTATGGTTGGAATTTATTTTGTTGTGATACAGCATTTATGATGCTGCCAAAGGCTGCAGTAATTACGATGCTATTTTTGTATAGTGTAGGTTTATCTTAGTAATGTATTCAGCCGAAAGCTTCCTAGGAGCCCAACATGCCAACATTCGTCGGGCCCATTCCAATTGGGCTAAAAATGATTCTGGGCCGAAATTTGCATGCAGCCCACTAAAAATATCTGGGCCTAAATTAGCATAAGCTTTCATATTTTTCTGGTAGGCATGTGCCCGTAGTGGGCCTTTAACAGGCCTAAACATAATTTGGGCCCTCAGTAATAATAGGCCGTTTACATGTGTAAATATCTCGAGCCCATAAAAAACATGGGCCTTTAATAGGCCGAAAGTAAGATTGGGCCCTGATTGTGCCAAATAACCCACTTGTCTTAGCAGGCCAAAATGGCGGCCCATTTACAATGCGGATCGTCCACAGGCCGAAATTCAAACAGGCCGTAAATGCGCAGACCTACTACACGGGCCTTTAACAGGCCGGAAGTTTGGTCGGGTTCGATTAGTGTCATTTTTATATGGGCCGTTAGTAGGCCCAATATGGCATTGGGCCACATACGGCCCATGGATTTCATCTGATGTTAACAGGCCGAAAGTCACAACAGGCTGAAAGTGGCCCAAATCTATAGTGGGCCTCTAACAAGCCGAATGTCAGACATGGTCGAATATGACCCATATCCTTCTCGGTTGTTTCTGGGCCGAAAGTTTCAATGGCCTATAAATGGGCCCAAATGAAGCAGGACCTTTAACAGGCTAGAAACACACCGGGCCGTAATTCGGCCCAAATTCTTAGCAGACTGTTAACGGCCAGAAGTGACCATGGGCCGCGATGATGACAAGTTTAGGACGGGCCGTTGACGGGCCGATTTGACACTAGTCGTATGAGCCTTAACTGAGAATGTTGGGCCTTTAGCTGGGCCAGCCCATTATGGTCTGCAAAATCTTGTGGGCCTTTAGCTGGGCCAGCCCATTACGGCCCGCTAAATCTTGTGGGCCTTTAGCTGGGCCGGCCCATTATGGACCGCTAAATCTCGTGGGCCTTTAGTTGGGCTTGGCCCATTTAATCTTTATGGGCCACTTTTGGGTCGGTCCACGTGTCAACGTATCATAGGCGCATCTCGCCCATTGGATGAGTGACACCTGGTGCCAACGCGGAGCTGACACGTGGTTCCGTCGGCCAATGAGAATTTTACATGTGGAAAATCGGCATTGGTCATGGCTGTTAGTGGGTTATCGGATCCAAAATCGGACCTGATAGCTTAACGGCGTCCCGTTACGGTGGATGCCATGTGTCGGTCACCCTTGACGAAAGCACTTCTATGACGCGCGATTTATCGTCATGGAAGTGGACACTTCCGTGATGATAATTTTGGTAATGTCATGGAACACTTCTAGGACAGCACATATATGACTATCTTAATTCTGTCATAAAATCGTCATGGATGTACATGCATGACAGAAAACATGACCTACTGTGACAAACATGTATCATCATGGAAGTGTATTTTTTTTGTAGTGTTCACCTGGCCAAGTGTTTCTTTGGTGTGCCAGAAGGCAAGCTCTTAGGTTATTGGTTTCTGAAAGGGGCATTGAAGCTAACCCGGAGAAAATCAAGGCTATCACTTCCTTGGCTAAGCGGCGTGTATAAATGATGTCCAGTGCCTGGCGGGTCGAATTGCAGCCTTAAGCCGATTCATAAGCCGGCTGGGCGAGAAGGCTATCCCTCTGTACCAAATGATGAAGAAAATAGATCACTTTGTCTGGAGTGATGCTGCTGATCAGGCGTTTGAAGCATTGAAAAAACAGTTGGCTGAGCTGTTGATCCTTGAAGCTCCTATTAAGAAGGAGCCCTTATTGTTATATGTGGCAGCTAATAGCCGAGCTGTCAGTGTGGCAATTGTGGTGGAACGGAAAGAGGCATGCAAGGAATATCCGGCTCAGCGGCCGGTTTATTATGTCAGTGAGGTACTCATTGAATCCAAGCAGAGATACCCACATTGGCAAAAGCTGGTTTATGGGGTGTTCATGGCTAGTCGTAAGTTGAAGCAGTATTTCTTTGGTCATCCCATCACGGTGGTCAATTCTGCTCCCTTGGGGGATATTATTCAAAACAGAGAAGCCACAGGTCGGGTAGCCAAATGGGCAATTGAGCTTGGACCCCATGGTTTGAAGTATATGCCTCGGACAGCTATCAAGTCTCAAGCACTTGTGGATTTTATTAATGACTGGACCGAGTTGCAGATGCCTGAGGAGAAGCTGGATAGCACATATTAGACTATTCACTTTGATGGATCCAGGCAGTTGGAAGGCTCGGGGGCTAGAGTTATTTTGACTTCCCACGAGGTGATAAATTTTGTTATGTTTTAAGGTTGATGTTCCCTTGTACTAACAATGCAGCTGACTATGAGGCCTTGCTCCATGGTCTTCGGATGGCTAAAGAGATGAATCTAAGCCAGGTGAGGTGTTTTGGCGACTCAGATTTGGTGGCTCGGCAAGTTTCAAGCACTTGGGATTCCAAAGATCCACTCATGGCGGCTTATCGCCGAGAGGTTGATGCTATTGCTGGTCATTTCAAAGGTTATCAAGTGGAACATGTTGATCGCAGGAAGAATGAGGCGAACGATGCTTTAAGCCGGCTAGGATCCCAGCGTAAGCCGGTGCCACCTAATGTTTTCCTTGATATCCTGCATAATCCCTCGGTCAAATTGTCTATGGAGTAAGATCTTGCTATTCCTGACCCGGAGGCGTAGTTGGTGGCGGCTCTTCATGCTATTCCTGATTGGACTGTTCCATATTTGGCTTATATGACCCGGGGCGAGTTACCTGAAGATGAAACTTTGGCCAGGTAGATAACCCGGCGGTCTAAATCAATGACTATTGTCAATGGAGAGTTGCATCGCTGCAGTGTCACAGGGGTGTTTCAACGTTTTGTTTCTCCTGAGGAAGGCCGTGAGATTTTACGAGAGATTCATGAAGGAGATTGTGGTCATCATGCCGGTTCTAAGTCTCTCGTAGCCAAGGCTTTTTGTCATGGATTTTATTGGCTGACGGCTCATGCTGATGCGGAGGATTTGGTCAGTAAATGTGATGGTTGTCAGAAATTTTCAAGACGAGCTCAGGTGCCGGTTCAAGAATTGAGGATGATTCCAATTACTTGGCCATTTGCAGTCTGGGGGCTGGATGTGGTGGGACCTTTCAAAAGATCCAAGGACAAAAAGACTCACCTCTTGGTGGCGGTTGACAAATTTACAAAGTGGGTTGAGGCAGAGCCAGTCAGCAAGTGTGACGCGGCAACAGCGGTTCAATTCATCAAAAAGGTGATTTTCCGTTTTGGCTGCCCTCACAGTATCATCATGGATAATGGTACCAATTTATCTAAAGGTGCTATGAAAGAATTTTGTCAACGTGAACATATTCGTCTTGATGTGTCATCTGTGGCTCACCCCCAGTCCAATGGTCAAGCTGAAAGAGCCAATCAAGAAATCTTGAGAGGTATAAAGCCCCGGCTTATGGTCCCTTTGCAAAGGATGCCGGGTTGTTGGGTGGAGGAATTGCCCTCAGTGCTATGGAGTATCAATACTACCCCCAATAGATCTATGGGTTACAGGCCTTTCTTCATGGTTTACGGTGCAGAGGCGGTTCTCCCTAGTGACATCCATCATGACTCGCCCCGTGTGGTGGTTTATGTTGAAGCTGATAATGAACAAGCACGTCAGGATGCTCTTAACCTGTTGGATGAGGAGCGTGACCTTGCGGCAGCTCGTCCGGCGATTTACCAGCAAGATCTGCGTCGTTATCATAACCGCCGGGTTAAAACCAGGACCTTTCAAGAAGGAGATTTGGTGCTCCGGCTCATCCAGAATCAAACTGACATGCACAAGCTATCCGCACCTTGTGAAGGGCCCTTTGTGGTCAGAAAAAATCTGAACAACGGGTCATACTACCTTATCGATGTTCAAGCCCGCAAGGACTCACGCACGTCGGAGGAGGAGACCCGCCGGCCATAGAATATTGCTCATCTTCGGCCTTATTACACCTGAGCCACCAGCTCTTGTGATGTACACACTTCTATCAATGTATATATTATGATTAGTATAATAAAGTCAGCATCCCTGATAATTCAGGGCCTTTGTCGTTTCATTTCTGAGAATATGAGTCTTTATTGTCACTTCATATGATCACTTGGGTGCTTCTTGCTTATTGAGCATAGCTATGACTACCCTCTTGATCCGGCTTGTACACCATGATTACAAAATACTTGGGGGCTTCCTGCTCATTGAGCATAGCTGTGACTACCCTATTGATTTGGCTTGAACGTCGTTGCTACAACCTACTTGGAGGCTTGATGCCCGGGTTACAGGGACCAAAGAGAGTTTGTTGCAGAGCACAGCTCAAACATAGGTACCCTGACTTCATGGTTCAATATATATCACTTGGGGGCTCCCTGTTCATTTAACGTACACTACTACAGGATGCTGCTAACGCGACACTACAATCAGAGACCCTTCGACGAAACTGTGTGCGATGCAATAATCGCAAACGGTGGTGTAAAAAACCATCAAAAAGGGTGCAAAACATTTGCGATGACGGATGCATCAAAAACGGTTCATATTTTGGATGTGTGTGCGATTCAGGGCATACGGTTCAGTTAAATCAACTGTTTGCGATGAGGAGGAACAAAAGAAATGGGGTGCTAGATGAAGGTGTGTGCAATATGCAGCATACGCTTTACTCGGATGAACTGTTTGTGATTAGGCAACACAAAAGAAACGGTCAGCCAAATCAAGGTGTGTGCGATATACGGCATGCGGTTCACTCGGATGAACTGTTTGCGTTGAGACAAGAGAACAGAAACGGTTCAATATAACAAGATGTGTGTGACACGCGGCAAACAGGTCTGTAATCAGAAATGTGTGCGAAGACCGATAATAACACAGACGATTGCTTCTAGTAAGACGTATGTGATATGCTCTGTCTACACAACATCTATTGGCCATTGGGGGACGGGCGGTCATCCGGATATGCCATAAGGATGTGAAGAGGCATCCTGTATCAGCAAGGACTAGCTGTTCCACTAGTAGCTCATGTAAGAGAACTCTCAAGTTAAGTGTGCTCAGGCTGGAGTGGCCATCAGATGGGTAACTGGATGGGAAGTTGGGTTGATGTTAAATTAACTGATAGGATGGGTCATATCTGCCAAATTAAATGACTGATATGACCCATCCCATGAGTTAATTTAACCTCGAGGTCCTTGTTTTTTATTTTATTATTATTTTGACACATGTTAAAGAAGGTCTACCGCATTACTTTTTGACAATGTGTGATAGGTGGCATATAGTTGATCCATCCGACCTATTTGTGATGGAAGAAGCCGTGTGTGTTGTGGGCAAACGCTTGCTAGTGTACAACCGTTTGCGATTGATGAATGCATCACCGATGGGTTCCCTAGTGTGGTCCGTGTTCATCTCATCATCATCTACTTCTTGTGCTAGCTTGATATTCCTTATATGCTAAGTTTCCATTAATTGATGGCGTTTTATGAACACGCCGCTGTTTCCCGCCATTTCCTCACCTGTTCCCGCCACCGAGCGATATTGCGCATAAACCTAGGCGGCGCGCGATGCACGGAGGCAACAAGCGTAGCCTGTAGCACATCCACCTTTTCCAAGCATGCCAACCCACCAAAGCGCCGCCTCTGCCATCAACCTCGTCGACGAGGAAAACCAGAAGGCGCCATGGCCCATCGAGGCCGCGGCACTCCCCCGCAACGCGATGGATGACGCCGAGATGCGCTTCATCACCAGGGTTGAGCAGACTCTCGGCGCATGGCGCTTCAGCGCCGCGGATCAAGATAGGCATGTCAGCACCGACAGGCTGCAGCTCGCCGCACAACATCATCGATGGCGCGCCGCAGAGCAAGCTAGGCACGTCCGCGTCGATAGGCTGCGACTCACCGCACGGCGAGACCGTTGGAGCGTCGCAGAGCGAGAGGCGCGGCGCGTCGTACAGCAAGAGCGGATCCATCGGCGCTTGCCTGTTGTCGACACGGCGTCACAGCTGGGTAAACGTCCCGTCAGTACCCCCATTCCTCGCCAGGAGTGGGTAGAGGCCCTCTGCGCCATACTTGCACCAGAGGCCGGCCGTGCCGTACTTGCACCAGGCGCTCGCTGCGCCGTTCGCATGGGTCGCGCCGTTCGCCTTGTCCGCGGCCCACTCAATGCCAACGTGCTGGTCGGTAGGCTCGACCGCCTCCTTGGCCTAGGTGTCCACCTGGACGCGGTAGAGGAACATGGTCGTCGCGTCCTCGAGCTGGTGATCTCTGATGAAATAGCCAACTTGGAGCTCGAGATCGCGATCCAAATGTAGCGTGAGCATGTCGACCGCTTGGACGAACGCCTGCACGAGTTCAGGCAGAGCCAAGAGCTACCGTAGGCAAGGGTTGCTGGTCATGGTCTCATGGACGCATTTTATTTTGTTGAGTCGTTTCGACGTGGATAGCTATGTATTCATAGCAATCATAGTATTGCTCTTTTTATTGCTCTCTTTCAATGTGTGTACTCTGTTTTCCGTTCTTATATGTTATCCTTCAATGTGTGTATATACGCTTTCCATTCTGTATATGTGGATGATAACAGCTAGATTCAAATTAGTATACAAAAACAGCTAGAAAATGGAATTCATAATATATATATATATATATATATTGTTAATTAGTTCATCACAGAATATATATATATATATATATAATCATCACATATACATGATGATACTTAACTACTAGGTACAATGCATAAAATTGAAAACGAACAATACTAAAACTAATAATCCCTCCTGGGGCCAGTATTCCAGCAGCCCCTCGCCAGCAGCTCCCTGGTGCGCGGCGTCTTCCTAGTGCGGAGGCAGTACTCCGCCTCCTCCGCCTCGCAGCGCTTGACGTACCGATCTGCCTCTTGTTGGCGGACGAGCGTGAACGATCTTGCCATTTCGTTGGGCGCCCACCGGAGCTCCTCATCGGTGGCACGCTGGAGCTTATCGGCCCACCTCCACGCAGCGACGAGGCGCCCAGCGCCTTTGACCTTCCTCATGAAGTACCCGTCTTTGTACACCTCCTCCGCACGACGACGCGCCCGCCCCCAAAGCTCCGCCGCCTCCTTTTTCCAAGCGGCATCATGGGCTTCATAGGCCGCCTGGTACCTGGCTTCCTCCTCCGCCATCTCCTTCTTGAACCACCACTTGCCTGGCTTTCTCAGCCAGCGGCAGCGACTTCCATACACAAAGATTGTACTGGCCCCAAAACCAATCCAAATTTGGGGGGTCCGGCGCAACCTCGTCCGACGGCGCGTAGGGTTCCTCATCGCTGCTATTCGAGTGAGCGTCCTCGGGGGCGGCGACCCCTCATCGGCGCGTGGGCAGACCAACGGCGCCATGGCAGAGATTTGAGAGAGAGCGAGAGAGAGAGCGCGAGCGAGGGGATGATGTAGATGAGAATGCAGGCGGGACAACATGAGCAAGGTAGTATTTATTGGCGGCCGTAATCTAGATCGACGGGAACAGTACACACACAGGTCGCCGGAATTTACGAGTACCGTAGTTTGAATTACACACGATTCCCGTAGCAAAATCCGTGTGTGAACATAATAGCTGACAGTTTCCAATACCGAACCGTGTCTAATTAATGATCCCCGCCACTCACCTACCAAACCTCGAGCCGCGAGATAGCATGCCAATCGTGTGGGGGCCAGTTGTCTTGCTAGATCTTTACATTTTCTTTTTTGAACACCAGATATTTACATCGTCTGATGACTTTTTAACTCGCACACAAGTACAAAAAAATAATATTTTTCAAACCGTTATGGTTAACCGTTGCATATAGATGTAGTTAAAACTTGAATTACGGTCATTAAATGGCTTGAAATTCAATTAAATGTCTTCAAAAGGTCAAATGACCCCTGAAATTTCCCAAATTTGCACATGACAGTTGTATTAGTGCACGTTAAACTTTGAAAAAAATTGAAGTCGTAAGAGGATGCTATCTCCCGTTCATCATCAAACATGCATTGTTCCCTCTCGGAACCACGAACCTTCTAGTGAGTTGCTCCGGTTTTTGAGGGGGGCATGTCCAAACTTTCGTCAAACATGCCAATTTTTTTACCACATCATCTTGGTGGCATGACATTACATCAAGCAAGGTTTCATGTTTTTCTGATCATTTTTTAATTTTTTGGATTTAAAATGCCATGGCACTCCATGCATACATATGCATGTGTCCGTGCCGTGAGACCAATATGTTTGAAAATTCCTTCTATTTTACTGCACATGGAATTAACTCGCACACAAGTACACAAATATGATTTTTCAAACCGTTATGGTTAGGCGTTGCATGTAGATGTAGTTCAAATTTGAATTATAGTCATTAAATGGCTAGAAAATCACTTAAATGTATTCAAAAGGTCAAATGACCGCTAGAATTTTCCAAATTTTCATAGTACAGTTGTAGTAGTGCACGTTAAACGTAGAAAAAATTTAAAGGCCGTAAGAGGAAGCTATCTCCCGTTCGTCATCAAACATGCATTGTTGCCTCTTGGAACCACGAGCCTTCGAGTGAGTTGCTCCGGTTTATGAGGGGTGTGTGTCCAAACTTTCATCAAACATGCCAATTTTTTACCACATCATCTTGGTGGCATGACATTACATCAATCAAGGTTTCAGGTGTTTCTGATCATTTTTAAATTTTTTGGAATTAAAATGCCATGGCACTCCATGCACACATATGCATGTGTCCATGTCGTGAGACAAATATGTTTAAAATTCCTTCTAATTTATTGCATATGGAATTAACTCGCACACTAGCAAAGAAATATGATTTTTCAAACCGTTATGGTTAGGCGTTGCATGTAGATGTAGTTCAAATTTAAATTACAGTCATTAAATGGCTAGAAAATCAATTAAATGTCTTTAAAAGGTCAAATGACCCCTAGAATTTTCCAAATTTTCACATTACAGTTGTAGTAGTGCACGCTAACGTAGGAAAAATTTGAAGGCCGTAAGAGGAAGCTATCTCCCGTTCGTCATCAAACATGCATTGTTCCCTCTCGGAACCACGGCCTTCTAGTGAGTTGCTCCGGTTTGTGAGGGGTGTGTGTCCAAACTTGCGTCAAACATGCCAATTTTTTAGCACATCATCTTGGTGGCATGACATTACACCAATCAAGGTTTCATGTGTTTCTGATCATTTTTTAAATTTTTTGGAATTAAAATGCCATGGCACTCCATGCATACATATGCATGTGTCCATGTCGTGAGACAAATATGTTTAAAATTCCTTCTAATTTATTGCACATGGAATTAACTCGCACACAAGTACACAAATATGATTTTTCAAACCGTTATGGTTAGGCGTTGCATGTAGATGTAGTTCAAATTTGAATTATAGTCATTAAATGGCTAGAAAATCACTTAAATGTCTTCAAAGGGTCAAATGACCACTAGAATTTTCCAAATTTTCAAAGTATAGTTGTAGTAGTGCACGTTAAACGTAGAAGAAATTTGAAGGCCGTAACAGGAAGCTATCTCCCGTTCGTCATCAAACATGCATTGTTCCCTCTCGGAACCACGAGCCTTCTAGTGAGTTGCTCCGGTTTGTGAGGGTGTGTCCAAACTATCGTCAAACATGCCAATTTTTTACCACATCATCTTGGTGGCATGACATTACATCAAGCAAGGTTTCATGTTTTTTTGATCATTTTTTATTTTTTTGGAATTTAAATGCCATGGCACTCCATGCATACATATGCATGTGTCCATGCCGTGAGACAATTATGTTTGAAAATTCCTTCTAATTTACTGCACATGGAATTAACTCGCACACAAGTACACAAATGTGATTTTTCAAACTGTTATGGTTAGGCGTTGCATTCAGATGTAGTTCAAATTTGAATTACGGTCATTAAATGGCTAGAAAATCACTTAAATGTCTTTAAAAGGTCAAATAACCGCTAGAATTTTCCAAATTTTCACAGTACAGTTGTAGTAGTGCACGTTAAACGTAGAAAAAATTTGAAGGCTGTAAGAGGAAGCTATCTCCCGTTTGTCATCAAACATGCATTGTTCCTTCTCGGAACCACGAGCCTTCTAGTGAGTTGCTCCGGTTTGTGAGGTGTGTGAGTCCAAACTTTCATCAAACATGCCAATTTTTTACCACATCATCTTGGTGGCATGACATTACATCATGCAAGGTTTCATGTGTTTCTGATCATTTTTATTTTTTTGGAATTAATATGCCATGGCACTCAATGCATACATATGCACATGTCCATGTCGTGAGACAAATATGTTTGAAAATTCCTTCTAATTTATTGCATATGGAATTAACTCGCACACAAGCCCACAAATATGATTTTTCAAACCGTTATGGTTAGGCGTTGCATGTAGATGTAGTTCAAATTTGAATTACGGTCATTAAATGGCTAGAAAATCAATTAAATGTCTTTGAAAGGTGAAATAACCCCTAGAATTTTCCAAATGTTCACATTACTGTTGCAGTAGTGCACGTTAAATGTAGAAAAAAATTGAAGGCCGTAAGAGGAAGCTATCTCCGGTTCATCGTGAAACATGCATTGTTCCCTCTCGGAACCACAAGCCTTCTAGTTATTTGTGCGGTTTGTGAGGGCTGTGTGTCCAAGCTTCCATCAAACATGCCAATTTTTTTACCACATCATCTTGGTGGCATGACATTACATGAAGCAAGGTTTCATGTTTTTTCTGATCATTTTTTTTAATTTTGGAATTAAAATGCCATGGCACTCCATGCATACATAAGAATGTGTCCATGCCGTGACACAAATATGTTTGAAAATTCCTTCTAATTTACAGCACATGGAATTAACTCGCACACAAGTACACAAATATGATTTTTCAAACCGTTATTGTTAGGTGTTGCATGTAGATGTAGTTCAAATTTTAATTACGGACATTAAATGTTTAAAAAATCAATTAAATGTCTTTAAAAGGTCAAATGACCCCAAGAATTTTCCAAATTTTCACATTGCGGTTGTAGTAGTGCACGTTAAACGTAGAAAAAATTTAAAGGCCGTAAGAGGAAGCTATCTCCCGTTCGTCATCAAACATGCATTGTTCGCTCTCGGAACCACGAGCCTTCTAGTGAGTTGCTCCGGTTTGTGAGGGGTGTGTGTCCAAACTTTGGTCAAACATGCCAATTTTTTAACACATCATCTTGGTGGCATGACTTTACATCAAGTAAGGTTTCACGTGTTTCTGATCATTTTTTAATTTTTTGGAATTAAAGTGCCATGGCACTCCCATGCATACATATGCATGTGTCCATGTCGTCAGACAGGTATGTTTGAAAATTCCTTCTAATTTATTGCACATAGAATTAACTCGCACACAAGCACACAAATATGATTTTTCAAACCGTTATGGTTAGGCGTTGCATGTAGATGTAGTTCCAATTTGAATTACGGTCATTAAATGGCTAGAAAATCAATTAAATGTCTTTAAAAGGTCAAATGACCCCAAATTTTCACATTACAGTTATAGTACTACACGTTAAATGTAGAAAAAAAATTAAAGGCTGTAAGAGGAAGCTATCTCCCGTTCGTCATCAAACAAGCATTGTTCCCTCTCGGAACCACGAGCCTTCTAGTGAGTTGCTCCGGTTTGTGAGGGGTGTGTGTCCAAACTTTCGTCAAACATGCCAATTTTTTACCACATCATCTTTGTGGCATGACATTACATCAACCAAGGTTTCATGTGTTTCTGATATTTTTTTTAATTTTTTTGAATTAAAATGCCATGGCACTCCATGCATACATATGCATGTGTCCATGCCGTGAGACAAATATGTTTGAAAATTCCTTCTAATTTACTGCACATTGAGTTAACTCGCACACAAGCACACAAATATGATTTTTCAAACCGTTATGGTTAGGTGTTGCATGTAGATGTAGTTCAAATTTGAATTATGGTCATTAAATGGCTAGAAAATCAATTAAATGTCTTTAAAAGGTCAAATGACCCCTACAATTTTCCAAATTTTCACATTACAGTTGTAGTAGTGCACGTTAAACGTAGAAAAAAAATTAAAGGCCGTAAGAGGAAGCTATCTCCCGTTCGTCATCAAACATGCATTGTTCCCTCTCGGAACCATGAGCCTTCTAGTGAGTTGCTCCGGTTTGTGAGGGGTGTGTGTCCAAACTTTCGTCAAACATGCCAATTATTTACCACATCATCTTGGTGGCATGACATTAGATCAACCAAGGTTTCATGTGTTTGTGATATTTTTTTAATTTTTTTAAATTAAAATGCCATGGCACTCCATGCATACATATGCATGTGTCCATGCCGTGAGATTAATATGTATGAAAATTCCTTCTAATTTACTGCACATGGAATTAACTCGCGCACAAGTACACAAATTTGATTTTTCAAACCGTTATGGTTAGGCGTTGCATGTAGATGTAGTTCAAATTTGAATTACGGTCATTAAATGGTTAGAAAATCACTTAAATGTCATCAAAAGGTCAAATAACTCCTGAAATCTTCCAAATTTTCACATGACAGTTGTATTAGTGCACGTTACATGTAGAAAAAATTTGAAGGCCGTAAGAGGAACTTACCTCTCGTTCGTCATCAAACATGCATTGTTCCCTCTCGGAACCACGAGCCTTCTAGTGAGTTGCTCCGGTTTGTGAGGGGTGTGTGTCCAAACTTTCGTCAAACATACCAATTTTTTTACCACATCATCTTGGTGGCATGACATTACATCAAGTAAGGTTTCATGTGTTTCTGATCATTTTTTAATTTTTTTTTGAATTAAAATGCCATGGCACTCCATGCATACATTTGCATGTGTCCATGTCGTGAGACAAAAATATGTTTGAAAATTCCTTCTAATTTACTGCACATGGAATTAACTCGCACAAAAGTACACAAATATGATTTTTCAAACCGTTATGGTTAGCCGTTTCATGTAGATGTAGTTCAAAATTGAATTACGATCATTAAATGGCTAGAAAAACACTTAAATGTCTTCAAAAGGTCAAATGACCCGTGAAATCTTCCAAATTTTCACATGACAGTTGTATTAGTGCATGTTACACGTAGAAAAAATTTGAAGGCTGTAAGAGGAACCTATCTCCCGTTCATCATCAAACATGCATTGTTCCCTCTCAGAACCACGAGCCTTCTAGTGAGTTGCTCTGGTTTGTGAGGGGTGTGTGTCCAAACTTTCATCAAACATGCCAATTTTTTTACCACATCATCTTGTTGGCATGACATTACATCAACCAAGTTTTCATGTGTTTCTGATATATTTTTTAAATTTTTTGAATTAAAATGCCATGGCAGTCCACAGATACATTTGCATGTGCCCATGTCGTGAGACAAATATGTTTTCAAAATTCCTAATTTACTGCACATGGAATTAACTCACACACAAGTACACAAATATGATTTTTCAAACCGTTATGGTTAGCCGTTGCATGTAGATGTAGTTCAAATTTGAATTACGGTCATTAAATGGCTAGAAAATCACTTAAATGTGTTTAAAAGGTCAAATGACCCTTAGAATTTTCCAAATTTTCACATTACAGTTGTAGTAGTGCACGTTAAACATAGAAAAAAATTGAAGGCTGTAAGAGGAAGCTATCTCCCGTTCGTCATCAAACATGCATTGTTCCCTCTTGGAACCACGAGCCTTCTATTGAGTTACTCCGGTTTGTGAGGGGAGTGTCTCCAAACTTTCGTCAAACATGTCATTTTTTTACCACATCATCTTGGTGGCATGACATTACATCAACCAAGGTTTAAAGTGTTTCTGATTTTTTTTTTTGATTTTTTTGAATTAAAATGCCATGGCACTCCATGGATACGTATGCATGTGTCCATGTCATGAGACAAATATGTTTGAAATTCCTTCTAATTTACTGCACATGGAATTAACTCGCACACGAGTACACAAATATGATTTTTTTTAAACCGTTATGGTTAGGCGTTGCATGTAGATATAGTTCAAATTTGAATTACGGTCATTAAATGGCTAGAAAATCACTTAAATGCCTTCAAAAGGTCAAATGACCCCTGAAATATTCCAAATTTTCACATGACAGTTCTATTAGTGCACGTTACACGTAGAAAAAATTTGAAGGCTGTAAGAGGAAGCTATCTCTCATTCGTCATCAAACATGCATTGTTCCCTCTCGGAACCACGAGCCTTCTAGTGAGTTGCTCCGGTTTGTGAGGGGTGTGTCCAAACTTTCATCACACATGTGAAATTTTTAACCACATCATGTTGGTAGCATGACATTACATCAACCAAGGTTTCATGTGTTTCTGATATTTTTTAAATGTTTTGGAATTTAAATGCCATGGCACTCAATGCTTAATTGTGTCATAGCCGTTAGACCAATATGTTTGAAAATTCCTTCCAATTTACTGAATATGGAATTAAATCGCACAAAAGTACACAAAATATGACTTTTCAAACCATTATGGTTAGTTGTTGCATGTACATGTAGTTCAAATTTCAATTACGATCATTAAATGGCTAGAAAATTACTTAAATGTCTTAAAAGGTCAAATGACCCCTGAAATTTTCCAAAATTTGACATGACAGTTGTATTAGTACTACAAAATTTCTCGTACATTTAAAACACCATCCGTTGCCACTTTACACCAAATTCGTCTTTCATAGCTAATAAAAAATATCTACAGCATCACACACAGTTGTTTTCTAGGAACCGTTTGCGATGAAAATATCTGGGTCTATTTAAGTCTCCCTCCTTAAGCTTCGCCGGCTCGTCTGCTCCAGTGTCGGCACCCCCCGAATCCATGAATCCCGATCCCCATTCTCGCATCCCCTTCTTGCAAAAATGACGTCGTGGAAACGCTTCATGAAGGCACGTATGATGGCCGCGTCCCGCCTGAGCGCCGCCGCTGCGCCGACAGTGCGGCCGCCTACGCCGAGAGTGCCGCCGCATCCATATTGAGCGCGGCTGCTTCCGCCGAGAGGGCGTCCGCGGCAGCCGATAGGGCAGCTGCAGCATCCGAGACGGTGGCTACAGCTGCTGCTGCTACGGTGGCTGCAATCACCGAGAGCGCTCGAGCTGCCGTCCGTGCCACCGATGTCGCCCTAGCCCGGGTCGAGGCCATCCACGCCAAGATCGAGGATGCACACGCCAAGATATTATAGGCCACCTCAGACTCCAGCATGCAGCCCACGTCCGAAAAGGTGGCGGTGGCCATGGAGCACCTGCTTCCTCATGAGCTCGCCGAGCGAGAGCTGGAGATGCCAGAGGTGGCGGAGATCGGGGAGCGCCAGGAGGAGGAGTTGTGCGTGGCCGAGGATGAGGTAGAAAAGAGTGTCCGTCGAGGAATCGGCGGTGGAGTACCAACGCGAGCTCTAGTGCAGCCACTACTACGAGTACTACAACCTTGAGGGCGGCGCTGAGGAAGAGGACGAGAACGCGGTCGACTTCAGCAGGGGGGCGCGAAGTCCCCCAACAGCGGCATGTCGCCAGGACAAGTCATCGAAGTCCCCCAACGGCGGCATGTCGCCAGCAGGGGGGCGCGACGGTGGATTTGTTAAAATTATGCGTACTTAGGCTTTGTTTTTAATGCTGGTCTTTTGTTAGAGCAATGTTTAGGTCAACTGGCTCTGTTTAATTACTAAAATTGCTCGATTCAGTAAGTGTGGTCTGTTTGTTGTACGCTCTTTTGTGTGCCCAAATTAGCAAGCGATATTAAATTATGCAATGACGTACCCGGGAAAATTTACACCAAAATTTGAATTATCAAACTCATCCCATGCACGTAAAGCAAAAGAATCGTTTGCGATGCATACAATCGTTCAAAGTGAATGGTTCGGCGGCACCGCGCGCAATGTTCCCTCCACATTTCCAAAATTTTGGCCTACCGCCAAAATATCTACCCTCGCCCCCCCTTCCCCACCCCCTTTTCTTCCCGACCACAAGTCACATTTCCCCTGCTTCCTCCTTCCTTCCTTCCTTCCTTCCTTCCTAAGCTATAGCCGCTTCCTCGCTCTCGCCGTACCGCCGGGGTTGCCATGGTCTTCTTCAAAGACCTCTCCAGCGGTTCCTCCTCCGATGACGACTCCTTCACCACCCGGGTATGCCTCTCTTCTCTCTCTCGGGCTATGACTTGGAATGAAGGATTTTTACCCGGCGGTCGATTTGAGTCATTTCTTCCTCTTGTAGCTCCCTAGGACCATCAGTGGCAACGAATGGAGCAGGGTGGCTGAAGATCTATCTGCTCGTTGTCACCACCAATATCCATGCGTGAAGCTACTTGCGTTTGAATCTGTGGATAGTGGGAGGAAGTTTCTGGCATGTGCAGAGAAGGTTAGACCCTCTTTCGTTGTTACAAATCATTTGTTAGATGTGATTCAGACACTGTCATGGTCCCAACCCATTCATGCCACACCTTCAACCAAACGCATCCTAAGACAGTGTCACAGTTTGTACCTAGTATCTAAAATTGTTGACATCTCATCAGCGGTGCCATTAGGAAATAATTTAGCACCGCTTCAGCAGTTTGTGCAGCCAACTTTGGTTCACACATCCGAGCAGCCAAGCAGTAAAATACTAAATCTTTATGGCATGAAGGAACTGGGCATCGGAGCAACAAGGTGCTCTGGAGTCCGGGTCCCTGATTTTTTTCCGCTGCATCGGCTCGCCAGTGCTGGGCACAGGTGCGAGATGGAGCAACAGTTGTCTTTACACCAGTTTTGGCATACATAGTGGACGGCCTTAGTGCTATTAGTTCTATGTTACTAAATTTATGCATGTACACACCTGTTAGTATCAATTTGCTGTCATCCAAACACTGTCGCTATGACGTTGTAGTTATATTTACCTTCCTCATAAAATGTTCAGTTTGTTATTTATTGTACATGAGTAAGAACTTGTAGCGTTGTTGTAGTTAATTATAGCTTCTGATGTTCCAGAATTTGGTTGTTGTCTCAGTAGCAATTAATTCATTTGCACATTGATCTTTTTGAGAAGATATCATAATTAACATGTTTCTTCAGTTTTTCAAAATAAGCATTGGTGATTTTCTATGTTGCTATAAACCCATTTCCCGTACAATTGTTACTGATCTAGTTTTAAGTATTATAGGATGAACAGAAGTGTTCTTACTTTGAGTGGGTTGATCAACAGTTGCCATAGTCTTTGAAGATGTGCCTAGCGAAGCTCTGGAGCATGTATGAGGAAGAGAACAGACGTAGGCTTAGAGAAAGTGTTGTCAACGCTGAAGAATATTTGAAGATGCGGGATAAAAACAGGAAGGTGGAGAATGAGCTCAGATTTTTTAAATCGGACTTTGCTAAGATGGTGTTGGCGAAGGAGGAGGCACTTTCCTAGTTGGCCAGTGCAACACAGGTTGTTACTGAACTGAAAGCAGAGGTGGATAAGACGAGCCTGGATGATCTCGATTAGGGAAATGAATATATTGTTCTAATATTGTTCTTATGAAGTTGAACTAGCTATATGTTGTACTGTGTTGTTTTCATGTAGCTATTGTACTGTGATGTTATAATATATTTATGTGTCTGATATGAAATTGGCAAACAGATGTTCGATATGAAATGTGAATTTACGTAATACAAAAATTATTAATTGTAAATTAATAAACCTGCTAAACGTGTCATGGAACTTTGCAAACGGTTCGAGCAGTAAAAGCGCTTGTGATGGATAGCCCAATGCCACATAGTTTTCTTCATCAAATCGTGTGTGATGTAGTTGATAAAAGCAAACAGTTAACCACGGCAGAGCATGTACGATAGCTACACCTTTCACACACGAGCCTACACATAAAACTGCGTGGGATGTACATACGAACGGAAACGTTTTCCCTGGGTTGACTGTGTGGGATGTACATAAGAACGGAAACGTATTCCTTGGATTGACTGTGTGTGATATACATACGACCGGAAACGTTTTCCTTGGATTTACTGTGTGGGATGTACATAAGAACGGAAACATATTCCTTGGATTGACTGTGTGTGATATACATACGAATGGAAATGTTTTTCTGGGATTCATCGTGTGGGATGTACATACGAATGGAATTGATTGGGTTTCGATGCCTCGCTCGATCGCACACGGCCCCAGCCTGTGTCCCAGGAGGGCCTATCCCCGACGATTTCTGGGTCGTGTGGGAAGGACACCCCTATCGCCCACACTCATTTGGCGATGGTTCCAAATGTCGTCGCGGAAAGGGGTTTAAAACCATTTGTATAGCACCGACGCATACAAGTGATAGCTTTGATAACCCTTTTGATTGGCTTGAAACACCAGGTGTATACACCAAAAAAATTCAGTTGATACTGCCTTGTATGTCTGCCACTCCGCCCAAGTAATCCTGGAATGACCCGCCGAACTCTTGACAGTAAATCTTATTAATACCGTGAACTTGTCAAGGTTAAAACGGCAGTTGGTCATGTGAGGCCCGGCTTACAAGGTTTAAATGAAGGATTAACTTAGTGGTTGTGCAAGCCCATGAAAAGCACTTGATGATTGAGGCATGGCCGCCTATGAAAGCCTTGATTTTTTGTTATTCATTTTTTGAACTTTGTTTATTGATATATGGTTTAACAAATTGGTTCGGGCCATGTTGCCTTGATCCTTATGATGCATATTTGAGTTTATCCGGAGTTTTGATGACCCGGCCTGGCTTTGACGATAAGTCGCCAGTGAAAGACTTGATTATAAGCTTGGAGTTCTGCGCTCTAGGTCTTCGGGCTGTTACCCTTACTGCATATGGCTTGGTAAGCCGGCATTATGAACAAATATCACAGGTATGATATTTACTTTGTTATGATTATATGAGGTTTTAATAAACCCGCCCTGGTTAAGGACTATTCAGTCACCAATGGATTTTATATGGGGCATTATGACCCGCCCTGGGATAAACTGCCAGGGCACTGGTTATCTACTTATGTGCAGGAAACATGATAAACATGGTCTGCATAATTGATGACATTATAAGCATAAGTGGAAGATCTTCAAATAACAGATCGATGGTTCATAAGTGTTATGCAAATAAACACGCACGATGGTGTGGCAGATCACGGTTTTTTCAACTAGCCTATTACAAGGCATCATGTGGCCACAAAAGAATAAGTGTTTTGAGATACACAGCATCCAAATGCTATGGCTGGTAAACCGGCTCATGAATTAAGACTTCTAGTCTTGGCGGTCGAGGCTCCCGGGTCATCCTGTGCTGGTTCTTCTTCTTCCCCTGTTGTCTGGAAGTTAGGCGATGACCAATTGATCCCAGTCAAAGCTTTGAACACAGCCTTGTCATCAATAAGTGTTGACGGGTCAATATCAGGGGCAAAGGTGTGCTTACGAATTGGCGGAATAAGATCCTGGGCTTCATGAATCGGCGCTTTGACCTTCTTGTTTTCAGCATCATAAGCCGCCTGGTATTGGGACAGATCTGTTTCTTCAGCCAGCTTACTTGCTAATGGACACATCGCCCTTGCTATTTGGGAAAAAATAGCAGCACTGAAATCAGACCCGTCTTCTTTGACGCTTGGGCAGCCACTGGCTAATTCTTCTGGATCAAGATCTGCTTCCCAGGCCTTTGCCCGGCTCAGGGCGGTCATGGCGCCGGCTCTTGCCGCTGATAGCTTCAGATCATTAAGCCTCTGGGCATCACCGACAGTTTCTCCAATACTTCTTTGGTAAGTAAAAGAGGTTGCTTTTTATGCGAAGCGGCAGATATGACCCGTTGAGCACCAGTATATAACTGTTCCACCAAAGTGTACGTGGCTTTGAGCTTTTTGCACATATCTTGACCAAAGTTGGAGCTTCTGGGGCCTGTATCAGCAAATGAGATTGATAAACCGGGAAAAGATTGATATATTTTATGGAGGAATGATCAACAAACAATGTTATTTACCGAAGATAGCAGATGTCATGTTACTGATCTGGCGTTTTAAGCCGGACAACTCTTCAGTCACTGGTTTAAGGGCAGCTTCAGCTTCTTCCGCTCTTTTGACTAGAGCCGGCTTTTTCGTGTCCCAGCTGTTCCTGTCAGCCTTGAAGTCCTTCTTCATCTTTCCCATCTCTTCCAAAGCAGTTTTCAAATCTGTCTGGGCCTTTGATGTTGTAGCTTGCTGAGTGGAGATGTTCTGACGAAGATCAGCAACTTGGGATTCTTTTGTATTAAGCTCAGCCTGTACATTACAAAGATAGGGAATATTATGATCATCTTATCTGAAGTCCCAAGCACAATACAAGTATTTTACTTGGCACTTGGGGGCTAATGCATATTGCTCTTTTTTGCTAACAATTCCATGATGACCCGGCTATGCTGCTATGAATATAGCTGACTCATGGGGGCTACGTAGCTAGATTTTATTCACAGTAATGGTGATAAGTCCCGGCTTATTGATGATGATTAATCCGACCCTTGGGGGCTACTTGTTGATTCTGCAGTTCTAACAGGCTATGATATGGCTATCAAGTTCAACAAGAATGTTTAAAGTCTACAACATATTCAAGTTAATCATATCCAGTAGACTTGGCGGCTGACAGATATATATATATATATATATATATATATATATATATATATATATATATATATATATATATATATGGAGAAGATGATAATGTTTACCTCAAAGTGCTCCGTCATCAGGTTGACCAGGCCGGCTTCAAAGTCACGACTGGTGTGTAGGCGGTTTAAATAACCGGAGTGAATCTCTTGGGCGCTGAACTGGGCATAGCTATCCAAGTCCACCTTCCACTTGCCTTTATCAACAGCAGCCAATTCTTCTTTGGCGTTGTGCTTGGATAAGGCAGTGGGGTTTCCTGACGCTGTATAACCAAGTCCAGTAATGATGACATCGTCAGTCTTCTCTTCAGCAGGCTTGATGGGACTTGGCGGCTTAGTGGTGGCCAGCACAACGTCCATATGGTCTATGGTGACGTCATGCTCTTCTGGTGGCGGCTCATCAACGGTAGCCTCAGCAGTTTGATGAGAGGCTTATGGCAATTGCATCTTTGGTTCAGAAGGGTTGGAATCTTCAGCCGGCTTGTTCATTTTTGCCTTTTTGCTGGCCTTGGCCACGCCACTGAAAATAAAAAATACAAAGATGTTAGCAATCAATTAGCATGAAATTTCAAGTGGTTAAATATTTCTTACCCAGGAGCAACCTTGAAAACCGTAATCTGAGTTCCAGTTGACACGCCGGAAGAGGAGTGAGATGTTCCCTGATAGTTTGAGTCGAATGGGTTAAGTGGTTGACGCATAAGACTTGCTTTTGGATAAAGTAATGATGAAGTTTTTGGCACCTCGTTCCGGCGCTTTCATGGGGCCGGTGTGTTGGGTAAGCCGGAGGAGAGTGTCCCTCCGCTATTCCGTGTCTGCCGACGAGCCTCGTGCTATTGTTGCTTCAAAATAAAGTTTGGATCTAGGTAAGCTAAAGGGTGAGAAAACCTTATTTTCTGGCTCACTTTTCTAGTTCTTTTTCTTGATAAACTCTCTGAGTTGGAGGAAATGAGGGTTACCTCTTCAACATCTGCACGGCTGGCCTCCGCGTTGTCCTGATAGTAATCATTGTCAATAAGATGTATAAAAAATGAGCCAAGAGAGTCAAGTTCTACCTCCGACTCATTATCATCATCATCATCATCATCATCATCATTGTCGTCCAAGTTAAATAACTCGGAGGGTTGGTCTTCTTCTTGGCAGGCTTTTTGGTAGCTTTGCTCTTTGTCCGGGTCTTCTTGGCCGGCTTATCTAGCTTCTTCTTCCAGAAAGGAGAATCGACCGGCGCAAATAAAGTGGATTACGAGAAGACAGTTTAAATGAAAGAAAATGCTTAAACCGGAAATAGCTTAAAAGCTTACAGTTGGCGGTTGGTTGAGAACGCAGAAAGGATTCGGTACAACTTTGCTGCAGTCTTCCAGACTCTCGTTCAATAGAGACTTGGTCATATTGTTGATCTCATCTTCAGTTATCTCTGTCTGGCAGTGGTGAAGCAGATCTTTCAAGTCGCCGGTGCAGTCTATCCTAGCATTAACAGTGTTCAAGAAGGGTCTACCAAATATATGGGACAAAAG
The DNA here is from genome assembly GCF_002575655.3 of Aegilops tauschii subsp. strangulata. Classification (NCBI taxonomy): domain Eukaryota; kingdom Viridiplantae; phylum Streptophyta; class Magnoliopsida; order Poales; family Poaceae; genus Aegilops; species Aegilops tauschii. Next base: position 352,181,309 of record NC_053039.3, read on the forward strand.
CTATCTTGTGGGGAACCAAGAACAAGAAAATCAGCAGGATATTTAGTTTTCCCACACAAGACTTCAACATCTCTAACAATCCCAATTGGTGAAATAGTATCTCTATTGGCAAGTTTAATTGTGACATCAATATCTTCTAACTCAGTAGGTGCAATATCATGCATAATTTCTTTGTATAAGTCAATAGGTATTGCACTAGCACTAGCACCCATATCACATAAGCCATGATAACAATGATCTCCTATTTTAACAGAAATAACAGGCATGCCTACCACAGGTCTATGTTTATCTTTAGCACAAGGTTTGGCAATTCTAGCAGTTTCATTACAGAAATGAATAACATGCCCATCAATATTATCAGACAAGAGATATTTAACAATAGCAATATTAGGTTCAACTTTAACTTGCTCAGGAGGTGTATAAGTTCTAATATTGCTTTTACGAACCACAGTTGAAGCTTTAGCATGGTCTTTTATCCTGACAGGAAAAGGTGGTTTCTCAACATAAGTAGTAGGAACAATAGGATCATTATAAGTGATAGTCTTTTCTTCAACTTTAATAGGTGCAGCTACTTTTACCTCTATGGGAGGATGATATCTAAACCACTTCTCCTTAGGGAGATCAACATGAGTAGCAAAAGATTCACAGAAAGAAGCTACTATCTCAGAGTCAAGTCCATATTTAGTACTAAATTTACGGAAAACATCGGTATCCATAAAATATTTAACACAATCAAACTTAGGTGTCATACCTGACTCCTTACCTTCATCGAGATCCCAATCTTCATTGTTGCGTTTAATTCTTTCTAATAAATCTCATTTGAATTCAGTAGTCTTCATCATAAAAGAGCCAGCACAAGAAGTATCGAGCATGGTGCGATTGTTATCAGAAAGCCGAGCATAAATTTTTTGAATAATTATCTCTCTTGGGAGCTCATGATTGGGGCATGAATATAACATTGATTTAAGCCTCCCCCAATCTTGAGCGATGCTTTCTCCTTCGCGAGGCCAGAAATTATATATATAATTGCGATCACGATGAACAAGATGCATAGGATAAAACTTCTGATCAAATTCCAATTTCAATCATTTGTAGTTCCATGATCCCATGTCATCACATAGCCTATACCAGGTCAATGCATCTCCCTTCAAAGATAAAGGGAAGACCTTCTTCTTAATAACATCATCGGGCACACCTGCAAGCTTAAATAATCCACAAACTTCATCCACATAGATTAGGTGCTCATCAGGATGCATTGTTCCGTCTCCTGCAAAAGGATTAGCTAGCAGTTTTTCTATTATACCTGAAGGAATCTCAAAGTAGACATTTTCATCTTCAGTAGGTTCAGTAGGTTGAGGAGTAACTCTTTGCTCTACTGGTCGGGGTGAAGATACCCTGAACAAGCCCCTCGGAGGATTACTTTCCATAGTAACAAGTGACAGTAAATTTCAGCACACTATATAAATTTTTCCTTACCAAATTCCACCTACCAAAGGCGCTTCACTCCCCGGCAACGGCGCCAGAAAAGAGTCTTGATGACCCACAAGTATAGGGGATCTATCGTAGTCCTTTCGATAAGTAAGAGTGTCGAACCCAACGAGGAGCAGAAGGAAATGATAAGCGGTTTTCAGCAAGGTATTCTCTGCAAGCACTGAAATTATAGGTAACAGATAGTTTTGTGATATGATAATTTGTAACGAGCAACAAGTAACAAAATTAAATAAAGTGCAGCAAGGTGGCCCAATCCTTTTTGTAGCAAAGGACAAGCCTGGAAAAACCCTTATATAGAGAAAAGCGCTCCCGAGGACACATGGGAATTATCGTCAAGCTAGTTTTCATCACGTTCATATGATTCGCGTTCGGTACTTTGATAATTTGATATGTGGGTGGACCGGTGCTTGGGAGCTGTCCTTAATTGGACAAGCATCCCACTTATGATTAACTCCTATTGCAAGCATCCGCACCTACAAAAGGAGTATTAAGGTAAACCTAACCATAGCATGAAACATATGGATCCAAATCAGCCCCTTACGAAGCAACGCATAAACTAGGGTTTAAGCTTCTGTCACTCTAGCAACCCATCATCTACTGATTACTTCCCAATGCCTTCCTCTAGGCCCAAATAATGGTGAAGTGTCATGTAGTCGACATTCACATAACACCACTAGAGGAGAGACAACATACATCTCATCAAAATATCGAACGAATACCAAATTCACATGACTAATAATATCAAGACTTCTCCCATGTCCTCAGGAACAAACGTAACTACTCACAAAGCATATTCATGTTCATGATCAGAGGAGTATTAATATGCATATAGGATCTGAACATATGATCTTCCACCAAATTAACCAACTAGCATCAACTACAAGGAGTAATCAACACTACTAGCAACCTACAAGTACCAATCCTGGACTCGGAGACAAGAATTGGATACAAGAGATGAACTAGGGTTTGAGAGGAGATGGTGCTGGTGAAGATGTTGATTGAGATTGGCCCTCTCCCGATGAGAGGAGCGTTGGTGATGACGATGGCGATGATTTCCCCCTCCCGGAGGGAAGTGTCCCCGGCAGAACAGCTCCGCCAGAGCCCTAGATTGGTTCCGCCAAGGTTCCGCCTCGTGGCAGCGGAGTCTTGTCCCGAAAGCTTTCTTATGATTTTTCTTCGGACGAAAGACTTCATATAGCAGAAGATGGGCACCGGAGGGCCAACAGGGGGCCCGCGAGGCAGGGGCGCTCCCAGGGGGGTAGGGCGCGCCCCCACCCTCGTGGCCAGGGTGTGGGCCCCCTCTGGTATTTCTTCCGCTCAGTATTTTTTATTATTTCCAAAAATAACTTTCGTGGAGTTTCATGACTTTTGGAGTTATGCAGAATAGGTCTCTAATATTTGCTCCTTTTCCAGCCCAGAATTCCAGCTGTCGACATTCTCCCTCCTTATGTAAACCTTGTAAAATAAGAGAGAATAGGCATAAGTATTGTGACATAATGTGTAATAACAGCCCATAATGCAATAAATATCGATATAAAAGCATGATGCAAAATGGACGTATCAGTGTGCGATGCAGGGCATACGATTCAGTTCAATTAACTATTTGCGATGAGGAGGAACAAAAGAAACGGGCAGCCAGATGACGGTGTGTGCGATATACATCATACAGTTCACTCGGATGAACTGTTTGTGATTAGGCAACATAAAAGAAACGGTCAGCCAAATCAAGGTGTGTGCGATATACGGCATGCGGTTCACTCGGATGAACTGTTTGTGTTGAGACAAGAGAACAGAAACGGTTCAATATAACAAGATGTGTGTGATACGCGGCAAACAGGTATATAATAAAAAAATGTGTGTGAAGACCGATAATAACACAGATGGTTGCTACTAATAAGACGTGTGTGTTGTGCGATGGGATTGCATACAGAACAACAACATTATATACACACTTATAAGGACATGGTTGCATAACCAAATTAAACATCCACTTACATAGGTGGCTACTACAACCATGGCATTTGCACACACCAAAGTAAACTATTACATGCATAATTACATAGGTGGCTACTACACACATGACATTTCCACACACCAATAAAGTAAACTATATATTACATGCATGATTAACTAGCATAAATGATCATTTGATCATCATCTACTTCTTGTGACGCTTGCTCTGCTTGTGGCTCGATCCGGGCTCGTCGATTTGGGTAACGAGGCACTTCCTCATGTCAACGATTCTCCTGTGCATCTCGTAGCATGTGTACACGCTCTTGGCCGCAAACCTGAGGTGAGGTTCATCTAGTTGCCGCATCCAGGCTGTGTGCCAGGATACGGGACTTGTTCTCTGGGCATCCTGCTTCACCTTTTCGTAGTAGGGGTCAATGATGGCCGAGGCGAGTTCAACCAGGGAGTCCTTCGTGCTGCCCCAGACCCTGTAGTGGTCATGGATTTTGACAAGGTTCTTGCAGGCCAAGCCCGTAACACTGAGCGCTTTTACATCGTCTTTGGTTTCCACCGTGGCGAACTTGTAGTCGGTGCTGTTGACAACCTGTTGAAACGGTCACAAGGCTCTGTGGCCATGCAGTAGTGGTAGATGAGGACATGATAGCGCACGCACAACTGGGCGACGACAACCTTCTGATCTATGTCGGGACGACCGGCGGTGTACTAGAGGTCGATGCCGACCATCTCGTACTTCTTTTGAGCAAGCAACTGCTCAACGCTGTTGATGTAGTCGTCCACCACGACCGGGTCGATGGTGTACACCACCGAGAGATCCGTCTCCCTCGCGTGGGTCTCCACTCTATGCTCGCCGAACTCCATTGGAGCGCCGCTAGACATCCCCTCTCTATGTGTCGTCGTGGGTGTGCCTATTGTGTTGTGGGGCATGATCGAAAGGTTGAAGAGACTAAGGTTATAATGGCCGCGGGAATTAAAGGGGAAGCCGGACAACCAGGAATATCGGCAGGCCCTGATCTCAGTTCTAATTTGCAGCGCGTAACTCCATCGTGCCACACATAACTGCATCGCATGGCAACCCGCGCGGTGCGACCGCATGCATATGGGGGCCCCGACGTGATCGTGCTCACACCCAACCACTGGCAGAGCGCACGCGGAGGGACGCGAGCAAACCGCTCTGCGGTCGCCTCAACGGCGAGCAACCATATATATATATGCATATAGAAGTTTAACACGCAAAGAAAAGGAGTCCACAAGCCCAGTGCGCCGCGGCGCCTAATGGCGAGCACAGCATGCTGCAGCGCCTAACGGCGAGCAGAGCTTGCCGAGGGACGCGAGAAGAGACCGGCACAGTGATAGGTGGCAAATAAGACGAACTGTGCGAGCGATGTCGGAGACATCAAGCACGAATCAGATTAGAGTTGCGTGTGCGATACGTGGCATACAGTTGATCCATCCGAGCTATTTGTGATGGAATAAGCCATGTGTGTTGCGAGCAAATGCTTGCTGGTATATAACCTTAAATTTAACTAAAAAGTGTTAATGCATGTTACAAAAATTGTATACCTGGAAACTATGTTCAAATATGACTCCAACGATATAATCTTTGGCGACATGCGTTCGTATTTTATTAGTTAAATCCTACTGATAAACCAGGACGGGGGTATAGTAGGTAATTAAATCGCAACCTTCTTTGTATTAACCGTATGTGTACGTGTCCTTTCATCCTCCTCTCGCACGTCTTGTCACCCCGCTGCCGCAAACGGCTTACAGCGCAAGCTTGCGCAGCGCGCGAGGGCGTTCTTTTGGCCAAACGGTGGCTCGAAGTGGCGCCAATGAATCGTCGGTGAGCCCGCTCCCGTGCAACCTCGCAGGTTCCCGCGCAAGCTTCCCGCCCGACTCGGTAAAATCCCCCAAAATCCCAATGCTTACCGGCCTGCTAAACCCTCACGGCCAGCGAGTCCTGCGTCGCATTTTCCCCTCCCTCCCTGTAGCTTATCTCGTCTGCTTCTCCAACAATCGCCAATGGCACCGGTCCGTCATCGTCGCTCAGCCACTCCGCCGTCATTAGAGGACAGCTCCAGCTGGGAGGCTACACCGCGGCGGCGGCGCAGTCCACGGCGGTGTGCGCGGAACACCCACCACACGCTCCGCCGCCTCTGCCCGTCGGTAGCTGTTGCCTGCCGCCGTTGGCGCCACACCACCGTCAAAAGCTAGGGCCTTCTCCCGCTCCGCCGCCGTGGCCTGAAGGCGGGAGGTCGCCGTCGTGGCCGCCACCCCACTGCCGGCCACCGTGGCCATCACCCGCTCCGCCACCGTGCCCCGAAGGCGGGAGGTGGTGGTTGTCGGTGTCAAAACCGGCGGATCTCAGGTAGGGGGTCCCGAACTGTGTGTCTAGGATCGATGGTAACAGGAGACGGGGGACACAATGTTTACCCAGGTTCGGGCCCTCTCTATGGAGATAATACCCTACTTCCCGCTTGATTGATCTTGATGAATATGAGTATTACAAGAGTTGATCTACCACGAGACCGTAATGGCTAAACCCTCGAAGCCTAGCATGTATGACTATGGTTATGAGTATTCGGTCCTATAGACCTAACCCTCCGGTTTATATAGACACCGGAGGGATCTAGGGTTACACAAAGTCGGTTATAGAGAAAGGAGTCTTCATGTTTGACCACCAAGCTTGCCTTCCACGCAAAGGAGAGTCCCATCCGGACACGTTGAGAGTCTTCGGTCTTCATATCTTCACAACCCATCAGTCCGGCCCATGGCTAACAGGCCGGACGCCCGAGGACCCCTTAGTCCAGGACTCCCTCAGTAGCCCCTGAACCAGGCTTCAATGACGAGGTGCCCAGCGCGCAGATTGTCTTCGGCATTGCAAGGCGGGTTCCCCTTCCCGAACTCCAAGATAGTCTCCGGACGAGAGATGTGTCCGGATCTGCAACATAAATACCACACACACAGCCGTAGAGAATATAATATTTCACGAGTCCAATCTGCTGACAACTTTTTGCAACGTGACATCATGTTGGCCCGGTCTTTATTTCGAACCGTTTCTTGTCCTGCCGTTCCATGTTTCGAGGCGTGGCCTCTATTGGCATGTCTTGTCGAAGCAGAGATCGTGTCCCCTTATTACGGGATTCTTATCAACACGGACGTGGGTAATCCAACCATCTCTTTGGTACGATTCCTAGGGAATAGGCATGTTTTAAGGCCCGAGAGGAGGCGTTTCGATATTCACAGCCTTTATAGAGGGGTACAGACCTGCCCTTCTCCTCTGCGCTTGCTCCTTCTTCAGCTTTCCCCACCTTGAGCTCTAACACCCGGGTTTAAATCGCCACGAACCTCAATCATGTCCGGCTCCAGCCTTCAAGGCCGGTGGGTGGCTTCTTCTGTTACAGAGGAAGACATCGCGAAACTCCAAACGACAAGATATCTGACCGCGGAAATCCTCCACCGGCTCCCTACTGAAGGGCAGGTTATTCCTACCCCTAGATCCGGCGAGAGGGTCATGTTTATCTCCCCTTCCTCCGAGGTTTAGGGTTTTCTCTCAATCCCTTTGTTCGTGGGCTCATGTTCTATTACGGGCTAGATTTTCACGATCTGGCCCCGAACTACTTCCTTCTCATATCAGCATTTATTGTCACATGCGAAGCTTTCCTCCGAATCCCTCCACACTTCAGCTTATGGCTGAAGACCTTCAATGTGAAGCCGCAGGTGATCGAGGGGAGACAGGCGGAGTGTGGTGGTGCCACGTGAGAAAGCTTGCTAACGCTCCTTGGCTAAAAGTATCCTTTACAGAATCTTCAAATTTATGGCAGCAGGAGTGGTTCTATATCACCGAGCCTCCTGGTTCCAAGTGGGACGCTGCTCCTGCGTTTCGATCTAGCCCTCCGACTCAGCTCACGTCATGGATCAATAAGGGGCTAGACTAGGGATCAATTGATGAAGTGCGAACTCTGCAGAGCCACATCCGAAGGCTCCTCGAGAAGGAGGTCGATCTTATCAATGTGGTTCAAGTAATGCTAGTTCACCAGACTCTACCGTGCCAACGACGGCCTCTCCACCTGTGGGAGTTTAATCCGGAAGGAGCGCGAACCCTCCAACACTTCTTTGGCACTACGCACAAAGGGATGTGGAAATTGTTTTTCGGAAAGCGAAAACAATGGCCGGATACCACCGAGGACATCGGCCTCGATTGCAACCATCCGGATACCCCGGTAAGCGCTTAACTCCCGAGCACTTTGAGTACGTTGTAATATGTTACTAAGCATACTGCCTATTCCCAGGGCTGGATAAAGAAAGCGGAGTGAATCAGGTGTTCGTCCCCCCTCCCCGAAGACTCAGCGGATTCCCTACTAACAAGGATGCTGGCCCCGACACCATTCCAGATGCCTGTGGAGGAGGACAAGGCGGAAATCGGAAAGGAAAAAAGCGGCTTCCACCCCGAAGGTATATCAGGCACTGCGTCCGGGGGAATCAAAATTCCGTCGTCCGAAGACAAAAGTGAAGGAGAAGTCAAGGTACCTTCCCCCCAGAGTAAGAAAAGGGGCGCCTCCGAATATTGGGAGGAAAAGGCCCCCAAGCGAGGCAAGATGCCATCATCAAGCGACGTTGTCGCACAGTTCCATAGTGAGGATAAGCCTCTGGCCAAATCGTAAGTTGAACAAGGGAGTTCTTAAACATATCTCGTTCCTTTCCCACTACCAAGGTAACATTGGGAATATATATTTTGCAGTCCGGCACACCGTCCTCTTCAACAATCCTCCTCCTCGGGGACATTCTTCCGGAGATGATGGAGAGCGAAACACCTCCATCAATTTCCTCGCCCAATAAGGCGGACGACTGTGAAGTGTCGTCCCGGAGGGTCTCTCCCGATCAGCAAGCAGTGCGGGGGATGAAGAAGACGTCACCCGGAGGTGATACCCAAGTCGCCCAGGGTTCGGGGGCCAACAATGAAGGCCCCGGACTATCTGGTTTACAGCCGGAGATGATTGTAGGGACGAGCAAACGGGTTCCTTCAAAGGGAGGCCGTGCTCCAACTGCGGCTTCCGAAGATCTGGAAGCACCGGATATATTGACGAACATGCTGCGACAAGCGTCCGTCTCAGAGGAACACCGTACCTTGATGGGTATGGTTGTTGAGAGGGTTCTGTCCGCGAAGAGCGGATTGCATGAAGCCTTCACGAGCCTGCTAAGAGGCTTCGAGGTTTGTGATGTAATATTTTCAACTGTGTTTTATTCGCAAAATGTACCTCTATATAGGTAGTAGCCCCTGAGACTCGGATTGGCTTCCCAAGGGAGGCGATCAGAGGATCAAAAAGAAATATGCTCAGGGAATGACGTGATTGAATTGGAACACAGGCAATTTCCCCCTCAGTGACCGCCCAGACTACAGAAGTCGCCGAGCTTCAGCGGAAGCTTGATGTGGCGAGTGAGGACATCACGCTTATCCACAAGCGTCTTGACGAGTCACGAGGTATGTATTTGGGGCAGTCATTATATGCACTTGCTTATAATATAAGTGGGACATGAAGGAGTGTATGCTAAAATATGCATAACTGCAGATGGTGCTGCCGTGGTTGAGATTCTTCGGGTGGAGCTATTCCTAGTCAAGGAGCAGGCCCGATTTAGTAATGCGCTGCCGAAAAGGCATCGGTCGAATTGAAGGCCGAACAGGCTGCTCGGCATCAGGATGGGGAGAAAATATCCAAGATGACGTGTGAGCTCGAAGGTGCCGCTAGCCGCTGCGAATTCCTCGAGAAGGATAATAAAGCAAAGCGGCTGATCTTGATAAGGCCTTACGAGAGGCAAAAGAAGTGCGGTCCGAGTCTAGAGCGGCTCGGGAGGAGATCCGGCAAGCTGGGCAGATAGCGGCTGGTAAGCCCTTTTTATTACAAACTAAGTTCGGCGATCCGAATTATAACCCGCTTAACCAAGTGTGGAGTTCTCCAGACGCGTTATTGGACTTGCCGAAGAGTGGGGCCGATGCGGCGCAGTTTTAGCAAGCGCAAGAAGGATATACAACGGAGAAGCTTTTCTGGTCACAATTCGGTGCGTCGAAGCGCCCGCTATTGCTAAACGAACAGATGACCCAATGGGCCGAGCTTGACAGGTTGTCTGGTGCTGCCATGAAGGACGTCGTGGTCCGGCTGTGGCCAACCGAGCTAGTTCCAGATAGTTATTTTGGCTTGGTGCAGTGACTTGCTGACGCGGTGCCGCGTATCGATGCTGTGAAGCGATCAACATGCATTGAAGGTGCACGGATGGCCTTTGCCCGTGTCAAGACATACTGGGCGAAGATGAAGGCCACCGATGTTGCAGAGAAGAGCCCACCCAAGGGCAAGGATCGTCACGCGCCAGAGCACTATTGCGAGGATGTCTTAGAGGGTGCCCGCTTAATAGAGGGTCAATGCTCGAAAGATGTAATTTTTGAGTGAATTGTATGAAAATTGTAAAAGAGAATATCATAATAAGGCTAGTTTCTTTTTAGTTTCGCCTAAAAACTTTTATTCCTCCTGTGCGGCTGTTTTTGTATAATCTGAAAGTTTTCCAGTCGTCGGCTTCAGCCCCCTCGTAAAAAATACGGGGGTGTTCGGAAAAGCATTTTATCACTCTTGACCCAACGTCTTGGTCCATTAAGGAGGTGTCAATGCGGCGACTAGGCAATCGGACTATAGGGCGTTAACACTTTCACTTCGCCATAGGAGTTTTATGGTGGGTCTATGATATAGCCCCTGGTATGCACGCGGCTTATTCCAATATGGTGTGTTGCATATGTGACCTGAAGAAAAGGTCCTTCGTATAATACACAGGGAATCGCGACAGATCCCGATAAGTCATCGAGTGGTTGACCAGCTCTCGCCGCATCATGACAGTCAGTTTTCGGCTTTCTCTACTGAGGTGCTTGACCAGATGAACCGGAAGCACAGTCGCAGTAGTTCTCCCTTTACTACCTTAGTCGATAGAGCGGAACGTAAGGTAGCAAGCACAGGAGCCACGCAACCCAACTATTGACCCAAGACATGATTCTGAGCTGATGCATATAAGGCCAAACTCGCGATGCCGAGGTACGCTATAGAGTTGTTCGGACTTTGTCGGCAACTCATTTGTTCTCATCCCGAGCCCCTGGCAAGTTATGCCGAGGTGTGAAAACATCCAAAGGGGCAAAACTCAGTTCTTTAGAAAAAGGCGAATGCTGAATACAGATTATGTTCACTGGGACCTGAGTGATATGCCAATCGTTATGTTATATATAAAAACGCCACGGCCCCGGCTATTTGACATGCCATGGGTTGAAGGCTGAGGAAAAAGGCACCTTACAGGCTCGAAATATAGAGTGCGGTCTACAAAAAGTTATTTTGGACCTCCTGTCGCACGTCTGCGTCGCCTGTCCTCGGTTACGGGACTCCTTTGACGGGAATGGCCCTTGGATAAATGTACGAACCCGAACTCCGATAGAGTCCGTGAGATAACCAGCCTCTGAGTCACATGTGGAGGGAACATAAAAAAGGTAGTTAGAAGAAATGGGAGAGGCTGTGGAAGTGCTTGCAAGTCCTTCTTGTGCTTCCGCCGATGCCCAGGGTATTTCAAGTGCATAATTATGTATGCGTAGTACCAAATTCGCAGGTGTTTTAGGCGAATGGCGGAAGCCGAATTGCTAGTCCAATATGGACATTAATCGGTCATGTTGAATGGAGGTCGGCGGCTTAATGGCCGATGAGGTGTGCGGTGTGACAGGGCCGCTGTGTAGTTCGGCTGAGTTAGCCATGGCATACTCTTCTGTACAGAGGGAGTGTTCCGTGCGTTCCCCTGTAGGGGTGTGCGTCACTTCGGGGGGAAACTGTTTTTGACCCCTAGTATTTGTTTGGCGAGTTTCGCCGCTATCGCTATCACCTGGCGGCCTCCTCCCCTTGTGTCCGGCGTTGAGCTTGCCGGCCTGCTTGAAGACCCAACAGCTTCTGTTGGTATGATTGGCTGGTTTGTCGGGGTGGCCATGAATCTGGCAGGGCCTATCCAGTATCTTGTCTAAAGCGGATGGTCCGTCCTTGTTTGCCTTGAATGGCTTTTTCCATTGACCGGGTTTGGGACCGCTGAATCCAGCGTTGACCGCTGTGTCCTGCGTTTTTTCATTGTGTTTGTGTGCTGCGTCGCGGCTTGCCATTGCTGTCTCGAACTTCGGACGTGCCCGGATCGCTGGCGCTGCTGTTTTTACGAGCCAGCCAGCTGTCTTCGCCCGCGCAAAAGAGGGTCATCAGAGCGATAAGGGCTGACATGGATTTTGGTTTTTCTTGTTCGAGGTGGCGGGCGAGCCATTCGTCTCGGACGCTGTGTTTGAAGGCCGCTAGGGCTTTCGCATCCGGACAGTCGACGATTTGGTTCTTTTTAACTAAGAATCTAGTCCATAGCTTCCTGGCTAACTCTCCGGGCTGTTGGACAATGTGACTTAAGTCATCGGCATCTGGTGGCCGGACATATGTTCCTTGGAAGTTGTCGCGGAAGGCGTTTTCCAAGTGCTCCCAGTTGCCGATAGAGTTTTCCGGCAGACTGTTTAACCAGTACCGAGTTGGTCCTTTGAGTTTTAGTGGTAGGTATTTGATGGCATGGAGGTCATCTCCGCGGGCCATATGGATATGGAGAAGGAAATCCTCGATCCATACCGCGGGGTCAGTTGCTCCATCGTATGATTCGATATTCACGGGTTTAAACCCTTCTGGGAATTCATGCTCCATTACTTCATCAGTGAAGCAGAGTGGGTGTGCGGCGCCTCTATATTGGGTCACGTCGTGACGTACCTCAGATAGAGTCCGTCTGCGGTTTTCGGCCCAGGCGCAACTAGGTTTGTCACGTCCGAATAGATAGCCGTCGTCGCGTGTCAAAGCATGTCCTCGTGATTCGTAGATCGATCTGTTATGTCCTGCTCTACTACCCAGGTCCTGTTGAAGGTCATATGTAGAATCCCGAGCTGTCTTATCTCTGTTTTTACGTTGCGGTGGGGCGGGCTGCTGTTCAGCTTGGGTTGCCGTTTTATCTCGACCGCGTTGTGGTCGGTCGGCCGCATTGTCCCGACCGCGTGGTATAAATTCTACTGCCTCCTCGTCGAACTGAGGTAGCAATCTGCACTTAGCATAACACTTGGTTGGGCGCTTGAGGCCGTATTCTTCGTCTGCTAGGATATCTACCCATCTATCGTTGAGCAGGTATTGGTCGGCTTGAAGCTGTTGATGTCTCTTTTTCAGGCTCCTTGCAGTGCCTATTAACCGGTGTTTAAAGCGCTCCTGCTCGAGAGGTTCCTCAGGTACGATGAAATCTTTGTTGCCGAGGCTCTCCTCATCCTCGGAGAGTGGCAGATAATGATTGTCCTCCGAGTCTTCGTGTGTGGCCTGTTCATCGGGGCTAACGTGCCCGTTTATTTATTCCTCCTGTTCGGAAGTTATCTCAACAGGGCCTTCATTGTTTTCGGCATCGTCCGGAGTATTATTTTCTCTGATGCCAGTATTGTTGTTTTCGGAACGACGTGACTTAGAGCGGCGGCGGGAGCGCCGGCGTTTGGGCTGTGTCTCAGGGGGGGTTTATCCTCAACTGGATCTTCTTTGTCGTCGTCGTTAGTTTCTTTAGGTGTATCCACCATGTATACATCGTGCGAAGAAGTGGCCGTCCAGCGTCCAATAAATGGTGGGTTTTGGCCGTGCTCCTCATCGGCATCGTCGTCCATACCGTCGATCTCTTCGGAGTCGTAATTGAGCATGTCGGTTAAGTCTTCGACAGTGGCTATGAAGTGGGTGGTGGGTGGGAAACAAAATTCTCCATCATCAGCCTTCAGTTCGGACCGGACATAATTCGGCTGTGAGTCCCTCGCCAAGGACAAATTCTTTAATGAGTTTAGCACATCGCTGAAAGGCAAGTGTCGGAATATGTCCACAGCGCTGAATTCGAAGATCGATAACCGATCAAGCTCGGCGTCCGCGGACGCACATGGTTTGGAACTTATAGCCGGAAACGAGTCCGGAGTTCCGGTGACACAGATATCACATGAGGCTAAGTCTGTGTGGGACTCCAACGCCGCGGAATCTGTGGCCTCCGTGGCGGGGTTGAGCTTCCCATCCTTGGATGGCGCGATTTGCTCCGGATCTAAGGCCAGAGTAGTTACAGGAGCTATCTCCTGGATGTGGTCCGATGACAGATTTAAGTCATGTTCATCGAGGTGACAGGGAGCGGCTGCCGCGATCTCGAATCCGTCAAAGATCAAGTCTCCGTGGATGTCCGCGACGTAATTCAAGCTCCCGAATCTGACCTGATGGCCAGGGGTGTAGCTTTCGATCTGCTCCAGATGACCAAGCGAGTTGGCCCGCAGTGCGAAGCCGCCGAATACGAAGATCTGTCCGGGGAGGAAGACTTCTCCTTGGACAGCGTCATTGTAGATGATCGAAGGGGCCATCAAACCTCTTGACGACAGCATAGTGGAACTCTCAATGAAAGCACCAATGTCGGTGTCAAAACCAGCGGATCTCGGGTAGGGGGTCCCGAACTGTGCGTCTAGGATCGATGGTAACAGGAGACGGGGGACACAATGTTTACCCAGGTTCGGGCCCTCTCTATGGAGGTACTACCCTACTTCCTACTTGATTGATCTTGATGAATATGAGTATTACAAGAGTTGATCTACCACGAGACCGTAATGGCTAAACCCTAGAAGCCTAGCCTGTATGGCTATGGTTATGAGTATTCGATCCTATAGACCTAACCCTCCGGTTTATATAGACACCGGAGGGATCTAGGGTTACACAAAGTCGGTTACAGAGAAAGGAATCTTCATGTTTGACCGCCAAGCTTGCCTTTCACGCAAAGGAGAGTCCCATCCGGATACGTTGAGAGTCTTCGGTCTTCATATCTTCACAACCCATCAGTCCGGCCCATGGCTAACAGGCCGGACGCCCGAGGACCCCTTAGTCCAGGAATCCCTCAGTGGTCGTGGCCGCCACCCCATCGTCGGCCGTCGTGGCCGCCAGCCCACCGTCGACCGTCGGGATCATCACCCACTCTGCCACCGCCGCCCAAAGGAGGGAGGCGGAGGTGGAGGCCCGCACGTGCGTCAGCGAACTTGCGTGCTACATCGAGTTCCTGCGGGAGGAGGAGGAGTGCCTCGTCGAGCACGCAAAGAGCCTTACCGCAGCCGTGGCCGTAGCACACGCCAACGCAGAGGCAAGGAATCAGGAGACCTACGAGAAGTCCGGCCGCTTTGAGAGGGATCGTCTGGGCGTTCAAGCTGGCAAGCGTCGCTGAACATGCAGCAGCGGCAGGCACCGTATTGCATTTGTCCAGCTCGTCGGTAGGCTCCTCCTCCTCCTCTGCCTCTTACTGAGCGCGCTCGGCAGAGGAGAGGCTGCCGGAAGTAGCACAAAGCCCCTCCGTAGTAGTAGTATTTAGGGGCTATTTTGTTCAGTTCATCTGACTATAGATGTGTGGTGGAACTGTACAACGTACTTAAAATTAGCTAGTATATATAGTTGAACTAGCTATTTCAGTATGTGGTTGGCAACAATTGGGGAAAAGTTTGGTCGGTTTAGCTGTCGAGTTGAACTATTTGTATAAATTAAGGACGACTGCGTAATCTATGAATGAAATCTATGCCTAATTACTAAATTTTAGTTGCAAAAATTAGATAGTGCTAGTGATTTTTAGCTGCATATTTTGACAAATCACAGTGTTACAAGGATTGACAAATGGCAATGTTACTAGATCAACAAATGTCAATCTTTTCAGTTTGACAAACGGCAACATCCCCAATATGACAGATGCAAATCTTACCAAATTGTTTGTACGTGGTTGCACACGGGTCATTCAAAACAACCGTTTGCGTTGAAGGGATGCACAAATCCTGCGCTGCGAATTTTCCCTCGACTTAAGGGGGAAGACCATAGCTCTCACTTTGCATACGGGTGTTCTATCTAAAACGTTTGTGATCAAGAGCTGCAGAAATCCTGCTCGGCACATTTTCTCTTGGCTTCCTAGGGAAGTTGTCGGTTTGCATACGGGAGTTCTAACTAAAACGTTTGCGATCAAGAGCTGCACAAATCCTGCTAGGCACATTTTCCCTTGGCTTCCTGGGGAAGTTGTCGGTTTTGCATACGGGTGTTCTAACTAAAACGTTTGCGATGAGTGTTTTATATTTAAAAACCTAATTAGACTGCGGCTTGGGAACCATTAATGGAGAGGATGCGAGCAAGGCAGGTGGCCATGGAAGTCAAAGGGCTCACTTTCCGGTGACCCTGCGCAGCGTACAGCTCGCACGCTTCCCGGTGAGCCTCCGCATTGGAGTACAGCTCGTACGCCTCCCGTTTAGTCAAGCACTCAAGCACCTGTCCGCACGGCACCTCCTAGCCATTAAAATAGTGATGTGTGGCGTCACGTGAATGGTTAACAGAACACACACAATTTATATGCACTGGAGCATGTGCATGTAGTTCAAATTTGAATTATGTACATAAAATGCCTAGAAAACCCAATTAATGTATAAAAATGTCCAAGCGAACCCCGAAAAATTCCAAAAATAAACAAAACACTCATGTTGTTCTACGTTGACACTAGAAATTTTTTGAAAACAATAAGAGGCAACGGATATTGTTTCGTCCCCAAAGGTGGCACATTCCCTACCGAAACCATCACGCTTGTTGTGGGAAGCTCTGGTTTGTGAGATGCTTATACCCAAACCTGCCCCAAATGGGACAACAAATTTACCGCAGCATGTTGATGCGCTCCATGATAGCATGCCAAGTTTCATGAATTTCAGACGAGTTTTGGATTTACTAGAATTTAAAAACCAAGTATCTCAATGTTTGCGGCCGAGTGACGGTGGCAGAGTGTTTGAAATTCATTCCCACTTCTTGCATGGGACCTAAGCATGCAACCAAGGACACTGATTTGTTTTTTCAACCAGTTTATATGCACGGGAGCATGTGCATGTAGTTCAAATTTGAATTATGCACCTGAAATGCCTACAAAACCAAGTGAATGTATAAAATGTCCAAACAAACCCCGAAAAATTCCAAAATTAAACAAAACACTCCTATTATTCTACGTTGACACTAGAAAATTTTTGAAAGCAATAAGAGGCAACGGATATCGTTTCGTCCCCAAAGGTGGCACGTTCCCAACCGAAACCATCACGCTTGTTGTGAGAAGCACTGGTTTGTGAGACGCTTATACCCAAACCTGCCCCAAATGGGACAAAAAATTTACGACGGCATGTTGATGCCGCTCCATGATAGCATGCCAAGTTTCATGAATTTCAGATGAGTTTTGGATTTACTAGAATTTAAAAACCAGATATTTCAATGTTTGCGGCCGAGTGACGGTGGCAGGGTGTTTGAAATTCCTTCCCATTTCTTGCATGGGACCTAAGCATGGAACCAAGGACACAAATTTGATTTTTCAACCAGTTTATATGCACTGGAGCATGTCCATGTAGTTCAAATTTGAATTATGCACCTGAAATGCCTACAAAACCAAGTTAATGTATAAAAATGTCCAAATGAACCCCGAAAAATTCAAAAATTCAACACAACACTCCTGTTGTTCTATGTTGACACTAGAAATTTTTTGAAAGCAATAAGAGGCAACAGATATTGTTTCGTCCCCAAAGGTGGCACGTTCCCTACCGAAACCATCACGCTTGTTGTGAGAAGCTCTAGTTTGTGAGACGCTTATACCCAAACCTGCCTCAAATGGGAATTTTTTTACCACGGCATGTTGATGCCGCTCCATGATAGCATGCCAAGTTTCATGAATTTCAGACGAGTTTTGGATTTACTAGAATTTAAAAACCAGGTATCTTAATGTTTGCGGCCAAGTAACGGTGGCAGGGTGTTTGAAATTCATTCCCATTTCTTGCATGGGACCAAAGCATGCAACCAAGGACACATATTTGATTTTTCAACCAGTTTATATGCACTGGAGCATGTGCATGTAGTTAAATTTGAATTATGCACCTGAAATGCCTACAAGACCAAGTTAATGTATAGAAATGTCCCAACGAACCCCGAAAAATTCAAAAATTAAAGACAACACTCTTGTTGTTCTATGTTGACACTAGAAATTTTTTGAAAGCAATAAGAGGCAACGGATATCGTTTAGTCCCCAAAGGTGGCACGTTCCCTACCGAAACCACCACGCTTGTTCTGAGAAGCTCTGGTTTTCTGAGACACTTATACCCAAACCTGCCCCAAATGGGATAAAAATTTTACCACGGCATGTTGATGCCGCTCCATGATAGCATGCCAAGTTTCATGAATTTCAAACAAGTTTTGGATTTACTAGAATTTAAAAACTAGGTATCTCAATGTTTGCGGCCGACTGGCGGTGGCAGGGTGTTTGAAATTCATTCCCATTTCTTGCATGGGACCTAAGCATGCAACCAAGAACACTAAATTGATTTTTCAACCAGTTTATATGCACTCGAGCATGTGCATGGAGTTCGAATTTGAATTATGCACCTGAAATGCCTACAAAACCAAGTTAATGTACAAAAAAGTCCAAAAACCCTAAAAAATTAAAAATATTAAACACAACACTCTTGTTGTTCTATGTTGACACTAGAAATTTTTTGAAAGCAATAAGAGGCAACGGATATCGTTTCGCCCCCAAATGTGTCACGTTCCCTACCAAAACCAGCACGCTTGTTCTGAGAAGCTCTGGTTTGTGAGAAGCTTATACCCAAACCTGCCCCAAATGGGACAAAAAATTTACCACGGCATGTTGATGCCGCTCCAGGATAGCATGCCAAGTTTCATGAATTTCAGACGAGTTTTGGATACTAGAATTTAAAAACCAAGTATCTCAATGTTTGTGGCCGAGTGACGGTGGCAGGGTGTTTGAAATTCATTCCCATTTCTTGCATGGGACCTAAGCATGCACCGAAGGACACATATTTGATTTTTCAACCAATTTATATGCACTAGAGCATGTGCATGTAGTTCAAATTTGAATTGTGCACATAAAATGCCTTGATAACCCAGTTAATGTATAAAGATGTCCAAACGAACCCCAAAAAATTTCAAAATTAAACACAACACTCCTGTTGTTCTATATTGACACTAGAAATTTTTTGGAAGTAATAAGAGGCAACGGATATCGTTTTGTCTCCAAAGGTGGCACGTTCCCAACCCAAACCATCGCGCTTGTTGTGAGAAGCTCTGGTTTGGAAGAAGTTTATACCCAAACCTGCCCCAAATGGGACAAAAAAATTACCACAACATGTTGATGCCGCTCCATGATAGCATGCCAAGTTTCATGAATTTCAGACGAGTTTTGGATTTACTAGAATTTAAAAACCAAGTATCTCAATGTTTGCGGCCGAGTGACGGTGGTAGGGTGTTTGACATTCATTCCCATTTCTTGCATGGGACCTAAGCATGCAACCAAGGACACAGATTTGATTTTTCAACCAGTTTATATGCAGTGGAGCATGTGCATGTGGTTCAAATTTGAATTATGCACCTGAGATGCCTACAAAACCAAGTTAATGTATAAAAACGCCCAAACGAACCCTGAATAATTCCAATTTTTGACGACACACCTATAGTTGCATGTTCACGGCAGATAAAAGTTCTAGCAATTCAAACACCATCCTTTGCAGCTATAACGCCATTACGTAATTCAAATCAAGATGAAAAATCAAGTCGATCGCACACAGTTTATTATCACCAACCGTGTGAGATGCAGCACAAAATATCTTGGAGCACCGTCGGAGTGTCAAGCACACTAGCCCGCCCCTCAAAATATCATTTCACTGTTCAATCGTCGCCGGTGAAAGATGGGGACGTGGACCCGCGTCGTGAGGGTAACTTCGGCGACCCACTCCGGCGAGAGCGCGGCCGCAGCCGCCAGGCGCGTGCTAACAAGCTTTGTGAGGGCGACCGCAATCTGCGTCCGGGCGGCCAAGGCAGCCCAAACGGCTGTCGTTGCTTCTCAAGCGGTGGCGCCAGCATCTGCCTCGGGGATAGCAACTGGCGAGAGCAGCACAGCAGTTGTCCATTCTGCAGCGGCGGCCTTAGCCCTAATGGAGGCCGCCCATGACCATGTCGAGGTCGTCCACGCCCAGCTCGTGTCGGTCACTGCAGAAATCGATCGAAGCTTCTCCAACAATGGTCGGCAACCCACGGCCAATGAGTTGGTAATCGCCGAGAGAGTTCGAGCAACCGTCCGTTCCTGTGCGACATACCTTGCCACGACGGAGCCCGCCAAAGCCTAGCTCGCGGCCACCCACGCCCAGCTCATGGTGGCCTATTCCAAAGATATGGCGGACGCGGATGGCGAGATGCTTGCGGGGTATGGTGCAATTGATGCCATGGAGCCCCTTCCCCAGGAGACCGTCGGGTGTGAGCTGGACATGGAGGCGGCGGAGGAAATCGACGAGCACCAGCCGTAGTAGTACTATTTTTTTGTTTAATTAAAAGCGTCGGTCTTTAATTTGGTAGAGTAATGTTTAGGTTAGCGAGCTCTGTTTAATTGCTGAACTTGCTCGATTAAGAAGTGTGGATGTGTTGTAGTCTCCTTTGTGTACCCAAATTATGCAATGACGGGGATGACCACTGTAACCAAGGAAATTCGAACCAAAATTTTTGACATTCAAACTCATCACACACGGGTTAAGCTATCTGAATCGTTTGTGAAGTTCACATATCATACACAGTTCTGAATAAGGGACCGTGTCTGATGACACTTTGCGCGCCAGTTTTTTCGCTGAAGCGATTCCAAATTTTCGGCTTCTGCGGAAATATCTAGCTCCCGGCCCCCTCCCCCTTACCAAAAGCCACATTTCCCCTGTTTCTGCCTTCCTTTCCTAGTTGAAACATTCACTCCTTGCTTGCAGCGCCGCCTCCTCGCCGGCGACCCTCCTTCACGCCGCTCGGCCTCGCCTATCCAGGCAGGTAATCCACACCCGACCTCCATCCTCCTCCTCCTTCCACATCCCACATGCCTCGACCGCCGGCGTGAGCATGACACCTTCCACCCAAATCACCGACCCCTCCACCAAATAAGCGCTGCCCTAAGCCATGGTGCATGAAGTATAGCCAGGATCTCAAGGGGCATCGGGCAGCGGAGAAGCAAATCGCGGCCGCTGATGACCCACAAGTATAGGGGATCAATTGTAGCTCTTTTTGATAAGTAAGAGTGTCGAACCCAACAAGGAGCAGAAGGAAATGACAAGTAGTTTTCAGTAAGGTAATGTCTGCAAGTGCTAAAATTGTAAGTAGCGAGTAGTTTGATAGCAAGATAATTTGTAACGAGCAAGTAACGATTACTGTAACAAGTATGCAGCAAGGTAGCCCAATACTTTTGAGGCAAAGGACAGGCCAAAACGGTCTCTTATGATAAGCAAAGTGTTCTTGAGGGTACACGGGAATTTCATCTAGTCACTTTCATCATGTTGGTTTGATTTGTGTTCACTACTTTGATAATTTGATATGTGGGTGGACCGGTGCTTAGGTGTTGTTCTTACTTGAACAAACCTCCTACTTATGATTAACCCTCCCGCAAGTATCCGCAACTATGAGAAAAGTACTAAGAATAAATTCTAACCATAGCATTAAACTCTAGGATCCAATCGGTCCCTTATAGCATAGCGCATAAACTGGGGTTTAAGTTTCTGTCACTCTCGCAACCCACCATCTATTTACTACTCCACAATGCATTCTCTTAGGCCCAAATATGGTGAAGTGTCATGTAGTCGATGTTCACATGACACTACTAAGGGAATCACAACATACATACTATCAAAATATCGAACACATATCAAGTTCACATGATTACTTGCAACATGATTTCTCCCGTGACCTCAAGAACAAGGTAACTACTCACAAACAATAAACATGCTCATGATCAGAGGAGTATTAAATAGCATCATGGATCTAAACATATAATCTTCCACCAAATAAACCATATAGTAATCAACTACAAGATGTAATCAACACTACTAGTCACCCCCTAGCACCAATCTATAGTTCCGATAACAAGATTGAATACAAGAGATGACCTAGGGTTTGAGATGAGATGGTGCTGTTGAAGATGTTGATGGAGATTGCCCTCCCCAAGATGGGAGAGTTGTAGGCGATGATGATGACGATGATTTGCCCCTCCGGGAGGGAAGTTCCCCCGGCAGAATCGCTCCGCCGGAGGGCAAAAGTGCTCCTGCCCAAGTTCCGCCTCGAGACAGCGGCGCTCCACCCCGAAAGTCTTCTCCGTATTTTTTCTAGGTAAAAATGACTTATATACTAGAAGATGGGCACCGGAGGTGGGCCGAGGAGGCCACAACCCACCAGGGCGCGCCTGGGGGGCCTGGCGCGCCCAGGTGGGTTGTGCCCACTTGGTGGCCCCTCTGGTAGTTATTGGCTCCAATATTTCTTAAATAATCCATAAAAATCTCCGTGAAGTTTTAGCTCATTTGGAGTTGTGCAGAATAGGTGGCTGACGTAGCTTTTTCACGTCCAGATTTCCAGCTGTCAGAATTCTCCTGCTTGGTGTGTACCTTGCAAATTATGAGAGAAAAGGCATTAGTATTACTCCAAAAAGCATTATTATGGATAAAACGTTATAAATAACAGTAAGAAAACATGATGCAAAATGGATGTATCAACTCCCCCAAGCATAGACCTCGCTTGTCCTCAAGCAAAAACCGAAATCGAAAAACATGTCCACATGCTTTGAGAGACAGGTGTCAATAAAAACAAAATACGAACATAGAAGCAACATGTTCATTATTATAACAGCAACAAGTTTAAACATAAAACTTTTATCATAGAAATTTTATCATACACTTCCCATGAATAAGTAACAGTTCATCACACAATCGAAGTATAAAGCAAAAACTCTATTAGAAACCAACAAACTACGTTCTCAGTCAACTTTGCAACTACAATTCATCATCTTTTCAGGAAGGGTCACGTGTCGGAGCCTTTAGGCAAGTCCACATACTCAACCATCATATAGTCTTCTATGATTGCTAACACTCACCTTGTACACATGAGCAAAACGTTTCAACCAGACACATAGAAAGATAGGGGCTTATAGTTTCGCCTCCCAACATACTCACCTCAAGGGTGATGTCAACGATAATAACTCATGCTATCTATATTCAACTGGACATATGTGCCTAGATCTTTCCTCACCACATGATGCTTGCCAAAGGAGAAAATAAAAAGGAATACAAGGAAAACTTTGACTCTTTGCATAAAAGTAAATACATAATAGTAAAAGATAGGCCCTTCGCAGAGGGAAGCAGAGGTTGCCATGCGCTTATTTGTTTGTATGCTCAATCCCTTAGTGCAAAAGAACATCACGTTTACATTGCCCCTTAAGATGACAACCTTTATTATGCAGTCTGTCGCTTTTATTCTTTGTCATCCAAGTTTGTGCAACGCTCGATTTTCTCTTACACTAAACAATCTCACACATTTAGAAGCAATTTTTATTGCCTTTTTGCACCGATGACAACTTACTTGAGGGATCTTTCTCAACCCCTAGGTAGGTATGGTGGACACTTGAAAAAGATTTGGGTTTAAGGTTTTTTGGATGCACAAGTAGTATCTCTACTTAGTGCGGAGTTTTTGGCTAGCAAAGATAGGGGCAAGCACCACATGTTAAAGGATCTATGACAATATGACTTCTACGTGAATATAAACAAACATAAACCATTACGTTGTCTTCTTGTCCAATGTCAACAATTTTGGCATAATATTTTGATGAGGGCTCACAATCACAAAAGATTTCTAGATAGTATATTTACATGTGAATCTTCCCTTCCCTTATTTATTCTTGCATGAGTTGCATCATTGACTAATGCTATGTTTGTCAATCTCTAATAAAATTTTCTTACTTATACTTTTCCTTATGTGGTGCTATCACCTACCATAGGATTAGTATATGATCTTATTGATTTATTTTCTTTCTTTTATTTGCTTTCTTCTTCTTTTATTTTCTTTTTTTGCAACATGAAAGTAAAGAAAGCAAAAACTCAAACTAAACTTTATTATATAACTTGCACACGATTACAATGATGGATCGCTAAGCAAACTCACAAAGAAAGGATCGAACTAAACTTTATTTCATCAAAAGAAAAAGGATCGAACTGAAATAAGTAAAAGCAAAAAGATAGCGGGATGATACGATACCGGGGCACCTCCCCCAAACTTGGCGGTAGAAACCAGCATGACCTAGGAAACTACGAATACCTTTTATGTCCTTAGGACATGGCATTTTCTCAATTGCATCAACCTTAGCTTGGTCCACTTCAATACCTCTTTCAGAAATTTTATGACCCAAGACAATGCCTTCATTAACCATAAAGTGTCACTTCTCCCAATTCAAGACAAGATTTGTTTTTTCACATCTCTGCAAAACTCAATCAAGGTTGCTTAAATAATCATCAAAAGACTTCCCATAAATAGAAAAGTCATCCATGAAAACCTCAACAATCTTTTCAAAAAAGTCAGAGAATATAGCCATCATGCATCTTTGAAAGGTAGCAGGTGCATTACATAAACCAAAAGGCATACGTCTATAAGCATAGGTTCCAAAAGGACAAGTAAAAGTAGTCTTTTCTTGATCAGGTTGAGAAACAGGTATTTGTGAAAAGCCAGAATATCCATCAAGGAAGCAAAAGTGTGTGTGCTTAGATAATCTTTCAAGCATTTGATCAATAAAAGGCAAAGGGTAATGATCTTTTCTAGTTGCTTTATTTATTTTCTGAAATCAATTACCATTCTATAGCCTTTAACAATTCTTTGTGGAATATGTTCATTCTTATCATTAGGAACAACAGTAATACCTCCTTTCTTAGGGACACAATGAACAGGACTTACCCATCTACTATCAGCTATAGGATAGATTATACCTGCTTCCAGAAGTTTTAATATTTCCGTTCTTACCACCTCTTTCATTTTCGGATTTAACCAACGTTGATGATCAACATCTGGTTTAGCATCAGGTTCCATATTAATTTTGTGCTGACATAGAGTGGGACTAATGCCCTTTAAATCATCAAGACTATATCCAATAGCAGCTCGGTGCTTCCTTAGAACTTCCAATAATCTTTCTTCTTCATGATCTGAAATGTTAGCACTGATAATAATAGGATATATCTTCTTTTCATCAAGATAAGCATATTTCAAAGTGTCTGGCAATTGTTTTAATTCAAACACAGGATCACCTTTAGGTGGAGGAGGACCTCCTAGAGTTTCAATATGCAAATTGTATTTAAGTAGAGGACGTTGTTCAAAATATCTATTTCATTTCTTTCATGCATATGTAAATCATTTTCATGATCTAGCAAGTATTGTTCTAAAGGATCAGTAGGTGGCACAGCGATAGAAGCAAGGCCAATTAATTCATCCTAACTAGGCAATTCTTTTTCATGATGATTTCTACTAAACTTAGAAAAGTTAAACTCATGAGACTCATCACCAAAGCTAACACCCACAATTTGTTTCTTGCAATCTATCTTAGCATTAACTGTGTTCAAGAAAGGTCTACCAAAGATAATGGGACAAAATTCATCTTGTGGGGAACCAAGAACAAGAAAATCAGTAGGGTATTTTACTTTCCTGCACAAGACTTCAACATCTCTAACAATACCAATTGGTGATATGGTATCTCTATTGGCAAGTTTAATAGTAACATCTATGTCTTCTATCTCAATAGGTGCTATGTCTTTCATAATTTCTTGATATAAGGAATGAGGAATAGCACTCACACTAGCACCCATGTCACATAAACCATGATCACAGTGATCTCCTATTTTAACTGAAATGACAGGCATGCCAACAACTGGTCTATGTTTATCCCTTTTATCGGGTTTAGCAATTCTAGCAGCTTCTACAAAGAAGTAAATAACATGCCCATCTATATCTTCTTCTAAGAGATCTTTAACCATAGCAACATTAGGTTCCACTCTAATTTGTTCATCTGGTTTAGGTGTTCTAACATAGCTTTTGTTAACCACAGTTGAAACTTTAGCATGTTCCTTTATCCTAACAGGAAAAGGGGGTTTCTCAATATAAGCAGTAGGAACAACTGGATCAACATTATAGAGTATAGTTTCTTCTTTAACTGCTAGCGGTTCTTTAGTTTCTTCTTTAACAGGTGGGTGATATTTAAACCACTTATTTTTAGGGAGTTCAACATGAGTAGCAAATGATTCACAAAAGGAGGCTACTATCTTAGAGTCAAGTCCATATTTAGTGCTAAACTTTTGAAAAGCATCGGTATCCATAAAAGATTTAACACAGTCATACTTAAGCTTTATACCTGACTCTTTACCTTCGTCAAGTTCCCAATCGTCAGAGTTGCGTTTAATTCTTTCCAAAAGATCCCACCGGAATTCAACAGTCTTCTTCATAAAAGAACCAGCACAAGAAGTATCCAGCATGGTTTGATCATTACGAGAAAGCCGAGCATAAAAGTTCTGAATAATAATTTCTCTTGAGAGCTCATGATTGGGGCATGAATATAACATTGACTTAAGCCTCCCCCAAGCTAGAGCGATACTTTCTCCTTCATGAGGCCAAAAATTATATATATATAATTCTGATCACGATGAACTAGATGCATAGGATAAATTTTTTGGTGGAACTCCAATTTCAAAAGATTCCAATTCCATGATCCAATATCATCACATAGCCTATACCATGCCAATGCTTTTCCCTTCAAAGATAAAGGGAAAACCTTTTTCATCACCTCATCTCCGGGTAAACCTGCAACTTGAACAAACCACAAATTTGTTCTACATATATCAAGTGCATATCAGGATGTTCGGTTCCATCTCCTACATAAGGATTAGCTAGCAGTTGTTCTATCATACCCGAAGGAATTTCATATTCAATATTTTCAGTAGGTGCAGTAGGTTGAGGGGCAATTAATTTTGGTTCCGGACGAGGTGAAGATACCCCGAACAAACCCCTCAAAGGATTGTTTTCCATAGTAGCAAGTGATAATAAATTTCAGCACACTATATAAATGTTTCCCTACCGAATTCCACTTACCAAAGGCGCTTCACTCCCCGGCAACGACGCTAGAAAATAGCCTTGATGACCCACAAGTATAGGGGATCAATTGTAGCTCTTTACGATAAGTAAGAGTGTCGAACTCAACGATGAGCAGAAGGAAATGACAAGTAGTTTTCAGTAAGGTAATGTCTGCAAGTACTGAAATTGTAAGTAGAGAGTAGTTTGATAGCAAGATAATTTGTAACGAGCAAGTAACGATAATTGTAACAAGTATGCAGCAAGGTAGCCCAATCCTTTTGAGTCAAAGTGCAGGCCAAAATGGTCTCTTATGATAAGCAAAGTGTTCTTGAGGGTACACGGGAATTTCATCTAGTCATTTTCATCATGTTGGTTTGATTTGTGTTCACTACTTTGATAATTTGATATGTGGGTGGACCCGTGCTTAAGTGCTATTCTTACTTGAACAAACCTCCTACTTATGATTAACCCTCCCACAAGCATCCGCAACTACGAAAAAAGTATTAAGAATAAATTCTAACCATAGCATTAAACTCTAGGATCCAAGCGGTCCCTTACAAGATAACGCATAAACTGGGGTTTAAGTTTCTGTCACTCTCGCAACTCACCATCTGTTGACTACTACACAATGCATTCCCTTAGGCCCAAATATGGTGGAGTGTCATGTAGTCGACGTTCACATGACACCACTAAGGGAATCACAACATACATACTATCAAAATATCGAACACATATCAAGTTCACATGATTACTTGCAACATTATTTCTCCCGTGACCTCAAGAACAAAGGTAACTACTCACAAACAATAAACATGCTCATGATCATAGGAGTATTAAATAGCATCATGGATCTGAACATATAATCTTCCACCAAATAAACCATATAGTAATCAACTACAAGATGTAATCAACACTACTAGTCACCCCTTAGCACCAATCTATAGTTCCGGTAACAAGATTGAATACAAGAGATGAACTAGGGTTTGAGATGAGATGGTGCTGTTGAAGATGTTGATGGAGATTGCCCTCCCCAAGATGGGAGAGTTGTTGGTGATGATGATGACGATGATTTCCCCCTCCGGGAGGGAAGTTCCCCCGGCATAATCGCTCCGCCGGAGGGCAAAAGTGCTCCTGCCCAAGTTCCGCCTCAAGACGGCGGCGCTCTACCCCGAAAGTCTTCTCCGTATTTTTTCTAGGTAAAAATGACTTATATACCAAAAGATGGGCACCGAAGGTGGGCCGAGGAGGCCACAACCCACCAGGGCGCGCCTGGGGGCCTGGCGCGCCCAGGTGGGTTGTGCCCACCTGGTGGCCCCCCTCTGGTAGTTATTGGCTCCAATATTTCTTCAATAATCCATAAAAAATCTCCGTGAAGTTTCAACTCATTTGGAGTTGTGCAGAATAGGTGGCTTGACATAGCTTTTTCAGGTCCAGATTTCCAGCTGCCGGAATTCTCCCTCTTGGTGTGTACCTTCAAATTATGAGAGAAAAGGCATTAGAATTACTCCAAAAAGCATTATTATGGATAAAAACATTATAAATAACAGTAAGAAAACATGATGAAATATGGACGTATCAGCTGCACGCGTGGATGAGGTCGCGATGGCTGCCATTCGTGCCGACCCCCAGATCTTGGAGGAGCACCTTGCCATTTGCTAGCTACGCTGGTTAAGCATGCTCGGTTTACCCGTTGCGTGTGCTGCTCCTGCCTTTCCTTCACAAATTCTAGTGAATTGTGCTATCTAATTTTACCATGCAATCTGTTGCTCTAGTGTATATGTTCTATATGTCGTGCAGTGTGGTGCTCACTTATTAACTGTTTTGTCAATTAGTTGTCATCTTCAGTAACTGTTTGGTTCAATTCTGCAAATGTGATGTTCAATTCTTTAGGCTGCAATTTTGTATTGTCTTCCATGTGAGAAATAAATCGAATTTATCTTTACAAAATACATGAGAAACAAATACAATTGCTATATTTCCAAGTTGTCAAGCATGCTTGGTTTGGTTATACATTGTGCAATGTGGTGCTCAGTTAACGTTTGGTTCATTTGTGCTGTGGTGTTTAGTTAACTGTTTGGTTCAATTCTGCAACGCGATGTTCAATAGTTGTGGGTGCATTCTGTTATTGTGTACCATGTGAGAAATAAATTGAATTTGGTTGTAGTAAATACATGAGAAACAAATACAATTGCTATATTTCAAAGTTGTTAAGCATGCTTGGTTTGGTTAACTATGTGATCTTCTATTAGGAGTATGTTATATTGTGCAATGTGGTGCTCAGTTAATATTTGGTTCATTTGTTGTGGTGTTTACTTAACTGCATGGTTCAATTCTGCAATGCGATGTCCAATTATTGTGGTTGCATTCTGTTATTGTATACCATGTGAGAAATAAATCGAATTTGGTTGTACTAATACATGAGAAACAAATACAATTGCTATATTTCCAAGTTGTTAAGCATGCTTGGTTTGGTTAACTATCTGATCTTTTATTAGGAGTATGTTATATTGCGCAATGTGGTGCTCAGTTAATGTTTGGTTCATTTGTTGTGGTGTTTAGTTAACTGCTTGGTTCAATTCTGCAATGCGATGTCCAATTGTCGTGTGTAGAATTTTGTATTGTTGTGCATGTGAGGAATAAATCGAATTTGGCTGCACTTAATACATTAGAAACATATACATGTGCTATATTTCCTAGTTCTTAATCATGCTTGGTTTGGATAAATGGGTTTTCCATGTGGCTTGAATTAATCTGATGAATCTGCAATGTGCTTATTTTTCATCAACATATTTTACTGATAGCATGCGAACCCTTACTTAACCTGATGACTAACTACCTTATATGTGTTGTGGGGAAACAATGGGAAGCACTGAGGTTATAATCGAGGTTAGCACGTGCATGGTCCGCTGTCTAATAGCACATTATTGTGCAATTGCAGGAACCATTCTAATATTTAGGTTTTTAACAATTTGGTCTTGCACATGTAGGTCCTGCCGTCAGAGGTTTTGGCCCACTGTTCGACCCTTTTTGCATATGGGGAAGTGAGTTGTCCATGAATATCAGTCAAGTCAAGAAAATCAGAAAGATTGTTAGGTTAAAGAAATTAGCGACAAAAAACAACAAGTTATCTGTCTGCACAATGAAGAAGACATCAGTTCACTACAGGATGGTCCTAACTATTATACCTTGCCTTTTTTATTCCTTTGCCCCATTTCCAATATAGAGAAGATATTTATGCACATCCTTGTTTTCAGGCCTTTCCAAAGCAGTTCACTGATGATTACCTCTCAAACCACCTGTATGGTCAGGAGGCGAGGAAGGTATTCATACAACACCCACGGTTCAATATTGAAGTGTTCCTGAAGAGTACGAAGGTGAAGGAAATATGCCCTAGAGGCAATAATAAAGTTGTTATTTATATTTCCTTATATCATGATAAATGTTTATTATTCATGCTAGAATTGTATTAACCGGAAACTTAGTACATGTGTGAATACATAGACAAACAAAGTGTCACTAGTATGCCTCTACTTGACTAGCTCGTTGAATCAAAGATGGTTAAGTTTCCTAGCCATAGACATGAGTTATCATTTGATTAACGGGATCACATCAATAGAGAATGATTTGATTGACTTGACCCATTCCGTTAGCTTAGCATTTGATCGTTTAGTATATTGCTATTGCTTTCTTCATGACTTATACATGTTCCTATGACTATGAGATTATGCAACTCCCGAATACCGGAGGAACACTTTGTGTGCTACCAAACGTCACAACGTAACTGGGTGATTATAAAGGTGCTCTACACGTGTCTCCGATGGTACTAGTTGAGTTGGGATAGATCAAGATTAGGATTTGTCACTCCGATTGTCGGAGAGTATCTCAGGGCCCTCTCGGTAATGCACATCACTATAAGCCTTGCAAGCAACGCAACTAATGAGTTAGTTGCGGGATGATGTATTACGGAACGAGTAAAGAGACTTGCCAGTAACGAGATTGAACTGGTATTGAGATACCGACGATCGAATCTCGGGCAAGTAACATACCGATGACAAAGGGAACAACGTATGATGTTATGCGGTTTGACCGATAAAGATCTTCGTAGAATATGTAGGAGCCAATATGAGAATCCAGGTTCCGCTACTGGTTATTGATCGGAAACGTGTCTCGGTCATGTCTACATAGTTCTCGAACCCGTAGGGTCCGCACGCTTAACGTTCGGTGACGATCGGTAATATGAGTTTATGTGTTTTGATGAACCGAAGGTAGTTCGGAGTCCCGGATATGATCGCGGACATGATGATGAGTCTCGAAATGGTTGAGACATAAAGATCGATATATTGGAAGCCTATATTTGGACATCGGAATAGTTCCGGGTGAAATCGGGATTTTACCGGAGTACCGGGAGGTTACCGGAACCCCCCGGTAAGTGTATGGGCCTTATTTTGCCATAGTGGAGAGAGAGAGGAGACCAGGGTAGGCCGCGCGCCCCCTCTCCCTCCAGTCCGAATTGGACTAGGAGGGGGGCGGCGCCCCCCTTTCCTTCCTCCCTTTCTCCCCCTTCCTTCTCTCCTAGTCCAACTAGGGAAGGGGGCATCAACACTGTCATCACGCCGTCGTGCTGACGGAACTCTTCCTCGAAACTCTGCTGGATTGTGAGTTCGTGGGATGTCACCGAGCTGAACGTATGCTGAACTCGGAGGTGTCGTGTGTTCGGTACTTGGATCGGTCGGATCGTGAAGATGTACGACTACATCAACCGCGTTGTCATAACGCTTCCCCTTGCGATCTACGAGGGTATGTGGACGACACTCTCCCCTCTCGTTGCTATGCATCACCATGATCTTGCGTGTGCGTAGGAAATTTTTTGAAATTACTATGTTTCCCAGCAGTGGCATCCGAGCCAGGTTTATGCGTAGATGTTATATGCACGAGTAGAACACAAGTGAGTTGTGGGTGATACAAGTGATACTGCTTACCAACATGTCATACTTTGATTCGGCGGTATTGTTGGATGAAGCGGCCCGGACCGACATTACGCGTACGCTTACGCGAGACTAGTTCTACCGACGTGCTTCGCACACAGGTGGCTGGCGGGTGTCAGTTTCTCCAACTTTAGTTGAATCGAGTGTGGCTACGCCCGGTCCTTGTGAAGGTTAAAACAGCACATACTTGACGAAATATCGTTGTGGTTTTGATGCGTAGGTAAGAACGGTTCTTGCTCAGCCCGTAGCAGCCACGTAAAACTTGCAACAACAAAGTAGAGGACGTCTAACTTGTTTTTGCAGGGCATGTTGTGATGTGATATGGTCAAGACATGATGCTAAATTTTCTTGTATGAGATGATCATGTTTTGTAACAGAGTTATCGGCAACTGGCAGGAGCCATATGGTTGTCGTTTTATTGTATGAAATGCAATCGCCATGTAATTACTTTACTTTATCACTAAGTGGTAGCGATAGTCGTAGAAGCAATAGTTGGCGAGACGACAACGATGCTATGATGGAGATCAAGGTGTCGCGCCAGTGACGATGGTGATCATGACGGTGCTTTGGAGAAGGAGATCAAAGGCACAAGATGATGATGGCCATATCATATCACTTATATTGATTGCATGTGATGTTTATCTTTTATGCATCTTATTTTGCTTAGTTCGACGGTAGCATTATAAGATGATCTCTCACTAAATTTCAAGGTATAAGTGTTCTCCCTGAGTATGCACCGTTGCGAAAGTTTGTCGTGCCGAGACACCATGTGATCATCGGGTGTGATAAGCTCTACGTTCACATACAACGGGTGCAAGCCAGTTTTGCGCACACAGAATACTCGGGTTAAACTTGACGAGCCTAGCATATGCAGATATGGCCTCGGAACACTGAGACCGAAAGGTCGAGCGTGAATCATATAGTAGATATGATCAACATAGTGATGTTCACCATTGGAAACTACTCCATCTCACGTGATGATCGGACATGGTTTAGTTGATATGGATCACGTGATCACTTAGATGATTAGAGGGATGTCTGAGTAAGTGGGCATTCTTAAGTAATTTGATTAATTGAACTTTAATTTATCATGAACTAGTACCTGATAGTATTTTGCATGTCTATGTTGTTGTAGATAGATGGCCCGTGCTGTTGTTCCGTTGAATTTTAATGCGTTCCTTGAGAAAGCAAAGTTGAAAGATGATGGTAGCGATTACACGGATTGGGTCCATAACTTGAGGATTATCCTCATTGCTGCACAGAAGAATTACGTCCTGGAAGCACCGCTAGGTGCCAAACCCGCTTCAGGAGCAACACCAGATGTTATGAACGTTTGGCAGAGCAAAGCTGATGACTACTCGATAGTTCAGTGTGCCATGCTTTACGGCTTAGAACCGGGACTTCAACTACGTTTTGAACGTCATGGAGCATATGAGATGTTCCAGGAGTTGAAGTTAATATTTCAAGCAAATGCCCGGATTGAGAGACATGAAGTCTCCAATAAGTTCTACAGCTGCAAGATGGAGGAGAATAGTTCTGTCAGTGAGCATATACTCAAAATGTCTGGGTATAACAATCACCTGATTCAACTGGGAGTTAATCTTCCGGATGATAGTGTCATTGACAGAATTCTTCAATCACTTCCACCAAGCTACAAGAGCTTCATGATGAACTATAATATGCAAGGGATGGATAAGACAATTCCCGAGCTCTTCGCGATGCTAAAGGCTGCGGAGGTAGAAATCAAGAAGGAGCATCAAGTGTTGATGGTCAACAAGACCACCAGTTTCAAGAAAAAGGGTAAAGGGAAGAAGGGAAACTTCAAGAAGAACGGCAAGCAAGTTGCTGCTCAAGTGAAGAAGCCCAAGTCTGGACCTAAGCCTGAGACTGAGTGCTTCTACTACAAAGGGACTAGTCACTGGAAGCGAAACTGCCCCAAGTATTTGGCGGATAAGAAGGATGGCAAGGTGAACAAAGGTATATGTGATATACATGTTATTGATGTGTACCTTACTAATGCTCGCAGTAGTGCCTGGGTATTTGATACTGGTTCTGTTGCTAATATTTGCAACTCGAAACAGGGACTACGGATTAAGCGAAGATTGGCTAAGGACGAGGTGACGATGCGCGTGGGAAATGGTTCCAAAGTAGATGTGATCGCGGTCGGCACGCTACCTCTACATCTACCTTCGGGATTAGTTTTAGACCTGAATAATTGTTATTTGGTGCCAGCGTTGAGCATGAACATTATATCTGGATCTTGTTTGATGCGAGACGGTTATTCATTTAAATCGGAGAATAATGGTTGTTCTATTTATATGAGTAATATCTTTTATGGTCATGCACCCTTGAAGAGTGGTCTATTCTTTTTGAATCTCGATAGTAGTGATACACATATTCACAATATTGAAGCCAAAAGATGCAGAGTTGATAATGATAGTGCAACTTATTTGTGGCACTGCCGTTTAGGTCATAGGTGTAAAGTGCATGAAGAAACGCCATTCTGATGGACTTTTGGAATCACTTGATTATAAATCACTTGGTACTTGCGAACCATGCCTCATGGGCAAGATGACTAAAACGCCGTTCTCCGGAACAATGGAGCGAGCAACAGATTTATTGGAAATCTTACATACTGATGTATGTGGTCCAATGAACATTGAGGCTCGCGGCGGGTATCGTTATTTTCTCACCTTCACAGATGATTTAAGCAGATATGGGAATATCTACTTGATGAAACATAAGTCTGAAACATTTGAAAAGTTCAATTTCAGAGTGAAGTGGAAAATCATCGTAACAAGAAAATAAAGTTTCTACGATCTGATCGTGGAGGAGAATATTTGAGTTACGAGTTTGGTCTTCATTTGAAACAATGCAGAATAGTTTCACAACTCACGCCACTCGAAACACCACAGCGTAATGGTGTGCCTGAACGTCGTAATCGTACTTTACTAGATATGGTGCGATCTATGATGTCTCTTACTGATTTACCGCTATCATTTTGGGGTTATGCTTTAGAGACGGCTGCATTCACGTTAAATAGGGCACCATCTAAATCCGTTGAGATGACGCCTTATGAACTATTGTTTGGCAAGAAACCAAAGTTGTCGTTTCTTAAAGTTTGGGGCTGCGATGCTTATGTGAAAAGGCTTCAACCTGATAAGCTCGAACCCAAATCGGAGAAATGTGTCTTCATAGGATACCCAAAGGAGACTGTTGGGTAGACCTTCTATCACAGATCCGAAGGCAAGATATTTGTTGCTAAGAATGGATCCTTTCTAGAGAAGGAGTTTCTCTCGAAAGAAGTGAGTGGGAGGAAAGTAGAACTTGATGAGGTAACTGTACCTACTCCCTTATTGGAAAGTAGTTCATCACAGGAATCTGTTCCTGTGATTACTACACCAATTAGTGAGGAAACTAATGATGATGATCATGTAACTTCAGATCAAGTTACTACCGAACCTCGTAGGTCAACCAGAGCAAGATCCGCACCAGAGTGGTACCGTAATCCAGTTCTGGAGGTCATGTTACTTGACCATGACAAACCTACGAACTATGAGGAAGCGATGATGAGCCCAGATTCTGCAAAATGGCTTGAGGCCATGAAATCTGAGATGGGATCCATGTATGAGAACAAAGTGTGGACTTTGGTTGACTTGCACATTGATCGGCAAGCCATCGAGAATAAATGGATCTTCAAGAAGAAGACTGACGCTGATGGTAATGTTACTGTCTACAAAGCTCGACTTGTTGCGAAAGGTTTTTGACAAGTTCAAGGAGTTGACTACGATGAGACTTTCTCGCCCGTAGCGATGCTTAAGTTCGTCCGAATCATGTTAGCAATTGCCGCATTTTATGATTATGAAATTTGGCAAATGGATGTAAAGACTGCATTCCTGAATGGATTTCTGGAAGAAGAGTTGTATATGATGCAACCTGAAGGTTTTATCGATCTAAAGGATGCTAACAAAGTGTGTAAGCTCCAGCGATCCATCTATGGACTGGTGCAAGCATCTCAGAGTTGGAATAAACATTTTGATAGTGTGATCAAAGCATATGGTTTTATACAGACTTTTGGAGAAGCCTGTATTTACAAGAAAGTGAGTGGGAGCTCTGTAGCATTTCTAATATTATATGTGGATGACACATTGTTGATTGGAAATGATATAGAATTTCTGGATAGCATAAAAGGATACTTGAATAAGAGTTTTCCAATGAAAGACCTCGGTGAAGCTGCTTATATATTGGGCATCAAGATCTATAGAGATAGATCAAGACGCTTAATTGGACTTTCACAAAGCACATACCTTGATAAAGTTTTGAAAAAGTTCAAAATGGATCAAGCAAAGAAAGGGTTCTTGCCTGTGTTACAAGGTGTGAAGTTGAGTCAGACTCAATACCCGACCAGTGCAGAAGATAGAGAGAAAATGAAAGATGTTCCCTATGCTTCAGCCATAGGCTCTATCATGTATGCAATGCTGTGTACCAGACGTGATGTGTGCCTTGCTATTAGCTTAGCAGGGAGGTACCAAAGTAATCCAGGAGTGGATCACTGGACAGCGGTCAAGAACATCCTGAAATACCTGAAAAGGACTAAGGATATGTTTCTCATTTATGGAGGTGACAAAGAGCTCGTCGTAAATGGTTACGTCGATGCAAGCTTTGACACTGATTCAGATGACTCTAAGTCGCAAACCGGATACATATTTATATTGAACGGTGGAGCTGTCAGTTGGTGCAGTTCTAAGCAAAGCGTCGTGGCGGGATCTACGTGTGAAGCGGAGTACATAGCTGCTTCGGAAGCAGCAAATGAAGGAGTCTGGATGAAGGAGTTCATATCCGATCTAGGTGTCATACCTAGTGCATCGGGTCCAATGAAAATCTTTTGTGACAATACTGGTGCAATTGCCTTGGCAAAGGAATCCAGATTTCACAAGAGAACCAAGCACATCAAGAGACGCTTCAATTCCATCCGCGACCAAGTCAACGAGGGAGACATAGAGATTTGCAAGATGCATACGGATCTGAATGTTGCAGACCCATTGATTAAGCCTCTCTCACGAGAAAAACATGATCAGCACCAAGACTCCATGGGTGTTAGAATCATTACTGTGTAATCTAGATTATTGACTCTAGTGCAAGTGGGAGACTGAAGGAAATATGCCCTAGAGGCAATAATAAAGTTGTTATTTATATTTCCTTATATCATGAAAAATGTTTATTATTCATGCTAGAATTGTATTAACCGGAAACTTAGTACATGTGTGAATACATAGACAAACAAAATGTCACTAGTATGCCTCTACTTGACTAGCTCATTGAATCAAAGATGGTTAAGTTTCCTAGCCATAGACATGAGTTGTCATTTGGTTAACGGGATCACATCAATAGAGAATGATGTGATTGACTTGACCCATTGTAACACCCCGCATGTAACTTGCCATTTTTGTAACTCCGACTCTTGCCATTTCCGGCTATGTGTTATGTTTTTCCCTCCGTTGTCGGGTTTTGTTTTTCGTTTTGTATTTTGTCTTGTCATGCATTTTCATATCATGTCATCATGTGCATTGCATTCGCATACGTGTTCGTCTCATGCATCCGAGCATTTTCCCCGTTGTCCGTTTTCCAATCCGGCGCTCCTATCTCCTCCGGTGCACCCCTCTTGTTTTCTTTCGTGTGCGTGTGTCAAACTTTCTCGGAATGGACCGAGGCTTGTCAAGTGGTCTTAATATACCACCCGGAGACTACCGGTCAAGTTTCGTTCCATTCGGAGGTCGTTTGGTACTCCAACGGTTAACCGGGCATCCGCAAAGTCCATTTGAGTGTCCAGCAAAAACCCCCTCTAAAACCAGCCCAAAACCCACCAAACTCTCTTCCATGCTCTAGGTCGTTCGATCACGATCGTGTGGGCGAAAACCGCACCTCATTTGGAGCCTCCTAGCTCCCTCTACCTATAAATAGGTGGGCATCCCGAATTACAACCGCAGTCCAAACCCTAAAAAATCCCTCCGCGCCGCCGGACGCGTCCGTACCCCGCCGGACAGCGTCCGCCGCCGTGCCCCGTCCAATCCGCTAGCGCCACATGGCCCCGACCGCGTCCCCGCGCCGCCGGCCCGCAGGCCCATCGCCGGCCCTCCCGGGCCCGAGCCGGCCGCCGCCTCCGCGCCCGTTGCCCCGCCGCCTGTCCCTCGCCGCGCCGCCGCCGTGGTCCCGCGCCGCCGCCGTGGTCCCGCGCCGCCGCGCCGGCGACCGCGTCCCTCGCCGCCGGCCGCGTCCCTCGTCGCCCGAGGCGCCGCCCCGCCGCCATCTCCGCCGCCGGCGCCCCTCCTCCGCCGCCCGTGCACGCCGCCGGCCTTCTCCTCCCTTCGGGCCTCGCCTCCTCCTTCCCTCCGGCAAGCGCCGGCAGCCCGAGCGGCGAGCTCCGGCCCCGATCCGATCGGGATCTGGTACGGTTGCGTGAGTTGACTTTTTCCCCGTGCCCTAATTTCTTCCAAGCCCCTAAATCTTATCAGCATATGCATTTGTTCCCGATGCCGTAACTTCTTGCATGTAGCTCTGATTCGCGCATGTAATATGTCAAATTGTTCGCCTCGTGATGCTCTTCATTTTGTTAAATTGCACCAAGTTCATTAGAGGTCATCTTGATGCCCAAATCTTCATTGGAAGAGGGCTAGTTGCTGTTATTCTCTGGTTCTTATCAGAACTTGGAGATTTGTCATTTTTGTATCATTTATTTTGTGCATCTTTTGAGCATGAGCTCTACATGTGTTTTGAAGTATGCCATGCCATCTTTCCAGTGTTGTAGTCCATGTATTTTTGTGATCTCTGTGGTGACTAGCACAAGCATGCAAAGTAGGCCCCGTAATATTTCTGATTTCAAGGACATTGATTTCTCTAAGTCCTTGTCTGCTGTAATTTTGTTGTCATGCAAAATTGATGCTACAGAGAGATCCATGCATATTTTGGAGATGTTCAGTAAGGATCTTTTGTAGCTATAGTTGTAATTGATCCATTCCTGCAATTGCTTGCAATTATAGAGTGCCATAGCATGACTCAATCTTGCTCTACTTTTGCTATAAAATATTTCTGGCAGATTCTTAACATGACATGCATTATTGCCTAGCTTATTGTAGTTGATCCATACATGCTATGCAATTGTTCTTGCCATGGATAGCTTCATAAACATGCCATATTGCTGTAGGTGTGCTTCGTTTGTCATTCTTTGCTATGTAGTGAGTGCATAAAGCTCACAAAGAGGCCTACATATTAATATTTCTGCCATGCTCTGTTTTCTGCTAAGTCTGAAACCTGATAACGAAACTTGCTATGTTTACATGCTTACCATCATATCTTCTGGTCCTTTTTGGCTTATGGTCAGTAAGGGACTTTTGTCATATGCATTTAGTAGAACACTACCATGCCTTGTTTTGCTATGTTAAGTTCCTGTAGCATGTTGATTTCGTGGTCTGAACATTGCTACCTGTTGCTGATTTCTGCCATGTCCAGTTTTTCACTAAGTCTGTGAACCTGTAATCTTTTGCACTTTTTCCATGCTTGTTTGAGCTTGATATGTTGTGAACTAGCCGTAGCTCAGTGTTCATCTTTTGTCAAGCATCTCCTGTAGATTACTGCCATGTGCTTTGTTGCTATGTTGGGGTGCTGTAGCATTGTTACTTGTTGTATTTTAAGTGCTATCTTGCTGTTTATCGCAGATTGGTGTCATTCTTGTTTTGCTTGCCATTTGCAAACCGTGCATCCGATTCCGGTGATCTTTATATCGATTTCGACTGAAATCATCTCATCTTTCCAGTGGCATGCTTGGTTTGCCAAGTTACTGCCATGTTCATCATTTTCCTTCCGGAGCACGCATATGCATCGCATATCATATCTTGCATATCATACATGTTTTGCATCATGTTGCTTGCGCATTTCTCGTTGTTGATTGTGGTTCCGTTTGTTGTGTTCTTGTCTTGGGTAGAGCCGGGAGACGAGTTCATGAACGAGGAACCTGTCGAGTACGCTTACGAGGATCAAGCTTTCGACAACTCTGAGAATCTTGCAGGCAAGATGACCACCCCTCGAAATCACTTCTATCTTTGCTATGCTAGTTGTTCGCTCTATTGCCATGCTCCGCTACCTATCACTTGCTATATCATGTCTCCCATTTTAGCCATGTCAGCCCCTAACCATCCTTTCCTAGCAAACCGTTTTTTGGCTAAGTTACCGCTTTTGCTCAGCCCCTCTTATAGTGTTGCTAGTTGCAGGTGAAGTTGAAGTTTGTTCCATGTCGGAACATGGATATGTTGGGATATCACAATATTTCTTATTTAATTAATGCATCTATATATTTTGGTAAAGGGTGGAAGGCTCGGCCTTATGCCTGGTGTTTTGTTCCACTCTTGCCGCCCTAGTTACTGTTATACCGGGATTATGTTTCTTGAGTTTGCGTTCCTTACACGGTCGGGTGATTTATGGGACCCCCTTGACAGTTCGCCTTGAATAAAACTCCTCCAGCAAGGCCCAACCTTGGTTTTACCATTTGCTACCTAAGCCTTTTCCCCCGGGTTTTCGCGAGCCCGAGGGTCATCTTATTTTAACCCCCCCGGGCCAGTGCTCCTTCGAGTGTTGGTCCGAACTGAGCAGACTGCGGGGCCCCCTCCTGGAAACTCGAGGTCTGGTTTTACTCGTAGGATGTCTCATCCGGTGTGCCCTGAGAACGAGATATGTGCAGCTCCTATCGGGATTTGTCGGCACATTCGGGTGGCTTTGCTGGTCTTGTTTTACCATTGTCGAGATGTCTTGTAAACCGGGATTCCGAGACTGATCGGGTCTTTCCGGGAGAAGGTTTATCCTTCGTTGACCGTGAGAGCTTATGATGGGCTAAGTTGGGACACCCCTGCAGGGTATTATCTTTCGAAAGCCGTGCCCGCGGTTATGAGGCAGATGGGAATTTGTTAATGTCCGGTTGTAGATAACTTGTCACTTGACCCAATTAAAATACATCAACTGCGTGAGTAGCCGTGATGGTCTCTTCTCGGCGGAGTCCGGGAAGTGAACACGGTCTGTGTTATGTATGACGTAAGTAGGTGTTCAGGACCTCTTCTTGGTCATTGCTAGATGACGTCCGTTCCATTGCTTCTCTTCTCGCCCTCATTTGCGCAAGTTAGCCACCATATATGCTTTTGCCGCTGCAGCTCCACCTCTTTGCACCTCCTTGTCCTATAAGCTTAAATAGTCTTGATCTCGCGGGCGTGAGATTGCTGAGTCCCCGTGACTCACAGATATTTCCAAAACAGTTGCAGGTGCCGACGATGCCGGTGCAGATGATGGCGTCGATCTCAAGTGGGAGTTCGACGAGGAACGTGGTCGTTACTATGTGTCTTTTCCTGATGATCAGTAGTGGAGCCCAGTTGGAACGATCGGGGATCTAGCATTTGGGGTTGTCTTATTTTCATCTGGATTTTGACCGTAGTCGGTCTATATGATTGTATTTTGGATGATGTATGATGATATTTATGTATTGTGTGAAGTGGCGATTGTAAGCCAACTCTTTATCCCATTCTTGTTCATTACATGGGATTGTGTGAAGATGCCCTTCTTGCGACAAAACCACTATGCGGTTATGCCTCTAAGTCGTGCCTCGACACGTGGGAGATATAGCCGCATCGTTGGCGTTACACCCATTCCGTTAGCTTAGCATTTGATCGTTTAGTATATTGATATTGCTTTCTTCATGACTTATACATGTTCCTATGACTATGAGATTATGCAACTCCCGGATACCGGAGGAACACTTTGTGTGCTACCAAATGTCACAACGTAACTGGATGATTATAAAGGTGCTCTACAGGTGTCTCCGATGGTACTTGTTGAGTTGGCATAGATCAAGATTAGGATTTGTCACTCCGATTGTCGGAGAGGTATCTCTGGGCCCTCTCGGTAATGCACATCACTATAAGCCTTGCAAGCAATGCAACTAATGAGTTAGTTGCGGGATTATGTATTACGGAACGAGTAAAGAGACTTGCCGGTAACGAGATTGAACTAGGTATTGAGATACCAACGATCGAATCTCGGGCAAGTAACATACCGATGACAAAGGGAACAACATATGATGTTATGCGGTTTGACCGATAAAGATCTTCGTAGAATATGTAGGATCCAATATGAGCATCCAGGTTCTGCTATTGGTTATTGACCGGAAACGTGTCTCGGTCATGTCTACATAGTTCTCGAACCCGTAGGGTCCGCACGCTTAACGTTCGGTGACGATCGGTAATATGAGTTTATGTGTTTTGATGAACCGAAGGTAGTTCGGAGTCCCGGATATGATCACGGACATGACGAGGAGTCTCTAAATGGCCGAGACATAAAGATCGATATATTGGAAGCCTATATTTGGACATCGGAATAGTTCCGAGTGAAATCGGGATTTTACCAGAGTACCGGGAGGTTACCGGAACCCCCCGGTAAGTGTATGGGCCTTATTGGGCCATAGTGGAGAGAGAGAGGAGACCAGGGCAGGCCGCGCCCCCCCTCTCCCTCCAGTCCGAATTGGACTAGGAGGGGGGCGACGCCCCCCTTTCCTTCCTCCCTCTCTCCCCCTTCCTTCTCTCCTAGTCCAACTAGGGAAGGGGGGGAATCCTACTCCCGGTGGGAGTAGGACTCCTCCAGGGTGCGCCATAGGAGGGCCGGCCCTTCCCCCTCCTCCACTCCTTTATATATGTGGCCAAGGGGCACCCCATAGACACACAAGTTGATCAGTTGATCTTTTAGCCGTGTGCGGTGCCCCCCTCCACCATAATCCACCTCGGTCATATCGTAGCGGTGCTTAGGCGAAGCCCTGCGTTGGTAGCATCATCAACACTGTCATCACGCCGTCGTGCTGACGGAACTCTCCCTCGAAGCTCTATTGGATCGTGAGTTCGTGGGACGTCACCGAGCTGAACGTGTGCTGAAATCGGAGGTGCCGTGTGTTCGGTACTTGGATCGGTCGGATCATGAAGACATATGACTACATCAATCGTGTTGTCATAACGCTTCCGCTTACGGTCTACGAGGGTAGACGACACTCTCCCCTCTCGTTGCTATGCATCACCATGATCTTGCGTGTGCGTAGGATTTTTTTTGAAATTACTACGTTCCCCAATAGAAGGATGGACGGTCAATCATCCACAGGCACTGGCCTAAAGTTACAA
This sequence comes from Aegilops tauschii subsp. strangulata, assembly GCF_002575655.3. Taxonomy (NCBI): domain Eukaryota; kingdom Viridiplantae; phylum Streptophyta; class Magnoliopsida; order Poales; family Poaceae; genus Aegilops; species Aegilops tauschii. The sequence goes on from NC_053039.3 coordinate 352,223,972, forward strand.
AGACCTTCAACATCAATGAAGGCTCAATATTCTCCTTCTGCTTCAGCAGTTTTCCAGATGAGATACATCTCTCTATGTACCGTCTATGATGCTAATTTCGAAAAGTTATAGATGTTGCATGTGAAACTTGGTGCTGGTGTAGTTGTGTAATGGGGTAGTTGACTGCTGAAGCTATATGATGTTGTACTCTGATGTATTTCAATTATGAAAATGAAATATATTGTGTGCTTAATATGAAATGTCAATTAGATTAATAAATGGATTATTAATAATCGGATAATTAGCCTACTAATTGGGTTTTTCTATTGCAACGGTTATTAAGAAAACACCATGTGTGATGCATTCAATAACGCACACAGTTTCTAGGAATAAACCGTGTTAGACTAATGAACAATCACACACGACATCCTCTTCAAAACTGTTTGCGTTAGGCCACCTCGCGCAAACGTTTACCACATAAAAATTGTGTGTGATGGACAGCCCTTGACACACAGTTTCTTCTACGCACCATGTGTGATGCATTCAATAACGCAAACGATAAAATTGTTAATACCGTGTGGAATGGAAACGCTATCACAAATGATTTAACGGGGAAAATTGTGTGTGATGTACTTGCGAACAGAAATGTTTTCCTCGGAGCGACTGTGTGGGATGTATATACGAACGGAAACGTTTAACGGTGACTGACTGTGTGGGATGTACTTGCGACCGGAAATGATTTCGCCTGTATAATTGTATATTTTTTAGCTCTACTATACGTATTTCCGTATTTGAGCGCTCGCCGGTCGCACACGACCTCATTTTGCCGAGCGTGTGTGCCAGGAGGGCATATCCCGACGGTTTCTGGGTCGTGTGGGAAGGACCCCCCTATCGCCCACACTCACTAGGCGACGGTTCCAAATGCCGTCGCGGAAAGGGGTTAAAAACCATTTGTATAACACCTTGCTATACTAGTGAGTGGCTTCTTTCCGTCTCTGAATTGAAATGCCACCTAACTCTAGGCTGGGCCCGTCTGTGAACTCGGTCTGCCGGTTTAAATAATAAAATTCCATGAATAGTTCTACGGTGGGCTCCTGTTGAAGGTACACCTCGCAGAGCACTTGAAAGTTGCAGATGTTTGAAACGGAATTTGGTCCGATATCGGATGGAGCTTGAAAAAATGCAGCACATCGCAGAAGAATTTTGAGCCGGGAGGGCTGAAACCTTGGAGCATATGATCAGTGAAGACAATTACTTGACCGTCCTTGGGCTCAGGAGGGGTTTCTGTGCCTGGGACCCTCCAATGGATGACATCTTTTTTGGCCAGGGCGCCTGTTTGAACATATTCAGTTAATTCTTCCTCGGTGACCCGGGAAACGACCCAGTTGCATGCAGTGACAGTCTTAGGCATTTTGAGGGTGAAGGCCTAAATGAAAGAAATATTGCCCGTTTAAGATTAAGCTGCTAAGCCGGACCATTGATTCAAAAGAAAAGTGCAATAAACGGCCAATGCGTTAAGCCGGAAGATGAACACTGGAGTACGTGGATATTCATATTGGCAGCTTAAAAGGGGACTAATGGTACCTGGCGGGTTATGTTTTATTGGTTAAGCCGCCCAAACAGTTGCTATGTTTCAGATCTACAAGTGAGGATTTGCTAAGTAGCGGAAAAACATATTCCACAGATCGACACTACGATTTTGGATCTACAATAGTTTGGAAAATAAAATAAATTTTATACCTAAAGTGAAGGCAGTAGAAGAATGCATGCGTTCAGATGGATCTGATACAGAAAAAGTACCTATTGCAGTTGGACAAAGGGATGCTACGCTGCTACCGCACGTTTTCGATAACATTTTCAGATTCAACCGTGCAATCTGGAGAAGAGTAAAGAAGAACAGAGGGGAACTCCGATGAACTAGGACTAACCCTAATGAAGATCTGCTACGAGGAAGAAGAAGTGCTTACGGATGCTGCTGGATAGCGGAGGTACGCCGCGATGCTCTGGTTCGTTCAGGTCGATGCAGCGGCCGGAGTTGAGGAAGTTGACGAGGTCGACGGCGGCAGAGCTCGAGCGCGTGCGTGGCGTTGCGAAGAAGAGGATGAAGACAAGGAGGCATGGGGGGAAATGAAAAGGACCCCTGTCCCTATTTATAAGGAGATGGATAACAAGCATGCATGTGAATCGAGGAGGCCGAAAAATGATTATGTGGCTGCACAGGCGCCTCGAATTTCGGAAAGTCAATTAAAGATGAAGATCTGTTGAGATGTTCTGGGCTTCGTGCGAAGTTAATGCAAGATGATGTCATGGCGGATTAACAAGATTCTGTAAGCTGACGTCATGGCGGGTTATAGCAAGTTCATGAAAATTGACGATGCAAGATTCTGCTAAGTCAAGCATTGAAGATTGATGTGAACCAGTTCAAATCAACTTGGGGCCTAATGTTGGGGACATAACTACTGGGTATGACCCGCCCAGAAGGGGCCGGGTCATACCACTGGTGACTTATAAATGAAGATGGTGGGTCATGAAGCAAGCCTATTGACGGCCCAAGACCCAGAGGCGACTTGAGGCCCAAGAGGATGAACCGCCATATGTGTAACTTGTAATGTAAGGCAAGCTCAGTTAGTCACCGAGCCGGACACGTTGTGTATGAGCCGGCTGGGACTTTGTAAGCCGCCGGGCATCAACCTATGTATATAAAGGGGTGACCCGGCGGCGGGTTAGGGCAAGAGACAAGAGATCGAGAACTAGGTCAAGCGTATTCGCTCCCTGGTAATCGAAACCCAAACAATACAACCCAAACTGGAGTAAGTCTTTACCTCGTTGCGAGGGGCCGAAGCAGTATAAACTCTCTGTGTCCTTTGTTTCGATTAACCCCTTCAAGATAACCTAGTTGCGATGGCTCCACACCTAAGTCCTTTCGCTAAGGCATCTGCCGTGTTGAGTCCACGACACACTTGCTGCCCGCAAAGCCCTCCAGAGGATGAGGAAATTGTGGACAAGATCTTCATTTGGGTGCTACCTGGTATCTCGAACCCAAGTGTCGTTTGTGAGCGCCTCGGCCACGCACCTGTTCTTTCCCCTCGAGCGCTTGAACAGGTCCAGGAACAGAGTGGCAAGGTTTGCAGAGGTGATCCATGGTGACTGCCAGAAGGAAGCTAGCTTGCCATCGCCAAGGGTGACTGTGGTTGCACTATCAAATAGGGCTCTGTCTGTTTTGTCACATGGGATTTCAGACCCCTTCCATGGTCTGTCTTCGTTTTGCCAAGTAAGCCACAACCATCTCAGGCGCAAGGCACTTGAGAACTTCTGCAGGTCGTGTATACCAAGTCCTCCATTCTCAATTGGTGCACATATGCTCTTCCAGGCAACCTTGCATTTTCCTCCGCTGAGCTCCTCCTCCTGTGCCCATAGAAACTTCTGGCGAACTTTTTCAATTTCTATGAACAGATGTTTGGGCGGCCGTAGAACAGAGAGTGCAAAAGTTGGGATTGCAGACAGGACGCTTCGGACAAGCACTCTTCTCCCTGCGATGGACATCAGCCGGCCCTTCCAACTCGTAAGGCGAGCTCGGGTACGATCCAGAATGAACTGAAAATGAACAAGCCTTGCTCTCCCGAGGCTTATTGGCAAGCCCAGGTACTTGATCGGGAATTCGGCTATCCGCCCGCCAAAATTTTGCAGAACGTCCTGGAGATTGATGTGATCACATCTTATGGGTGTGACAGTGCATTTGTTGATGTTGAGGTGCAGGCCTGATGCATCACCGAAGCGAGATATGATGTCCAACAGCTTGTCAATCTCTTCCTGGTCGGGGTTTGTGTAGATCACGACGTCGTCAGGATACATGCTGGTGCGCAGTTTCAGCTCTCTTCCTAGCAGTGGTGCAAGAATGCCATCCTCGGCAGCTTTTGTTATGAGGCGATGGAGGACGTCAATGGCTAGGATGAACAGCAGCGGGGACAGGGGGTCTCCTTGCCGCAGCCCCCGTCGGTGGATCAGAGATGCTCCTTGGTCATCATTCAGCAGGAAGGAGGATGATGACGACCGGAGCAGCAGGGCGATCCAGTCCCTCCAACGACTGCTAAAACCCAGTTGCTGGAGCAGCTCAAGAATGAGTTCCCAAGATACCGAGTCAAACGCTCGAGCAATGTCCAGTTTAATCAGTAAAGCTGGCTTCTTTGTGTGGTGTAGTGATCGAACTGAGTTTCTGACATACAGGTAGTTGTCCTGTAAGCATCTTGATTTGAGGAACGCACTCTGGGCTGGCAAAATGATGGAGGAGATCTTCTCGGCCAATCTTAGTGACAGCACCTTGGTAATGAGCTTTGCTATGGAATTGATTAGATTAATGGGCCTAAAATCCCCCACTGACTCAACTCCATCTTTCTTGGGCAGCAAGGCCACAAAAGTAGAATTAATCTTCGCAAAGTTGGCTCCTGAAAAGCTATGGAATTGGTTGAAAACAGCCATCACCTCATCTTTTATGATATCCCAGCAGGTCCTGAAAAACTGCCCGTTGAAGTCGTCTGGCCCCGGCGCCTTCTCCGCCGGCGAGGCCAGAATTGCGTTCCAAATCTCGGCTTCTGTGAAAGGGGCGTCTAGACCATCAGCTTGAATAGTTGGCAGTTGAATCCCAACCCAGTTAATGGTGCATCCTTTGGGCTCGGCAGCTCCCATGATCTTGTTGAAGTGCTCACAGATGATGTTGGCCTTCTCATCATGCTCGATCGCCACATGGTCATCGGTCCGCAGGGAGTGTATGAAATTTTTCCTCTTCCTGGAGCAAATTTTGGCGTTGAAGAAGGCAGTATTAGCGTCACCAGCCTTTAGCCAGGTTATCCGAGAGGCCTGGCGCCGCCGACCTCTTTCAACTGCAGCAAGGCCGATTATTCTTTGCTTCCGGAGCTTTCCGAGGTTGAATTCAACCGGGGTTAACTGACACTTTTCCATCGCCATATCAAACCTCAGGATTATCTCTGATGCAATGTGAAACTGCAATCTGGTGTCGCTGAACATGCTGCAGCTCCAAATCTTGAGATCTTTGGCCACCCTTTCAAGTCTCCTTTTGATTTTGCTGAAGGCGCATGTTTGGGTGGCAGGGCGTTGCCATGCCCGCTGCACTGTTTCCCTGAAGTGTGGAAACTTGATCCAGAAACTTTCGGAACAAAATCTTGCCTGCCTTGGAGGAGCGGTAGCACTGGCCAGGATCAGACGGCAGTGATCCGAGCATGACGTGGACGCAGCGACGAGCATGAAGGAGGGGAAAAGGGCCTCCCATTCTAGGTTGACGAAGAACTTGTCGATGCTAACTAACGTGGGCGATTCCCTCTCATTGCTCCAAGTAAACCTCCTATTCTTGCACTTGATTTCTTTTAGTGCCGCCGAGTCTAATGCCGTTCTAAATCTACTCATCATTCTTCTATTAATATTGAGGTTATTTTTGTCCCTCGCTTCGTAGATGACGTTGAAATCCCCATTAATGAGCCATGGAGTGCCTAAAGGGGGGGCGTGCTAGCTAATTCGGCCAAGAAAGCCTCCTTGTTCGTGCCATCGGAGGGGCCGTAGACCGTGGTGAGCACAAAACTAGTAGCCGTGCTAGCTAGAGTTACAGTGGCCGTGATCGAGAATTGACCGACGTCCTGGGAGCAGACAGACACAAGGTCCCTGTTCCAGAAGATCACGACGCCTCCCCTAGATCCTATCGCCAGAAGAACTACGCAGTCTTTCATCCAACTACCTCCGATGTCGCTAACCATGGCTTAAGTCCATGTATCTATCTTAGTTTCCTGGATATAGAGGACAGCAAGTCGCTGCGCAACCCCTACTTCTCTAACTGTTTCCCGCTTTGCCACGAAGTTCAGTCCCTGGATATTCCAGGACATGATCGCACAGTTGATGTTACTCATGGGGACACTTGAGGATTCTCCAGAGAATAAAATTACTAAGAAGGTAGAAGTACACATCAACTACAACCGTGGCATGTCGACCGACACCAATAGGCCCCAACCCCAGTCGACATGGGAACTTTCCCTCTATCCAAGCACTAATCATGGGTCCTAACTTAAGCCAGTCGAGGTCTGATCGCCTCTGAAGACTACACCTAAGTTGCAGCAACATAATCTGAGCTTCATCCCCAAGGGGAGCTCCATCAGGGCTAGCAAGGCCGGCGGCAATGCGAAGAGCAGCAGGGTCCTGGCGCGTGAGCTTCGCCAAGCCGATGATGTCATCTTCAGTGAGTGACTCATCAAACTTCTTGATCAGGGCCTTGGCCGCCTTTGGGGTCATCTTGTCGTTCGGCCCGAGCAGCCCGAGGTCGCGGATGATGCGCAACGTTGCGCGGTGTGCCACCGGCACCTCTGTGTGGTTGCTAGCCTGCCGGGCACTCTGTCGTACCAGAGCTGAAGCAATCCTCGTCTTCTTGGGTGCAGATGGGCGTGGCGGGGGGAGCAGGGGCACCGAGACGTCAGCAAAGAGAAGTTGGCAAGCCTAAGGGAATCTTGCCACACTTTTTTTGTGTATGCCATGTGAGACCAAGTGTGGCTTGCCTAAGGTTTGTCTGGAACCAAACACTTGCCTAAATTGGTCAAACTTGCCTAATCTTAGATGTCAGATGGGCGTGGCGGGGGGAGCAGGGGCACCGAGACGTCAGCAAAGAGAAGTTGGCAAGCCTAAGGGAATTTTACCACAATTTTTGTGTGTATGCCATGTGAGACCCAAGTGTAGCTTGCCTAAGGTGTGTCTGGAACCAAACACTTGCCTAAATTGGTCAAACTTGCCAAACCTTAGATGTGGCAATCTTTGGCAAAGTTAGTACAAACCAAACGGCCCCAAAATGGAGCAAAGTTTATAATGTTTTTGGGGTAAAATTTTCGATCTATTCATCAAACATCACGACAGTACAAAAAACACGAGAAGTTACAAAAAATTGCATCCATGTATGTAGACCTCGAGCGACAACTACAAACACTAGAGTGAGGCGAAGGTGCGTCGTTGTCATCGCTCCTCCCTCACCGGAGTCGGACAAACTATGTTCTAGTGAACAGTCAAGAAGCCGTTATGCTAAGGCCCAAAAGGACTAGCACCCCAGAACAACATTCGTCGCCGATGACGAGAAGCATAGACTTGTAGACGTAACACAGACGGACGAAGATCAAATCCACATAAATCTACCAAAGACAACAAAATCCCGCAAGATCCGTTGGGACGTGAGACGCACTGCGGGGACAAATCCTAGGCGGGTAGAACCTTATTCCATCGTTAAAGAAGCGCCGCTGCCTTGCCTTCCTTAGCAATACTTAAAATGAAGCATGAGCCCTCCCGCCAACAAAGGACAGAATCCACCGTGCCTCCATGACCCTAATGACACAGGAGACGAGCCAGATTAGCGACGACGCTGGCAGGAGGCAGGGAAACCCAAAATACCTAGGATCCTTTATTTCTTTCTCAAGATGAAAGAAAACACATGTACCACATGTGTTCCATTCAGTAGGATACAACTATAAATTCTATTTGTATATGCATATCATGCAAAACTAAACAGGGAAACAACAAAAATGTTTCAAGACACACAAGCTCATACATATGCATATAGACTCACTTGAATGAATGTACGCACGCATGCTCCTCTATCCCTATGAGCACCTCTGAGAGACTGAACCAACACATTATTTTGAGATTGACGAAGCCGCCACTGACGCCTCCGTAGTCGACGAAAATGTCTCCTCCCACAGAACGAATATCCTCAGGAACCTTAAAATAAATCCAGAAAAATGGAAGCAGCAGTGTCAAGTCTATGATTAAACCATGATGGACCGGTTCCATCCAAAAAAAACTAACCATGTTAGCTCGTCTCTGGGAAACCCATATTTTGCTAACCCTAAAGTGAGCATGTACCTCACCCCAGCCTTGAACTCAAGAAAGATGTAGGCCTTTCCACGCAGGTCCTCTGTTTCCATCAGTCCACAAAGTACCGAGCATCTGATCGTGGTGACTTTCGCAAAGCCGGTAGGGTGGTGATTTGTTTAGCCACAAAGTTAAACCGCCCCCGTCGTTTGACCGAGATTCTCTGCCCCCCGTTTAACAAAAGTCCCCGCGCGATCGACCTGACACCATCAGCCCGCGCGCGCCCGGTGCCATGCCCATGCGCACCCCCCAATACATAAACGGTTGCTCCGTACGCTACGCATGGCCGCATCGGCGCCGGCCGACGGAGAGCATCATCCTGCGCTCGCTCATTGGACCGCCGTCTCTGAGCCCTTTTAACTAAAAGAACAGGGGCGGAGGACGCGCGGACACGTACCGGCGGGGGGCGCGCTGGTACGTGGCGTGCGCGCCGGCCGGCCGACGGCGGGCGGGGCGTGGAAAGGTGGCGGGCGGGCGTGGTGCGCCGGTGGGAATGCGTGACAAACCGAGGGCTACGGATGGATGGTGCTGCCACCTTTTGCTGGTTCATTAACTAATTGTTGTTCTGATACGGGCAGATGATCCTGCGCTGCGTTTTTCAAAAGTTTTTATTTGCTCGCGGGTGACGCAACTGACCTGGCCCGGTGCTTCTTGCTCAAGGAAAAGTCCAGCTTCACCGCCGTTCAAAAGGTGAACATGGAACGACTGCGTTGCGTTTGACTGAGTACTTTCTTCATCCGAAATTAGTTGACGCTCAAACGTCTACATACATCGGTTTTGATTTCGGGCGGAGGCAGTAGTATATACTCCTACAATACAACTCACAGGGAACAGAGCACTGCTGTGCATCGTTATTACTGGGCATGTTCCGTCTGTGAAACTGGAGCGCGCCGCACACGGAAAGCGACCTGTGCCGCGCTGCTGCTGCCGCTGGTAACGCTGCGCGCAGATAGATTGTTTGTTGCACCTTTTCTCTCTTTTCTTTTCTTTTCTTTTCTTTTCTACTCCCCACCACAGGGACAGAGGCACACAGGCGCTCCTCTCGCACTCGCACTCGCACACGACAGGCAGGGGCAGGGGCAGGAGCGCGCCACCCCACCCGTTTCCCTGTAAAGTTCTGCCGCACCCGCACACATCAAAAGACTAAACGGATAATTAGCCCGGCTAGGTAATCCTGGGACTAAATTAACATGAAACAGTGGAAATATTATGCCCTTTTCCTAACCCGAAAAGTATCATCGCCGTGTGGTTTTCATGCAGCAGCAGCTGGGGGCGAGTTAACATATTGCTAGTGCGTTGAAGCGAAGGGAAAGAAGAGCAGACGCAGAGGAAAAGGCTAGAGAGAGAGAGATACTGCTACTACTACGTCCTGCCCACCCCACGTTGAGTCATTGACATTGCGACGGAGCAAGCAGGAGGAGGAGGCGGCTTTGGCAGCCGCAGAGAGCAGAGAGCAGAGCAGAGAAGCGGCCGAGGAGGAGTTAATAATACCACCACCACCCCTTCCATGGTTCACACGCCACGGCATCACCATCATTGCCGCCTCCTCCTCCCTCCCTCCATATCCCCTTCTTTAATTGCTGCTGCTGCGTTTAAGCCTCCCCCACACCAACCCAACCGCGCCTCTCTCTTCCCCTGCTGCCGCTGCGTACTGCTGGTGGGTTTTTTCGTCCGTGCTCTGCTTCCCGCTGCTTCTCTCTCGCGCCGTCCCGGGGTGCCAAGGAAGTGCATGGGAAGAAGAAGAAAACACCCAGCCTGAGCGAGCGTCAGACAGACAGTGAGGTCTTCTGCGAGGGCGTGAGGGAGCTAGAGGCTGCCCAACGGAGAGGGAGGGAGGGAGGGAGGTAGAAGATGAAGTTCATGAAGCTGGGCTCCAAGCCGGACGCCTTCCAGTCCGGCGGCGCCGACGTCAGGTCAGTCACCCTCTTCCCTTCTTTTCTTTTTTCCTTACCGCTATCTAGCGTTGCTTCCTTCCTGCTCAAACTGTTTGGTGTCTTACGTTTTTCCTTGGTCGCACCGCCGCTTCTCCGGTTCATGGCGGCGGAGCAGAACCTCTTCTCGTCCATCTCCTTCGCCTCTTGTTCTACACGTAGCTAGGCGCGTTTCCCCGCTAGATTCTTGCCACGCCGTCATCCTCTTTCTTCTGCTGGCTGGTGCTTCCGGTGAGAATGAGATTCTTGCAAGCTTATTCGTGCCGTGTGCGTCCCTTTGGAAGACCAGAGCTTCTAGAATGGCGGCCGTTCGGGAACCGCTCTTCTTGCATCACCACCTTCTTACTCCGACTGTCATGCTTGCCCAGTAACCAATCTCTCCGTCTCCTCGCGCCTCTTCCTCTACCAGTTTATGTCGAGTTTTGGGCCTGGCATTGCACTTGGATCTTGGTTAGTCCCTTGTTCGATTGCTAATGCACCATATAATAACTGTTTCATTTCGAGTCACGGCGTGAGTTGACTATGGGTTCTTGGGAAGTGCAGAGTGCTAGGCTGTGTGCGCCGTTTCTATCTATCTCTACCAGTTTCTGCCTTGTCCTGTCCCCTCTGCCTGCCTTCTTTTGTTTATGCTTCCTACATGTGTGGCTCTCTACGCTTCTCTCAACTGGATCTAGCACTATGATACCACTAATAGCAGAACGGAGTTTCTCCAACTGATCCCTCGAGCTGGCATTCCTTGTTTCTCTCGGGATTAGTTGTTCGTGTCCATCCCATTGTCTTCATCCTGCACGCTAGCCTGTTATACGGTTCGGTTTACAGTGACGGGCAGTCCTCTGATTTAAAAAATACTCTTGTTGTAATGTACTGTGGTTCATTTATTCATCCTTGGGTCTCATTTGAGCTGCATCCAGCATTCATTTGAAATGTTCTTGTATCTTTTTCCCGGTGTCCGCCAGTGCTGTGGCTGCCTTTCACCCTCATACAGATTGCAAGGCATCATTTGCTCGCCCAAAAGAATGATTGACTTCCTTTTGTCTTTTAAATCCGAAGATGCAGCACTTGTTTTCTCTCCTCTTTGCTAGTGCGGAATAGATCTGAGTGCTAGGGGCAATGCGCTGAGCGCCAGTATTAATATAAGGTAGATGCCACTACGTCCTGCTGTTCGTCTCAGGCAACTTGGTTAAAGTTGGCCAGGGTTAAGTTATTGTCAAGGAAGGGAGAAAACAATTGTCATCTCCCCGTCTCACTAATCATTGATCAGACCTCACTTTCCCTTCGGTTAATCTAAAGAATCCAGCATTCTTTTCTCTGAATGCCAAGTGCCAGTGGTAAAAAAGAAATGGGTTTAAAGCAGAGCTTGAGCCTGACATATGTATCTTCTTGGCAAGGTGCTTTTGTAGCCAGTTAACTAGATGAAGAAACATTGGAAAGGGATGGTGTCAAGCTCAAGTTGAGAGCCTGTGGGATTTCTGGACCTTGTTAATTACTCTCCGTTCCAAAATAGATGACTCAACTTTGTACTAACTTTAATACAAAATTAGTACAAAGTTGGGTCATCTATTTTAGAATGGAGGGAGTACTAATGATTATTAGTGGCCAGCTGATCGCATGCATACGTGTCCTGTTCACCAACTCCAGACCCCTAGTGCTCTGCTTCTTCCCTTTGCTGAACTGGATAACTGGAAAGCGAGCCGCGCAGTCTAGTTTAACTGCCACTGCATGTTTTTCCTCCATTATTGATGTGTTGTTGATGTAGTGGAGGTCTTTACAGCTTAGGATAAGCTTCATGTCTACGCTGTTGTCATGTGTTTTGAGAGAGCGACTAGTCAATGGTTTATGGGTGACGGTCGATACGAGGTCGGGCATGTGTAATCGACTGTGTTAACGTAATCTCAGATGGTTTTTTTGATTCAGATAGTTTTGACATTTCCTGAGGTTCTCCACAATCGATACATGTTGCGTAAACAAAATTGGTATGTGCGATTTCGCGGTGAAAGCCTTATAGGAGCCTTGTAGGAGCGTTAGGCGGGTAGGAGAACTACTTGTATAAAAACTAAATCTCTGTAATGTTACCATGGCTACCAAAGAGTGTTTCTGTATTCTGTTTCGTAATATGATATGCTCACAAGTTTGTTGATGCTTGCAGATTGGTGGTCTCTGACCTTGCAACAGATGTCATTGTGCATATCGGTGAAGTCAGATTCTACTTACACAAGGTCAGTGTGCTAGTATTTTCAGCAATTTTTGCTGAAGTCAACACTAAGCATTTATATTTGCTTCTACAAATAACGGCCAAGGGTGGTGGAAGTAGATATGTGTTACATCCTGGAGCACGTAGTTCTTCAGACATAGAATGTTCAACTGTCGGGGTCTCTTTGTCATGCCATCAAGAGTAGTAACATCATCAACATTTATGCTTCACGTCTGATTGCTGTTGGGCTGTCTCTTTCCAATCTACTGGATCCTGTTTCACACACAAATTATTTTTACTGCCAAGCTGATTATCAACACCACCTTAAAATATTTCTGATGGCATAGGCAATCTAACCAAACAAATCAAAGAATCATCCATTACATTTATGTTACCATTCTTCAACCTAACAACACCTTATAGCAACCCTATGCCGTTTATTTCTTAACTAGGTCTGCTTATAGCTTAAAGTAAAGAAAGTGGATTGTGCTATCAAAGTGTGTTGAATCAAGTAAAACCTACCTGCATGGAGCACTTCGGTACTTAATATTGGTGCTGGTAAACTTTAATTTTACCAGGGCATCAGTTAGCTATTTAAAACTTGCCTAAATTTTAGGGTTGTTTCAGACTCCCATGACAATAATTCAACTGAAAACACTGCTGAAGGAAAGAATACCCTAATAGAATTTGCATAGATACAAGCTTAATCATTTTCATGAATTGTTTGGCATTTTGTCACCGAGTGTTGTAATCACCAGTGCTGCATTATGTAAATGACTTATTTTCTAGCTGGTGATAACTCATATGCAGAACAATATCTGATTATCATTCATGACTGAAAATTTATGTTTGTGTTGATTGTCGTATGCAGTTTCCCCTTCTGTCCAAGAGCAGCAAGCTTCAGAAGCTAGTCCTTAAGGCTACTGAGAAAGGGACAGATGACGTCCACATAGATGATTTACCGGGGGGAGCGAAAGGGTTTGAAATATGTGCAAAATTCTGCTATGGGATGGTTGTCACCCTCAGTCCCCACAATGTTGTTGCAGCAAGATGTGCAGCAGAGTACCTTGGAATGACTGAAGATATGGACAAAGGGAACTTGATATTCAAAATCGAGGTCTTCATAAACTCCAGCATCCTCCGGAGCTGGAAAGATTCGATCATTGTTCTCCTGAGCACGAAGGCACTATTACCTTGGTCTGAGGAGCTGAAGGTTGTCGGTAGATGTATAGACGCCATTGCTTCAAAGACATCTGTGGATCCTGCAAATGTATCCTGGTCATACAGTTATAATAAGAAAGGAGTAGCATGCACTGAAATAATTGAGTCGGCAGGAAAAACATCGGTAGCTCCCAAAGACTGGTGGGTCGAGGACTTGTGTGAATTGGATGTTGATCTCTACAAGAGAGTGATGGTTGCTATCAAATCCAAGGGGAGGATGTCACCTGACTTGATAGGAGAAGCCCTCAAAGCCTATGCAGTTAGGTGGCTGCCAGACTCTTACGACGCTCTGGTCGCTGATGATTACATGAGAAGGAACCAATGCTTGGTGGAGACCATAATATGGTTGCTGCCGTCAGACAAGAGCTCAGGTTGCTCTTGCAGGTTTCTCCTGAAGCTGTTGAAAGTTGCTATATTAGTTGGGTCTGGGGATCATGTGAAGGAGGAGCTCATGAGAAGGATTAGTTTCCAGCTGCACAAAGCTTCGGTTAAGGATCTCTTGTTGCCTGCTGCTTCCCCCAGTGAGGGAATGCATGATGTTCGGTTGGTCCATAATCTTGTCCAGAGATTTGTCGCAAGAACAGCACTATCTCACAATGGCGATTTTGTCGAGAAATCTGATGAGAAAATGATTGAGCTCAACTTTGAGCAAGAATCCACTTTGGCTCTAGGGGAGTTGGTTGATGGGTACCTATCCGAAGTAGCTGCAGATCCAGACCTTGAATTCTCCACCTTTGTAGAACTAGCTACGGCGGTGCCAGAAGCAGCTAGACCTGTTCATGACGGCCTATACTACGCGGTTGATGCGTATATCAAGGTATGTTCAATGCACTTGATGAACCTAAATTTGCTCAATGGTTGCTGTCAGTACTTTTTGCTATACGATGAATGAACACTTGATGCTAATAAACTTACAAATCGGAAACATAGTTATACTAGTCTTTGGTAAGCATGGAAGCAGACTTGATAAATCACCTGTATGCTATCTCACCTTTAGAAGACCATAACCGCACCTGATCATTTGCTTCTTTCTAACCAGGAACATCCAGACATAAACAAAGCAGACAAAAAGAAGATTTGCGGCCTGATAGATGTCAAGAAGCTTTCCACAGATGCATGCGTGCACGCCACACAAAACGACCGCCTGCCTCTCCGGGTGGTGGTGCAGGTCCTCTTCTTCCAGCAGCTGAGGGCGGGTTCAAGCAGTGTACCAGCTCCAACTGACGGCGGAGAGCATGCTTGTGCAAAGCCTGTGCAGGAACAAAGCGAGCACTGCGAAAGGCGGATACCCAGGCACCCGAACAAGCTGGATAAGCAAGTGACAAGCCTAAGCGCGAGAGGAGAGGGCGAGGACCGGCACGTCGAGCTCAGGGGAGGCAGAAACAGCTTCAAGGATCAAGTTGTTGGCAGAAACAGCTTCAAGGACCAGGTTGTTGGCAGAAACAGCTTCAAGGACCAACTGGGAGGCCTCCTGCTGCAGTCGCGGTCGAGGAGGATATTCGACAAGCTATGGAGCAGCAAGGGGCATGGAGAGAACGGCAAGGGTTCAGAGACGTCCGGCAGCTCACAGAGCCCGCCATCGACGGCGAAGCCCACGGAAGTGAAGCCCTCTCCTCTCCCCCCTCTTAGGAACAGAAGGTATTCTGTTTCGTAGGGGCTCTTCTTACTGCTTCCCCATCTTGTTTTAGTTTAGCTTTGGGTTAGGTTTGTACAGGAAAGAGAAGTTATCAGCTGATGCTCATCATTTTTGTTTGCTCCTTGCCCTTGTCAATGAAGAGAAAATATGTGAGGGAGGACTGTAAGCAGCTCAATATGCTGCTCTCTGTATGGTGGTTATCTAAGGCATAGGCCTGTAGCTTACCGGTGAGGAAAGATCTACTAGGGTTTGTTCTTCTCTGAAATGTTTATGAAGAACAAGATAAAAGGGTTTGTGTCAAACACTCTCGAATACTAGCATCAGATTGCAGGACACAAAGAACATGGATTACAATGATTGCAGTACTATATTTTTCATTTGAGGTCGATGTGACCCAAAGTGGCTTCTATCTAAACCATTACTGATTCTGCCATCTCAAATCAGAATGTTTTCAGGATTCGGCGAACCAGCGTCACATGAATATTGTTATTTTCCAATCAATCTTTCTGCATTTAGCCCTAAAATGGAACTTGCAATCTTGAATTCAGGAAAGAGTGACAGAGACACAACCCAAAATTCAGATGATATATGGCAGAGCTAATAACAGAGGCAGATAAACTTGCGAGTAGTTTTGTCAAATCATATAGGCAGATAACATGGAAGACAGCCCCTCCCACTAAGCAAAGCTAGTTTGTTATTATCTCTTTGCAACACAGGTTCCATGCCACCAATGGTCACTTCTCTCAGGACGCAAGCGTTTCCATTACAGCTTAACTAGTAACCACCCCTCAGAGCAAGGACAAGATGGAGGACCGAGCCACCTTCGATGTTGTAGTCCTTGGCAGTCTTGTCATCTGCAAGCTGCTTACCAGCATAAATCAGCCTGCAAGCAGAAAATAATTACATGGTTAGTCTGGGCCATCCAAATGCTTACAAGGTATCCCCCGCCATTGTTACGGATACGAGGAACAGAGAGAGGAGTTCATTCAAGCAAAACATTACATATAATGCACATAGAAAGATCAAAAGAAATTCAGGCTCTGTATACCTTTGCTGCACAGGAGGAATGCCTTCTTTCTCCTCAACACGCTCCTTGATCCTATCAATCGTGTCGGTGGGCTCAATGTCGATTTCGATCTCCTTCCCAGTGAGAGTCTTAACCTTGATCATAGTACCGCCCCTGAGCCTGAGGACCAAGTGAAGAGTCGACTCCTTCTGAATGTTGTAGTCAGCAAGCGTGCGTCCATCTTCCAACTGCTTGCCAGCGAATATCAAACGCTGCTGATCCGGAGGAATCCCTTCCTTGTCCTGTGACAGTGCACAAACTAGCGTGTAAGTTCAGTTTCCACTGCTTGAAGTAGGCTAGCCTGCCACTTAACCAATGCAATGGCAATACAGAACTACATAGACAGTTTTCTGGATTCGGATCACAATGGTAACAGACGGTATGGTGTGCCATCGATCTATTTCAGAACCGAAGAATAGATGAGTGATTTGAAACAGAAAATTGGTAACTTCACTACAAGAATGATATGCATAAAAGGCAGTGTCTCATCATTTTCTTGGGGAACAAAATAAAGGCATTCTTGGATATATTCTACTCTATCACAGGGAGCAGCACCAGCACAAGATATCAAGTGAGATATCCATGTGTCACAACAAAGCATGGACTATATTCCTTTTCGTCATTTGTTACTGCATCAGATACCCACTATACAACACAATGATAGAATTTGTATACAACTCGTCTACTACTCGAGTCTCGACTTCAAAAAGAGGTACTACCTGAACTGTTCTAATTTTGCACACCAGAACGGATTTGTATAATTTGACAGAAAAAGGGGTTAACCCTTGGATGCTGAAATCCTAACAAACATGCGCAGAAACAGCACGCCATCTAAAAAGCTAGGGCGGGACTAGCAGCGCGGATGGCCCCCGGACGGTATAGGAGCGGCGCATCAACGATCTACTGCACGCGTCGGCCCAACAAAATTAAACTAAGCCAATCAGCGCGTAGACCTAGAAAGGATCGGGGAGGGGGGAGGGGGGCGGCGGCGGCGGCGCACCTGGATTTTGGCCTTGACGTTGTCGATGGTGTCGCTGCTCTCGACCTCGAGGGTGATGGTCTTCCCCGTGAGGGTCTTGACGAAGATCTGCATCTTCTCGCGCCCCTGCTGCTCGTGCGTGCGGTGCGGGAGGGAGTCAAGCTGCAGGTCGCGTGAGGACGACGGAGCAGAGGCGGAAGCGGACGAAAACGAAACGAAAATCCTTTCTTTTCTCCTCGGGTGGGTGCTCTGCGGCTCGGGTCCGGGCGGATTTATTTGGGGAGGGGTGGCGGCGTTTGCGTTGGGAATCCGCGGGCCGGTGGGTGTTCCTGTTCCAGTCGGGCCCGACCCGACGCCGACCTCCTTTTTGATTAAATTTTTTTTATACTCGCTCCGTTCCACAATATAATGTACTGGTTTATAAGTCCACTTTGCATTTTGTGTCAAATTTTGATTAAAGGTTTAACTAATAAAATATTAATGCATGTCATAAAAAGTTATATAGTTGGATTCGTATTTAAACATAGTATCCAATTATATTATTTTTTATGACATGCACTAATATTTTGTTAGTTAAATTTAAGGTCAAAATTCGGCATAGAATACAAAGAGGACTATAAATAAGGATGGAGGTAGTAGTATATTTTGTTTTTTGAAAGTTTGTTTGATCAAGTAAAAAAAATTCATAATAAAAAACATTATTATTAGATTTATCATGAAGTGTACTTCCAAGTAGTGATCCAAACGCTCTTATATTTCTTTACAGAAGGAGTACTTTTTATTTATTTTGAGATGTCGATACTTCATCCTATAAACTTTGTCAAATGTAGACTATCCGCAAAAAAGATATTTGACTTTTAGAAAACAAAATATGTCCTACATCATGAAACAAAGGGAGTATAATTTTTGTAGGATCTTTCACAAAAAAAAGATTTTTTGTAGGATGTAAAAAAAGAGCTCGGCATTGGATCTGCAAACGCAACAACTACACATGCCCAACACGCACAACGGCGGTTGTGGCACCCTAGCACTTTATTTCTTCTGCCTTCCGCCGGCGCCGGCGGTGGTCTACCTCGTCTCCTATGGTCTTAGGACCATGGAAGCGCAATGGATCCCGGTCCTCGCCGGCGGGAGGGCTCCGTTTTTTATGTTTTTCTAAAAAAAATAGGGTTTGTGTCCTGCTCAGAGATGCAAGGCGGTGGCGGCTCTCTGTAGATGGAATAAGGCCCTCACCGCCTAGCCGTCATTCCGGTGGTGTTTCTAACATCGTCGGAGGGCGTGTGGAGGTTTTTCTCGAGCAGATCTCGTGGGATTCGGTCGGCGTTTGTCTTTGGTGGATCCATGTGGATCTGGTCTTCGTTCGCCTTTCTTCGTGTGTCTACAGGTTGAATCCTTTCGATCTACGCTTCTCTTTATCGGCGGCGGTTGATGTTCTGATGCGTTGGTCCTACGGGGCCTTAGCGCGACGACTTCTCGAATGTCTACTACAACAAGGTTTGCTCGGCTCCGACGAGGGAGGGACGATGACGGCGGCACGCCTTCGGCTCGCTCCAGTGCTTGTAGTCGTCTCTAGGTGGTCTACGGACCTGGATGTATTTTTTACTTCTAGTGTTCTTTCTACTACCTTGACAGTTGATGAATAGATTGAAAGTTTTCATTGAAAAATGAATTTGTAGGATGTGTATCCTTAGAATTTTCTCTATATATAATGTTTGATTCATAGGATTAGAATCCGTAGGAAAAAATTCAAACGATTACTTTGCACTCTATCTTAGGGGAAAAATTTCATGCGCTCAAACCATTTTTCATAATTATTTCTTTTCTTTGTGTTATTAAACACTCTCTAGTCTAAATTCCTAGTTTGCTAATCCTATAGGTTTCAAGCCGACATGTCACCCTAATTTTGCTCCCCAAAAATGGACTCACGGAAGATTAGGTTTCCTCTCCTCCCGTTGGCATCTCTGTCGGTTCGTTCCACCTTCGATAACCTTTGGGCAGCGGAGGTGTAGAGGACCTCAGGCCCGCAACGACGAAGGGTCCCCGCTCTTCGTCTTGTTAGGTTTAGCGTCCTGGTTGAGGTTGTGTGGCTGCGGTGATGTCCCTCGGTAGAATAATGTCTGACGGGTTCGATCCTCATCCCAATGGTACGTCTAGTGCTTTCTGCTACCTTTTGAGCACTGCGTTGGTTTTCCCTTGAAGAGGAAAGGGTGATGCAGTAAAGTAGCGTAAGTATTTCCCTCAGTTTTTGAGAACCAAGGTATCAATCCAGTAGAAGACCACGCTCGAGTCCCACGCACCTACACAAACAAATAAGAACCTCGCAACCAACGCGATAAAGGGGTTGTCAATCCCTTCACGGTCACTTACGAGAGTAAGATCTGATAGATATGATAAGATAAATTTTTTGGTATTTTTATGATAAAGAGAAATAAAGATGCAAAGTAAAATAAACGGCAATAGAAATAGCTAAGTGTTGAAAGATTAATATGATGGAAAATAGACCCGGGGGCCATAGGTTTCACTAGTGGCTTCTCTCAAGATAGCATAAGTATTACGGTGGGTGAACAGATTACTGTCGAGCAATTGATAGAATTGAGCATAGTTATGAGAATATCTAGGTATGATCATGTATATAGGCATCACGTCCGCGACAAGTAGACCAAAACGATTCTGCATCTACTACTATTACTCCACACATCGACCACTATCCAGCATGCATCTAGAGTATTATGTTCATAAGAACAGAGTAACGCTTTAAGTAAGATGACATGATGTAGAGGGATAAACTCATGCAATATGATATAAACCCCATCTTTTTATCCTCGATGGCAACAATACAATACGTGCCTTGCTGCCCCTGCTGTCACTGGAACCCAAAGCTAAGCACTTCTCCCATTGCAAGAAAGATCAATCTAGTAGGCCAAACCAAACTGATAATTCGAAGAGACTTGCAAAGATAACCAATCATACATAAAAGAATTCAGAGAAGATTCAAATATTGTTCATAGATAATCTTGATCATAAACCCACAATTCATCGGTCTCGACAAACACACCGCAAAAGAAGATTACATCGAATAGATCTCCAAGAAAATCGAGGAGAACTTTGTATTGAGATCCAAAGAGAGAGAAGAAGCCATCTAGCTAATAACGACGATGTATCCCGAAGTTCACACCCTTGCGGATGCTAATCTCCGTTTGGAGCGGTGTGGAGGCACAATGCTCCCAAGAAGCCACTAGGGCCACCGTAATCTCCTCACGCCCTCGCACAATGCAAGATGCCGTGATTCCACTAAGGGACCCTTGAGGGCGGTCACCGAACCCGTACAAATGGCAACCCTTGGGGGCGGTCACCGGTACCCGTCAAATTGCTCGGGACGATCTCCACAACCTAATTGGAGACCCCGACGCTTGCCCGGAGCTTTACACCACAATGATTGAGCTCCGAACACCACCAACCGTCTAGGGAGCCCAAGCACCCAAGAGGAACAAGCTCAAGGGCACCAAGCACCCAAGAGTAATAAGCTTCTCAACTTGTAACTTCCACGTATCACCGTGGAGAACTCAAACCGATGCACCAAATGCAATGGCAAGGGCACACGGAGTGCCCGAGTCCTTCTCTCTCAAATCCCACCGAAGCAACTAATGCTAGGGAGGAAAATGAGAGGAAGAACAAGAAGGAGAACACCAAGAACTCCAAGATCTAGATCCAATGGGTTCCCCTCACATAGAGGAGAAAGTGATTGGTGGAAATGTGGATCTAGATCTCCTCTCTCTTTTCTCTCAAAAACTAGTAAGAATCCATGGAGGGATTGAGAGTTAGCAAGCTCGAAGAAGGTCAACAATGGGGGAAGAACACGAGCTCGAAGGATAAGGTTGAATGGGGAAGAAGACCCCCTTTTATAGGAGCTCCCGAATCCAACCGTTATGTGCTCAGTCCGCGCACGAGCGGTACTACCGCTCGGGGGAGTGGTACTACCGCCCGGGCGGTAGAACATAGAGAGCGGAGCAAAATAGAGGGCGAGGCAGAGCCGTATGAGCGGCACTACCGCCGGAGCCAGCGGTACTGCCGCTTGGCCCAGCGGTACTAGGGGCGGTGGTAGCCGTGGTACTACCGCTCCTACTGCTGCTACTACTGCCGCTGAACCCGACACGAGAAAACCACGTCTCGAGTCGAGGCGGTACCAGCGTGGAACCGGAGCCGTACTACCGCTTATGGTGGGACGGCGGTACTACCGGTTGTGGCGATACGCGGTACTGCCGCTCTGGTCCAGCGGTACTACCGCTGGCGCCAACCTTATGCCAAGTCCACAAAAACAAGTACACTCCAAGGAAGACCAGAACTGCCATAACTTCTGCAAATGAGCTCCGAATTGAGCAAACTCAACCTTGTTGGATAGAGGAAGACCCCTCGAATCGAGGCAGTACTAGCACGAGACCGCGGCGGTACTATGGCTGGGGGCTACCAGCGGTACTACCGCTTGTAGCACTCAAGCGGTACTACCGCTCCGGCCCGCGGTACTACCGCTAGGAAACCAAAACTGCCATAACTTCTGCATATGAGCTCCGAATTGAGCAAACTCAAGCTTGTTGGATTGAGGAAGACGAGTAGCATCAAAACAGCGACTGGTTATAGTAAGAAGAGGCAGGGGAGGTATGCCAACAAATAGAGGAGTGAAACCTCCAACCGAGAAGAACCGGCATAACCTCCAACATCGAAAACATCATAGAAGATGCGAGTGAACTCCGTTTTCGATGAACTCGAGCTTGTCATCAAGATGACCATAAGCTCCAAAACTCACAAAGAGAAGAACCAAACAAGAACCAATAAAGATGATGCAAGGACGCAATGGTTTGAGCTCTCTATGAACGATACGATCAAGCTACTCATCGAGAGCCCCCCTTGATAGTACGGCAATCGATCCTATAACCCGGTCTCCCAACTACCATCATGAGACCGGTAAAATAGAAAACCTATCAAGAGCAAACCTTTGCCTTGCACATGATCCACTTGAGCTAGATGATGACGATCTTGACTCCCTCAAGATGGACCACCTTTCTTGATTGCGTTGGCTCGATGAAGACTAGTTGATTGCTCCCCCATACTCCACTATGGGTGAGCCACCCTTCCGCACATCTTCACAAGTCCATTGTCACCACAATGGCTTCAAACATTTTATCTCTTCGTGATGCTTTACTTGAACTTGCACACCGCAAACTTGATGACGACCACCGCTTGATGTCGTCCTCCATGGGTTGTATAATATCTTCCTCTTGACGCTAGCCCATGGAAACATACCTAACCCCACATAGAACTCTCACGTAGACCATGGGTTAGTACACAGAGCATAAAGGACAATGCTTACCTTACCATGCGATCACGTGATCCCTCTCGGTACATCTTCTACGCTTTGTGTGTTGATCAACTTGATTCACTCTTTGACTTAGTCTTGATCAAGCTTGAATCTTTCCAACTCTCTTCATTTGGATGATGTCTTGAAGGTAAACATGAATGATCACACACACTTCTTCTTCAAGACATGCTTGCCATAAGCTCAACACTCACAAGACCAATCTTTGGATAATTCCTTTATAGCACCTTGGTCATCACAAACTCTCCTTGAAACCAACAAATGGACTCCAAGAAAAGCCTATGGACAAACCCTTCAAATATAACTCAAGGCAACCATTAGTCCATAAAGATTGTCATCAATTACCAAAACCAAACATGGGGGCACCGCATGTTCTTTCACACGGGTATAGAAGGTTGCGGCGGTGGAATTAGGTTTTCGTGGATGCCCCTGATGGTTTGGGGGTACGTAGGTATATATAGAAGGAAGAAGTAGGTCGGTGGAGCCACGAGGGGCCCACGAGGGTGGAGGGCGCGCCTGGGGGAGGTGGGCGCCCCCCCTACCTCGTGCCCTCCTCGTTGATTGCTTTACGTAGACTCCAAGTCCTCTGGATCACATTTGTTCCGAAAATCACGTTCGCGAAGGTTTCATTCCGTTTGGACTCCGTTTGACATCCTTTTCCTTCAAAACACCGAAATAGGCAAAAAACAGCAATTTGGGCTGGGCCTCCGGTTAATAGGTTAGTCCCAAAAATAATATAAAAGTGTATAATAAAGCCCAATAAACATTCAAAACAGAATATAATATAGCATGGAACAATAAAAAATTATAGATACGTTGGAGAGGTATCACTGTCACAGGGCATGTGGAGGTGTGTCTATGTGATTTCACGACATCCGGCCGGTGCTGGTCTTATGGTCTTATCACGACGACTTTTCGATTGTTTACTACCACGAGGTCTGCTCCACTCCAGTGAGGGAGAGACAATGATGGCGGCGTGCTCAAATACTTATAGTCATCGTTACATGGTCCACATATTTAGTTGTATTTTCATGTTACCAGAACTCTGGTGTTCTTTATATCGCCATGATTGATTATGAACATATCGAAAATTTCTCCGGGAAAAAAACTTAGAACTTTTACTTTTGTGTTTTTAGATTTCTGCGAATCAAAGAGACCCCAAGTTGGTTCGCAATTATTTTTCCCAAATGATAAGTGTCACACATGTGGCACGAAGCACTCCGCCCTGACGTTTTTTTTAAACTAAAGTTGCCATCCGAAAATAAAAAAAACTGAAACTTGCCATCCGACCTCGCTTACTAAACTTGCCATAAAAAACGTTCGGGGGCAAAGTTTCATACTAGAAAAAAAAAAACTCTTCCGGGGCGAAGTTCCGTAGAAAAAGAAAACTCTTCCAGGAAAAGAAGTTACTACGAGCATACCCGTGTACACAAAACCCTGGGGCGCACAAACGAATCAGTTCGCGTGTGACTCAAAGTTCAGCATCGGCGATCTGCTTACATACCACGCAGCCCCCGCCGCCAGAAATAAAAAGCTGACGGCGTGCACAACCCAACTGCGTCCATCCACACGATACGAGCACATATTCCACGACACCGTGCCCAGCAAACCGTGTGGTGCTGCTCCGTTCAGCCAAAGGAGGCAAGGCAACAGGCGCCGGCAACAGAATTACGAATGGGGGACCGTAAGCATTACTATGCTATCACCATAATTCAGTGGCCAGTGCAACCAGTGGACAGGAAGAAACAAGAATGTCTCCAAACAATGACACCGTTTGGAGAAAGCCCAACACAGTACCATTATAACACCATATATCATCTGTGGCGCTGAATGCCTATTAGGGGGGAGAACATCCCTCCCCGCAAACTGGAATGCCAGCGATCAAACTGTTAACCGACATTGTTCGTCGTTTAGAACCAAGACGGGAGCAAGTTTAGAGCCCGCTATGAACGTATCAGACGTTGAACCCTTCGGCTCTCAAGCATAGGCGATGGGCTTCGATCCATTTCCCGCACGCGTCCTCGCCATGCTCCACGATGCACTCGTCCCTCAGCCTCTTTGTGTCAGGGCAGGCGCAGCATATCTTCTTCTTTGGCTTCGTGTCAGCCGTTGGAGTTTGTCCTGTTTTTTCTTCTGCAACTGGGGTGACGGTTGTAGCAGATGTACTGTTCCCCATATCTGGAATAATATCATAAAGGTACAAAATCAGTGTCAAAACAAAACGGGGCAGGAAGACAGACAGCTTGATTGTTCAGGGATGAATCACAAAGGCTTTAGAACAACGAACCTGCTAGTATTTTCGGGGATACACGGTTTTAATTACCTGGATTTTGAAAAGCCTACACATAATTCATTTACGTGCTGGGATCACTTGTTTCAACATGTTCAGAACTTACTACCACCTACCAGTGAACTTTTGTATGATCATGTTTAGTGTGCACAGAATTCAGATAATGGAAGTCAACAGCATCACGAGATCTGAACCATGGATGCTTTCGAACACTGAACCTGGTAGTGTAATTTTTAGAAGACAACACAATTTTCATTACCGGCTTCTAGAAGACAATATAGTATCAGTATCAGAGTTATAGTGCTTAGTTGGACTACCAATTTCAATAAGTTGAGAATTCGGCCAATTCAAAAGTTAAGTAGTGTATGCCAGTACAATTTTGTATGATCACTTGCAGCGTATACAGTATTCAGACAATTGAACAGAATAGCAGCATACTACTCCCTCCGTTCCAAAATAGATGACTCAATTTTATACTAACTTTAGTATAATGTTGAGTCATCTATTTTGGAACGGAGGGAGTAGCTCCTTGTGGCAACAACAGGAGTTCAGAAGAACAACCTAGCTAGAATAGTTGCAGGAGAAAAAACGGCCAATGGTTCTAAAAAAAAATAAAAATAAAGAAGGGCCAATGGCGAAATAGTGTTGTCAGCACCATTCGAGATGTTGAGGTAACAAAATAGTTATGATCAACCCAAAGGGCAAGTAAAATCAAGGGAAACAACAGATCCTTGTGTTCCATGATTTGCATAGACAACCCTTTTGTAAAAGAGGGTGGCCTGCTATATTACAGCCGTATAACTTTAAACATCTTCAAATGTTTAAGGATCTCAAATTCTACAGCAAATATCTAGGCAGCCTAGCTCCGGCAGTAAGTTACTGCACAGCTTTGCTTGTGGTATTGTGCATCACCCTCGAAATGGAGAGGCGAAAGCTGGCAATGCGCATCTTCTGACAGGGTTACAAATTCAGCATGTGGCTCTGAATTTGACTACTCCCTCCGTTCCTAAATATAAGGCTTTTTAGAGATTCCAATGTAGCCCGTATTGAAATCCCTAAAATGCGTTATATTTAGAAATGGAGGGAGTACTTGATAATGTCAAGAAGCCTCAGTACTCTACCATCACGAACTTCCGTATACGTCGTGCGAATCGCCCATGGTAAATCCAGATACACACGCTCTCGGTTATTTAGAAATCCGGCAAGGGGACTGCGCCGAAAATTCCTAGACCCAACCTATTATACTAGAAATTTCATTTCTCACCCCACTCCGCACAAAAATCATCCTATTCATTTCCCCAAGAAATCAACGGCAATTCAGGCTAAACTAACACTATACCACCTAAACAGCAGGAAGCAGTAAAACGCATGGCAGAATCGCGGATACGGAGCCGACAGAATCCTCCTAGCCCCCGGCTGCTCAAATCGCCCACCAGTATCAAAAGGCGAGCAAGGCTAAGATCACATCTTGAATTCTTTTAACAAAGAGCACCACGTCTCAGCATGGATCGAGGTACAGACTAGCACGTCTCAGAATGGGCACGGGAAAGGCTCGGCGGGGCTTACCGACGAACGGAGCTCCGGGACTCGGCGGGAGAGGGCAGCGGGAGCTGGAGGTCGCGGATCCAAAATCGCACTTGCCTTCTGAACGGAAGAGGAACCGCGCCGCACGGCAGAGGGTTCTAGAGGAACAAGACCGCTTGCTCCGTCTGAACCGAACCACAATGACTTGGCCCCTTCCGATCGCGACCGTCGGTTTTAGATCGGACGGTGCGTAACGCTTCGACTGGACGCGAGTAGAGGCTTCCGACCCGCACCGCACGCAGATCAGTCCCCCTCTTCCCTCGGCCGCCGCAGAGAGAGAACAGCACCGCAGCGGAGAGAAGAGAGAGAGGGAGAGGGACCATGGTGGCGCCGAACGTGAAGGCGGAGACGATGAGGCTGATGGACCGGCGGTCGGCGCTGGAGGCGGAGATGGACGGCATCATCGCGGCCCTCTCCGCGCCGGGCGGGGCGGGCATCACGGGCTCCCTCGTCGACGCCGAGGTACCGTCGCACCCTCGTTTCCCCCGCGCCCCAAAACCCTAGCGGCCTAAACCCGAGGCGTTGTCCTCCGCCCCTTCCTCTTCCTTGGACGGTTTATAGTTTGCTAATCGCGGCTGTTTTTGGCTCGGCTTAGGGTTTCCCCAGGGCGGACATCGACATCCCCGCCGTCCTCGCCCAGCGCCGCAAGCTCGGTGGTATGCTTCTCGCTCGAATTCTCGGCCTACTCATCATATCGATGCGCTTGTTTCCACTGTAATGTATGGCTACATGTACTGCTGACGCGCTTCGTTTGTTTTGGTGTATATGCCCTGCACCTTATGGTGCTCCATTCATGGTCCGGGATTATGAATTGATTTTTGCAAGTATGGTGACATTTGTGGCCAGTAATGCGGATGCAAGAGTTGTAGTTGAATTGCTTCTCCTGCGAGGGTGGTGAGTTCTGGATGTTGGGATGTAGCCCTGATATGAGTTATGCCTGGCGAGTGTTCAGCAAAATGGATATCAGGGCATGCCCTTTTCGCATCAGTAGTGAACTGGTAGTAATATTGGACATTCATAGGAGATTAGGGGTGATATCAAATTGGATATCAGGGCATGCCCTTTTGGCATCAGTAGTGAACTGATAGTACTATGATTTTGAACATGTATAGGAGATTAGCGGTGAAGTATACTGATATATGTTGTGCTACATGGGTGGACCTGAACAGGGTTTGCTGAACTGATGAGCTTAAAGTGTAGTGATATCTGACATTTTTGTAGAAGTTCAGGATCATCTCTTGTTCTTCATTGCTGAGGATATTTACAGATTTGGCCTGTGGGCTTAGGCTGACTGCAAAAAAAAAAACCATTCCACATCATCATAGCGTGTATATTCTAAATCTTCTCAGCGTGCTGTTAAGTATAATTGGTACTTACACTGCATAATGTACATTGCAGAGCTGAGGAATGACCACAAGGATGTTACAAACAAAATTGAGAAGAATCTGGAAGTTTTACACTCTACAAAATTAACAAGAAATGAGCAATCAATCCCGAGAAGTTCTGGTAAGTACTGTACACTCTGTGCTCACATTAACTTGTCATGATGGGAAATGTGCATCCAAAGTTATAGATCTTGGCCAGTTGTATCTTATATCTTATTTTCCATAAATATTGTACTCCTGCTGTCCACAAATATAAGCCATTTTTTAAACTTTTAGAACTCCAATGCACGATTGTAACTAATTTGTATCATAATATACTACCTAAATAATAGTACTCGTGTATCATGGAAGTGCTCTACAAGACAAATTGAATGAAATTATTTTGTTTAGCAAACCTGTATACTTCTTAATATACTAGCTCAATATTGGTCAAAGTTTCAAAGGCTTGACTACATGCATCCGAAGTTGACCTATGTTTGGAGATGGAGGGAGTAAATCTGTGAGATTGGACATATTCAAAGTTCGTCTTGGTCTCTCG
Organism: Aegilops tauschii subsp. strangulata; assembly: GCF_002575655.3. NCBI lineage: Eukaryota > Viridiplantae > Streptophyta > Magnoliopsida > Poales > Poaceae > Aegilops > Aegilops tauschii. The sequence continues at coordinate 352,252,051 of NC_053039.3, forward strand.
AGTTCCTGCTCTACTGTGCTGTGCCAGGGCTTTCTTTTATGACATCATCTAGGAATGATCTTTATAACCTGACCAACACTTAGTAATTTACACTTGTCCACTAAAACCGACACTTGGAAGTACCCTCAGTTACAAAAACGGTTTAGCATTTTGGGAATGGTTTTTTATGGCATGAACACAAACTGAGAAGCAATTGATGCCATAGCATTATTTGCACATTGGCGTGTTAAACCTCCAGTTTTTACCTTGAAACATGGGCCGTTCTTGAGCATAAGTCAAGTTATATGGTAAGGAAACTAGAGTTGCTTATCTCCATCATATTTGATTGCATGCAGGTATATCAGCTCCACTGCATGGCGGATTGTCTCAAAATGATCCTATGGAAGAAGATCTGGTGACCAGACTTCCTTTTGCGATGATTGATGACATCGCAGATGGTTCTCCTGCTGCTTTGGATGGCTTGCTGCTTGGGGATGAGATAGTGAAGTTTGGGAGTGTAGAGGCTGGCGGCAGATTGCAAGAAAGGCTTGTTTCTGAAGCCCTTACCAGTGAGGATAATCAAGTGTCTCTGCTCATCATTCGTCAGGGATCACCAATGAACTTGACAATTACACCAAGAAAGTGGCACGGAAGAGGACTTATGGGGTATGTTTTACTAAAACCTTTGTGTCATTTGTTCTGTTTCGTTTTTAGCCTATCAAGAAGCATCAGATCTTCCTTTTTTCAATATTTTGTTGATGTAAACATGTAGGTTGCCTTTTCAACTGTGAAGCAGTATCCTTGCAGTTATTCCCCTTGTTACAAATATTACTAACAAATACAAAAGTGTATACCTTTGTTCTTAAATGTCAAGTTGACGTGAATTAAATGTGACACAACACTACCTAAATTGTGACATGGATACCTTTGTTGGAGAGGGACATGGACACTTATTGAACAAACACATGATGGCGATTTTGTGTTCTTGTTTCTAGTCTACTTTCTGTTGAAAACAGGCTTTTACAGTGAATTGCAGAGAACTACATGTCCTCTTCCTAAGTAACATAAAACCTCAGGTTGTTGAAAGTTTTGCAACAAACACAACTCCTAGTCAGCAATTTGCCCTCAACCCCGATGCCGATGTGGCACCCCTTGCCTCAACTGCAACCCTACCTGCTATTAGGAATCGATTGTGTGTATCCAGAAGCAGCATGAAGTGCTGATGAGGATCTTACCCACAAATTAGGATTCTCCATCACACGGAACCATGGGAACAGAGCGAAGATGATTCTTTGTTAGTTCTGTTAGTACTTCCATTTAATGATTTGTGGATGACAATTGTTTCTTTGTTGATCACATGAGAACCATGTCACCTCTAGCTGACAAGCTTATCATGCGTGTTAGTGATTTTGTTGATGACGATTATTTCTTTGTTGATAGTATCTTGACCCTAAAACCTGGTGTCTTTGTTCTCGCAGGTGCCATTTCCGAATCTTGTGAAGGGCCGCGGTCTATATATTCAACTGTAGAACGGGGTGCTTTCACGTCTGCATTTGTGCAGACAGCTCTTGCCGCCCTGCATTTCAACATGGAAGTAAACTGATAACCTGAACGCATGTACTTATTTTACCTGTAGCCGCGCTTAAAGCACAACGCAATGCCACTGTGGAACCTGTAGTCGCCTTGGTTGCAGGCTTTATTTGGTACGTTACCCTTCGTTCGCCCGGATAAAGAACAATGTCTATCACGTTTTGGCAATGATGATGTAGAAAACCTAAAGTCAACATGAAGTTGGATCGTGTGGACAGAGAGAAAAAAGCTGCCATTCGTATGTGCAATTGTGGGAAGTTCCTATTTGGTCTTGGTGCCCTTTTTGAGCGTTCGTCTGGGTGACTTGGTCTTACACAAAAGCGCAGACTGCTCAACGAGCGCAACAGCGTGTAGGTTGCTTTCTACTTATACAAGCGTTGCGACTAGTGAGAATGCATCGCTTCCAGAATTGCTCGACCTCGCCTCGCATATGAATATTAAGCACCCACATAATACGCTTTAGCCCGGCTTTAGATTGTGGGCTGTTGTTAATTAGTAGGGTCTAAATCAGCAGCCGGTTGCCAGAAACTGCGTACGAAAATACCTTTGGTTCTCGTATGACCGTGCTATCTGAAGACATGATGATGTGTTTCGCTCAAAAAAAAAAGACATGATGATGTGCAGGCCTGCTATTTATAAACGATGCGAGGGTTAATTAAGACGTCCACTACAGGACTGGCGAACCGACCGATGGCAAGAGCTAGCCTACTTGATTCTCTGATGCTAAACATGGAGAGTTCGTTATGCTCACAACCAAACGTCCAGTGGACAAAGTCTACCAATATTTATCTATTTATATCTCCAATGAGGCCGTCCTATGCCTGCACTGATTAGTCTCACCTAAAACACACATCCTAATATATGCACCGCCGATTAGTTCCACTAAAACTTCTGTACTTAGCCACATGATGTCCCAAACTAGGAGTGCTGCAGGAGCCACATGATGTCCAAAACTAGGAGTGCTGCAGGTTAACGTACGACAACATGTGTCATGGATGCTTCTTTAATATAGTTGGGTATATTATGCTATAAAAGTGATCCGATTGGCCGCTCTTATCAGTGGGTAATGCCCGTCTCGTAAGCGTGTTCCATTTGCAGATTTTGGGGAGGCCGTAGAGACAAAGGCCATCCCTGCAAAGAGGTATGGAACAACCCCTGCTCATGATTAGAGCCTTGGGAGGTTAGTATGACCCAGCAAAGATATTGTCGTGATACAAAAATGTTGGGCGGCAGCATAAAGGGAACACTGTTCTTATAAAATGCGACTCCATGATGTGGGCCCCTTGCCATGTAAAATGTTTGATGGCTATGAGATGAAACGGCTCATAGGCACACAGTTCATCGCTTCTCCTGTCCTATCAGAAGTCAACAACGAGCCATGTTGTGGAGTTTGAAGCTAAAGTTCGTGTGCGCTGTGTTTTTGAAGCTAAAGTTCAGCACGTCGAACGGTTTCCCATACGTAGAGCAACTCTAGCGGTTGCTGTATCGGTAGCTTTCATAGTAACATACATGGAGCACGCTGTATAACGTTTTGAAGACTGCGGAGGTTGTATGCAAACCCAGAGCCCCATAATGTGGCTTTTATGTTTATTATGATTTCTTATTTTATCATATTTACAATAATCTAAATTAAACAATTCAATAATTCTATAAATATTATTACAAACCATTACTCCGAATACATCAAATAATCCAAATTTGAACCTTTAAAAAAAAATCCAAATTAACTAATAATCCAAATGCAAGAAATAATCTGATTAAATAAATTGTTCAGGTAAAAATAAATGATTTTTTTATCCCAACTAGCTGCCAATATGCCCAATGAGATCCTCCTTGAGCTGATGATGGGAGGCTCAATTTTCAATCTTTCGGCACGCCTCATGAAATGCTTGAATGCGGCATGTGTGCTTACGAGGCTTGACGATTGTGTCAATATCTTCATAGTCAATGGGGCTTGATGTTGTGTAGGATCACACAGCATGTCAAGATATTTGCAAGTTGTTCCAGAAACGAGCAGGCTCTGAACGATTGAAAACCTTGCTAGCAGCACTTCAAATATCCTGTCAATGTCTTCCCTCCGAGCCTCTTGTGCGCGGAATGCATATGTTTTCCTGCACTCAAGATTAATCTTCATTTTTTTGGCGTACAACCTGGTGGTGCATCTATCCATCAAGAGTTAAAGGAAGTAGGGAACTTCGTGCATGAGAAACAAGAGAAGAGGAAGGGGAAACAGAAAGCGACACCTCACATTGTTGAGGAGGGGAGTGAGTGAGAAAAGGGAAGATGAGAGGGCAGCAGAAGTGTGGTCAGAGTCAGTCATGAGGAATATGAGATCGGCAAGCTAGCCACAAGGAGTTATATACTATCTTCCCCCATCCTCTCTCTCCCTCTCCCTCTCTCTCTCTCTTTGTTGTAAGACATGGAGGGTCATTTTTTATCATCTTATCTTGTAAAGCATCTCCTAGGTGACGATAATTCAATTTTTTCCTTGATCTTTATCCCATGCTATGCATCTATCTCTATGTCTGCCTGATGTTGTATTATTTCCTTGCAAAAACTAGTCCAACAATTGTTGTTCACATTGTCCACAACCTGTTCAATACTATGCATGTGAGGCTTTAGGTGTTGCTCTATTTAATTTTCTTCCTATTTGACAAGTAACCTTGTCGCCCCGGTTCCTTGCTTAATTTCTTGTTCTTCGTCTTTGTATGCTTGCTTGCTCATATCTTGCTTTGTCTAGATGTAAGAAATTGATGTTAGCTTGTAATTTGTCCCTTGAGGAGAGAACGAAAAGCAACTACTATTTTACATTGATCAAGAGGTGTGGAGGAACATGCTTTGCTTCATAATGCACATGGTGGTGCGGATGATGAAGGGGAGTGCAGATCGCTGACGATGGACATGAGAATGCTCTAGAACCTATGGACTACAATGATAGCAAAGAATCAATTGAAACTTTTGGGACTGAGATGAGAAGGATCCAAGAGAAAGATGTAATGTAAGAGGGAGATAATGACAAGAGGGTGTTCCCAGAAGGTACCCATAGACTCAGAAAGGAAGACATGAGCTGGTATAAGATCTTCCTAAGGAAAGGGCTGCTGCTAAAGATAACTATGGTAATCCACTGGACCCTTCCTCCTCCAATTTGTCTCTTCTACATATGACTTTTTGATTGGAATCGATTTAGGATTGTTAATTGATATGGTAGGTCATAATATGGGTATCATTATAAAAAATGGAATATGCTAGGAAAGATTTCTTTCAGCATGATCTTGTGAATAGAAAAATGAGAATGATATGAGCTCACGAGGTCCTATTGATAAGGGTGATGTTGATCATGATGAGCTCTGCTCTAACAATGATCACTCAGATGCAGATATAGAGGAAGATTACTTTGACCAACTAAAATAAGTCTTTTCCAGTGTGAAAAAAATAGAAACATTGCTCACCGACACTTGGCTGTGTGAGGCATTCTTTAATACTGCGAGACTTAAGAAAAGCCAGCTAAAATCTTAATTGTGATAAAATGAAAGGAGTTTTCTGGAATGTGAGAAGGATGGGACATGGCCATAAAAGGTGATATATCAGAGAGTTGATTTGTGACAAAAAGTTGGTCCTTATTAGTTTGTAGGAAATTATTAAATCTAATTTCACAAAAAATGAGCTTCACTCTTTGGGAGGGGGTAGAAATTTTAGTTGGCATTGGTCCCCTCCTAGAGGTAGATCTGGAGATATTTTAGTTGGAATTAATAATGATGCTTTGGAACCCACATGTGATCTAGATCGAAACCTGCATCTACTCATAGAACCGCTCATGATGCCATTGTTGGGAAACTTAGTAGAAAACAAAAATTGTGGCCCTACGATTGACGGAGCAAATTCCCATCAGATCCCTCGGTAGGGGTCCAAGCGCAGCTGGAAGTCATGGATCGGAGGTCACACGAGGGGTTTATCTAGGTTCGGGCCTCCGGAGAGTAATACCCTACATCCTGCTGGTTTTGATGATTCATAGTGGAGGGATACCTCGTGCGAGGGGTTACAATGGTGTATGAGATTGCTACCGAGAGTTCTCATATCTGAGGATAGGTCCTCAATGGGTAACCTAGACCTCCCTTTATATAGAGAGGAGATCTCTAGGGTTTACATGTTAGATGCGATCTGGGGTGCCAGCGCCCTCTAGTCTTGGACATCAAGAAGGTCGTGTTGCCTCCTAGGGTTTGCATCGTGTCCTGGGCATGTCGGCCCCCCTTGTGGTTGATGAGGCCGGGTTCTTGGGCGTTAGCCACCCCCAGTACAGGACCCCGTCAGTAGCCCCCGAGCGTGGCGGAGGTCGTAGTGAGGGTTACGAGACCTCCGGCGGGCTCCCATATCTTCCTGTCTTCTTGGAGCCCGGATTGCCTTAGCTCGATTCGTCCGGCAGGCCGGACGCCTGCTAGCCTAATGCTTGGCCTGGCGTAGATGGATGGGTCCACCACGGATCTTGAAGAGGTGATGCCGCCATGACTGTTGACAATGTCCTGGACTAGGGGGTACTAACCTGGTTGGCCCATGCTCCTCGGATTGGACCGGTGGGCCTTGGTTCTTGTCAAGATGGACTCTGGAGGCCACACAATGGGGTGTGATAAAGACTGCATCTGTCGAAGATTTGTCGTTGATAACCCACAAGTATAGGGGATCGCAATAGTTTTCGACGGTAGAGTATTCAACCCAAATTTATTGATTCGATGCAAGGGGAGCCAAAGAATATTTGCAAGTATTAGCAGCTGAGTTGTCAATTCAACCACACCTGGAGATTAATTATTTGCAGCAAAGTGATCAGTAGCAAAGTAGTATGATAGTTTTGATAGTAGTAGCAATAACAATAGTAACAATAGCAGTAGTAACTTAGCAAGAACAATACGAGAGAAATTCGTAGGCATGGGATCGGTGAATTCGTTGGATGATATTCATCATATAACAGTCATAACCTAGGGCGATACGGCACTAGCTCCAGTTCATAAATATAATGTAGGCATGTATTCCTTAAATAGTCATACATGCTTATGGAAAGAACTTGCATGCCATCTTTTGTCCTACCCTCCCGTGGCAGCGGGGTCCTATTGGAAACTAAGGGATATTAAGGCCTCGTTTTAATAGAGAACCGGAACAAAGCATTAACACACAGTGAATAAATGAACTCCTCAAACTATGGTCATCACTGGCAAGTGTCCCGACTATTGTCACTCCGGGGTTGCCGGATCATAACACGTAGTAGGTGACTATAACTTGCAAGATCGGATCTAGAACATGGATATAATGGTGATAACATAAACGGTTCAGATCTGAAATCATGGCACCCGGGCCCAAAGTGACAAGCATTAAGCATGGCAAAGTCATAGCAACATCAGTCTCAGAACATAATGGATACTAGGGATCAAGCCCTAACAAAACTAACTCGATTACATGATGAATCTCATCCAACTCCTCACCGACCAACGAGCCTACGAAGGAATTACTCACTCCCGGTGGGGAGCATCATGGAATTGGCGATGGAGAAGGGTTGGTGATGATGAAGATCGAAGATCCCTCTCCGTAGCCCCAAACGGACTCCAGATCTGGCCTCCCCATGAAAAACAGGAGGTGGCGGCGGCTCCGTCTCGTGATACACGATAATTCTTTCTCCCCGATTTTTCTCCAAATATGTGATTTTATAGTATCAAGATTAGGGTCTGCGGAGCCACCAGGTGGGGACAACCCACCTGGGCGCGCCTGGAGGGGGGGCGCCCTGGTGGGTTGTGCCCACCCAGGTGCCCCCCTCCGGTTGTTCTTGGCTCCAGAAATTCTTTTTTATTGAATAAAAATCCTCGCAAAGTTTCGTTCCAATCCGAGAACTTTTATTTCTGCACAAAAATAACACCATGGTAGTTCTGCTGAAAACAGCGTCAGTCTGGGTTAGTTTCATTGAAATCATGCAAATTAGAGTCCAAAACAAGAGGAAAAGCGTTAGGAAAAGTAGATACGACGGAGACGTATCAACTCCCCGAAGCTTAAACCTTTGCTTGTCCTCAAGCAATTTAGTTGATAAACCGAAAGTGAAAAAGAAAAACTTTTACAAACTCTTTTGCTCTTGTTTACATAAATAAGCTTAAACAACACCCAGGTTTTCAGTCAAGTTTATAACTAAACATGTCGACAATAACTCTTAAAAATTATATTAACTCATATCAATGACATAGTCAGCTAGCGAGCAATAATAAGACATCTCAAGTGACAACACTTTATCAAAGCAACCATGATATAACATGACAATAGTGGTATCTCGCTAGCCCTTTCTGAGACCGCAAAACATAAATGCAGAGCACCTCCAAAGTTCAAGCAGTGACTAAACATTGTAATTCATGGTAGAAAAGATCCAGTCATGATGCACCCAATATTAGCTACGCACAATGTATGAGGATGACAATAGTGCTCTCAGGTTCTGGCGCTTATTTGAGAAGGTGGTGACACAACATAAAAGTATATAGATAGTCCCTTCGCAGAGGGAAGCAGTGATTTGCAGCGGTGCCAGAGCTCAAGTTTTTAAAACAGAGGTAAATGAAATTTTGAGAAATGCACCCTTCTTGTTTACTTCGCGACCATCAGTTATCAGTATCTTCCATGCTAAACACATTAGTGGCGGTTCCCAAGCGATAAAAGTAAAGGTTACTCCCCTTCCAACAACAATCACACTCCACGGCTTGTCCGAAACAACGGGTGCCGTCCATACCAACAACAGTCCCAGGGGAGTTTTGTTTAATTATTTGCAATTTGAGTTCGGGACTGGGAATCCCTATAACCGCCCCTCTCGTGCAAGGACGAGTGAATAAACACTCATCATGAGAATAATCCGCTTAGCATGGAAGATACTGACTACCTCCTGTCTCTCCATGAACAATCCAGGCACACAAAAGGATATTTATTTGAAGTTTTTAGAGGTGGCACATGCAAATTTACTTAGGACGACATGGTAATACCGCATATAGGTAGGTATGGTGGACTCATCTGGAATAACTTGGTTTCAGGTTTTTGATGTACAAGCAGAATTCCCACTTAGTACAGGCGAAGGCTAGCAAATAGGTTGAGAAACGGCCAGCTAGAGAGCGAAAACGGTCATGAACATGCATTATGCATAAGTAACATTGGATACTAGCATGAGTAGGATATGAACACCATGAACATAAATATCATAGAGGCTATGTTGGTTTTGATTCAACTACATGCATGAACATGTGCCAAGTCAAGCCACTCGAACATCCAGAGGAGGATACCATATCATCATACTACATCACAATCATTTTAACTCAATGATGTCATCCAAGATAAATCATTATCCACTCCTAGCTACTTAAGCATGGCATGAGAAACTATAATCTCTAAGGGTCATTGCAAACATGTTTAATCATAATAGGCTGAATCATGGATACTAGGTTAAACATATTTACAAAAATAGAACAAGTTGAGTTTATACACGTTTCTCCCTGCCACAACCAGTTCATCAAATATCGTCATTATTGCCTTTCACTTGCACGACCAAATGATATGAAAATAATAATGGTGCAAGAGTGTCGTGGACTAAGCTGGAATCTACAAACAATTTATTCAAAAAGGAGAAGACAAGGTAATATGGGCTCTCTGTTAGATCAACAATAATGCATATGAGAGCCACTCAACATTTTCAGCGTGGTCTTCTCCTCGGTATGACTCAATAAAAAGAAAAGAAATTCAGAGAAACACACTGAAATATTTTTGGAGTTTTTAGTTTTTCTTGAACAAGCAAATAAAAGGAAAAAAACGAGAAAAACTATTTACACGGGAAAGCTCCCAACAAGTAAAAGAAGAACAAGGAAATCTTTTTGAGTTTTCTTTTTAGTACTATGATACGTCTCCAACGTATCTACTTTTCCAAACACTTTTGCCCTTGTTTTGGACTCTAACTTGCATGATTTGAATGGAACTAACCCGGACTGACGCTGTTTTCAGCAGAATTGCCATGGTGTTATTTTTGTGCAGAAATAAAAGTTCTCAGAATGACCTGAAAATCCACGGAGACACGTTTTAGAAATAATAAAAAATACTGGTGAAAGAATCAGCATCAGGGGGCCCACACCCTGTCCACGAGGGTGCAGGGCGCGCCCCCTGCCTCGTGGGCCCCCTGAGACTCCACCGACCTCAACTCCAACTCCATATATTCACGTTCGGGGAGAAAAAAAATCAGAGAGAAGGATTCATCGCGTTTTACGATACGGAGCCACCGCCAAGCCCTAATCTCTCTCGGGAGGGCTGATCTGGAGTCCGTTCTAGGCTCCGGAGAGGGGAATCCGTTGCCATTGTCATCATCAACCTTCCTCCATCACCAATTTCATGATGCTCACCACCGTGCGTGAGTAATTCCATCGTAGGCTTGCTGGACGGTGATGGGTTGGATGAGATTTATCATGTAATCGAGTTAGTTTTGCTAGGGTTTGATCCCTAGTATTCATTATGTTCTGAGATTGATGTCGCTATGACTTTGCTATGCTTAATGCTTGTCAATGGGGCCCGAGTGCCATGAATTCAGATCTGAACCTATTATGTTTTCATGAATATATGTGAGTTCTTGATCCTATCTTGCAAGTCAATAGTCACCTACTATGTGTTATGATCCGGCAACCCCGAAGTGACAATAATCGGGACCACTCCCGGTGATGACCGTAGTTTGAGGAGTTCATGTATTCACTAAGTGTTAATGCTTTGGTCCGATACTCTATTAAAAGGAGGCCTTAATATCCCTTAGTTTCCAATAGGACCTCGCTGCCACGGGAGGGTAGGACAAAAGATGTCATGCAAGTTCTTTTCCATAAGCACGTATGACTATATTCGGAATACATGCCTACATTACATTGATGAACTGGAGCTAGTTCTGTGTCACCCTATGTTATAACTGTTGCATGAGGAATAGCATCCGACATAATTATCCATCACTGATCCATTGCCTACGAGCTTTTCACATATTGATCTTTGCTTAGTTACTTTTCCGTTGCCATTGTTACAATTACTACAAAAACTGCTACGGTTACTTTTGCCACCGTTACCTTTACTTCCATACTACTTTGCTACTAAATACTTTGCTGCAGATATTAAGTCTTTCAGGTGTGGTTGAATTGACAACTCAGCTGCTAATACTTGAGAATATTCTTTGGCTCCCCTTGTGTCGAATCAATAAATTTGGGTTGAATACTCTACCCTCGAAAACTGTTGCGATCCCCTATACTTGTGGGTTACCAAGACTATTTTCTAGCGCCGTTGCCGGGGAGCATAGCTCTATTCTTTGAGTCACTTGGGATTTATATTTGTTGATCACTATGAGGAACTTGAAAGACGAAAAAACCAAGATTTATCCCTCAACTACGAGGGGAGGTAAAAATCTGCCATCTAGCTCTGCACTTGATTCACCTTCTGTTATGAGTAAACTTGCGACACCTACTCCTGCTATTGATTCTGATATGTCGCATGTTATTGATGATGCCACTTCTGCTTTGCATGATACTTATGATGAAACTACTTCTATGCTTGATAATACCGTGCCATTAGGTGAATTTCTTGATGAACAACTTGCTAGGGTTAGAGAGAATGAAATTATTGAAACTGATAATATTGATGAAAGTGATGATGAAGATTCTCCCCCTAGATATGAATTGCCTGATGTGCCTGAGGGTTATGTTATGGATGAAGAAACTGCTAGAGATCTTTTTGCTTGCAAAGATAGATATGATCTTAAGAAACTATTAGCTAAGCTGAAAGAAAAAAATCTTTGAATGCTAGAATGAAATATGACCCTGCTTTTGCTACTTCACCTATCTGTATTTCTGATAAGGATTATGATTGCTCTGTCGATCCTGAGTTAATTACTTTGGTTGAATCTGATCCTTTTTATGGCTATGAATCTGAAACTGTTGTGGCACATCTTACTAAATTGAATGGTATAGCCACCCTATTCACTCATGAGGAAAAAATTAGTTACTACTATATCCTTAAGTTATTTCCGTTCTCATTAAAGGGTGATGCTAAAACATGGTTTAATACTCTTACTCCTGGTTGTGTGCGTAGTCCCCAGGATATGATTTATTACTTCTCTGCTAAATATTTCCCCGCTCATAAGAAACAAGCTGCTTTAAGGGAAATATATAATTTTGTGCAAATTGAAGAAGAGAGTCTCCCACAAGCTTGGGGGAGGCTTCTTCGATTACTTAATGCTTTGCCTGATCATCCTCTGAAGAAAAATGAAATACTTGATATCTTTTAGAATGGACTAACCGATGATTCGAGAGACCACCTGGATAGTTGTGCTGGTTGTGTTTTCAGGGAAAGAACTGTTGAGCAAGCTGAATTGCTATTGAATAATATATTGAGTAATGATAATGATTGGACACTTCCTGAACCAACTCCTAAGCCAAGTCCGAAGAAAAGGGTATTCTATTTCTCAGTCCTGAAAATATGCAAGAGTCAAAGAAATCTATGAAAGAAAAGGGTATTAAAGCTGAAGATGTTAAGAATTTACCACCTATTAAAGAAATACATGGTCTTAATAACCCGACACAAGTAGTAAAGGTAAATTCTCTCTATAGATTTTATGAAGGTGATATTCCTCGTAATAAGTCTGCTAGCCAATGCTTAGATGAGTTTGACAATTTTATTGTTAAACAAGAAAACTTCAATGCTTATGTTGGTAGACAACTGAAACGTAATGCTTATATGATTGAACACTTGAGTGATTATATGTCTAGAGTTAAAAGTGAACTTAAACTTATTAGTAAACATGCTTCTATGGTTACCACTCAAGTAGAACAAGTGCTTAAAACACAAAATGATTTTCTCAATGAATTAAATAATAAGAAAAATGATAATGCTGTTAGAGTTATGACTAGACGGGATAAAATGACTCAGGAACCTTTGTATCCTGAGGGCCACCCTAAGAGAGTTGAGCAAGATTCTTAGAGAACTAATGTTGATACACCTAGTCCTTCTAAGAGGAAGAAAAAGAAAAATGATAGGACTTTACATGCTTCTAGTGAACCTGTTCTTGACACACCTGAGAACCCCAATGATATTTCTATTTCTGATGCTGAAACAGAATCTGGTGATGAACATGAAGCTAGTGATAATGTTAATGATGATGTTCATGTTGATGCTCAACCTAGCAATAACAACGATGTAGAGATTGAACCTACTGTTGATCTTGATAACCCACAATCAAAGAATCAACGTTATGATAAGAGAGACTTCGTTGCTAGGAAGCACGGTAAAGAAAGAGAACCATGGGTTCAGAAACCCATGCCTTTTCCTCCTAAACCATCCAAGAAAAAGGACGATGAGGATTTTGAGTGCTTTGCTGAAATGATTAGACCTATCTTTTTGCGTATGCGTTTGACTGATATGCTTAAAATGAATCCTTATGCTAATTACATGAAAGATATTGTTACAAATAAAAGAAAGATACCGGAAGCTAAAATTTCCACCATGCTTGCCAAGTATACTTTTAAAGGTGGAATACCTAAGAAACTAGGAGATCCAGGAGTACCAACTATACCATGCTCCATTAAAAGAAACTATGTTAAAATTGCTTTATGTGATCTTGGAGCCGGTGTTAGTGTTATGCCTCTGTCTTTATATCGTAGACTTGATTTGAATAAGTCGACACCTACTGAAATATCTTTGCAAATGGCCGATAAATCAACTGCTATACCTGTCGGTATTTGTGAGGATGTGCCTGTTGTGGTTGCAAACGTTACTATTTTAATGGACTTTGTTATTCTTGATATTCCCGAGGATGATAGTATGTCGATTATCCTTGGTAGACCCTTTTTGAATACTGCAGGGGCGGTTATCGATTGCAACAAAGGCAGTGTCACTTTTCATGTTAATGGTAATGAGCACACGGTACACTTTTCGAGGAAACAACCTCAAGTCCACAGTATCAATTCTATTGGAAAAACTTCAACGATTATTATTGGAGGTTTTGAATTTCCTCTTCCTACTGTCAAGAAGAAATATGATACTATCGGATCTCGGGTTCCGGCAAAACCCTTAAGGTTCGAACTCTGGGGTGCGCGCGAAGATCTCTCCCTCACAAGTTACGCCCTTACACGCTTCACGATCTCTAGGCTAGCTCGACGAACTTGCAACACAAGGGACACAAGATTTATACTGGTTTGGGCCACCGTTGTGGTGTAATAACCTACTCTAGTGTGGTGGTGGTGGATTGCCTCTTGGGCTAAGGATGAACAGTACAATGGGAAGAACTGTTGGGGAACGTCGTTATTTCAAAAAATATCCTACGCACACGCAACATCATGGTGATGCATAGCAACGAGAGAGAAGATTATGTCCACGTACCCTCGTAGACCGAAAGCGGAAGCGTTAGCACAACGCGGTTGATGTAGTCGTACGTCTTCACGATCCGACCGATCAAGTACCGAACGCACGGCACCTTCGAGTTCAACACACGTTCAGCTCGATGACGTCCCTCGAACTCCGATCCAGCCGAGTGTTGAGGGAGAGTTTCGTCAGCACGACGGCGTGGTGACGATGATGATGTTCTACCGACGCAGGGCTTCGCCTAAGCACCGCTACGATATTATCGAGGTGGACTATGGTGGAGGGGGGCACCGCACACGGCTAAAAGATCAATGATCAATTGTTGTGTCTCCAAGGGGTGCCCCCTCCCCGTATATAAAGGAGCGGAGGAGGGGGAGGGCCGGCCCTCTCTATGGCGCGCCCTAGGAGGAGTCCTACTCCCACCGGGAGTAGGATTCCCCCCTTCCAAGTAGTAGGAGTAGGAGTCAAGGAAAGGGGAGAGAGAAGAGAAGGAAGGAGGGGGCGCAGCCCCTCCCCCTAGTCCAATTCAGACTAGGCCTTGGGGAGGGGGGGGCGCCCAGCCTCTCCTCTCTCTTCCCCTAAAGCCCAATAAGGCCCATATACTCCCCGGCGAATTCCCGTAACTCTCCGGTACTCCGAAAAATACCTGAATCACTCGGAACCTTTCCGATGACCGAATATAGTCGTCCAATATATCGATCTTTACGTCTCGACCATTTCAAGACTCCTCGTCATGTCCCCGATCTCATCCGGGACTCCGAACTACCTTCGGTACATCAAAACACATAAACTCATAATATAACCGTCATCGAACTTTAAGCGTGCGGACCCCACGGGTTCGAGAACAATGTAGACATGACCGAGACACGTCTCCGGTCAATAACCAATAGCGGAACCTGGATGCTCATATTGGCTCCCACATATTCTACGAAGATCTTTATCGGTCAAACCGCATAACAACATACGTTGTTCCCTTTGTCATCGGTATGTTACTTGCCCGAGATTCGATCGTCGGTATCTCAATACCTAGTTCAATCTCGTTACCGGCAAGTCTCTTTACTCGTTCCGTAATACATCATCCCGCAACAAACTCATTAGTTACAATGCTTGCAAGGCTTATAGTGATGTGCATTACTGAGTGGGCCCAGAGATACCTCTCGGACAATCGGAGTGACAAATCCTAATCTCGAAATACGCCAACCCAACAAGTACCTTCGGAGACACCTGTAGAGCACCTTTATAATCACCGAGTTACGTTGTGACGTTTGGTAGCACACAAAGTGTTCCTCCGATAAACGGGAGTTGCATAATCTCATAGTCATAGGAACATGTATAAGTCATGAAGAAAGCAATAGCAGAATACTAAACGATCAAGTGCTATGCTAACGGAATGGGTCAAGTCAATCACATCATTCTCCTAATGATGTGATCCCGTTAATCAAATGACAACTCATGTCTATGGCTAGGAAACATAACCATCTTTGATCAACGAGCTAGTCAAGTAGAGGCATACTAGTGACACTCTGTTTGTCTATGTATTCACACAAGTATTATGTTTCCGGTTAATACAATTCTAGCATGAATAATAAACATTTATCATGAAATAAGGAAATAAATAATATCTTTATTATAGCCTCTAGGGCATATTTCCTTCAGTCTCCCACTTGCACTAGAGTCAATAATCTAGATCACATCGCCATGTGATTTAACATCAATAGTTCACATCACCATGTGATTAACACCCATAGTTTACATCGTCATGTGACCAACACCCAAAGGGTTTACCAGAGTCAATAATCTAGTTCACATCGCTATGTGATTAACACCCAAAGAGTACTAAGGTGTGATCATGTTTTGCTTGTGAGAGAAGTTTAGTCAATGGGTCTGCCATATTCAGATCCGTATGTATTTTGCAAATTTCTATGTCTACAATGCTCTGCACGGAGCTACTTTAGCTAATTGCTCCCACTTTCAATATGTATCCAGATTGAGACTTAGAGTCATCTGGATTAGTGTCAAAACTTGCATCGACGTAACCCTTTACGATGAACCTTTTGTCACCTCCATAATCGAGAAACATATCCTTATTCCACTAAAGATAATTTTGACCGCTGTCCAATTATCTACTCCTAGATCACTATTGTACTCCCTTGCAAAACTCAGTGTAGGGTATACAATAGATCTGGTACACAGCATGGCATACTTTATAGAACCTATGGCTGAGGCATAGGGAATGACTTTCATTCTCTTTCTATCTTCTGCCGTGGTCGGGCTTTGAGTCTTACTGAATTTCACACCTTGTAACACAGGAAATAATTCTTTCTTTGACTGTTCCATTTTGAACTACTTCAAAATCTTGTCAAGGTATGTACTCATTGAAAAAACTTATCAAGCGTCTAGATCTATCTCTATAGATCTTGATGCTCAATATGTAAGCAGCTTCACCGAGGTCTTTCTTTGAAAAACTCCTTTCAAACACTCCTTTATGCTTTGCAGAATAATTCTACATTATTTCCGATCAACAATATGTCATTCACATATACTTATCAGAAATGCTGTAGTGCTCCCACTCACTTTCTTGTAAATACAGGCTTCACCGCAAGTCTGTATAAAACTATATGCTTTGATCACACTATGAAAGCGTACATTCCAACTCCGAGATGCTTGCACCAGTCCATAGATGAATCGTTGGAGCTTGCATATTTTGTTAGCACCTTTAGGATTGACAAAACCTTCTGGTTGCATCATATACAACTCTTCTTTAATAAATCCATTAAGGAATGCAGTTTTGCTTATCCATTTGCCAGATTTCGTAAAATGCGGCAATTTCTAACATGATTCGGACAGACTTAAGCATAGATACGAGTGAGAAACTCTCATCGTAGTCAACACCTTGAACTTGTCGAAAACCATTTGCGACAATTCTAGTTTTGTAGATAGTAACACTACTATCAGCGTCTGTCTTCCTCTTGAAGATCCATTTAATCTCAATGGCTCGCCGATCATTGGGCAAGTTAATCAAAGTCCATACTTTGTTCTCATACATGGATCCCATCTCAGATTTCATGGCCTCAAGCCATTTTACGGAATCTGGGCTCACCATCGCTTCTTCATAGTTTGTAGGTTCGTCATGGTCTGGTAACATAACCTCCAGAACAGGATTACCATACCACTCTGGTGCGGATCTTACTCTGGTTGACCTACGAGGTTCAGTAACAACTTGATCTGAAGTTTCATGATCATCATCATTAACTTCCTCACTAATTGGTGTAGGTGTCACAGGAACCGGTTTCTGTGATGAATTACTTTCCAATAAGGGAGCAGGTATAGTTACCTCATCAAGTTTCTACTTTCCTCCCACTCACTTCTTTCGAGAGAAACTCCTTCTCTAGAAAGGATCCAAATTTAGCAACAAAAGTCTTGCCTTCAGATCTGTGATAGAAGGTGTACCCAACAGTTTCCTTTGGGTATCCTATGAAGACGCATTTCTCCGATTTGGGTTCAAGCTTATCATGTTGAAACTTTTTCACATAAGCATCGCAACCCCAAACTTTAAGAAATGACAACTTTGGTTTCTTGCTAAACCATAGCTCATACGGTGTCGTCTCAACGGATTAGACGGTGCCCTATTTAATGTGAATGCAGCTGTCTCTAATGCATAACCCCAGAACGATAGTGGTAAATCGGTAAGAGACATCATAGTTTGCACTATATCCAATAAAGTACGGTTATGACGTTCGGACACACCATTATGCTGTGGTGTTCCAGGTGGCATGAGTTTGTGAAACTATTTCACATTGTTTTAATTGAAGGCCAAACTTGTAACTCAAATATTCGTCTCCGCGATCAAATCGCAGAAAAACTTTTATTTTCTTGTTACAATGATTCTCCACTTCACTCTGAAATTCTTTGAACTTTTCAACTGTTTCAATTTCATTAAGTAGATATACCCATATCTTGCTCAAATCATCTGTGAAGGTCAGGAAATAACGATACCCACCGCGAGCCTCAACACTCATCGGATCGCATACATCAGTATGTATTATTTCCAATAAGTCAGTTGCTCGCTCCATTGTTCCGGAGAACGGAGTCTTAGTCATCTTGCCCATAAGGCATGGTTCGCAAGCATCAAGTGATTCATAATCAAGTGATTCCAAAATTCCATCAGCATGGAGTTTCTTCATGCGCTTTACACCAATATGACCTAAACGGCAGTGCCACAAATAAGTTGCACTATCATTATTAACTTTGCATCTTTTGGCTTCAATATTATGAATATGTGTATCACTACGATCGAGATCCAACAAACCATTTTCGTTGGGTGTATGACCATATAAGGTTTTATTCATGTAAACAGAACAACAATTATTCTCTAACTTAAATGAATAACCGTATTGCAATAAACATGATCAAATCATATTCATGCTCAACGCAAACACCAAATAACACTTATTTAGGTTCAACACTAATCCTGAAAGTATAGGGAGTGTGCGATGATGATCATATCAATCTTGGAACTACTTCCAACACACATTGTCACCTCGCCCTTAACTAATTTCTGTTCATTCTGCAACTCCTGTTTCGAGTTACTACTCTTAGCAACTGAACCAGTATCAAATACCGAGGGGTTGCTATAAACACTAGTAAAGTACACATCAATAACATGTATATCAAATATAGCTTTGTTCACTTTGCCATCCTTCTTATCCACCAAATAGTTGGGGCAGTTCCGCTTACAGTGACCAGTCCCTTTGCAGTAGAAGCACTCAGTTTCAGGCTTAGGTCCAGACTTGGGCTTTTTCACTTGAGCAACAACTTTGCTTGCCGTTCTTCTTGAAGTTCCCTTTTCTTCCCTTTGTCCCTTTACTTGAAACTAGTGGTCTTGTTAACCATCAACACTTGATGCTCTTTCTTGATTTCTACCTTCGTCGATTTCAGCATCGCGAAGAGCTCGGGAATCGTTTCCGTTATCCCTTGCATATTATAGTTCATCACGAAGTTCTAGTAACTTGGTGATAGTGACAAGAGAACTCTGTCAATCACTATTTTATCTGGAATATTAACTCCCACTTGATTCAAGCAATTGTAGTACTCAGACAATCTGAGCACATGCTCACTAGCTGAGCAATTCTCCTCCATCTTGTAGGCAAAGTACTGTCAGAGGTCTCATACCTCTCGACACGGGCATGAGTATGAAATACCAATTTCAACTCTTAGAACATCTTATATGCTCTGTGGCGTTCTAAACATTTTTGAAGTCCCGGTTCTAAGCCGTAAAGCATGGTGCACTAAACTATCAAGTAGTCATCATACCGAGCTTTTGTCAAACGTTCATAACGTCTGCATCTGCTCCTGCAATAGGTCTGTCACCTAGCGGTGCATCAAGGACATAATACTTCTGTGCAGCAATGAGGTTAATCCTCAGATGACGGACCAAGTCCGCATCATTGCTACTAACATCTTTCAACTTAGTTTTCTCTAGGAACATATCAAATAAAACAGGGGAGCAAAACGCGAGCTATTGATCTACAACATAGATATGATAATACTACCAGGACTAAGTTCATGATAAATTTAAGTTCAATTAATCATATTACTTAAGAACTCCCACTTAAATAGACATCCCTCTAATCCTCTAAGTGATCACGTGATCCAAATCAACTAAACCATGTCCGATCATCACATGAGATGGAGTAGTTTCAATGGTGAACATCACTATGTTGATCATATCTACTATATGATTCACGCTCGACCTTTCGGTCTTAGTGTTCTGAGGCCATATCTGTTATATGCTAGGCTCGTCAAGTTTAACCTGAGTATTCCGCGTGTGCAACTGTTTTGCACCCGTTGTATTTGAACGTAGAGCCTATCACACCCGATCATCACGTGGTGTCTGAGCACGAAGAACTTTCGCAACGATGCATACTCAGGGAGAACACTTATACCTTGAAATTTAGTGAGAGATCATCTTATAAAGCTACCGCCGAACTAAGCAAAATAAGATGTATAAAAGATAAACATCACATGCAATCATAATATGTGACATGATATGGCCATCATCATCTTGTGCCTTTGATCTCCATATCCAAAGCATGGTCACGATCTCCATCGTCACCGGCATGACACCATGATCTCCATCATGTTGATCTATATCAATGTGTCGTCACATGGTCATCTCGCCAACTATTGCTATCGCATAGCGATAAAGTAAAGCAATTATTTGGCGCTTGCATCTTATGCAATAAAGAGACAACCATAAAGCTTTTGCCAGTTGCCGATAACTTCAACAAACATGATCATCTCATACAACAACTTATATCTCATCACGTCTTGACCATATCACATCACAACATGCCCTGCAAAAACAAGTTAGACGTCCTCTACTTTGTTGTTGCAAGTTTTACGTGGCTGCTATGGGCTGAGCAAGAACCGTTCTTACCTACGCATCAAAACCACAACGATAGTTCGTCAAGTTAGTGCTGTTTTAACCTTCGCAAGGACCGGGCGTAGCCACACTCAGTTCAACTAAAGTTGGAGAAACTGACACCCGCGAGCCACCTGTGTGCATAGCACGGCGGTAAAACCAGTCTCGCGTAAGCGTACACGTAATGTCGGTCCAGGCCGCTTCATCCAACAATACCGCCGAACCAAAGTATGACATGCTGGTAAGCAGTATGACTTATATCGCCCACAACTCACTTGTGTTCTACTCATGCATATAACATCTACGCATAAAACCAGGCTCTGATGCCACTGTTGGGGAACGTAGTAATTTCAAAAAAATTCCTACGCACATGCAAGATCATGGTGATGCATAGCAACGAGAGGGGAGAGTATGTCCACGTACCCTCGTAGACAGAAAGCTGAAGCGTTAGCACAACGCGGTTGATGTAGTCGTACGTCTTCACGATCCGACTGATCAAGTACCGAACACACGGCACCTCCGAGTTCAGCACACGTTCAGCTCGATGACGTCCCTCGAACTCCGATCCAGCCGAGTGTTGAGGGAGAGTTTCGTCAGCACGCCGGCGTGGTGACGATGATGATGTTCTACCGACGCAGGGCTTCACTTTAGCACCGCTACGGTATTATCGAGGTGGACTATGGTGGAGGGGGGCACCGCACACGGCTAAAAGATCAATGATCAATTGTTGTGTCTCTAAGGGGTGCCCCCCTCCCCGTATATAAAGGAGTGGAGGAGGAGGAGGGCCGGCCCTCTCTATGGCGCGCCCTAGGAGGAGTCCTACTCCCACCGGGAGTAGGATTACCCCCCTTCCAAGTAGTAGGAGTAGGAGTCAAGGAAAGGGGAGAGAGAAGAGAAGGAAGGAGGGGGCACAGCCCCTCCCCCTAGTCCAATTCGGACTAGGCCTTGGGGGGGGGGGGGGCGCCCAGCCTCTCCTCTCTCTTCCCCTAAAGCCCAATAAGGCCCATATACTCCCCGGCGAATTCCCGTAACTCTCCGGTACTCCGAAAAATACCTGAATCACTCGGAACCTTTCCGATGTCCGAATATAGTCGTACAATATATCGATCTTTACGCCTCGACCATTTCGAGACTCCTCATCATGTCCCCGATCTCATCCGGGACTCCGAACTACCTTCGGTACATCAAAACACATAAACTCATAATATAACCGTCATCGAACTTTAAGCGTGCGGACCCTACGGGTCCGAGAACAATGTAGACATGACCGAGACACGTCTCCGGTCAATAACCAATAGCGGAACCTGGATGCTCATATTGGCTCCCACATATTCTACGAAGATCTTTATCGGTCAAACCGCATAACAACATACGTTGTTCCCTTTGTCATCGGTATGTTACTTGCCCGAGATTCGATCGTCGGTATCTCAATACCTAGTTCAATCTCGTTACCGGCAAGTCTCTTTACTCGTTCCGTAATACATCATCCCGCAACAAACTCATTAGTTACAATGCTTGCAAGGCTTATAGTGATGTGCATTACTGAGTGGGCCCAGAGATACCTCTCGGACAATCGGAGTGACAAATCCTAATCTCGAAATACGCCAACCCAACAAGTACCTTCGGAGACACCTATAGAGCACCTTTATAATCACCGAGTTACGTCGTGACGTTTGGTAGCACACAAAGTGTTCCTCCGATAAACGGGAGTTGCATAATCTCATAGTCATAGGAACATGTATAAGTCATGAAGAAAGCAATAGCAGAATACTAAACGATCAAGTGCTATGCTAACGGAATGGGTCAAGTCAATCACATCATTCTCCTAATGATGTGATCCCGTTAATCAAATGAAAACTCATGTCTATGGCTAGGAAACATAACCATCTTTGATCAACGAGCTAGTCAAGTAGAGGCATACTAGTGACACTCTGTTTGTCTATGTATTCACACAAGTATTATGTTTCCGGTTAATACAATTCTAGCATGAATAATAAACATTTATCATGAAATAAGGAAATAAATAATATCTTTATTATTGCCTCTAGGGCATATTTCCTTCAAGAACAGCCTCCTGAGGAGAGGTGTCCTTGTGCTTGGTAAACTTGAGGGTGTGTGGGGATTGCTCTCTTCCTCCCCCTCCTACTGTGGTAGCTAGTCCTATTTATAGAGGCCCCGGTCCTCTTCCCAAATATTGAGCGGGAAGGGATCCCACAACGGACAATTTGAAAGGGGACAGCCAGTACAGCTTATCCTGACAAAAGTAGTCTTCGCCTGCCAAAGGCTCTGGTGGTGACACCGCCTTGGGCCCCACGGTGACCTCCGTCCTGCCATCCTGCCGGTCTTTGTCTCGTTGCATCGATAGGGAAACCTTTGCTTGACGCCTTGGTACTCCTCGCCTGTGCTTGCCCCCTTAGCACCAAAGAGGAAACAAGGACACTGCGCGTGCTTCCGCCCGCCTGGCGCCCGCCTGGTCTCGATCATCATGGCTCACGTCACGAGAACCTCACGAGGTTTGCCTTGCCTTGATCTCTCCGCCGCTCGCGAGCCAACCTGGTGAGGCCGCTCCCGAGGAGGTCTTGTGTCGTCTGCCTCGCGAGGGTCTTGAAAGCTTATTGGTGAAGACGGGCCGTACGGGCCCGCTCGTAGAGCCACACCGTGGGCCGCAGGCAGGCAAGTCTGGGGACCCCCGTTCCCAGAACGCCGACAGTAGCCCCGGGGCCCAAGGCACGCTCGGACTTGGCTTCGAGGCAAAGCCAACGGGCAAGTGCGGAGCGCCGCGGGCCCCAATAGCTTGCGGCCTTGGTCGACGCGTGGCGGTTGATTGGACGTGGGCGTCTCCGCTTCCCCACGCTGTCTCGGCAACTGCCCGACTTGACAAGTCCCTGCGACATGCAAGGAAAAACCATCATTACCTGTGATCATGGGGGGTGCTGGTTGGCCTTCTCCTGCTATAAATGGGGAGGGGGGCAGAGCCCCCGTCGCCCATCTATTCACATTCCGCTCGCTTCTCTCCCTTTGCTCCATTGCCAGCAGCGACACCAATGGCGCCGTCGAAGAGTTTCTCCGCCGTGGAGAAGGGGAAGGCCCCTCGCGAAGGGCCCGACTCTCCGATGCGCAAGCGTGGGCGTGGCCGTCCCCGCAAGCACACCGCGACCCCCTTCGCATGGCAGGGGTCGCTCCAGTCGCGACATCCCTGTTGATGAAGGGAGACGCGCCGTGGTCGCACGGCCTCCCCGGCCACGCTTCCACTCGGCGGAGGTGCTGAAGGAGTTCATCGTCTGGTCGGAGGACCCGTCCGGCAACTGGCTTCAGCTCCCGCGCTTCTTCGTCGATGATCTGTCGGCCTCTGGTCCAGGCGGGCTCTGGCTGCAGGCGGACGGCTGCTGCAGCAGAGCTTCCTGGGTTGCGGTTGAGGTCTCCGTCGCGGGCAACATAGCCCTGGCGCGTGGCTAGCAGACGTTTGCCCGCGCGCGCCGCCTGGGCAGGCGGTGCACCCTCCCCTTCAAGTACGACGGTGATGCGACCCTCTATGTGAGGGTGTTTGGGGAAGATGGTCGCCGCGCCGGATGCTGCCCCGAGGTCAACGACGGCGACGAGGTGCTCGGCCTTGGCGATGGCCGTGACGAGGACGAGGGCGAACACGCCCTTGGCGTCGACCATGTCTCGTCCAGTTATGGTGACTCTTCCCCTGGCAACAGCTCCAGCAGCGGTGGTTACGACCAGCCGCCGCGCCGCCGCGCCCGCTTCGAAGGTGGCAGCGGGTCGTCTTGTCGTCGCGCCCCTGTGAAGCGCGAGGTGTCTGGCTGAGCTCGGGTCAGTGCCAAGAGCCCGCCTTCGTGGTCCACCACAGGGGCATGCGCCTCTTTTATCTTGTTCTTCCTTTCCTTCCTGTATTAAGAAAGAAACCAGTATGGGGCCCCGGAGGGGCGTGCAACGAACTATGATTTCCCAGTTATTATGCTATGTTCATCGTCCCTGTGCTGTGTCGCAACATCGTTGTTTTATGTAAGGATAACTTAGCTTGACGTGTTTGGAGCAGTCTCCTCTCCATGAGGTGCTCGCTTCCTGGTGCGCGTCGAGGCCCCCTTGGCCCGGTAGGTGCTTAGAAACTGCAGAAAAAACTCGTTAAGAGGCTTAACGTTTTCCCGAGCCTTGGTCGCAGGCGCCGCTAGCCTTGACCCTGCGCTTTGTATCGCGATACCCGTGGGGCACGGATCAGAAGAGGTGCACCAGCTTGTGGGCTCGAACGAGGGTGCCTCGCGAAAAGCAGACGAAAGGCAGAACAAGAAAAAACGCTCACGAGGGAAGGAAAGCGCTCAAGAGGGCACCTGTCCAGCCCCCTCGCGAGGAATGCGAGAGAGAGTACAGGCCAAGCCGAAAACGGAAACAGAGGCAGAAGGCAACAGAACCAAATTAGCCGAGAACACCAGAAGCAAACTCCAATTAAAGAGGGGCGAGCCAACCGCGGAAAGCAAATGAAAAGCCGCGTCCGGCACCTAGTCTAGTCTTCAAGTCTTCTCACCAGCGCGGAGCTAAGTGCTGCCACTAAGACATGGGAGGGAGCCCCCGAGGCCCGAGGGCGGCACTCCTGAGACTCCGGGGCATGTATAGCCCCACTCATTATTATGTGAGAGTGTCACGAGCGGAGACCTTCACAAGCACTGGGCCTTCTTCACAGGCGCTGGGCCTTTCTTCATGGGTAGAACTTCCGGAGGTGTTGGATGTTCTAGGCGTTCTGGATGGGTACCCCGTCCAGCGTCTCCAGGCACGCGGCGCCAGGCCTGGAGACATGGACGACCTTGAACGGGCCCTCCCACATGGGCGAGAGCTTATGCATCCCTTCCCTAGAGAGGACCCGCCTCAGGACGAGGTCACCCAACGAGCGTCCTGGGGTGGATGTTGCGGTAGTGGTACCGCCGCAGCGCCTGCTGATACCTTGCCGCCCGCAGTGCAGCTTCGCGGCGGCGTTCCTCCCCCAGCACAAGGTCCATCCCTAGCGTGGCGTCCTGCTGCGTTTCATCACACGCCAGGACCCGTGCGGAGCGATGCTTGACCTCGTGAGGGAGGACCGCTTCTGCTCCGTAGACGAGGAAGAACAGGGTCTCGCCCGCTGGCTTGGTGGCGGTGGTGCCGATGGACCACAACACGGACTGGAGCTTGTCATACCAGCCCCTGCCGCATGCCTCAAGCTTCTTCTTGAAGGTCCTGGTCTTGAGGCCCCTCGGGACCTCTGCGTTGGCGCGTTTGGCCTGTCCATTGCTACGGGGGTGCGCCACCGAAGCGTAGCAGATCTGCGTTCCAAGGTTAGCACAATATGTTTTGAAGAGATTACTGGTGAACTGCGAGCCATTGTCGGTGATGATGCGGTTGGGGACCCCGAAACGGCTCACGAGACCCTTGATGAACTTGACCACAGAGCCGTCTGGGATGGTGCGGACGGCTTCCACCTCCGCCCACTTGGTGAACTTGTCGATGGCGACGTAGAGGTAGCGGTATCCCCCGGGCGCTCGAGGGAACGGGCCCAAGATATCCAGCCCCCAGACCGCGAACGGCCACGTGAGTGGGATGGTCTGGAGGCCCTGAGCCGGCTGATGAATCTGCTTGGCGTGGAACTGGCAGGCCTCGTAGGACTTCACCAGTTCAGTCGCGTCGTTGAGTGCCGTGGGCCAGTAGAATCCACTACAAAATGCCTTGCCGACGAGGGTTCGCGACGACGAGTGGTGCTCGCAGTCCCCGCCGTGTATGTCGGCCAGCAGCTCTCTTCCTTGCTCCCTGGAGATGCAACGTAGGGAAACGTCATTTGGTCGCTTCCTGTATAACTCACCGTCCTGGATGCAATATGTCGTGGCTTGTCAGGCCACACGCTCCATGTCTTCCTCTTCTTCCGGCAGCGTCCCTTGCGTCAGGTATTCCTTGAACTCCTTGATCCAACATCCCTCCCGAGGTTCGAGCGCCAAGAGCAAGCGCGCTCCCGAGGTCGGGCCGCAGGTTGGGGCTCCCGAGGCAGGTGGTTGAGGGAGCTCCTCGCGAGGCAGCGCTGTTCTTGAGAGCGGTGGTGTGGCTGATGGCTTGAAGAGCCACTCCTCAAAGATGCCAGGCTCTTGGGGTAGCCGCTTGGATGCTCTTTTGGCGATGTCGTCAGCTTCCTTGTTGGTGCCACG
The DNA here is from genome assembly GCF_002575655.3 of Aegilops tauschii subsp. strangulata. NCBI lineage: Eukaryota > Viridiplantae > Streptophyta > Magnoliopsida > Poales > Poaceae > Aegilops > Aegilops tauschii. Next base: position 352,278,580 of record NC_053039.3, read on the forward strand.
GGGCACATGCTGTAACTCCAGACCCGAGAACTGTTTCTCCATCTTGCGCACCTCCGCGAGGTATGCCTCCATGTGCTCGTCCTTTGGCTCATAAACCTTGTTGGAGAAGTTGACAAGGAGCTGCGAGTCGCCCTTGATGGTGAGACGCCTCACCCCCAGGGCCACCGCAGCCTAGAGGCCAGCTATGAGGCCTTCGTACTTTGCTATATTGTTGGAGACCTTCTCGCCTTGCTGGAAGCAGAGCTGCACGGTGTAGTAGAGCTTGTCCTGGGTGGGCGAGATGAGCACCGCTCCAGCCCCCGCGCCCTGGCGTCAGAATGCGCCGTCGAATTACACGACCCAGCCATCCGGCGCCTCGCTTCTTGGAGATAGGGATTGGTCCTCACCGGCTTCGAGTACTGGGGCGTCGGTCCATTCGGCCACAAAGTCTGCTAGTGCGGCCCCCTTGATGACCCTGATTGTGCTGAACTCCAAGTCGAACGCTTGTAGCTCGATGTTCCATTCAGCGATTCGCCCGGCAGCATTGGGGCTCCTGAGCACTCTTTCCAGTGGGTAAGCCGAGACGACCTTGATGGGGTGACCCTGGAAGTAGTGGCGCAGCTTGTGCGAGTCCACCAGGAGTGCGAGCAGGATCTTCTGAGGCATGGGGTACCGTGCCCTCGCATCCCGCAACACTGTGCTGATGAAGTACACTGGGTGCTCGACGAGGGCGGGAGAGCTGACGGGGTCTTCGGCTTCCGGGAGCTGAGGTGTCTCTGCGAGGGCTTTGGCTTCAAGGGCTTGGTGGTCCGCTGGAGCAGCTGCTGCTTTAGGAGCTTCGCCTTGGTGTCGCGCCGTTTCATCCGGCCTGGTGGTTCCCCTGGCGGGCCCTTGATCTCGCGCTCTTCTCTGAGGGCCACCAGCGCTGCGTTGGCAGAGTGGGGTGTGGCAGACAGGTAGAGCACCAAGGGCTCGAGGGGTCGAGGCGCCACCATCACTGGCGGGCTGGTCAGGTATCTCTTGAGGTCTTGAAACGCTTGGTCGGCTTCCGGAGTCCACTCGAATGGGCCCTTTTTCTTCATCAGCTTGAAGAACAGTAGGGCACGCTCTCCCAACTTGGAGATAAAGCGGCTCAACGCCGTCACACGACCAGTAAGCTTCTGCATCTCCTTGAGGGTCTGTGGCGGGCTCATTTCTTCGATTGCCTTGACCTTCTCTGGGTTCGCCTCGATCCCTCTATGGGATACGAGGAAACCCAGCAGCTTGCCGGAAGGGACACCAAACACGCACTTCTCCGGGTTGAGCCGCAAGTTCACCTGGCGTAGGCTTGCGAAAGTCTCCTCCAGATCTTGGATCAAGGTTCTCGCCTCCCGAGACTTCACCACGATGTCGTCGACGTAGGCCTCCACGTTTCTCCTGAGCTGCCGCCCTAAGGCGATGTGCATCAGCCGCTGAAAGATCGCGCCCGCATTGCGCAGTACGAAGGGCATGCAAGTATAGCAGTACACCCCACACGGGGTCAGGAAGGCGGTCTTCTCCACATCTTCCACCGCCATCTTGATCTAGTGGTAGCCCGAGAACGCATCTAGGAAGCACAGCAAATCACACTCTGTGGTGGAGTCGATGATCTGGTCGATGCGTGGAAGTGGGAACGGATCTTGGGGGCAGGCTTTGTTGAGGTTGGTGAAGTTGACACACATGCGCTCCTTCCCGCCTTTCTTCGGCACAACAACGGGGTTTGCCAGCCATTCGGGGTACCGAACTTCGCGAATGGCGGCCGCCGCCTCCAGCTTGCGAGTTTCTTGGACGATGAAGGCCTGCTTCTTCATGGACTATCGCCTCACCCGCTGCTTCACAGGGCGCACGTTGGGGCACACCCTTAAGTGATGCTGAATCACCTCTCTCGGGACCCCCACCAGCTGCTTGGGTTCCCATGCGAACATCTCCTTGTTTGCGCGCAAGAACTTCACCAACGCTTCCTCTTGGTCAGGGTTGAGGTCGGTACCTATGGTAAAGGTAGCTCCTGAGGACCCGTCCTCATTGACGGGCACCTGTTTGGTTTCTGCCTTGTCTTGGGTGAACAACTTCTTCTTCTTGGTTGGTGCGGCTCCCTTGGCCTCAGAGGCGCCTGCGCCGGCTGGCTGTGCTGCTGCGGCGGTCTTGAGAGCAAGCTTGAGCGCCAACAGAGCCTCCCTGGCGCCCCCCTCGATGGTGAGGACGCCCTTGCTCCCAGGCATCTTCATGAGGTTGTAAGCCGGATGGGTTGCCACCATAAACTGGGCCAGAGCTGGGTACCCGAGGATGGCGTTGTACGGGAGGCCGATACGGGCGATGTCGAAGTCGACCAGCTCGGTGCGGTAATTGTCACGCGTGCCGAAGGTGACAGGAAGGCGGATCTGCCCCAGGGAGTGGGCGGCGTCGCCGCCAACTCCTGAGAAGGGCTTGCTGAGGCGGAGCCGCTCGAGTGGTACGTGAAGGAGGCCGAAGGCTTCCACGGAGAGCACGTTGAGGCCGGCACCACCGTCGACGAGGGTCTTGGTGATGGCCACGTTGCAGATGGTGGGAGTGCAAAGCATTGGGAGCATACCCGAGCTGGCGGTGGAGACAGGATGATCCTTTGAGTCGAAGGTGAGGTCGGCCTCGGGCGCAGCTCAGCCTGGGGGAGCCCCCGGGCGCTTGGAAGCGGCGCCGATCTGGCAAAGGAACGACTTGATGTGGCGGTCCGAGGGCGGTGCTTGCGAGCCGCCGATGAGAGCCACGACCGCGTAGGGCGCCAATGCCGCGAAGCGTGCAACGAAGAGACTGCATAGCTCCTCCCAAGATGCCATCGTGGATCCGTGGAGGTTGAGAAGCTAGGCGCGCGGTGCACCTGCGAGGGCCATGGGCAGCCAGTTGGCCATGACCTTGTCGTCGCCTCCGGCATTGAGGACGGCCTCCTCGTACGCCAGCAAGAAAGCCGATGGGTCCGCCGCGCCGTCGTAGCGCGGCGGCATCTCCGGCTTAAACTTGGGCGGCCACTGCACCTGCCGCAGGGCGGGGGCCAAGGCTCAGAGCTCCCTGGCCCCGTCGCCGGCATCGGTCGTCGGAGCCGGGAGCGAGACACCTGCCATGGGGGCGAAGCGCGGTGGTGGCGTGGAGCAGATCAATGGAAGGAAAACTCCGGCGCACCCCTACCTGGCACGCCAAATGTCGGATCTCGGGTTCCGGCAAAACCCTTAAGGTTCGAACTCTGGGGTGCACGCAAAGATCTTTCCCTCACAAGTTACGCCCTCACACGCTTTGCGATCTCTAGGCTAGCTCGACGAACTTGCAACACAAGGGACACAAGATTTATACTGTTTCGGGCCACCGTTGTGGTGTAATACCCTACTTCAGTGTTGTGGTGGTGGATTGCCTCTTGGGCTGAGGATGAACAGTATAATGGGAAGAACAACCTCCTGAGGAGAGGTGCTCTTGTGCTTGGTAAACTTGAGGGTGTGTGGGGATTGCTCTCTTCCTCCCCCTCCTACTGTGGTGGCTAGTCCTATTTATAGAGGCACCGGTCCTCTTCCCAAATATTGAGCGGGAAGGGATCCCACAACGGCCAATTTGAAAGGGGACAGCTAGTACAGCTTATCCTGACAAAAGTAGTCTTCGCCTGCCAAAGGCTCTGGTGGTGACGCCGCCTTGGGCTCCACGGTGACCTCCGTCCTGCTAGTCTTGGTCTCGTTGCACCGATAGGGAAACCTTTGCTTGACGCCTCGGTACTCCTCGCCTGTGCTTGCCCCCTTAGCACCAAAGAGGAAACAAGGACACTGCGCGTGCTGGCGCCCACCTGGTCTCGATCGTCATGGCTCACGTCACGAGAACCTCGCGAGGTTTGCCTTGCCTTGATCTCTTCGCCCCTCGCGAGCCAGCCTGGTGAGGCCGCTCCCGAGGAGGTCTTGTGTCGTCCGCCTCGCGAGGGTCTTGAAAGCTTGTTGGTGAAGACGGGCCGTACGGGCTCGCTCGCAGAGCCACGCCGTGGGCCGCAGGCAGGCAAGTCTGGGGACCCCCGTTCCCAGAACGCCGACAGATACTCTTATTGTTGGGGACATGCATATCCGCGTTGAGGTAACCTAGTGTTATTCGAAAATTCTCTGGTTTCATGCGATTCGGAAATAGTTTGTTAACAAGACTTGATCAACCTTGTTAGTGGATTCCTTTTGATGAGCATGAGATGGATGAAGTTAGAAAGCACAACTCTCTGTACCCTCCTTTTACTTTCTGTTATTTAGATTAAATAAAGCAAAAATAGTATTTTCTGTCTGTTTTCTGAATTATCCTTGCAATAAAAAATACCCCAAAAATAAAAGTTCTCCAAACGTCCTGAAAATGAAATATGATTTTTTGTAGAATATTTAAGAATATCTGGCACTAAGAACACACCAGGGGGCCCCACCATCTGGCCACGATGGTGCAGGGCGCGCCCCCTGCCTCGTGGGTCCCACATGGTCCCCCTCCACTTATTCCAGCACCCACTCACTTCGTCTTCCTCCAGAAAAAATCCTCCCATAGCTCAAACCCGTGTTCTAGCTCATCTTGCTGCAATTTTAGATCTCCTTGCTCAAAGCTCCATTCACAAAACTATTTGGGGAGATTGTTCTTCGGTATGTGACTCCTCCAATGGTCCAATTAATTTTTGTTCTAGTGCTTTAATTATTGCAAATTTCTGCTGCTAAGGTGACCCTGTTCTTGAGCTTGCATGTCAAATTTATATGGTCCAAAGTAGTTTTAATGCATGATATAGCCTCTAGGCACTTGTGGGAGTAGTTGCTATCAATCTTGTTGAGTTTGGTTCACTTTTATTTTGAGTCACTAAAAATTTCAGAAATTTTTCAGAGAAAGAAAAATGTTCAGGAAAATGTACCAAGGTGGTTCCTCAAGGAAGCAAGGACCAAGGCTCGCGATACGTGAGCCTTGTGAATGGCCGTCAGAGGAGTTTATGGTCCAAGCAGGCATCAAGGATGAATTTGACGCGTATGTGCGTAATGCTGATCTTGATGGCTTCGTGTCAGATAAGTGCCCACAATACTACTACCTAACTGATTCCTTTGTGAGAAGGTTTAAATTTACATCCTTGCGCAATTCTCATACTGTGTTATTTGATCTTTATGATAAATCATATACCATGGACCTAGAAGATTTTAATACTGCTTGTAAACTCCCGCAGTGGGGCAATGTTAGTGAACCTCGCAAATCTGAATATAAAGACTTTCTTGCTAGTATCACTGTGGGGGAATCTAGAGAAATCACACAAGCTACCATAGGGAGCATTCATTTCCCTTCCATACATTATTTTGCTCTCTTTATAGGTAGGTGCATTAACGGTAAAGATGAGGCTTGTCACATGTGCGTTCCAGACCTTAGTGTCCTCAAGAGTGTGATATTAGGTGATAAACAATATAACTTGGGGGCCATTGTTGCACGAAGGTTTCATCTTAACGGTACAAGTGGAGATTTGTTTGGTGGAATTTATGCGACTCGTGTAGCTAATTATCTTGATGTACCCATACATGAAAATGATATGGAGTTACCTCCTGCTTATCTAGATTATAATGCTATGGTTCGCCATCAGTTTGTTGAGAGGAATGAACAGTTCCTCCAGTACCGACTCATCTTTGACAGACGTCGCGCTATCCATGTTGCTCTCCCTGCTCCTACTTTCTTTGACTTTCAGGCAAAAAGGAGATATGTTATAACCAGGGAGGAGGCGAACGAGTATGAAAGGAGGACGGAGGCAGCTTGCCTCCAAGCTGCAGCTCGTCAGGCAGTAGCCGCTGCATCTCAGTACGACCCCCAGTTACAACTTCGGATATCCGCCAGGCCATCCGTGGCCATAGACCAACTTAGGCCAAAAGCCTAAGCTTGGGGGAGTATGTATTTCTCACCGACATTACATTCATGTTCACACACTCATGCCAGTTGTCGATGCTCATACTTTTTCATTGTACTATCCATGCTAGTTTATTTTCTTTTCTAAGTCTTTTTCTTGTGTGTTTGAAAAACCTTAAGAAAAACCAAAAAAAATAGTTGTAGCTTTTAGCTAGTTTACTTTCCATGCCTGTAGTAGTAGTAATTAAAAGAAAACCCAAAAAGATTTCCCGTTCTTCTTTTGTTTGTTGGGAGCTTTTCCGTGTAAATAGTTTTATTTTATTTCTTTTCTTTGGGGGTCGAGAGGAGAAGACCATGATAAAAATGTTGAGTGGCTCTCATATGCATTATTGTTGATTTAACCAAGAGCCCATATTACCTTGTCTTGTCCCTTGCATAAATGCTTGCAGATTCTAGATTAGTCCAATGCACGTGCACTATTATTATTATCCACACCGTTCGGTCGTGCGAGTGAAAGGCAATAATGATGATATATGATGGACTGATTGAGATGAGAGAAGCTGGTATGAACTCGACCTATCTTGTTTTTGTAAATATGATTAGTTCATCGTTCCTGATTCAGCCTATTATGAATGAAACATGTTTGCAATGACAATTAGAGATTATAGTTGCTCATGCCACTAACCATATTCACAATAACATTTAGGTCTAATGTTTACTCATATCAATGGCATAATCAACTAGCTAGCAATAATAATAAATCTCGGATGACAACACTTTCTCAAAACAATCATAATATGATATAACAAGATGGTATCTCGCTAGCTCTTTCTCAGACTGCAAAACATAAATGCAGAGCACCTCTGAAGATCAAGGACTGACTAGACATTGTAATTCATGGTAAAAGAGATCCAGTCATGGTCAAACTTAATGTAGATTAATAGTAATGCATGCAAATGATAGCGGTGCTCTCCAACTGGTGCTTTTTAATAAGAGGATGATGACTCAACATAAAAGTAAATAGATAGGCCCTTCGCAGAGGGAAGCAGGGATTTGCAGAGGTGCCAGAGCTCGAGTTTTGAAATAGAGATAAATAATATTTTGAGTGGCATACTTTCATTGTCAACATAACAACCAAGAGATCTCGATATCTTCCATGCTACACACATTATAGGCGGTTCCCAAACAGAATGGTAAAGTTTATACTCCCCCACCACCAACAAGCATCAATGCATGGCTTGCCCGAAACAACGGGTGCCTCCAACTAACAACAGTCCTGGGGGAGTTTTGTTTGCAATTATTTTGATTTGAGCATGGGACTGGGCATCCCGGTTACCGGCCATTTTCTCGTGAATGGTGAGCGGAGTCCACTCATCGTGAGAATAACCCACCTATCATGGAAGATATAGACAGCCCTAGTTGATACATGAGCTATTCGAGCATACAAAACAGAATTTCATTTGAAGGTTTAGAGTTTGGCACATACAAATTTACTTGGAACGACAGGTAGATACCGCATATAGGAAGGTGTGGTGGACTCATATGGGATAACTTTGGGGTTTATGGAAGTGGATGCACAAGCAGTATTCCCGCTTAGTACAAGTGAAGGCTAAAAAAGACTGGGAAGCGACCAACTAGAGAGCGACAACAGTCATGAACATGCATTAAAACTAATCAACACTGAGTGCAAGCATGAGTAGGATATAATTCACCATGAACATAAATATCGTGGAGGCTATGTTGATTTTGTTTCAACTACATGCGTGAACATGTGCCAAGTCAAGCCACTCGAATCGTTCAAAGGAGGATACCAGCCTATCATACCACATCACAACCATTTTAATAGCATGTTGGCATGCAAGGTAAACCATTATAAACTCCTAGCAAATTAAGCTTCATAATCTTTGCTAAAAACTTGAATGCTGGCTTTACATATTTGCAACAACAAGATCAAACGGAGTTTGTAAAAGTTTTTCTTTATCACTTTCATTTTGTCAACTGAATTGCTTGAGGACAAGCAAAGGTTTAAGCTTGGGGGATTTGATGCGTCTCCAACGTATCTACTTTTCCAAACACTTTTGCCCTTGTTTTGGACTCTAACTTGCATGATTTGAATGGAACTAACCCGGACTGACGTTGTTTTCAGCAGAATTGCCATGGTGTTATTTTTGTGCAGAAATAAAAGTTCTCAGAATGACCTAAAAATCCACGGAGACACGTTTTGGAAATAATAAAAAATACTGGCAAAAGAATCAACATCAGGGGCCCCACACCCTGTCCACGAGGGTGCAGGGTGCGCCCACCCCCTGCCTCGTGGGCCCCCCTGAGACTCCATCGACCTCAACTCCAACTCCATATATTCATGTTCGGGGAGAAAAAAAATCAGAGAGAAGGATTCATCACGTTTTACGATACAGAGCCGCTGCCAAGCCCTAATCTCTTTCGGGAGGGCTGATCCGGAGTCCGTTCGTCTCCGTCGCCATCATCATCATCAACTTCCTCCATCACCAATTTCATGATGCTCACCACCGTGCGTGAGTAATTCCATCGTAGGCTTGCTGGACGGTGATGGGTTGGATGAGATTTATCATGTAATCGAGTTAGTTTTGTTAGGGTTTGATCCCTAGTATCCATTATGTTCTGAGATTGATGTTGCTATGACTTTGCTATGCTTAATGCTTATCACTAGGGCCCGAGTGCCATGAATTCAGATCTGAACCTATTATGTTTTCGTGAATATATGTGAGTTCTTGAGCCTATCTTGCAAGTCAATAGTCACCTACTATGTGTTATGATCCGGCAACCCCGAAGTGACAATAATTGGGACCACTCCCGGTGATGACCGTAGTTTGAGGAGTTCATGTATTCACTAAGTGTTAATGCTTTGGTCCGGTACTCTATTAAAAGGAGGCCTTAATATCCCTTAGTTTCCAATAGGACCCCGCTGCCACGGGAGGGTAGTGAGGGAGTCCTGGACTAAGGGGTCCTCGGGCGTCCGGCCTGTTATCTACTGGGCCGGACTGATGGGCTATGAAGACATAAAGACCGAAGACTGTACCCGTGTCAGGATTGGACTCTACTTGGCGTGGAAGGCAAGCTAGCGACCGACTATGAATATTTCCTCTTATGTAACCGACCCCATGTAACCCTAGATCTCTCTGGTGCCTATATAAACCGGAGAGCATAGTCCGGATGGAGAGATACTCATTACCATATACTCATAGGCTAGACTTCTAGGGTTAGCCATTACGATCTCGTGGTAGATCAACTCTTGTAACACTCATATTCATCAAGATCAATCAAGCAGGAAGTAGGGTATTACCTCCATAGAGAGGGCCCGAAAATGGGTAAACATTGTGTCCCCCGTCTCCTGCTACCATTGATCCTAGACGCATAGTTCGGGACCCCCTACCCGAGATCCGCCGGTTTTGACACCGACATTGGTGCTTTCATTGAGAGATCCACTGTGCCGTCGCCAAGAGGGTTGATGGCTTGCCTTGTTGTCAAGGATAATATCATCTCCGGAGGAGCCCTGCCCCCAGGCCAGACCCTCCGGCTCGGCGGCTTCGTCATGACTGCCGGCTCGGCCCTTAAGCCGACGAGGACCTCTCGGGTCATCGAAAATCGCCTCCGTGTTGATCCCGAATACTCCGCCTGCATGGATCCAATGGAGTTATTGTCGTTGAACGAACTCCTGGATCGCATGGCCGCCTTGGGGGTCGCTACAGACTATGATCGGGTCGGGCTTAAACCTGACCAGAGAGAAATTAAAACTCCACCGATCACCCATCAGATAGCGATGGTCGAGGAGTGGAGCAACTCTTCCACTATATTGAAGACGAACTATGTTCGGATCTCCGATCTTGAAGGGCCGGATACCTTCTGGCAGAAAGGCATGTCCCTTCCTCTGAACATAGAGTCGGATGACGAGACTAAAAAATCAGTTGATATCCCGGAGCCCGAATTGTCAGGCCCGGTAGATCTCCTAACTCTGGATTTAAAATCGGGTCAGGGTTCGGATTCAATTCCACCCACCCACCCGGACGTAGACGCTCTCAGGAGCATCAAACAACAGTCTCAGGAAACGGCCCACCACTTCTGGGCCAGATTCCTCCTTGTCAAAGACAAGGTAAAAGACTGCCGCGACGAAGACGCGATAGCAGCATTCTGCAACAGCTGCGCGGACGAAGGTATCCTTAACGCCATCAATCGCCGCCGCATAACAAAGTACGCTGACTTAGCAACTATCGTACAAAAGTACAGCGTGATGGAAAGCGCCTGGAAAACTCAGGCAGCTTGCCGGGAACCATCCCGACTCCCCCTACAGGCGAAAAGGGCGCACCCTCATGGCACGCCCAGCCGAACAACCAAAAAACATAAACCTATTACGCTACACGACACCGTTCTGGAGGGATGGCTCAATGGCCCATGCAAAATACACACGACGCCGGATACCGTGGCAACCCACATCATTAGAGCATGTTGGATACTTCGGCAGGTGGCCAAGAGCGGTGAGGACATCCTTATTAAGGACACCCCAGAACAACACCCTCCAGCAAAAGACGACAATAGAATATTGACAGTCTTCGAGACATTCGCTTCAAACAATAAGCGTAAAACGGCACTGCGCGATCTCGCCTAAGTTTGCCAGGTCGCCACAATTGACCCCTGGAACGACGCAGCCATAACCTTTAACGCCAGTGGCGAACCTAAATACAGAACAGTCCGAGCACCAGCTGCATTAGTCCTCAGTCCCATCGTGGACGGCTTTCGACTTACAAAAGTCCTCATGGACGGCGGTAGCGGACTAAACCTCATTTACGAGGACACGCTCCACAAGATGGAAATAGACAGGAGCCCAATCGAGAAAAGCAGCACAACCTTTCGAGGCATCATTCCCAGTTGGGAAGCACGGTGTGCGGGAAAAATTACACTTGATGTGGTGTTCGGCACGTCGGAGAATTATCGGTCCGAGGGAATAACCTTCCAGGTGGCCCCTTTCAACAGTGGATACCACACCCTGTTAGGGCGAGAGGCCTTCATGCGCTTTCGAGCCATACCTCATTACGGGTATATGAAGCTAAAAATGCCCGGGCCTAATGGAATAATCACCCTCGTCAGCAATCCGGACATAGCACTCCGCGCCGAGAACAAAACCGCATCCTTGGCCCTCGAGGCATTGTCCGAGGCCCTTGCGGCCGAAGAACTAACCGCACTACGCTCCACCATGGATAAGGACGATGTGATCCTGGACAAAGGACCCAAATCCACTTCCTTCAAGCCAGCAGAAGAAATAGTCAAATTTCAGGTCCATCCAACAGACCCGAAGAGGACAGCGTCTATCGGAGCGCAACTCAGCCCTGCAGTCGACGCCGCACTACGAGACTTCCTGCGTGAAAACTGGGATATATTCGCCTGGCACCCTTCCGATATGCCAGGAATCCCACGCGAGTTGGCCGAACATAGCCTCAACATACTAAAGGGTTATAAGCCTGTCAAGCAAACTCTGCGGCGCTTTTCTGAACCCAAACGACAAGCTATGGGGGAGGAGCTAGCCAAACTCATCGAGGCCGGATTCATCAAAGACATTAAACATCCGGACTGGCTGGCAAACTTGGTAATGGTACCAAAAAAGGATAAATCCTAGCGCCTATGCGTCGATTTCAAAGACCTTAACGAGGCTTGCCCTAAGGATCCCTTCCCTCTTCCCCGCATTGATCAAATCATTGACGCTATCGCAGGTCACGACTCGCTGTGCTTCGTTGATGCATATTCCGGATACCATCAAATCAAGATGAAGGAGTCCGATCAAGCCGCAACAACATTCATTACACCATACGGGCCGTTTTGCTTCAACACCATGCCTTTCGGGCTCAAGAACGCCGGCGCCACCTACCAGTGCATGATCGAAACATGCCTCGAGAAACAGATTGGCAAGACAGTGGAGGCCTACGTGGACGACGTCGTCATCAAAACTAGACACATCAAAACACTAATAGACGATTTGCGTCTCACATTTGACAACCTCCGCACATACGACATCAAGCTTAACCCGGAAAAGTGCGTCTTCGGCGTCCCCGCCGGAAAACTACTGTGCTTCATCATTTCCAATAGAGGAATTGAAGCAAATCCAGCCAAAATACGAGCTCTGTCACAACTGGCTATGCCAACCGAACTCAAGCAGGTCCAAAAACTCGCTGGGTGCATGGCAGCTTTAAGCCGCTTTATCTCCAGGTTGGGAGAAAAGGCGCTGCCGCTCTATTGCCTTCTACGGCGCACCGATAACTTCGAGTGGACAGACGCGGCGACGGCCGGACTGGAAGAAATAAAAGCCCTTCTGGCAAGCAACCCAATCCTGGCCGCGCCAAACATCGGCGAACCAATGCTCTTATACATATCGGCAACACACCAGGTGGTGAGCGCCGTACTCGTCGTCGAATGAGAACAGGACGGACACAAATTTCTGCTCCAGAAGCCGGTATACTACGTATCCACCGTCCTTACACCATGCAAATCCCGGTACCCTCATTATCAAAAAATAGCATATGCAGTCTTCATGGCACCTCGAAAATTGCAACACTACTTTCAGGAGTGCTCTATCACGGTGGCCTCCGAAGTGCCCCTCAATGATATAATTAACAACCGGGATGCAACGGTCCGGATCGCCAAATGGGCCATTGAGCTCCTACCATCCGACATCACGTACAAACCACGTCGAGCCATCAAATCCCAGGTACTGGCTGACTTCATCGCCGAATGGATAGAAGACGAACTCCCTAAAGAGTACGGTGCGTATTCCAACTGGGTTATGCATTTTGACGGCTCCAAAATGTTGGCAGGGCTGGGGGCGGGCGTCGTATTAACGTCCCCCACAGGAGATATCGTCTAGTACGTACTCCAAATACTATACACAGACTCTAACAACGCAGCCGAATACGAGGCCTTGCTACATGGCCTTCGGATGGCCGTATCAATGGGCATAGAACGCCTAGAGGTGCGCGGGGACTCGAACCTCACAATATCCTAAATTAATGGAGACTTTGATGCCAAAGATCCAAAGATGGCAGCTTATCGCAATGCCGTCTTGAAGATGTCAGCTCGAGGGACTCGAATTTCATCACATCGCCCGCGAAAGTAATCAGGTGGCAGACGTCCTTGCTCGCATCGGCGCTAAGCGCGACCCTGTCCCACCTAACATCTTCCTCGAAAGGCTCTTTAAGCCCTCCGTGGTGTGGCAAGGGGGAGACAACAACGACAGTCCCGTTCCGAACACAAACACAGATAACGAACACGCCGATATCATCGGAGGCTCAGCCACCGAAATAACACCCTCAGCCCACCTCATCATGGCAGTAATTGCCCCGTGGACCGAACCATTCTTGGCCTACTTTAATAGGAAGGAGCTCCCAGAGGATCAGAACGAGGCTCGCCGCATCATCCAGCGTTCGAAGGCCTATAAAGTTCACGAAGGAGAGCTCTACAAGAAAAGCACTACCGGAGTCCTTCAAAGGTGTATCTCCGAGGAGGAGGGCCGGCAACTCTTGGCAGAAATTCATGCCGGTCTCGGTGGGCACCACGCCGCAGCCAGGGCACTTGTCAGCAAGGCCTTCTGTACAGGATTTTACTGGCCCACTGCCCGGGCAGACGCACAGGACCTCGTCCAGCGCTGTGTTGGATGCCAACTCTTCGCCAACCAAAGCCATATGCCCCCAACCACTTTACAAACAATCCCCATTACATGGCCCTTTGCGGTCTGGGGCTTGGACATGGTTGGACCCCTTAAAGGGGGAAGCCATAAGAAAAAATATCTGCTGGTCATGGTGGACAAATTCACCAAGTGGATAGAGGCTAGACCAGTTAAAACGGCCGAGTCTGGACCGGTGATTGCATTTATATCCGATGTGGTACACCGTTATGGTGTACCGCACAGCATCATCACCGATAACGGTTTGAATTTCACAGCTGATGAGGTAAAAACTGGTGTGCTAATCTGGGCATTAAGCTCGATTACGCCTCTGTCTACCACCCGCAAACAAATGGTCAAGTCGAGGGAGCTAATGGTCTTATTATGAGCGGCATCAAACCCAGACTAGTGTGGTCTTTGAAAGAATCAGACAAACACTGGGTCGAGGAGCTCGACTCCGTACTCTGGGGGCTGCGGACCACGCCCAACCGTACTACCGGATACACACCTTTCTTCATGGTGTACGGTGCAGAGGCTGTACTGCCCTGCGATATTATACATGACTCACCTCGAGTGCGCATGTACGAAGAGAAAGAGGCCGAGTTGGATTGGCAGGACAGCTTAGACGCCCTAGAGGAGGAGTGCGACATCGCCAAAGCCCGTTCAACATTTTATCAACAACAGGCTCGAAGATATCAAAGCAGAGAAGTACAGGCCAAGACTTACAACGTTGGCGAACTCATTCTGTGCTTGCCGGAGAAGAAAAAGGACAAACTCAAGCCCAAATGGGAGGGTCCCTTCATAATTGACGAAGTTCTTACCGAAGGAGCGTACCGTCTTCGTGACGCGTCAGACAATCGCCTAGAGCCGAACCCCTGGAACGCGGCAAGACTCCGAAGATTCTATGCCTAGCCCCGAACCCTTTGTAGGTCTCCTTCTCCCTTATAGTTTCCATATCTCTTTCCCCCTTTTACACAATTTTTTTCGCTTTAAAGCTCTCATTCGGATCGACCGAACAGTGCTGACGTACACTTTTTTACATACGTACGCCCATTATACCTGGGGGCTTCTTTCACAGAAGCTTGTTAATATTACTTTCCGAGCATCAAGCTCATCACACATACACGTTTTTCCCGTATGTCTTTTCTTCACCATTATATGCATCGATATGACTTAAGTTTTGGCTAAGCTGGGTTGCCTAGCTCCTGTGCTTACCCCTACGTTCCTGATTGTTCGGCTAGGTGGTAAAGGGAGCACCTCTGCGATTGTTACTGCCGGGTAATCCGGATGTGTACCTCAGACTGGGTGAAGCCGAAAGCTAGCGTTCTTAAGGGAATATTCGGTCGGTGGATGAAAAAATATTTTTTGCACTCACTCTATTGTGAACCCCCAGAAGTTATACACACTGTGATTTTCACATCACAATTCGGACATGTCTACTAATGCATGCACACCCAGGGAAAGGAACCCTTAACGGAACTATTCTCCGTGGAAGATGTTTCTTGCAATTTCAATGTAACATAACATAACTAGCCGGATACAACTTGTCTGTTCAAGCAACTATGACCCCTACGCTTAGTTTTCCGCGCATACCCCGGCCTATTCGGCCGTGACGGTATTCGGAAACACTCCGCGCCTTCGGGTCCGGAGGTTGAAGCGAAAAGGTCTGCCATGACAAATGATATACAATTCGGCTAGAAATTCCACATGGTGAGGAAAGTACATAGTCACTTGGACTCAAGCACTTCTGCCTCTATACCATCTAACAGGCAGTCTAATTTACAATCCCGTTGGGAATATTTGGCGGCCACCTCTACTTGGTCATATACTAAACTAACGGGAATTTCTTCCCCATTCTACCCTACCGGTCCGACCCGTGCCATGTGATTAGGATCAAGCTTGGTATACCGAGTTTTCACCATGGCCCAGGCCTCTCGTGCACCCTCTCGGCAGGCCGATATCTTCCATAGCTGGATACGTCGCCGCGCTCCTTTAAACAACTCTAAAAGCTCCTCCACACTTCCGGGAGGGGAGGCGGATAGCCATAGCACCTTGGCAATACTCCGCATCGCCAGCTGAGCCTGTTCGTGCACTCGCGATAGCCCTTGCAGCAGATCACTCGATGATCTGGACACCTCCTCTTCAGGACGGCCCGTCAATATACCTGCGATCACAACTATATCAGTTTCATCCACCTCCGGACTACTTTCCAAATAGTTCAGACACATACTGAATATGCCGCCCCACAGCTTCTTGTTCTCCTTCACGGAATCGGTAGCTGGGCTCGCACATCTTCCAGCTCCTCGCCTAGCTGTGTCTTGCAGTCTTGGAGCTGGTTTCTCTTAATAATGGCCTGCTTCAGCACACGATCGCCCGTAGCTTGTAGCCTTTTGGCTTCCTGCTCATTCGCTTGCGCGATTCCCAACGCTTCCTTGAGTCCCTCTGACAAATTGCGTCGGCAGGACTGTTAGCATTCAAGGCATATAATTATATTTTCTCGTTGGAGGGGAATATTACCAGGTGATGCCTTCTTGGATTTTTTCAGTTCGGCGGTAGCAGCATTTAGCTGCATCCGACATTGTTCCAGCTCTTGGGATAGCAGTTTGTTCTTCTCTGTAAGAACCTGGTCATACAACGGTCCTTAAATCAGTTGTACCAACTGCTTTCAGTCCCGGGGGCTACTGGCATATGGCTATCCTATTCGGACAAAGAAAACTTACCCGCACATCCGTTAAATACTGCTTCGTGGCTCTACTAAGACCGTTTCGAGCAGTTCGGATGTACGCATTAGCCGAGCTGAAGGCATTGAATGCCTCTTCCGAGAACTCAGGGTCATGTAAGACAGCCCTGCAGCGTCGATGATTCATGGCGCTCTCCACTTCTGAGTTGGTAACGGACATATTTTCCGAACCCTCGGCCGAAGGCAGTCCGACATTGTTCCTACATCGGCTCCCGCCTCTCCAACGGGGTCTAAATCCCGGGCGCTGGGAGTACGGCGGGCGGGCCCCTCGAATTTAGTCCGGTGAACCTTTTTCCTGGTGTCAAACAAACGTACAAGTTACAGTTGGATGTGACTACTAAAGTATACCTTTAAATCCTTACCTCTTTGACGAGGGACCGGTCGTGACTTCACCGACCTTCCTTTTAGAAGCCTTGCTCGGCGCCGGAGCCGCCCTCTTTGGAACCGCCCCTGGAGTAGCGTGATGCGCCGAACGCCTCCCCTGTGGAGCACGAGACAGTGCGATGGGCGAGATAGTACGAGGAAGCTCTTTCGAGAGAGATTTTTTCTTGATGACTTACGTGAGAAGCAGGAAGAAGACCAGGGTAATCGGTGATAATGGCCACTTCCGTGCCGTCGTAGCTCGCCTGGTAAAACACCCCTTCCGCGAGTAACACAAATATATCCGGATCTTCTTCGAACTCAGGATCCAGCTCCTGGTTATGGTCCTCAGGTTGTGGGGCGGGGCTGTGAAACCCCTCGGTGATTTTTCGCCAATGCTGTTATAAGCGGGCTAGAAATTCATCAAAAAGAAATCCGGGAAGCGGAATGAGTAAAGCAGATGGATTAAGGCTTACCCAATTGGGAGGATTATACATAGAATACCCCTCTCTATGATTGATGCGAAGAAATTCCTCTTCCTCCCCTTTGAACAACTCGACCAGTATTTTAGCCAGAGCAGCGGGGGTGCCCGGGCCTTTCCGGCCACAGCGGGAGGTGCCATCCTCCCCGTTGTAGTGCCACATTGGGAGCCCTCTATATTGAAGCGGCTGAACCCCTCGCGCTATGGAGGTCGCCATTACCTCAACCATTGTTAATCCGGACTGGGCGAGCGTCTTTATCTCGCTCATGAGTTGACGAAACCTCCGCACTTTCATCCTCCTCAAGGCTCTGGGGGCGCCCACTATGACGTTTCTTTAGCGGAATGTTTGCAAATTCAGGGAGACCCTTTCGAACTGGGTCGGGAAGTGCAACGTCCTCGATGTAGAACCATTCGGAAGGCCATTCTTCAGATGCCTTCCTAGGTGTGCCGGACAGGTATCCGGTATCGGCGATGCGCCACACTTCGGCTCCGCCCACTTCAAATATTAACCCCTCATGGTTAAGCGGGACAAGACAGAACAATTTTCTCCATAGTTCAAAATGGGCTTCAACACCCAGAAATAGCTCGCATAAAGCAACATAACCTGCGATGTGTGCTACCTCTTGAGCACTGCGTTGGTTTTCCCTTGAAGAGGAAAGGGTGATGCAGCAAAGTAGCGTAAGTATTTCCCTCAGTTTTTGAGAACTAAGGTATCAATCCAGTAGGAGGCTACGCGCGAGTCCCTTGCACCTACACAAAACAAATAAATCCTCGCAACCAACGCGATAAGGGGTTGTCAATCCCTTCACGGTCACTTACGAGAGTGAGATCTGATAGATATGATAGGATAATATTTTTGGTATTTTTGTGATAAAGATGCAACGTAAAATAAAAGCAAAGTAAAAAGAACAGGAAATAACTAAGTATTGGAAGATTATTATGATGAAGATAGACCCGGGGGCCATATGTTTCACTAGTGGCTTCTCTCAAGAGCATAAGAATTTTACGGTGGGTGAACGAATTACTGTTGAGCAATTGACAGACTTGAGCATAGTTATGAGAATATCTAGGTATGATCATGTATATAGGCATCACGTCCGAGACAAGTAGACCGACTCCTGCCTGCATCTACTACTATTACTCCACTCATCGACCGCTATCCAGCATGCATCTAGAGTATTAAGTTCATGGAAACAGAGTAATGCCTTAAGCAAGATGACATGATGTAGAGGGATAAATTCATGCAATATGATAAAAAAACCATCTTGTTATCCTCGATGGCAACAATACAATACGTGCCTTGCTGCCCCTACTGTCACTGGGAAAGGACACCGCAAGATTGAACTCAATGCTAAGCACTTCTCCCACTGCAAGAAAGATCAATCTAGTAGGCCAAACCAAACTGATAATTCGAAGAGACTTGCAAAGATAACCAATCATACATAAAAGAATTCAGAGAAGATTCAAATATTGTTCATAGATAATCTTGATCATAAACCCACAATTCATTGGTCTCAACAAACACACCGCAAAAAGAAGATTACATCGAATAGATCTCCACGAGAGAGGGGGAGAACATTGTATGGAGATCCGAAAAGAGAGAAGAAGCCATCTAGCTACTAACTAGGGACCCGAAGGTCTGAGGTAAACTACTCACACTTCATCGGAGCGGCTATAATGATGATGTAGAAGCCCTCCGTGATGGATGCCCCCTCCGGCGGAGCTCCGGAACAGGCCCCAAGATGGGATCTCGTGGGTACAGAAGGTTGCGGCGGTGGAATTAGGTTTTTGGCTCCGTATCTGATCGTTTGGGGGTACGTAGGTATATATAGGAGGAAAGAGTACGTCGGTGGAGCAACAGGGGGCCCACGAGGGTGGAGGGCGCGCCCTGGGGGGTAGGTGCGCCCCCTACCTCGTGGCCTCCTCTTTTGTTTCTTGACGTAGGGTCCAAGTCTCCTGGATCATAATCTTCCTAAAAATCACGTGCCCGAAGGTTTCATTCCGTTTGGACTCCGTTTGATATTCTTTTTCTGCGAAACTCTGAAATAGGCAAAAAACAGCAGTTCTGGGCTGGGTCTCCGGTTAATAGGTTAGTCCCAAAATTAATATAAAAGTGAATAATAAAGCCCAATAATGTCCAAAACAGTAGATAATATAGCATGGAGCAATCAAAAATTATAGATACGTTGGAGACGTATCAGGCATCCCCAAGCTTAATTCCTGCTCGTCCTCGAGTGGGTAAATGATAAAAACAGAATTTTTGATGCGGAGTGCTACTTGGCATAATTTCAATGTAATTCTTCTTAATTGTGGTATGAATATTCAGATCCGAAAGATTCAAGACAAGAGTTTAATGTTGACATGAAAATAATAATACTTCAAGCATACTAACAAAGCAATTATGTCTTCTCAAAATAACATGGCCAAAGAAAGTTATCCCTACAAAATCATATAGTCTGGCTATGCTCTATCTTCACCACACAAAGTATTTAAATCATGCACAACCCTGATGACAAGCCAAGCAATTGTTTCATACTTTTGACGTTCTCAAACTTTTTCAATCTTCACGCAATACATGAGCGTGAGCCATGGACATAGCACTATATGTGGAATAGAATGGTGGTTGTGGAGAAGACAAAAGGGAGAAGATAGTCTCACATCAACTAGGCGTATCAACGGGCTATGGAGATGCCCATCAATAGATATCAATGTGAGTGAGTAGGGATTGCCATGCAACGGATGCACTAGAGCTATAAGTATATGAAAGCTCAACAAAAGAAACTAAGTGGGTGTGCATCCAACTCGCTTGCTCACGAAGACCTAGGGCATTTTGAGGAAGCCCATCATTGAAATATACAAGCCAAGTTCTATAATAAAAAATTCCCACTAGTGTATGAATGTGACAGAATGAGAGACTCTCTATCATGAAGATCATGGTGCTACTTTGAAGCACAAGTGTGGTAAAAGGATAGTAACATTGTCCCTTCTCTCTTTTTCTCTCATCATTTTTTTTATTTGGGCCTTTCTCTTTTTTTATGGCCTCTTATTTTTTTTCGTCCGGAGTCTCATCCCGACTTGTGGGGCAATCATAGTCTCCATCATCCTTTTCCTCACTTGGGACAATGCTCTAAAAATGAATATCATCACACTTTTATTTTCTTACAACTCAACAATTACAACTCGATACTTAGAACAAAATATGACTCTATATGAATGCCTCTGGCGGTGTACCGGGATATGCAATGAATCAAGAGTGACATGTATGAAAGAATTATGAACGGTGGCTTTGCCACAAATACGATGTCAAGTACATGATCATGCAAAGCAATATGACAATGATGTAGCGTGTCATAATAAACGGAACGGTGGAAAGTTGCATGGCAATATATCTCGGAATGGCTATGGAAATGCCATGATAGGTAGGTATGGTGGCTGTTTTGAGGAAGGTTTATGGTGGGTGTATGATACCGGCGAAAAGTGCGCGGTATTAGAGAGGCTAGCAATGGTGGAAGGAAGAAAGTGCGTATAATCCATGGACTCAACATTAGTCATAAAGAACTCATATACTTATTGCAAAAATCTACAAGTTATCAAAGCAAAGTATTACGCGCATGCTCCTAGGGGGATAGATTGGTAGGAAAAGACCATCGCTCGTCCCCGACCGCCACTCATAAGGAAGACAATCAATAAATAAATTATGCTCCGACTTCATCACATAACGGTTCACCATACGTGCATGCTATGGGAATCACAAAGTTTAACACAAGTATTTCTCAAATTCACAACTACTCAATTAGCATGACTCTAATATCACCATCTTTATATCTCAAAACAATTATCAAGCATCAAACTTTTGTTAGCTTTCAACACACTCATAAGAAAGTTTTTACAAATCTTGAATACCAAGCGTATTAGGATTATTTAAGCAAATTACCATGCTATTTAAGACTCTCAAAATAATCTAAGTGAAGCATGAGAGATCAATAGTTTCTATAAAACAAATCCACCACCGTGCTCTAAAAGATATAAGTGAAGCACTAGAGCAAAACTATATAACTCAAAAGATATAAGCGAAGCACAAAGAGTATTCTAACAAATTCCAAATCATGTATGGCTCTCTCAAAAGGTGTGTACAGCAAGGATGATTGTGGTAAACTAAAAAGCAAATACTCAAATCATACAAGACGCTCCAAGCAAAACACATATCATGTGGTGAATAAAAATATAGCTCCAAGTAAAGTTACCGACGGAAGTAGACGAAAGAGGGGATGCCTTCCGGGGCATCCCCAAGCTTTGGCTTTTTGGTGTCCTTAGATTATCTTGGGGGTGCCATGGGCATCCCCAAGCTTAGGCTCTTGCCACTCCTTGTTCCATAATCGATCAAAATCTTTCACCCAAAACTTGAAAACTTCACAACACAAAACTCAACAGAAAATCTCGTGAGCTCCGTTAGCGAAAGAAAACAAAAGACCACTTAAAGGTACTGTAATGAACTCATTATTTATTTATATTGGTGTTAAACCTACTGTATTCCAACTTCTCTATGGTTTATAAACTATTTTACTAGCCATAGATTCATCAAAATAAGCAAACAACACACGAAAAACAGAATCTGTCAAAAACAGAACAGTCTGTAGTAATCTGTAACTAACGCAAACTTCTGGAACTCCAAAAAATCAGCCAAAATAGGAAGGCCTAGAAAATTTGTTTATTGATCATAAGCAATTGGAATCACTATTTTATCACGTTCTGGTGATTTTTAACAATTGTTTTCGTGAACAGAAAGTTTCTGGAAATTACAGCAAGATCAAATAACTATCATCCAAGAAGATCCTATAGGTTTAACTTGGCTCAAACACTAATTGAAACATAAAAACACATCTAACCAGAGGCTAGATCAAAGATTTATTCCTAAACAGAAGCAAAAGCAAAAATAAACAAAAAATAAAATTGGGTTGCCTCCCAACAAGCGCTATCATTTAACGCCCCTAGCTAGGCTTTGGTAATTCTAACGATGCTCACATCAAAGACAAGAATTGAAGCGCAAAGAGAGCATCATGAAACACGCGACAAACACATCTAAGTCTAACATACTTCCGATGCATAGGCATCTTATAGGCAAACAAATGATCATAGCAAGCAAAAACTAGCATATGCAAGGAAGAGGAAAGAAACAATAGCAATCTCAACATGGCGAGAGGTAATTTAGTAACATGAAAATTTCTACAACCATATTTTCCTCTCTCATAATAATTACATGTAGGATCATAAGAAAATTCAACAATATAGCTATCACAAAAAATATTTTCAACACGATCCACATGCATGCAAAGTTGACACTCTTCCAAAATAGTGGGATAAACATTAACTAAAGTCATGACCTCTCCAAACCCACTTTCAATATTATTGCAAACAATATTATCAATCTCATATTCATCATGGGGATTAAATAAATTTTCAGGATCATAAGAAGAATCACCCCAATCATGATCATTGCAACAAGTAGTAGACATAGCAAAACCAGCATCCCCAAGCTTAGGGTTTTGCATATTATTAGCACAATTGACATCAAGAGAATTTATAGTAAAATCATTGCGATCATGCTTTTCTTCGAAGGAACTATCAAGTATGGGTGCAATAGCAATGATCTCATGTTTAACATAAGGAACTACAGCACATTCATCTTCATAAATATTGGCATCATGGCCACAAGAATAGCAAGCATCATGTTCATCAAGGGATATTTCAACCAAATCATCGGAATCATCATTATCTATAGATTCATGCATATCATTATTTTCTTCCAAAGCAACGATCATTTTTTCAATAAATTCTTGGACATAGACATTATGAGCAAGGTTTTCATTGCAATATTTAAGTATGACGGAATTTTCAGATTTGTTGAGAGTAAAATCATACTTTTCGATCAAAGAAGCAACTTCATGAGCACCCTTAAAGACGACAAATTCTTCAATTTGTTCGATATCATAGTAACTATGAACACCCTTTGCATAAGAAGATAATATTTCATTATCATTGAACTCACATAGGTAGGGAAGGTGCTTTTTAGGGTTCTTAGAGCAACAAGTAAAATCACACATTTCACAAAGATTCCAAGCATAGCATAGCAAAC
Organism: Aegilops tauschii subsp. strangulata; assembly: GCF_002575655.3. NCBI lineage: Eukaryota > Viridiplantae > Streptophyta > Magnoliopsida > Poales > Poaceae > Aegilops > Aegilops tauschii. Next base: position 352,301,810 of record NC_053039.3, read on the forward strand.
TATTTATATGATACCATAAGAGCTTCCCTTTTTCAGACAAACGATGATGCACAAAATGAGCATGCTCATCTAAAGATTTCCCATCAACTAGGCTAGTTGGGGTTTCAGCACGAGCGCATAAGGATCGAAGATGATCCAAGTAGAACACTTTAAGTGGATCCATATCAATAGATTTTCAGCAAGCGAAGATGCAAGCATATAGAAGGCACAAGGAAACACAAACAAAGATACATAGGGAAGAAGGCGAACGAAAAAGAGAGGGCGAATAAAACAGCAAGGGTGAAGTGGGGGAGAGGAAAACGAGAGGCAAATGGACAATAATGTAATGCGGGAGATAAGGGATTGTGATGGGTACTTGGTATGTTGACTTTTGCGTAGACCTCCCCGGCAACGGCGCCAGAAATCCTTCTTGCTACCTCTTGAGCACTGCGTTGGTTTTCCCTTGAAGAGGAAAGGGTGATGCAGCAAAGTAGCGTAAGTATTTCCCTCAGTTTTTGAGAACCAAGGTATCAATCCAGTAGGAGGCTACGCGCGAGTCCCTCGCACCTACACAAAACAAATAAATCCTCGCAACCAACGCGATAAGGGGTTGTCAATCCCTTCACGGTCACTTACGAGAGTGAGATCTGATAGATATGATAGGATAATATTTTTGGTATTTTTGTGATAAAGATGCAAAGTAAAATAAAAGCAAAGTAAAAAGCAAAGGAAATAACTAAGTATTGGAAGATTAATATGATGAACATAGACCCGGGGGCCATAGGTTTCACTAGTGGCTTCTCTCAAGAGCATAAGTATTTTACGGTGGGTGAACGAATTACTGTTGAGCAATTGATAGAATTGAGCATAGTTATGAGAATATCTAGGTATGATCATGTATATAGGCATCACGTCCGAGACAAGTAGACCGACTCCTGTCTGCATCTACTACTATTACTCCACTCATCGACCGCTATCCAGCATGCATCTAGAGTATTAAGTTCATGGAAACAGAGTAACGCCTTAAGCAAGATGACATGATGTAGAGGGATAAATTCATGCAATATGATAAAAACCCCATCTTGTTATCCTCTATGGCAACAATACAATACGTGGCTTGCTGCCCCTACTGTCACTGGGAAAGGACACCGCAAGATTGAACTCAAAGCTAAGCACTTCTCCCATCGCAAGAAACATCAATCTAGTAGGCCAAACCAAACTGATAATTCGAAGAGACTTTCAAAGATAACCAATCATACATAAAAGAATTCAGAGAAGATTCAAATATTGTTCATAGATAATCTTGATCATAAACCCACAATTCATCGGTCTCAACAAACACACCGCAAAAAGAATATTACATTGAATAGATCTCCACGAGAGAGGGGGAGAACATTGTATTGAGATCCAAAAAGAGAGATGACGCCATCTAGCTACTAACTATGGACCCGAAGGTCTGAGGTAAACTACTCACACTTCATCGGAGAGGCTATGATGATGATGTAGAAGCCCTCCATGATGGATGCCCCCTCCGGCGGAGCTCCGGAACAGGACCCAAGATGGGATCTCGTGGGTACAGAAGGTTGCGGCGGTGGAATTAGGTTTTTGGCTCCGTATCTGATCGTTTGGGGGTACATAGGTATATATAGGAGGAAGGAGTACGTTGGTGGAGCAACAGGGGGCCCACGAGGGTGGAGGGCGCGCCCTGGGGGGGTAGGCGCACCCCCTACCTCGTGGCCTCCTCTTTTGTTTCTTGACATAGGGTCCAAGTCTCCTGGATCATAATCTTCCTAAAAATCACGTTCCCGAAGGTTTCATTCCGTTTGGACTCCATTTGATATTCCTTTTCTGCGAAACTCTGAAATAGGCAAAAAACAGCAATTCTGGGCTGGGCCTTCGGTTAATAGGTTAGTCCCAAAAGTACTATAAAAGTGAATAATAAAGCCCAGTAATGTCCAAAACAGTAGATAATATAGCATGGAGCAATCAAAAATTATAGATACGTTGGAGACGTATCAATGTGCAAGATAGAGGCGGGAGTGAAGTTATGCAGCTGAAGGCCATAATATTCTAGAAGCCCTCGGAGGAATGGATGGACTCGAAATCCGACGCCTCTTATCAGATAGGGGACGAAGCACACTCGCTCCCCCGGACGGATTGGAGGAGTACTCCGCCTGAGTCACACCATTGAAGGAAGCCAGCGCTGCTCGAACAGGGACCAGATCCGCGGAGGAAGAAATCCCTGCATTTGCAACTTTGCTAACTGACTGTGAGGCACAGAGCACTTCTCCCACTTGCTTTTCTTTGGGCTGGAGCGAGAAGAGGAGCCGGGAATGCTAGCCATGCTGGAATGGTTTCTCCTAACAGTCTCCGGGGATCTTCTCGGTATGGAGTCGCATGGATCTGAGATCCAATATCTGTAATAGGCGCGCTCCCTTGCATGGACGGGGTGTTATTTGCAAAAATACCCTGACTTTCCGCATTCGCTCGACACGTGGAAGACGAAGTTATTAGCGCACAGAAGCCGAGGGGAACAATATTGAGTCAACGGCCGAATACATTACTTGGAGAGGGGAACCCGCCTTGGAATGCCAAAGACAATCCGAACACCGAACACCTCGTCATTGAAGCCTAGTTCGGGGGCTACTGAGGGAGTCCTGGACTAAGGGGTCCTCGGGCGTCCGGCCTGTTATCTACTGGGCCGGACTGATGGGCTATGAAGACATAAAGACCGAAGACTGTACCCGTGTTCGGATTGGACTCTACTTGGCGTGGAAGGCAAGCTAGGCGACCGACTATGAAGATTTCCTCCTATGTAACCGACCCCATGTAACCCTAGATCTCTCCGGTGCCTATATAAACCGGAGAGCATAGTCCGGATGGAGAGATACTCATTACCATATACTCATAGGCAAGACTTCTAGGGTTAGCCATTACGATCTCGTGATAGATCAACTCTTTTAACACTCATATTCATCAAGATCAGTCAAGCAGGAAGTAGGGTATTACCTCCATAGAGAGGGCCCTAACCTGGGTAAACATTGTGTTCCCCGTCTCCTGTTACCATCGATCCTAGACGCACAGTTTGGGACCCCCTACCCGAGATCCGCCAGTTCGGGACCCCCTAGGACAAAAGATGTCATGCAAGTTCTTTTCCATAAGCACGTATGACTATATTCGGAATACATGCCTACATTACATTGATGAACTAGAGCTAGTTCTGTGTCACCCTATGTTATAACTGTTGCATGAGGAATAGCATCCAACATAATTATCCATCACTGATCCATTGCCTACGAGATTTTCACATATTGATCTTTGCTTAGTTACTTTTCTGTTGCCATTGTTACAATTACTACAAAAACTGCTACTGTTACTTTTGCCACCATTACCTTTACTTCCATACTACTTTGCTACTAAATACTTTGCTGCAGATATTAAGTCTTTCAGGTGTGGTTGAATTGACAACTCAGCTGCTAATACTTGAGAATATTCTTTGGCTCCCCTTGTGTCGAATCAATAAATTTGGGTTGAATACTCTACCCTCGAAAACTGTTGCGATCCCCTATACTTGTGGGTTATCATAATACAACTAATTAAACTAGGAAGAAAAACCGAAAAGAAGTAGGAAATGTATTTTTGGATTTTCTCAAAGTTTTTCAAACACACAAGAAGAAGGCGAGAAAATAAATCTAGTATGGATAATGCAATGAAAAAGTGTGGACACCAACAAGTGAAATGAAATGTATGAACATGAATGTAACGTCAGCGGAAATACGTGCTCCCCCAAGCTTAGGCTTTTGGCCTAACTTGGTAATCAGTCAGTAGCCTGCATAATGGTCGGAGTGATAGCTCATGGAGGCTCTAGGTGCAAACACCTCAGCCCGCCGTGCAGCCACACCTGCCGCGTTATGAGCTCGGGCCTCGCTCTCAAGAACATAATATCTTCCCTTACTGTGAACATCAAAGAGAGCAGGTGCAGGCAAATATGTGTCCACAACGGAACTTTTATTAAACAACAGGTTATAAGTTTAATTATGGGGTTCACCACTAAGGATCTTATGACGTTTCATAGCATCAAAGTCTAAGTACTGCGTGGGTAAGATGGGGTCATAAGGCCAAGGTGAAACACCCAGCTCTCTTGCTAAGCGTGTGGCATAAATTCCACCATAAAAATATCCACTACCAGCGTTGTGTTGCAATGTACGTGCAACAATCGCTCCAAGGTTATAACTTTTGTCACCAGTGAGAGCGGTGCGTATGAGGCTCAAGTCTGGAGCACAAAGTGTACTACAATCTTGTTTGCCTACAATTCATTTTCCATTAAATAATGCGAAGTACTGGATTGAAGGAAAATGAATGCTCTTTATTCTACCTTGTGTCACTCCCCTAGTCTCAACATAGCAAAGACTAGTCAAGAAAATATCGAACTCAGATCTTGGTGGTTCGTCAAGTGAACCCCAGAATGGGATTTTGCAGTGGTGAGCAAATCTCTCTAGAGATATGGTAAATGGATTTTCATACAATTTAAATGACACCCTAGACTCACTAGGATGGAATTTAAATCATTTGGGAAATGATTCAGTGAGGTTGAGGTGTTGGTGGCACTTCTCTGAAATGTAGGGACCGAGCTCAACATTGTGAACATATTGCTCAAATTCTTCCTTAATGCCAACATGCGCCATATAATTGTTGCATGACCATAAGCATGATTTGGTGGCGGCATCTCATATGGAACTTTCACTTGGTTCAACATAAGACCGACGAGTAGAGCTGCTACCAGAAGATGCCTCCGAGGACCTCCTCCTCGAAGAACTCCTTCCAAAGAGGTTCATCATATTCACGTACAATTTTCTGAAAATTTTTGAGCCCCAAAAATTTGTTAACAAAACTTCACAAGATTGTAAGAAACTACTCATAGGGATGCATAGAGGCCATATCAAGCATTCAAACTACTTAGAACTCTAGGAATTCAACATGCAAGCTTATCTACAACAGCACCAAGAGTAACTAATTATTCAAAATATAAACCACTAAAGCAAAAACTAATTGGACCAACGAAGGAGTCACATACCAAGTGAAAGTGCCAGTTATCGACTAGAGGGGGGGTGAATAAGTGATTTTTTGAAAGTCTTCAAAACACGAGGTCTTTGAATACAAACAATAGAATTGAACCTATTGATATGCAACGGAAGGTAGACTACACTAGACCAGCCATAGTCAAGTAAGCAATGTAGTGAAAACACGAAGACTATCAGCAGCTAGGTAGTATGGATCAGGATGGAAGACAGTATGAAGCCAAACAACAAATAGTCTTCACTCAGTGAAGTCAATCAGATCAGACAAGCTGGCAATGGCTTCACGAAGACAAACTGTAAAGAAAAGGGAAGTGAAGGATAGAACCAGTTGCTTGGTGAAGACAAGGATTTGGTAGACCAGTTCCAGTTGCTGTGACAACTGTACGCTTGGTTAGGGAGGCTGAGATTTAACTCAGAGGACCGCGTCTTCACCTTATTCCCCTTGAGCTAAGGACACCCAGTCCTCGCCCAATCACTATGGTAAGTCTTCAAGGTAGACTTCCAAACCTTCATAGACTTCGTTCACCGGCGATCCACAATGAATCTTGGATGCTCAGAACGCGACACCTAACCGGCTGGAGGATTCACAGTCCTCAAGTGTAACAAGTCTTCAGGTCACGCGGACAGAAAGACTTCAGTGATGCCTAACACTCTTTGGCTCTGGGTGTTTTGGGCTTTGTCCTCGCAAGGATCTCTCTCTCAAATGCTTCGGAGGTGGGTTGCTATCAAACGACAAAACCCGTGTACAAACTGTGAGCAGCCCACAATTTATGGTGTAGGGGGTGGGCTATTTATAGCTAGGAGGCAACCCGACTTGATATGTCCAAAATGACCCTGGGTCACTAAGGAACCGACACGTGTCCAACGGTCGGATTTGAAACACACGCGGCAGCTTTACTTGGGCTATAAGCCAAGCTGACTCATCCAGCTCTAGATAAGATTTGCTCTCAGTGTCTTCGCTCGAAGACATAGGATTTAGGTTGAGCATCACTTCAGTCATTCTAACTTTGTTCATTGGGACCCCACTTAACAGTACAGTGGTTCCTATGACTCAACAAAGAAGAAAAGGAAACTATGAAGCAACTATGTCTTCGCACTCCATAGTCTTCAAGTGAATGCCTTCACATGTCATAATCTTCATCGTGAATGTCTTCACGAACCACCATTGTCTTCAATGTCTTCACACATTTTTAGGGGTCATCTCTGGTAGGTAAACCGAATCAATAAGGGACTACTACCTGTGTTATCCTGCAATTCTCACAAACACATTAGTCCCTCAACCAAGTTTGTCGTCAATACTCCAAAACCAACTAGGGTGGGCACTAGATGCACTTACAATCTCCCCCTTTTTGGTGATTGATGACAAACTGGTTGAAGTTTTCAACGGGGATAAAAGTATGTGAAAGTTAAGGATTAAGACTTTGTCTTCATATGTTTTAGGAGGCTCCCCCTGAAGATGTGCATATAAGTAGTTTGCTCTTGAATGCAAATGCACATGGCAGGTTTTACTTTGTGGAGATCTTCTTCAACATACGAAGACAATTCATCATGCTTATATAAGAATAACAAAGATAATGACATGCACAATGAGAAATGGGCGTCTGCAAAATGACTTCATGCGGAATTTATCATCGCATCACAAAGTGGCAGCAAAAGTAGCAGACGACCATCAAGTTTAAGTGTTACAACTCAACAGCCAAATAGTTTCAAAACAAGAGTTGTAAGAACTTAGCAAAAATAATGCAACCACCCATATGGACCCGCTTGAAGACTATCAACCTCATATGCTTCTCCCCTTTTGTCAGTAATGACCAAAAGGGTTTGAAGACATAGAGGATCTACTCGTTCCCAGTTGGAGTAGAAGATGGAGCAGGGTCGACGTTGGAGTTTGGTGGTGCAGACGGGCCTGAAGCAGAATCATGATGCAGTGCAGCTAGAGTTGGTGAAGTGGCGTCATCCTCTTCATCGATGACTCTCGCAACAACAGTTGCAGCCGAATACGAACTCTCAGAATATTCAATAGATGGAGTGGGACGCCAGCTTGCATTTTGGGGAGGCCTGGAGTCAAACTTGGATTGCTCTGTGAAGCCATCTGCGCGAAGATCATCTTCAGAACAGAGCAATGTGAGGCTCTTCCAGGACCACCGACAAGCTTCATGTGCAACAAATGTGTTCTTGGTGGCCAAGTTGCGAATGCGATTAACATCCACCAAGAGACTCTGCATCTGACGCTTCAGCCAGTCATGATGTTTATCCTGCTTTTGATGTAAAGCCACCAGAAGCTCACGGTCGTTGAGGACACGAGGTCGCTTCTGAGGCCTTTGAGCTATGGTGCTGGCAGTGGCTTCAGTGTTGGCACGATGCGGCATACGCAAGTTGCCAGCCAAAGGATAAATAGGAGTTGCAGCATTAGGCACATGGATCCCTTCAATTGGTTGCATGAAGCTCTGGAATTCTGCATTCTGAAGGTGGAGTGGCTTCTTTGCTGGCTCGGGGTAGATGGCTTCAATAGACATATCAACATCAGGAAGAAAGACAATGTGGTTGCGCGCTGAGGGTTGATAGTCAATGGTTGAATGAAGCTTGATCAAGCGCATCACCCATGGAGCATAGAATTTCAGGCCAAATAGATCAATCCCAGAAGCAGCAAGCTGTCGGATAAAGAAATCCTGAGTGTTGAATCTGATGCCATTGACAACATAGAAAACCAATGTCTTCATGGCGCCTTCAAGTTTAGCTTCAGAGGAATTGCCCTTGATAGGCCAGAGAGTACGCCTCAGAATATGATATACTGTGTGTGGCAAGTACTCAAGGTCCTGAACAAAGAATTCCTTAGGGTATTCGACATCATGGGGCAATGGCTTCATCATGCTCAACATTTGGCTCATGTTTGGCTCTGGCTTCTGGAAAACACTTTGCAGCTCGTTCTGATGAAGCTGACAACCAGGTTCATAGAGTTCACCTGGAGTGGGCAGGGAAGTAAGCTCAATGATATCCTGAGCTTTGGCTTCATGATGAACATCACCCGTCATCCACTCAAGGACCCAAGTCTTCGGATCCCTGTTGTAGCCTCGAATGTGTAGTGTAGCTTAGAACTGCAGCAGAAGCTCTTCGCTCCAGTGTTCCTTGTCATTCACAAAGGGCAGAAGGCCAACGTCCCGAAAGCAGTCAAGGGCTTCCTCAAGACATGGCAGCGCAGCCATAGCATCACAATCCAGACGCTTATGCGGAAAAATCCGGTCTTGATTGTATAGGATGCAAGAGTAATAGCTTCGCTGCTGATGGCTCCAAAACCTATCTGAGGAGATCTTGGGCTTCGTGTACAGGTTCTTGGCGCTGTCAAAGAATGTATTGTGCTCTCTGAAGCTGAGCACGCTGAATGAGCCTTGTGTTGTGGCAGCACTTGGGAGCCTTGGTAGTCTTGGCTTTGGCTTCTGAACTTGAGGCCTATGCTCCACATGATAATCATATTGTGGCCCGTGAGCAGTGGGTGGAACCATGATGGGCCATCTGACAGTCACCAACTCACCACGATTGAACACGCGTTCCATAGTATGGGGCCTTGGTTGAGGAACGGCGTCATCCGAGATGATTGGCATCACAATGGTGTCAGTGGCAGCATTGTCTTCGGGCTCCACATTGTCTTCAGCCATGACAGTGTCATTGGCTTCATTGGTATTGTTGGTGGCAGCCTCATTGTTTTCAACCTCCATATGTTCGACAACTGGAGGGTCGGGCACGATCACATTCTCTTGAAGAATGACTGGATCACTGGCAAGGGGTGTGGCTTCTCTTTATTTTTCTTGATCTTCTTCTTTGTCTTTGGCTGATGTAGTCGGAATGTCGTCAGCAGTTTTGGCTTCATACTCAGAAGCAGACGCAGAAGGGGTAGCTACAGGAAACACTTGATGTGCTACTGAGCTATTGTGTTGCACTTCCTCTTCTGGAATGCTTGACATGGAGACCTGTGGCCTGAGGCCTTTGCGAAGCCTGTGAAACGCTGGCGACGCCTTTGGAGAAGGGGTGGTCTGTTCCATGTAGTTGTCATCATTAAGCACCGGAGTGATGACTTGAGGTGGTGGAGTTCTTGGTGTCTCATCTTGCAGTGGGGTGTCTTGTTGTTGTTGCTCAGCCCATGAGTCATCTTGAGCAATTGGCGTCATAGGATGACCAATGCTAATAAGTTCACTGCTCATGAGAGAAGGCGATGATACCGACTAGGGCTCGAGATGAGGAAGGACTTCATCATCATTTACATTGTCTTCACAACCAATGTCTTCAGCTGTGTTGGGGTCAACAGCTGGAACTTCTTCACTTTCTAGAGCCTCTGTGGAAGCAGGCTCATGAATCACCAGGCGGTGTTCTTGGTTGGTAGAGGCACAAAGAGAAACTGAGATGGGTTCAACAATGAGGGGCTCTGGGGCAGCATCACGTTCTTTCTTTGAAGACTTTGAAGCCTTAGTCTTCAATTTCTTTTTGGAGGGAGCATCATCAGAGGTGTCCTTGAGCTTCCGCTTCCTGGCTTCGGTCTCGTCTTGCCTTGTCTTCTTCATTTTAGAAGCAGCTGAGGGGACCTTTGGCTTCAAGCCAGTCATGCTGGCAGGCAAGACTATGCTTGGTGATTCCTGCCGTTGAGCTTCAGGTTTGGCTTCAGCAGACTTCTTCTTTTGCTTAGAAAGCCATTCTGGGGTCGATGCCAGGACACCCAAGAGCCTTTCTCTTCTCAGCTTCATTATGCGCTTGCACACATTTCTGCGGGAAGTACTTCATGCGCTCGCTCGAGCCTTTGGCTTCTTCACGCTTCTTGCTGAACTCTGCCTTGAGATCTTGCATCATCTTCTTGAAGATTTGCACATCAGCCACACTGAGCCTGGCCATGTGCTTCTTGAAGTGTGCCTTCTCATAATCAATCTTGTTCTTGAGTTCGACGATTTTCTGAGCCAAGGCTAGTTCATTGGCAATGGCTCCGTGAAACGTGACGCTGATGTCCACTGGCAGCTGCAGATCATCAATGTTGATGCTTTGGTCCTCAAACCATTCATCAATGAAGTTTTCCGGAATATTAGCATCAAAGAGAGGCAGATCTTGAAAGATCTCCACCTCTTTCTTGCTCTTGATCAAAATTTCTAGAGCTTCATCACCAAGATCTTCATCACTGGACAGATCAATGGTGTTCTCCTCATTTCGCAGAACGACAACAGGAGTCAGGACATGCCCTAAAATCTTCTAGGGCTTCTTGGTCTTCTTAATCTTCTTGGAGACACGAGACAAGTCTTCAGACTACACATTGGGTTCAGGAGGTGCAGTCGTCAATGGCTTCACAGTTGAAGCAGTTGGTGCAACAGAGGGCTTTGAAGCTTTTGATTTCTTTTTCTTCTACTTTGGTGGTGCAGGTGCATCTTCAGAGTCTGCATCATTAGCAGATTGATCCACCGTGGCCCTTTGAGTAGCAATATGGGAGAGGAGCCCATCGAAGCTGGTGAAGGGGCCGATGACATTAGGATTGGCATCACGTGTGCCATCCGACCTTGGAGCAGACGGACCAGGGTTGAAGTCAAGTCTGAATGCCTTTTTGTTCTTGACAGCCGAATCCTTTGCGAACTGAAAGTTGCGCTTGAATAGGTTGTCGTCACGACACCATAGAAGAGACGATGGGTCGGCATTTTCTGGCTGAGGTCCTCTGACCATGCAAGGATAGAAGCCTTGGGCAATAACTTCAGGCTTCGACTTGGGTGGCAAGTTCTTGTAAATAATATCGCCCCACGGGCACTTGATAGCATTCTTCTCAGCATACTCTGGAGTGACGAAGTTATACTTGAACCATTTTTCTGCCCAATATCTTCTGATCCACTGGATTTCGGTCTTGCGCTGTCCATAGGTTTCCTCAGGATCAGTCTTGTATTGTTCATAGAGATCTGGAGGCAGATCCAGAGCAGTATTGCCATGGCGCTATCTGCCACCTTTCCTTGCTGATTTTCCAGAGGCCATAATGTTCAGACAGAGAGGCTTCAGAATTGAGAAGGTCTTCCGACGACTTGTCAAACAAGAACTGGCTTCAGGAGATTCAAGTTGATGTTGTAAGAATTCTGCAAATGAATGCAGACTATGAGAACCAAGGGATTCTCCCACGGACATGTACCTGTGACAGCATTAGAGATGCGAGGGAAGGGGAAGAGGTCATGTGCATTCTCAGAAGATTTTGAAGACAAATCAGTATGAAGACATTGACCTCATAGTGCGAAGACATTCACTTATTTGAAGTGAGTTGGTTCAAGATTTGTACGGATCCATGAATAAGTACAGGTGAGGAATCTAACTAGTTATGAAGCATAAGTGAATATACTTTGCAAGATATGAGATTCAGAAAGAGACAGATCCAGATTTGGAAGTGTAGAAACCACTTTTGGTTGAAGTGGATGGATTTGACAGATCAAAAAGGCTGTAAAAAGTGAGATTTATTTACCACAGACGAACTGCTAGACGAGGCAGAAGGGAGGCCGAGCAGTCCAATCTCCCGTGCCCTAACTTGGCGGCGGAAGACACCTACGGCGGCGGTGGAGAAGACGAGGTCCGCGGCCGGCGTGAGGATATCGTCGAAGAGGTCGCGGCAGCTAAGCGCTTTGTCTCCGGCGTCGACGCGAGCTAGTGGTGGCGCTAGGGTTCTAGCGAGATGGCGAGGTGGAAGAGGAGATAATGACCACACTGGATGTGTATTTATAAGGAGAAGGGTTGTGTAGCGTAATTACGTAGGTGCCCCAGGCGGTTCACATCTGATGGACATGTGGCATGCATGCAACTCATTAAAAGTTGTTCCATGTTCCCACGCACGCCTGGTTTGTCGGGTGGTCGTTCTGACTTCTTCGGTATTCAGGCAAGAGAGATATAGCATTAAAAGCAGATTTTAAACGTGCGTCTCTGTATCTTCAGCTGACAAGGATGCAGTGAAGACATTTGACATGATTCAACAGAATGCATATGACTGGATAGATAGAATTTGAGGAAGAAGAACAGAAGGGGTTAGGGTCCGATCACATTCACTTAGTCCAGAAAATGGCAAGTTTGAAGACATAGCTATAAGTGAATGCTGTAGAGGACAGACATGCACATATATATATACATACATATATATATATATTAGAAAAGACCAAAACAACATTGCGAAGATAAATCTTGAAGTCAAATCAATGTTGAAGACAAACCAAAAATGCGAAGATAATGCAATCATGACGCCAAATGAAAATCTCTGAGAAGGTTTGGTGGTGGCGTTACCCACCGTATAGGAAGTATTAGACCCAGACACGGCGCACAATTATCGTGGCGCTCCGAAATCAAATTCCGCGTTAATGTATTCACACTTAGAGGGTAAGTCTTCATTGATTGAATATATACGTTACTTCGTGTGTTGCACATCTAAGTCATCAACATGCATAAGCGTTAGGATATGTGTCCAATCACATGACATTTGAGGATTCTAAGATATTTAGCTCACACCGCAGCTTGCAAACCTTTTCTCATCCAAGGGCTTTGTGAAGATATCTGCCAATTGCTCTTCAGTGTTGACATGAATGATATAACTGTCTTCCTTCATGACATGATCTCTGAGAAAGTGATGACAGATCTGAATGTGCTTTGTCTTCGAGTGCTGAACTGGGTTGTTGGCAATCTTGATGGCGCTTTCATTGTCGCAGTAGAGTGGCACATGCTTTAGGTGGATGCCATAGTCCTTGAGAGTTTGCTTCATCCATAGAAGCTGAGCGCAGCAAGATCCAACAGCAATGTATTCGGATTCAGTAGTGGAGAGAGATATACAGTTCTGCTTCTTTGAAGACCAACAGACAAGAGATCGTCCAAGAAAGTGACATGTGCCTGATGTGGACTTGCGATCAACTTTGGCACCAGCATAATCAGCATCTGAGAATCCAACTAGATCAAACTCTGAGGCCTTTGGATACCATAATCCTAGTGTTGGGGTGTAAGCCAAATATCAAAGAATTCGCTTCAGAGCTAAGTGATGTGACTCCTTTGGTGCCGCTTGGAATCGGGCACACATGCAAACGCTAAGCATTATATCAGGCCTAGATGCACATAAGTAGAGTAAAGAACCAAGCATGGAGTGGTATACCTTTTGATCAAACTCTTTACCATTGTCGTCGGGGCCCAATTGGCCTTTGGTTGGCATTGGTGTCGTGTACCCTTTGCAGTCTTGCATTCCAAACTTCTTCAGGCAATCTTTGAGGTATTTTTCTTGTGATATGAAGATGCCATTTCTGTGCTGACAGATTTGAAGACCAAGGAAGAATTTTAGCTCACCCATCATGGACATCTAATATTGCTCTTGCATCATATGCCCAAACTCATCACTGTATCTCTTGTTAGTGCAGCCGAAGATAATGTCATTCACATAGATTTGGCATACAAACAGTTCACCATCATATGTCTTCGTGAAGAGAGTGGGATCTAGGGAACCAGGTTTGAAGCCTTTGCTCTTCAGGAAGACGCTTTGGGTCTTCAAAACCAGGTGGTTGTGCAACATACACTTCTTCAATTTTGCCGTTGAGAAAGGCACTTTTTACATCCATTTGATACAGAAGAATATTGTTGTGGTTGGCATAGGCTAGCAGTATGCGAATGGCTTCAAGCCTGGCCACAGGAGCAAAGGTTTCATCAAAGTCAATCCCTTTAACTTGTGTGTAAACTTGAGCCACGAGACGGGCCTTATTTCTGACAACTTGACCATGCTCATCTTGTTTGTTGCGATAGATCCATTTGGTGCCGATGATATTGTGCTTGCGAGGATCTGGACGCTTTACCAGCTCCCATACATTGTTCAGCTCAAACTGTTGAGGCTCTTCTTGCATAGCTTGAATCCATTCAGGTTCCATGAAGGCTTCATCAACTTTCTTGGGTTCAGATATAAAGACAAATGCAAAGTTCCCACAGAAATTTGCTAGCTATGTTGCTCTTGAATGAGTGAGTGGACCAGGTGCATTGATGCTATCAATTATCTTCTCAATCTGGACTTCATTTGCAACATGAGGATGAACTGGACGAAGCTCTTGCCCTTGCTGATCATTGTCTTCATCTCCAGTATTAGCTTCAGGCTGAGCAGTGTCTTCATGCTGATTAGGTGCAGAAATGATGATTTGCTCTTCAGCCCGATCTTCTGAAGGTATGATTTCTCCAGTACCCATAAGCTTGATAGATTCACTTGGTGTAGCTTCATCTAGCACATTTGGCAGGTGCTCTCTTTACGAGTCATTAGTCTCATCGAACCACACATCCACAGTTTCAACCACTTTGTAGTGAAAGAGGTTGAAGACTCTGTAGGAGTGCGAATCCTTTCCCTAGCCAAGCATAAAACCTTCATGTGCTTTCGGTGCAAATTTTGAAGTGTGATGTGGATCCTTGATCCAGCACCTAGCACCAAATGCTCTGAAATAGCTGACGTTTGGCTTCTTACCAGTCAGGAGCTCATATGATGTCTTCTTTAGGAACTTGTGAAGATAAACACGGTTGATGACGTGGCATGCAGTATCAATGGCTTCAGGCCAGAATTTCCTTAGAGTCTTGTACTCACCAAGCATCGCTCGTGCCATCTCAATGAGGGTTCTGTTCTTGCGCTCCATGGTGCCATTTTGTTGAGGAGTGTATGGAGCAGAGAACGCATGTGTGATGCCCAATGTATCAACATAAGTGTCGAGGCCGGTGTTCTTGAATTCTATGCCGTTGTCACTTCGGATGTGCTTGATCTTGATGCCATAGTTGGTCATGGCACGATTGGCGAATCGTCTGAAGACATCTTGCACTTTAGTCTTGTAGAGAATTATGTGCACCCATGTATTCTTGAGTAATCATCAACAATGATGAAACCATAGAGGCATGCAGTGGTAGTAAGGGTAGAGTAGTGAGTAGGGCCAAATAAATCCATGTGAAGCAGCTCGAAGGGATGCGTAGTCATCATGGTTGTCGTCAAGGGATGCTTGGCCCTAGTCATCTTTCTGGCTTCGCAGGCACCGCATAGATGATCCTTCTTGAACTTGACGCCCTTAATGCCTATGACATGCTTCTTCTTCGCGAGAGTGTGCAAGTTCCTCATGCCCGCATGCCCTAGCCTCCGATGCCAGAGCCAACACTCTGAAGCTTTTGCTAGAAGACATACGGCCAGCTGTGGTCCTGCGGAGAAATCTACCATATACAGATCGTCTTTTTGATACCCGTCGAAGACTAGAGATTTGTCAGATTCCATAAGCACAAGGCAACGATATTTTCCAAATATCACAATCATGTTCAGATCACAAAGCATTGAGACAGACATTAAGTTGAAACCAAGGGATTCAACAAGCATCACTTTATCCATGTGCTGATCCTTTGAGATTGCAACTCTACCTAGGCCCAATACCTTGCCTTTACCAGTGTCAGCAAATGTGATGTGACTTTTGTCAGACGGATGTATGGTTGAATCCATAAGAAGACTTCGATCACCAGTCATGTGGTTAGTACATCCATTGTCCATAATCCACTCAGAAGCCTTCGGTGTGGTACCCTACAATGCACTTTGGGGGATAGGCTTCACCAAGGGAAATGTGAAGCATAAACATTTGACGAACAAGCATATTATCAAAGTTCAGATCCTTGTTAGGGTAGATAGGATGGTTGTCAAGAAATCCTGGGACAAAATACATAGTAAGGCCATTTTGGCATTTTATCTTGCGTCCCACAAGATGTTTTAGGTCCCCAGCATAAGCATCAGAAGCCTTTGATTTCTGGCTGGAGACCTTTCCCTGCAAAAGAGAGTTAATTTTTCTTAACCACCCACATCTTCTGGGGTGGCTTAGAAGCAATGAGTCTAAGTGCAGCATCTGAGAACTTTGGCTTTGGAGCCCTATCAAATAGCCTTGTAGGAGGTGAATAATGCTCATATGAATAAGCAGAAAAGTTCTTGGTCTTATGAACATAGCGGTTTGATGAAACACGCTCATATTCATAAGTGTGAGTATGGTTTCCCTGCAAAACATTGGTGTTAGGGTGACCCTGGTGGGTCCTCTGTCTGTATGATGCCTTTGGACCATATGAAGCCTTTGGTCTGGGGTTTGTCTTCTTCCCAGGTGTCGGATCATGGGTTCCGGCAAAACCCTCAAGGTTCGGACACTGGGGTGCGTGCGGAGATTTCCTCCCTACCGATCTACGCCTTAGATCGCTAAGATCTCGCGGACGAACTCGAAGAACTAACAACACAAAGACACAAGATTTATATTGGTTCGGGCCACCATTGTGGTGTAATACCCTACTCAAGTGTGGTGGTGGATGGATTGCCTCTTTGGCTTATGATGAACAGTACAAGGGGAAGAACAACCTCCTGAGGTTGAGGTGTTCTTGTGCTTGGGTATGACTAGGGTTAGCTCAGGGTCCGATTGGATCTGCCTTGGGTTTATTGGGTTGCCTCTAGTGTGGTGGCTAGTTCCACTTATATAGGCCCTGGTCCTCTTCCCAAATACTGAGCGGGAACGGAGCCAACAACGACCAATTTGAAAGGGGACAGCTAGTACAGCTTATCCTAACAAGCGGTCTTCGCCTGCAAAAGGCTCTGGTGGTGACGCCGTCTTGGGCTCCATGGTGACCTCCGTCCTGCCGTCCCGCTAGTCTTGGTCTCGTTGCACCGATATGGAAACCTTTGCCTGATGCCTCGGTACTCCGCGCCTGCGCTTGCCTCCTTAGCACCAAAGAGGAAACAAGGACGCTGCGCACGCTGCGCCCGCCTGGCGCCCGCTGCGCCCGCCTGGCGCCCGCCTGGTCTTGATCGTCACGGCTCACGTCACGTGAGCCTTGCGAGGTTCGCCCTGCCTTGATATCTCCGCTCCTCACGAGGCAGCCTGATCAAGCCGCTCCTGAGGAGGTCTTGGGTCGTCCGCCCCGTGAGGCTTGGCCCCTCGCGAGGGTCTTGAGTGTCTCGCTGATGAAGATGGGCCGTACAGGCCTGCTGTCATAGCCACGCCGTGGGCCGCAGGAAGGCAAGTCTGGGGACCCCCGTTCCCAGAACGCCGACAGTAGCCCCCGGGCCCAAGGCGCGCCCGGGCTTGGCTTCGAGGCGAAGCCAAAGGTCAAGCACGGAGCGCCGCGGGCCCCAAAAGCCTGCGGCCTCGGTCGACGCATGGCGGTTGATTGGACGTGGGTGTCTCCGCTTCCCCACGCTGCCTCGGCAACTGCTTGACTTGACAAAAGGCTAGCGCAGACAGCGCTTGCCTTCACTGTTCCCTTCCGCCTTGCCTCAGATCCCCTTTCTCGTTCCTCGCTGCCGATATCTTCAGATCCGCTCCAATCTTGCTCCGCATCTGCGACTAATGGCGCCACGCAAGGTCAAGCCCTCCTCGGTGCCGACTTGGTACGAGCCAGCCCTTTAAGCGCCCAATGTCATGGAGAAAAGCCTTGCCTCCACGCGCTTGCTGACGGCGGGGGAGAGCAATGAATGGGGGAAGACGGAGATCCGGCTTGTCCCCGACGTGCCGGAGCCTGAGGGAGCACCTTCTTCCCCTTCTTCTCGAGCAGCATCTCTGCCGGGTTGGTTCCTCCCTTCTCCGATTTATTTTATGAGGTCCTCGACCACTACGAGCTGTAGGCGTTGCATCTCCATCCCAACTCTATCCTCCTCATGTCCATCTTCTCCTACTATTGTGAGGCGTACCTGGGCGTGATGCCGTCCGTGGCTCTTCTGCGCCACCTCTTCTTCCTTCGTGTCAGTGATGGACATGTCTCCGGGTGCGCCAATTTCGTCGCATCCCGCAAAGCCAACTCGATCTCAAACACCGGGAAGAGAGCCGACAACATCCGGGCCAAGTGGGTCATGTTGGACGCCAAGTGCGTCCACCCGTGTTTGGCATTGCCCCAGTTTAACAAGGGGTGGCCTCGCGCAGAGCTCGCTGACGAGCGGGCGTCGTCGGTGTTGGCGCAGATACAGACCGACCTGAAGCCGGGCAATGCGAAGGCGGCGAAGGTCACAGGGGCCATGCTCCTGAGGGAATTCCTGATGTTGCGCGTCGCCCCGCTCCAGGCGCGTGCGCGCCCCTTGTGGAAGCTTGGAGATGAAGAAGACAAGATCTGCCTGAGGCCGGGTGCCCTGCCTGACGATGGACTGGCTGCCGTCCTGCGCCTCCTGGTTGGGGATAACCAGGAGTACCCGCCGAGCGCCTTCACTCCCTTGTTCCTCCGCAAGGACTGGGAGCCAATCGTGGCCTCTAGGCCGACCTTTGACGCGCACGGGCTGGTGCCGCCTGCGCTCTCCGGAGCCCCGGCGGCGCCGAAGCCGGTGGAGCTATCTTCTGACGAGTCCCGCAGGGGAAAAGAAGAGGAGGGGGACTCGAAGGCGACCCTCGAAGAGATGGGGGAAAACTCCCCCTTGAGGAAAGCTGAAATCCTCTGCGCCCTTCCTGATGACGCCAAGGTCGACGCCTGCCAGGAGGAGGGAGAACCGCCCATCGTCCCGACAAGGAGCAGGTCGTCACTGATTCCTCGGGATGCTGCCTCTGCCTTGCCGCCGCCCGGAGCTGCCTCCGGCCCTTCTGCTGCGCCGTCCTCTGCTCCCGGGGCCCGCGCACCCACACCTCAAGCTTCGAGGCTTTCAGGCTTCAAGCTTCCCAAGCGGAGGGTGGAGTACGTCGCGGTGGATCAGTAAGTGTTCGAGTTTTGCCTTGTTCCTGCTTATACTTGCTATTTCCTAACGTTCACCCTTGGTTGATCAGGCTGACGCCTTCGGCGAAGAAAAGGAAGGAAGATACAGCGGCCGCGCCCCTCTTTGCGGAGAAAGGAGATGACAGCACTCGCACTTCCCCCGCCCGGTCGCCCTCGCGAGGCCAAGGGGAGCATCGTCGGGAGGAGTCAGCCCCCGAGGCCCCACCGGCTCCGGAGGTGCCGGTGTCTGGCTCGGCTGATGAGGTCCTGACGGCTCCGGTGCCCGCAGTCTCCCAGGCCCTGGTGATGTCGCCTCCTCCCACTGCTGCGCCTCTACTCCCAGGCTCTTCTACCTCTGCCGCTATCTTGAAGCGTGCTCTTTTGGAGATGAACCGGCTGCAGGCAGATCTCCTGAGTGCGGACCCGTGCCTGGTTGACGGGCACCTGGAGCTGGCCTCTGGGTGGCTTCATTCTGACTTGGCGGTTCGAGCATCGCTGAGCCAGGCTGCGGCCGCCTCCGAGAAGGAGAAGCATGCCACTGCCAAGGCTGTGGCCGATCGCGACGTAGCGCTGAAGGACGCCGAGGCCGCCCGCGACCGTTGCCGAGTGCTGGAGGACGAGCTGAAGAGCCTGCGTGATCAGCACGCCGAAGAAACCCGTGGCCGCCAGGCGAAGGAGGAGGAGATGAAGGCTCGGGAGGACGCCATCAGGAGCCGCGACGCCGAGCTGGTGGAGCTAGAGAAGGCACAGGCCGCAGAGCACAGCCGGCTGGAAGAGCAAGAGCGGGAGGCGAAGGCGAAGGAGGCCAAGCTTGACGCCAAGGCGAGGGTCCTGGCTGAGGACCGCATGGCTTTTGCCCATCTCGAGGAGAGGTCTCGTGTGGCACTGAAGACGCTCTGCGAGAATGGCTTGGAGAGGCCGCTGACCACCGATGAGGACGGCCCCGCCCAACTGCTCCCCTTCTTGGTGAAGGCGCTCGAGGAAGTCGTGGAGGGCATTGGTCCCGTGGCAGAGGCAGAAGCTCGTGTCCTTTCCTCAGCTGCGTTAACTCGCGTCTTCAGCCATCTGCACCTTCGTGATCCCAACACCTGCCTTGACGAGCTGCTGGAGCCCGTTGCTGATGAGCACTACGCGGCTGCCGCCGCGGCCGTGCAAGGTCAGGTGGAGGCCCTACTGAAGAAGTTCCATGGCTTTGCCTCCGCGCCCTTGTCCGGAGGCGAGGCCACTGCTGCAGCTCCGGCCGGGGACCAAGGCGGAGGCGACACCACCGAGGGAGGAGTGCCACCCATGGGCATCGATGGCGTTCAGGGGTGACCTGCGGCTCCTTTTCCTGTTTTATTCCTGTAGCATGCATCAGGCCTCGTGGAGGCGTTAAACTTTCATTCGTTGTTGTAAGGACAATATGTCTTGTAATACTTGCTTCGAGATTTTGCGATTTTCTTCCTATCTGCTTTGTGTTCTGCGTCGGCAGAGCCCGTCCCCGCGCATACCTCAACCGCCGTTGGGTCGACTGGAGACCAGGACGGACCAAGCAGTGAGGGGCTATGTGACCAGTTAGCCTCCTGAGTCGCGACGCTCAGGAGTCCCCCTTGACACGCAAACGGCTTATAGGAAGAGTATGCGAGGATAAGTTAATGTTCTACGTCGGCAGAGCCCGGTCCCGTGCATACCTCAACTACCATTGGGCCGACCGGAGACCAGGACGGACCAAGGAGTGAGGGGCTACGTGACCAGTTTGTCGGATGTGGGGTTCCGGCAAACCCTTAAGGTTCGAACAATGGGGTGCGCGCGAAGTCTCTCCCTCCTACCGATCTACGCTCTAGCTCGCTAAGATCTCGCGGATGAACTTGACGAAC
The DNA here is from genome assembly GCF_002575655.3 of Aegilops tauschii subsp. strangulata. Classification (NCBI taxonomy): domain Eukaryota; kingdom Viridiplantae; phylum Streptophyta; class Magnoliopsida; order Poales; family Poaceae; genus Aegilops; species Aegilops tauschii. Next base: position 352,322,385 of record NC_053039.3, read on the forward strand.
TTGCAACACAGAAAGACACGGGGTTTATACTGGTTCGGGCCACCGTTGTGGTGTAATACCCTACTCCAGTGTGGTGGTGGTGGATTGGCTCTTGGGCTGATGATGAACAGTACAAGGGAAGAACAGCCTCCTGAGATTGAGGTGTTCTTGTGCTTGTGTAGTTGAGGATGATCTGAACTAGTTCGGGATCAGTTGCCTCCTATTGTGGTGGCTAGTCCTATTTATAGAGGCCCTGGTCCTCTTCCCAAATATCGAGCGGGAAGGGAGCCAACAATGGCGGGCAAATTTGAAGGGGGACAACTAGTACAAGCTATCCTGACAAAAGCGGTCTTCGCCTGCGAAAAGCTCTGGGGTGATGCCGTCTTGGGCTCCACGATGACCTCCGCCTTGCCGTCCTCCGGTCTTGGTCTCGTTGCACCAATATGGCAACCTTTGCCTGATGCCTCGGTACTCTTCGCCTGCGCTCGCCTCCTTAGCATCAAAGAGGAAATAGAGACGTTGCACGCACTGGCGCCCGCCTGGTGCCGTTCGTCATGGCTCACGTCACGAGAGCCTCGTGAGGTTTGCCTCGCCTTGATATCTCCGCTCCTCTTGAGCCTGCCTGGCTAGGCCACTCCAGAGGAGGTCTTGCGTCGTCCGCCTCGCGAGGCTTGGACCCTCGCGAGGGTCTTGGGTGCCTTGTTGACGAAGATGGGCCGTCCGGCCTGCCGGTTAGCCACGCTGTGGGCCGCAGGCAGGCAAGTCTGGGGACCCCCGTTCCCAGAACGCCGACAGTAGCCCCTGGGCCCAAGGTGCGCTCGGGCTTGACTTCGCGGCGAAGCCAAGGGTCAAGTTCAGAGCACCGCGGGCCCCAAAAGCCTGCGGCCTCGGTCGACGCGTGGCGGTTGATTGGACGTGGGCGTCTCCGCTTCCCCGCGCTGCCTCGGCAACTGCACGACTTGGCAAGTCCCTGCGAAGGATCATGAATCACCCCGTGGGGGCATGTAAGGGTTTGTAATGTCTTTGGTGCTTATCTTCCTTGTTATGAAAACATGGTGAGTGCATGTCCCGTTTAGGCTTGGTCCCCCTTTCTTTCCTCGTGATGGCTTGTTGCTCTACGCTGACAGGTCCCGGTCCCCAGGCAGGCTACAGCCGTCGCTGGTATGCCAGGTCGCGTGCCGTGGTCAAGGCCAGGAGGTGTGCGGCCCGAGGTCCGGTAAGAGCCCCTGAGGCGTGATGCTCAGGAGGTCCCCCTTAGCGCTCAAGCAGCCATGGTAAGGGAAGAAAGGAAAATGACTTGGCCGCAACGGGGCTGCGGCATGGCGTGAGTGACCATTAGGCCCAGATATTTAGCCGATCCTAGGGCGAAACTTATCTTGCTGACTTTGCAGCGATTCCTGATGTCGCGCTAGGGCTGTGCGCCAACTCGTGCGGTATAGCCAGGTCAGCCCATACGAGTTCCCCCCTCATGCTCTCCTTAGTGCCCTACGTCCTCAGTTGCCGGCCCTCGAGCGAGCTCAGCCGCCGCTGGTATGCCAGGTCGCGATGCCATGGTCAAGGCCAGGGGTGAGGGCTGGAGAGCCAGTAAGAGCTCCTGAGTCGCGATGCTCAGGAGCCCCCCTTTTAACGCGCAAGCGAATTGCACGAGGGAAAAAGGGACTTGCGGTGCCGCCTGCTATCCTTCCCTCGGGATCCCTGTGAGCAGGTACAAGAAGAAACATGGTTTGCCATTACAGCTGTTAGCCTGCCGCTGGTTGCTCTGGGTGAGGTGAAGGCACTGAGGGCCTGGTGAGGTGATGTGCGCGGCGCGTGCCACGAGCCAGAGCTCGACCACTCAGATTTGTCAGTCGCGGTAGGGACGGACCCATGCACCAGCGTCGTGCTTGTGTGAAGGCCTCGGGGGAGGCGATGACCGAGCAGGCGATAGCCGTTGGCAGGTTAAGCATGAAGAGCAGATCAACTTAGATAAATGCAGGAAGATACACGCCACCGGGTCTGGCCCGAGCGGCTTGGGGATGATGCGGCCCAAGGGGTGCCCCCAGCAAGGTAAGCTAAAGACTTAAGCAAAAGGGATACATGCCACAGGGACGGACCCATGTGGCCTGGGAATAATGCGGCCCGAGGGGCGCTCCCAGCTTAAACGAAATTGGAAGATGTCACCTGGTTCTGTAGACGAAGTAGAGTTGGTGCAGCTGAAGGCGTGCGTTGAAGAAATGACTCCTCATGAGCCACTGGAGCCCTGAGCCTCGGGAGGCTCTGGGGGCTCGGGAGGTTCCCTGAAGACCGTCTCCATCTCCTCTAGGACGGCGTGGTACCTGGCCTCCTGAGCCGCCAGGATACGCCATAGGTTGCGCTGATAGGCTAACGCCACGCTTGGCAAGCCGAAGGGCATGCAAACATAGCTGTGTGGTGGGCCCTCACAGCGGCCCACACGCAATGGCCAGAAACGCTCCCAAGATGCGGCCCTGTTGAGCCCTCGGACGTCGACGCAGACACGCAGCCCGGCATCCTCGCCTGGATGGGGAGCTGCGCCTTGTGAGCGGCTGTGGCCGCGCATGGCTCTTGCTTCTTGCAGTTCCTGGGTGGTCTTGGTGATGAACTCCTGGGTGGTGGGCACTCCTTGCCCTGTGCTCTCCTGAGCAAAGTGTGCCGTGAGGCACGCTTCCAAGTGGTGCCCAAGCGCATCCCTCCTGAGGTTGGCAAGGTCTGAGGCTCTCCAGAAGAGAGCCCCCGAGCCCTGCCTGAGGAGGGCGTCGGGCGCGCTTTCCTATGCGATGGAGGGAGGCACCCCTGGGATGGGGGCAGATCCTGATGAGGCTCCTGCCGCGGTGCCATCCTCCCGAGGTCCTGCGCGGCGCGGCTGCTTCTTCTAGGGAATGGCCTCCTGAGGGCCTTCACTTCTGCTGTCGGGGTCGTCGATTGCTGCAGCTTGAAACGCGCGCTCGAGGGAGCACACCGCATCCCTCTCCTCACACGGGACCGTGATGATTCCTCCACTTCCTGGCATCTTGAGAACGTTGTAGCCATGATGAGTGACCGCCATGAACTTGGCCAGGGCTGGATACCCGAGGATGGCATTATACGGCAGGCGGATGTGTGCGACGTCGAAGTCGATGAGCTCGGTGCGATAGTTCTTGCGCTCCCCGAAGGTGACAGGCAGGCGGACCTGCCCTATCGGTGTGGTGGAGCCGTTGGTCACTCCTGAGAAAGGCTTGGTTGGCTGGAGCTGCTCATATGGCACTTGGAGGTTGTTGAACGTGTCAACGGATAGGACGTTGAGCCCTGCGCCACCGTCGATGAGAGTCTTGGTGACTTGCACATTGCTGATGACTGGGGAGCACAACATAGGGAGGGCGCCAGCGGTGGTTGCGCACTTGAGCTGGTCTGCCGAGTTGAAGGTGATGGCACATTGGGACCACCTGAGCGGGCGCGTGGCCTCGAGCTTGGGGAGCACCACGTTCACCTCGCGAGCGAACTGTTTGAAGATGCGCTGAGAGGCTGGGGCCTGGGCACCGCCCAAGATGCAGGCGATCGCACGCAGCTCCTGGAAGCCCCCAGCCCCCTCGTCCTGGTGGTGGTCGTCGTTCCTTCTTGGTGGCTGCAGCGGGGGAAGATCGGCGTTGCCCTGGGGGCGATCCTCACGAGGCGGGTCCCTCCAGGCGCCCTCGCGAGGTTGGTCCTGCCAGCGGTCCTCACGAGACCTGTCGCAAAACTCCTGGCGCGAGCCACGGTCATCCCAGCGTCCGCCTCTGCGTCCTCCTCTGCGGCCGTAGCCCCGGTCGTTGCGCTCGGGGCGTCGACCATAGCGTCCTTCCCGTATGGCTCTGAGCTCTTGGCAGTCGCTGGTGTTGTGGGTGTTCAGGTTGTGGAAGGCGCAGAACAGTCGGCCGTTCTTGGATGACTCGGGCTGATCTCTGCCTCGCTTGGTGTCGGGCTCCGCTGCGAGCACTACTGCCTCTTTGCGCTTCACGTCCTTGGCCTTAGCCTTCTTCTCCTCCGCTCCTGCAGCTGGCAGCTCAAGGAGAGAGAGGCGCCCCTCCTCAGCTCTCGCGCACTTGGTCGCCAGGTTGAATAGCTCCTGAGATGTGCAAAGCTCCTCGTGGATAGCAAGCTCTTCCTTCATCTTGACGTCACAGACGCCGTCCGAGAACGCGGAGATGATGGCTTCGTCCGTGACCTTGGGGATCTTGAGGCGGGTGTTGTTGAAGCGCTGGATGTACTTCTGGAGGGTCTCTCCTGGCTGTTGCTTGATGCGGCGTAGATCACCCGCGGCCGGCGGGCGGTCGCGAGTGCCCTGGAAGTTGGCGACGAAGCGGTTGCGCATCTCGTCCCAGGAGGAGATCGAGCCGTGCTGCAGGTTCAGGAGCCAGGAGCGGGCCCCATCCTTGAGAGCCATGGGAAACCAGTTCTCCATGACTTTTTCGTCGCCGTTGGCCGCTTCGATGCTCAGCTCATAGAGCTGCAGGAACTCCGCGGGGTCGGCGGTGCCGTCATAGCGAGGAGGCAGATCTGGCTTGAACTTGCCTGGCCAGGCGACGCTACGCAGTTCGGGGTGAAGGCGCGGCAGCCGGCCGTGGTCGCCGGGGCCCGCTTCTGAGGTGCAGCTTGGTCTTGGCGAGGTTCGCGATGCGCCACTGCAGACGGCACGCGGTCTTGACGAGGTGGTGCGGGGGGCGCCGGTGCAGCTTCTCGCGGCCGTGGGATTTCTTGACAGCTTCTTTCTTCATGCGCGGTGGATCACGCCGCGGAGGCGCGCGCCTTGGTGCCAAGGCACCGTCTTGGGGTTGAGGTGGTGGAGGCATGCCATGAGCCCCGTCGCCCGCGGCTGGTTGAGGGGGAGGCAGAGAGTGGGACGGCGCTGGAGAGCCCCCTGCGGCACGGACGAGCTCAGCGACGCGGTCGAGCCACTCCTCGTAGAGGTCGTCGACGGGGCGGTAGCGCAGGAGCTCGTTCACCGCGATGAGCGCGGCCCGTGCCTCCATGGGAGCGCGGTGGGCGTGAGACGAAGAACTGGCAGGGGTCAGCGACGGAGTAGCGGTGTGGCCGTCCTGCCGCACCGAAGGATGGAGCGAGGACGCTTGCTGCTCGTTCCCCGCCGGGCTAGTGGCAGCGTTGGCGGCGGGAGACGGAGAACGACTAGGTGGCCCGCCTATGGGAGCCGTCTGAGCGACGCGGGCAGAGAGGGCAGCCCGGCGCTCAGCTCGAGCACGGCGAGCGTTCGCCATGGAAACGACAGAGCGATGGAGCAACGAACTGATGGAAGGGAAACTACGGCGCACCCCTACCAGGCCCGCCAAATGTCGGATGTGGGGTTCCGGCAAACCCTTAAGGTTCGAATACTGGGGTGCGCGCGATGTCTCTCCCTCCTACCGATCTACGCGCTAGCTCGCTAAGATCTCGCGGATGAACTCGACGAACTTGTAACACAGAAAGGCACGTGGTTTATACTAGTTCGGGCCACCGTTGTGGTGTAATACCCTACTCCAGTGTGGTGGTGGTGGATTGGCTCTTGGGCTGATGATGAACAGTACAAGGGAAGTACAGCCTCCTGAGGTTGAGGTGTTCTTGTGCTTGTGTAGTTGAGGATGATCTGAACTAGTTCGGGATCAGTTGCCTCCTACTGTGGTGGCTAGTCCTATTTATAGAGGCCCTGGTCCTCTTCCCAAATATCGAGCGGGAAGGGAGCCAACAACGGCGGGCAAATTTGAAGGGGGACAACTAGTACAAGCTATCCTGACAAAAGCGGTCTTCGCCTGCGAAAAGCTCTGGGGTGACGCCGTCTTGGGCTCCACGATGACCTCCGCCTTGCCGTCCTCCGGTCTTGGTCTCGTTGCACCAATATGGCAACCTTTGCCTGATGCCTCGGTACTCTTCGCCTGCGCTTGCCTCCTTAGCACCAAAGAGGAAATAGAGACGCTGCACGCACTAGCGCCCGCCTGGTGTCGTTCGTCATGGCTCACGTCATGAGAGCCTCGTGAGCTTTGCCCCACCTTGATATCACCGCTCCTCGTGAGCCTGCCTGGCTAGGCCACTCCAAAGGAGGTCTTGCGTCGTCCGCCTCGCGAGGGTCTTGGGTGCCTTGTTGACGAAGATGGGCCGTACGGCCTGCCGCTTAGCCACGCTGTGGGCCGCAGGCAGGCAAGTCTGGGGACCCCCGTTCCCAGAACGCTGACATAGTTAGGCTCCCGAGTTGCGATGCTCAGGAGTCCCCCTTGACGTGCAAACAATCTCCATACCTGCCCTCGCCGAGGCCTCGGGAGGGGCGTGTGACGACCAGGTCCGGGAGACCTGGTTGGGTGGCCTGCACTTGGGCGTGACCCGAGCGCAGCCCCCAGGTCCGGGAGACCTGGTTGGGTGGCGTATGCTTGGGCGTGACCCGAGCGCAGCCCCCGTGCCCAGCCCCCTCGCGCGGCTCTCCCGAGGGGAGGCGTTGCGGTGAGGCCAGAGGTTGAGCTCTGGGGCTCCTTGAGGTTGGTACGGCCGTGGAGCCGCCCTCAGTTGTTTATCACCAGCGCGGAGCATAGTACTTCCGCTTGTGCACGGGCATAGCCGCTCCTCGGCAGTGTCGACTGCCAGCGCGGAGCATGGTGCTTCCACTTGTGCATGGGAGGGGGGCTCCCTCTGAGGAGAGCCCCCGGGGCATGTACATCCCGGCCCTGACACGTGGCTTGCACGGCAGGGCTGCGAGGTGTATCTGGGCACTCGTGAGCCAACGCGGGACTCACGAGGCCCTACCTCAAGGCGGGTTGCGCCTGGTCTTGGGTCCTTGATAGCTGTGTGTTCCTGCGAGACGGTTAGGTACAAGTGCTCTACGTCCTCAGGTCCCGGCCCTCGAGCGAGCTCAGCCGCCGCTGGTATGCTAGGCCGCGATGCCGTGGTCAAGGCCAGAGGGTGAGGGCTGGAGAGCCAGTAAGAGCTCCTGAGTCACGATGCTCAGGAGCCCCCCTTTTAACACGCAAGCGAATTGCATGAGAGAGGGGTGGGCCCGTAGCAGGTAGCAGGCTATGATAGCAGGTGGCAATCGAGCAGCCGATAATCACAGGTAGATTATGCATGAAAGGCATATCAGCTTGGGTAAATGCGGAAAGACACATGCCACTTGGTTCAGGCCCGAGCGGCTTGGGGATGATGCAGCCCGAGGGGCGCCCCCAGCAAGGTAAGCTAAAGACATAAGCAAAAGGGATACATGCCACAGGGACGGACCCACGCGGCCTGGGAATGATGCAGCCCGAGGGGCGCTCCCAGCTGAATGAACTTGGAAAGGATCACCTGGTTTTGTTGATGAAGAGATGTCGGAACAGCCGAAGGTACGCGGGGACGGGGTCGCCCCTCACGAGCCACCAGGGTCCTGAGCCTCGGGAGGCTCTGGGGGCCCAGGCGGTTCCCTGAGGACCATCTCCATCTCTGCCAGGACAGCGTGGTGCCTGGCCTCCTGAGCCGCCAAGACGCGCCGCAAGTTAAGCTGGTAGACGAACGACACGCTCGGCAAGCCAAATGGCATGCGAACGTAGCTGTGCGGCGGACCCTTGCACCGGCCCACGCGCGAAGGCCAGAAAAGCTCCTAAGAAGCGGCCCTGTTGAGCCCTGGGACGTCGATGCAGACGCGCAGCCCGGCATCCCCGCCTGGATGGGGAGCTGCGCCTCGCGAGCGGCGGTCGCTGCGCATGGCCCTTGCGTCTTGTAGTTCCTGAGTGGTCTTGGTGATGAATTCCTGAGCGGTGGGCGCTCCTGGCCCTGTGTTCTCCTGAGGTAAACATGCCATGAAGCACGCCTCCAAGTGGTGCCCGAGCGCCTCCCTCGTGATGTGGGCAAGGTCTGAGGCCCTCAAGGAGAGGGCCCACAAGCCCTGCCGGAGGAGGGCGCCCGCCCTCCTGAGGCCCGGCACGGCGCATCTGCTTCTTCTTCTTGGGGATGGCCTCTGGAGGGCCCTCGCCTTTGCTGTCAGGGTCATCGATTGCTGCAGCTTGAAAGGCGCGCTTGAGGGAGCACACCGCGTCTCATTCTTCGCATGGGACTGTGATGATTCCGCCGCTTCCCGGCATCTTGAGGACGTTGTAGCCATGGTGGGTCACTGCCATGAACTTGGCCAGGGCTGGATACCCTAGGATGGCGTTGTATGGCTAACGGATGTGCGCGACGTCGAAGTCGATGAGCTCGATGCGGTAGTTCTTGCGTTCTCCGAAGGTGACAGGGAGGCAGACCTTCCCTATTGGTGTGGTGGAGCCATCGGTCACTCCTGAGAAGGGCTTGGTAGGCTGAAGCTGGTCATATGGCACTTGGAGGTTGTTGAATGTGTCGACGGACAGGATGTTGAGCCCCGCGCCGCCGTCGATGAGAGTTTTGGTGACTTGCACGTTGCTGATAACTGGTTAGAAAAGCATCGGGAGGGCGCCAGCGGTGGCTGCGCACTTGAGCTGATCTGCCGAGTTGAAGGTGATGGCGCACTGGGACCACCTGAGCAGGCACGTGACTTCAAGCTTGGGGAGGACTGCATTCACTTCATGAGCAAACTGTTTGAAGATACGCTGCGAGGCTGGGGTCTGGGCTCCGCCCAAAATGCAGGCGATAGCGCGCGGCTCCTGGAAGCCCCCAGCCCCCTCATCTTTATGGTGGTCGTCATTCCTTCTTGGTGGTGGCGACAGCGGGGGAAGACCGGCGTTGCCCTGAGGACGATCCTCACAAGGCTGGTCCCTCCAGGCGCCCTCGCGAGGATGATCCTGCCAGCGGTCCTCACGAGGCCTGTCGCGCCACTCCTGGCGCGGGCCACGGTCGTCCGAGCGCCCACCACCACGTCCTCCTCCTCGGTCGTAGCCCCGGTCGCCGCACTCGGGGCGTTGACCAAAGCGTCCTTCACGAATGGCTCTGAGCTCTTGACAGTCACTGGTGTTATGGGTATTCAGGTTGTGGAAGGCGCAGAACGGTCGGCTGCTCTTGGATGACTCGGGCTGATCTCTATCTCGCTTGGTGTCCGGCTCCGCCGCGAGCACGGCTGCTTCCTTGCGCTTCACGTCCTTGGCCTTGGCTTTCTTCTCCTCCGGGCCTGCAGTTGGCAGCTCGAGGAGGGAGGGGCGCCCTTCCTCGGCTCTTGCGCACTTGGTCGCCAGATTGAACAGCTCCTGAGATGTGCACAGCTCCTCGTGGATAGCTAGCTCTTCCTTCATCTTGATGTCGCGGACGCCGTCAGAGAACACGGAGATGATGGCCTCGTCCGTGACCTTGGGGATCTTGAGGCGAGTGTTGTTGAAGCGCTGGATGTAGTTCTGGAGGGTCTCTCCTGGTTGTTGGTTGATGCGGTGCAGGTCACCCGTGGCCGGCGGGCGGTCGCGAGTGCCGTGGAAGTTGGCAACGAAGCGGTCGCACATCTCGTCCCAGGAGGAGATCGAGCCCTGAGGCAGGTTCAGGAGTCACGAACGGGCGCCGTCTTTGAGTGCCATAGGGAACCAGTTCGCCATGACTTTCTCGTCGCCGTTGGCCGCCTCGATGCTCAGCTCGTAGAGCTGCAAGAACTCCGCGGGGTCGAGGGTGCCGTCATAGCGAGGAGGCAGATCTGGCTTGAACTTGCCCGGCCAGGCGACGCTACGCAGCTCGGGGGTGAAGGAGCGGCAACCGGCCATGGTCGCCGGGGCCCGTCTTGGAGGTGGGGCCTGGTCTTGATGCCCACGCACTGCTACGGCAAGCGGCGCGGGGGCCTGCCGCGGCAGACGATCCTTGCGCGGTGGTGCGAGGAGTGGCGGAGCGTTCTCTTGCGGTCGAGGAACTTCTTGGCAGCTTCCATCTTCACGCGTGGGCGCCGGACGTGGCAGATCGCGTCGTGCTGGCGCACGCCTTGGTGGCAAGGCGCCATCTTGGGGCAGAGGCGGTGGGGGCGCTCCGTGAGCTGCGTCGCCCGAAGCAGGCGGAGGTCCAAGCGGAGAGAGGGACGACGCAGGGGAGCCCCCTGCGGCGCGGACAAGCTCGGCGATGCGGTCGAGCCAGTCCTTGTAGAGGTCGTCGATCGGGCGGTAGCGCAGGAGTTCGTGCGCCATGAGGAGTGCGGCCCGTGCGTCCATGGGGGCGCGACGAGCATGGGATGAGGAACCGGCCGGGGTCAGCGATGGAGTGGCGGTGCGGCCGTCTTGCCGCACCGAAGGGTGCAACGAGGACGCCTGCTGCTCGTTCCCCGCCGGGCCGGTGGCGGGAGACAGAGAACGACGAGGTGGCCCACCGACGGGAGCCGTTCGAGCGACGCGGGTGGCTAGGGCAGCCCGGCGCTCAGCACGAGCACCGCGAGCGTCCGCCATGGAGACAACGGAACAACTGGACGCGAACGACGGAAAGGAAGCTCCGCCGCACCCCTACCTGGCGCGGATCTCGGGTTTTGGCAAAACCCTCAAGGTTCGAACACTGGGGTGCGCGCGGAGATTTCATCCCTACCGATCTCCGCCCTAGCTTGCTAAGATCTCGCGGACGAACTCGAAGAACTCACAACACAAAGACACAAGATTTATACTGGTTCGAGCCACCGTTGTGGTGTAATACCCTACTCCAGTGTGGTGGTGGATGGATTGCCTCTTTGGCTTATGATGAACAGTACAAGGGGAAGAACAACCTCCTGAGGTTGAGGTGTTCTTGTGCTTGGGTATGACTAGGGTTAGCTCAGGGTCCGATTGGGTCTGCCTTGGGTTTATTGGGTTGCCTCTACTGTGGTGGCTAGTTCCACTTATATAGGCCCTGGTCCTCTTCCCAAATATTGAGCGGGAAGGGAGCCAACAACGGCCAATTTGAAAGGGGACAGCTAGTACAGCTTATCCTGACAAAAGCGGTCTTCGTCTGCAAAAGGCTCCGGTGGTGACGCCGTCTTGGGCTCCATGGCGACCTCCGTCCTGCCGTCCCGCTGGTCTTCGTCTCGTTGCACCGATATGGAAACCTTTGCCCGATGCCTCGGTACTCTGCGCCTGCGCTTGCCTCCTTAGCACCAAAGAGGAAACAAGGACGCTGCGCGCGCTGCGCCCGCCTGGTCTTGATCGTCACGGCTCACGTCACGAGAGCCTCGCGAGGTTCGCCCTGCCTTGATATCTCCACTCCTTGCGAGGCAGCCTGATGAAGCCACTCCTGAGGAGGTCTTGGGTTGTCCGCCCCGCGAGGCTTGGCCGCTCGCGAGGGTCTTGAGTGTCTCGCTGATGAAGATGGGCCGTACAGGCCTGCTGTCATAGCCACGCTGTGGGCCGCAGGCAGGAAAGTCTGGGGACCCCCGTTCCCAGAACGCCGACACCAGGTGGTGTCATGATGACATTCACAGGAAGCTTCTCAAGACAACTTTTAGGCACCCAGATCTTCTCCAAAGGTGGTCCAGTCCTGCAGTTAGTACCAATATACCTGGCAAACACTTCACCATTCTGATTCTTAAACAGTTTATAGTTTGCATCAAAGGATTCATCAATGATAATCGGGTTAGCACAAGTGAAGCCCGATAAGGTAGATGGATCCATTGAAGGTCCCTTTGCAGCAACCCATGTGGCTTTGGGGTACTGCTCAGGCTTCCAGTATGAACCGTCAACATTCATCTTCCTCTTGAACCCAACACCCTCTTTCCTAGGGTTTCGGTTCATAATCTGTTTCTTGAGGACATCACATAGTGTCTGATGCCCTTTGAGGCTTTTATACATCCCTGTTTCAAGCAATGTCTTCAACCTGCCATTCTCATCAGCAATAGTAGTGGTATCCTCAGTAGAGGGGTTAGTTACCACATCAGCAGTTGAAGATATTGCAACAGTAGCAGCAGTAGAACATTCAACAACAGAGACAACATTATCACGCTCAAGACATTTTAAACAGGGTGGCTCAAAATCTTCGTGAGCGGAACTGATCTGTTGAGCGTGAAGTGAATCATTCTCCTTTTGAAGATCTTCATGAGACGCTCTCAGGTTCTCAAGTTCTTGCTTCCTTTGAAGATAATCATAGGAAAGCTTCTCACGAGCATCTAAGAGAGTTTCATGACGACTTTCAAGTTCCTCGTACTTAACATGAAGATTTTTAATGTCTTCAATTAAGGACTGAGTTCGAGTCATTTCCGCGTCCAACAGGTCATCGCTTTTGTCTAGCAACTTTTGAATATGTTCCATAGCAGTTTGTTGTTCAGTTGCAATTTTAGCAAGTGTTTTGTAGCTAGGTTTGGATTCACATTCAGAGTCATCTTCACTAGATGTTTGAAAGTAAGCATTGCGTGAGTTTACCTTGGCACCACGTGCCATGAATCAGTAGGTCGGAGCAGAGTCATCCTCATCATCGGCATCAGCATCGGCGACGAGGCCATTGTCTTCGGTGTTGAAGATGGACTTGGCGATGTAAGCTGAAGCTAGAGCCAGGCTTGCCATGCCTGAGTCAGATTCCTCGTCAGACTCCACCTCCACCTCCTTAGAAGCAGACTCCTCCTCTGAATCCATCTCCTTGCCAACAAATGCATGAGCCTTGCTGGAAGAGCTCTTCTTATGAGATGAAGACTTTGAAGAAGACTTCGAGGATTTCTTCTTTTTCTTGTCATCAGAATCATATTCCTTGCTCTTCTTCTTCTTGTTAGATTCATTATCCCATTGAGGACACTCAGAGATGTAGTGACCAGGTTTCTTGCATTTGTGGCAGGTTCTCTTCTTGTGGTCACGAGTGGAAGCTTCATCATTTCTTGAGCTGGATCTTGAAGACTTTCCGAAGCGTTTCTTCTTGGAGAACTTCTGGAACTTCTTCACGAGCATAGCTAGCTCCTTTCCAATGTCTTCAGGATCCCCAGAACTGCAGTCAGATTCTTCTTCAGATGAGGAGACAACTTTTGCCTTCAAAGCACGGGTTCGGCCATAGTTGGGACCATAGATGTCTCTCTTCTCAGATAGCTGGAACTCATGTGTGTTGAGCCTCTCAAGTATGTCAGATGGATCGAGATCTTTGAAGTCAGGACGTTCTTGTATCATCAGGGCCAGGGTGTCGAATGAGCTGTCAAGTGATCTCAGGAGCTTCTTGATGATTTTGTGCTTGGTGATCTCGGTGGCACTGAGTGCGCGAAGCTCATTTGTGATATCAGTGAGGCGATCAAATGTGAGCTAGACATTCTCATTGTCGTTTCTCTTGAAGCGGTTGAAGAGGTTGCGAAGAACATTAATCCTTGAATCTCTTTGAGTTGAGACACCTTCGTTGACCTTGGAGAGCCAGTCCCAGACTAGCTTCACAGTTTCCAGTGCACTCACACGGCCATACTATCCTTTGGTCAGATGACCACATATGATGTTCTTGGCAGTCGAATCCAGTTGAATGAAGCCCTTGAAATCAGCATCGGTGACACCTTCACCGACCTTGGGAACGCCATTCTTGACAATATACCAGAGGTCGACATCAATGGCTTCAAGATGCATGCGCATCTTATTCTTCCAGTAGGGGTAATCAGTGCCATCAAAGACTGGGCACGCAGCGAAGACCTTGATTATCCCTCCAGTCGACATAGCTAAAACTCCAGGTGGTTAAACCGAATCACATAGAACAAGGGAGCACCTTGCTCTGATACCAATTGAAAGTGCTAGTTATCGACTAGAGGGGGGTGAATAGGTGATTTTTTGAAAGTCTTCAAAACACGAGGTCTTTGAATACAAACAGTTGAATTGAACCTATTGATATGCAGTGGTATGTAGACTACACTAGACCAGCCATAGTCAAGTAAGCAATGTAGTGAAAACATGAAGACTATCAGCAGCTAGGCAGTATGGATCAGGATGGAAGACAGTATGAAGTCAAACAGCAAATAGTCTTCACTCAGTGAAGTCAATCAGATCAGACAAGCAGACAATGACTTCATGAAGACAAACTGTAAAGAAAAGGGAAGTGAAGGATAGAACCAGTTGCTTGGTGAAGACAAGGATTTGGTAGACCAGTTGCAGTTGCTGTGACAACTATACGCCTGGTTAGGGAGGCTGAGATTTAACTCAGAAGACCGCGTCTTCACCTTATTCCCCTTGAGCTAAGGACACCCAGTCCTCGCCCAATCACTCCAGTAAGTCTTCAAGGTAGACTTCCAAACCTTCACAGACTTCGTTCACCGACGATCCAGAATAATGACTCTTGGATGCTCAGAACGCGACACGTAACCGGCTGGAGGATTCACAGTCCTCAAGTGTAACAAGTCTTCAGGTCACGCGGACAGAAAGACTTCAGTGATGCCTAACACTCTTTGGCTCTGGGTGTTTTGGGCTTTGTCCTCGCAAGGATCTCTCTCTCAAATGCTTCGGAGGTGGGTTTCTCTCAAACGACAAAAGCCGTTTACAAACTCTAAGCAGCCCACAATTTATGGTGTAGGGGGTGGGCTATTTATAGCCAGGAGGCAACCCGACCTGATATGTCCGAAATGACCCTGGGTCACTAAGGAACCGACACGTGTCCAACGGTCGGATTTCAAACACACGCGACAGCTTCACTTGGGCTACAAGCCAAGCTGACTCTTCCAGCTCTGGATAAGATTTGCTCTCAGTGTCTTCGCTCGAAGACATAGGATTTAGGTTGAGCATCACTTCAGTCACTCTGACTTTGTTCACTGGGACCCCACTTAACAGTACGGTGGTTCCTATGACTCAACAAAGAAGAAAAGGAAACTACAAAGCAACTATGTCTTCGCACTCCATAGTCTTCAAGTGAATGTCTTCACATGTCATAATCTTCATCGTGAATGTCTTCACGAACCACCATTGTCTTCAATGTCTTCACACATTTTTAGGGGTCATCTCTGGTAGGTAAACCGAATCAATAAGGGACTACTACCTGTGTTATCCTGCAATTCTCACAAACACATTAGTCCCTCAACCAAGCTTGTCTTCAATACTCCAAAACCAACTAGGGGTGGCACTAGATGCACTTACAGCAAGCAACAATCCCCCGAAATAGTTTCGGAAATGGAGCTTCAATTGAAGAGATCAAAATCCACGGGTTTGAGAGCAAGAACACGAGAGAGAGGGCAATGGTGATTTTTTTCTACAGGTAGGTGGTGATGTTGGATGAACAGATAAGTGAGGGGGCCCACGTGGGGACCACAACCCACTAGGGCGCGCCTGGTGACCCTGGCGCGCCCAGGTGGGTTGTTCCCACCTGGTGCACCTCCCTGTGATGTTATTTGCACCAAAATTCTTAAATATTCAGAAAAAATCATATTAAATTTTGAGAGCATTCTGAGAACTTTTATTTTTGGGTCATTTTTTTATTGCACGGGGAATTCAGAAAATAGACAAAACATGGCACTTTATTTTATTTAACTGATAAAAACAGAAAACAAAAGGTAGGGGCAGAAGGTAGTGCTTACTAAATTCATCAACTTCATACCTCTCAAAAATTATCCACTAATAAGGTTGATCAAGTCTTATTAACAACCACTTTCGATTAGCATGAAACCAAAGAACTTTCATAAATCACTAAGTTACCACAACGGGGATATGAATGTTCCCAACAATAAGCATTTCATATTTCTTTTTGGCAGTAGGTAGAGGTAGTTGAAAACTTCCAATAGTGATTGTTAGAGATTTTTCAATAACATAATACCATTCACTTGGAATTGTTTCTTCGGAAAGTGCACCGTATGCTCATTACCATTGATAGGAAAAGTGACCTTGCTTTTATTGCAATCAATAACAGCCCCTGCAGTATTCAAGGAGCGTCTACCAAGGATAATCGACATGCTGTCGTCCTCGGGCATCTCAAGTATAACAAAGTCAGTCAAGATAGTAACATTAGCAACAACAACGGGCACATCCCCACAAATACCAATAGGTATGTCAGTTGATTTGTCAGCCATTTGCAAAGATATTTTGGCAGGTGCGAGTTTATTCAAATCAAGTCTTTTATATAAAGAGAAAGGCATAACACTAACACCAGCTCCTAAATCACATAAAGCAGTTTTCACATAGTTTCTTTTGCTGGAGCAAGGTATAGTTGGGATTCCCGGATCTCCAAGTTTTTTAAGTACTCCATCCTTAAAAGTATAATTATCAAGCATGGTGGATATTTCAGCTTCTAGTAATTTTGTTTTATTGGTGATGATGTCTTTCATGTATGTTGCATAAGGAGGCATTTTCAAGATATCAGTCAAGTGAGTACGCAAAAAGACTGGCCTAATGATTTCAGCAAAGCGTTCAAATTCTTCATCATCTTTCTTTTTAGTTAACTTAGGTGGAAAGGGCATAGGTTTTTGAACCCATGGTTCTCTTTCCTTACCATGTTTTCTAGCAACAAAGTCTCTTTTATCATCTCCTTAATTCTTGGGTTGTGGGTTATCAAGATAAACAGCTGGTTCTATCTCAACATCATTGTCTGGTTCTTTATTATTTGTTTGAGTATATTCATGAACCTCATTATTATCTTTTCATTATCAAAAGGTGAGTGTTCACTACCAGATTGGGTTTCAGCATTAGAGATAGAAACTTCATTATCATTGTCGGGAGGTTTTTCTACTTCCGGTTCACTAGAGGCATGCAAAGTCCTATCATTTTTCTTCTTCTTTCTCTTTTTAGAAGGACTAGGTGCATCAAAGTTAACTCTTTGAGAGTCTTGTTCAATTCTTTTTGGGTGTCCCTCAGGATAAAGTGGTTCCTGAGTCATTCTACCAACTCTGCTCAGTACTCTAACAGCATGATCATTGATATTATTATTCATTTCATCAAGCAACTCTCTTTGAGATTTAGCAACTTGTTCTAGTTGAGTTTAAACCATAGAGGCATGTTTTCCTACACCTCTAACATCATTTGAGATTCTAAATAAGAAGTCACTCAAGCGAGCAATCATATCAGAATTGTATTTCAATTGTTTCGTAACATTTGCATTGAAGTGTTGCTTTCTAATGTAATTATCAAACTCATAAAGGCATTGACTAGGATGCATGTTGTGAGGATTACCATTGTCATTGAATTTCATTAGAAAATTTACCTGTACCACCTTAGGTGGTGGTGGTGTATCAAGCCCATGTATTTCTTCAATAGGAGGTAAATTTTTGACATCCTTGGCTTTAATACCTTTTTATTTCATAGATTTCTTTGCTCTTGCATATCTTCAGGACCGAGATATAAAATAGCTCTCTTCTTTGGAGTAGGTTTAAGTGGTGGTTCAGGAAGGATCCAATCATCATAATTTTTCAATATGTTATTCAATAATTCTTCATCTTGTCCAATAGTCCGTCCCCTGAAAACACAACCAGCACAACTATCTAGAAAGTTCCTAGAAGCTTCGGTTAGTCCATTATAGAAGATATCAAGTATTTCATTTTTTAAGAGGATGATCAGGCAAAGCATTAAGCAATTAGAGAAGCCTCCCCCAAGCTTGTGGGAGACTCTCTTCTTCAATTTGCACAAAGTTAAATATTTCCTGTAAGGCAGCTTGTTTCTTATGAGCAGGAAAATATTTTTCAGAGAATAAATCATATCCTGGGGACTACGCACACAACCAGGAGCAAGAGTATTATACCAAGTCTTAGCATCACCCCTTAATGAGAACGGAAATAATTTGAGAATGTAATAATAGCGAATCTTCTCATAATGAGAAAAAATGGTGGTTATATCATTCAACTTAGTAAGATGTGCCACAACAGTTTCAGTTTCATAACCATGGAAAGGATCAGATTCAACCAAAGTGATTAACTCTGGGTCGACAAAGAATTCATAATACTTATCATCAACAAAGATAGGTGAAGTAGCAAACTGAGGATCACATTTCATTTTAGCATTCAAAGTCTTTTCTTTATACTTGCATAATAATTTTTCCAGATCCTCTCTATCCTTACAAGCAAGAATGTCTCTAGTTGTCTCCTCATCCATAACATAACCTTCCGGTACCCTTGGCAATTCATATCTAGGAGAAATATGTGTTTCAAGATTTTCAGTTTCAAGCTCTTCATCAGTTTCAACAATTCCATCAGTTTCAGCATTCTCAAACGATTTAGTTCTAGCAAGTTGTTCATCAAGAAATTCACCTAGTGACACATTATCATAAAGCAAGGTACCAACATCATCATGAGTAGCATTCATAGCAGAAGTAGCATCATCAATAACTTGTGACATATCAGAATTGATAGCATGTGGTGGTATTGCGAGTCTATTTATAACAGAAGGTGAATCTAAAGCAGAGCTAGATGGCAGTTCTTACCTCCCCTCGTCTTAGAGGAAAAAATCTTAGTCTTAGCATCCTTCAGATTCTTGATAGTGATAATTTGATAATAATCCCAAGTGACTCAACAAATATAGCTATGCTCTCCGGCAACGGCGCCAGAAAAAGGTCTTGATAACCCACAAGTATAGGGGATCGCAACAGTTTTCGAGGGTAGAGTATTCAACCTAAATTTATTTATTCGACACATGGGGAGCCAAAGAATATTTGCAAGTATTAGCAGCTGAGTTGTCAATTCAACCACACCTGGAGATTAATTATCTGCAGCATAGTGATCAGTAGCAAAGTAGTATGATAGTTTTGATAGTAGTAGCAACAACAATAGTAACAATAGCAGTAGTAACTTAGCAAGAACAGTATGAGAGAAATTCGTAGGCATTGGATCGGTGAATTCGTTGGATGATATTCATCATATAACAGTCACAACATAGGGCGATACATCACTAGTTCCAGTTCATAAATATAGTGTAGGCATGTATTCCGTAAATAGTCATACGTGCTTGATGTCTACTACGCAACTTTATTCTTGTAGACTCGTGTTGGGCCTCCAAGCGCAGAGTTTTGTAGGACAGTAGCACTTTCCCTCAAGTGGATGACCTAAGGTTTATCAATCCGTGGGAGGCGTAGGATGAAGATGGTATCTCTCAAACAACCCTGCAACCAAATACAAGAAATCTCTTGTGTCCCCAACACACCCAATACAATGGAAAATTGTATAGGTGCACTAGTTCGGCGAAGAGATGGTGATAAAAGTGTAATATGGATAAAAACAGCAAGGTAGCAATTGATAAAACAGAGCACAACCGGTATTGCAATGCTTGAAAACAAGGCCTAGAGTTCGTACTTTTGCTAGTGCAATCTCTCAACAATGCTAATCTAATTGGATCATATAACCATCCCTCAAAGTGCGATGAAGAATCACTCCAAAGTTCTTATCTAGCGGAGAACATAAGAAGAAATTGTTTGTAGGGTACGAAACCACCTCAAAGCTATTCTTTCCGATCGATCTATCCAAGAGTTCGTACTAAAATAACACCAAAGCAAATTCAGATTCGTAATGCCCAATCCAACACAAAGAACCTCAAAGAGTGCCCCAAGATTTCTACCGGAGAAACAAAGACAAGAACGTGCATCAACCCCTATGCATAGATTACCCCAATGTCACCTCGGGAATCCGCGAGTTGAGTGCCAAAACATATACCAAGTGAATCAATATAAGACCCCATTGTCACCATGAGTATTCGTATGCAACACATATATCAAGTGTTCTTAAATCCATAAAAGTATTCAATCCGATAAAACGAAATCTCAAAGGGAAAACTCAATTCATCACAACAAGATAGAGAGGGAGAAACACCATATGATCCAACTATATTAACAAAGCCCCCGATACATCAAGATCGTGCCATCAAGAACACGAGAGAGAGAGAGAGATTAAACACATAGCTACTGGTACAAACCCTCAGCCCCGAGGGTAGACTACTCCCTCCACATCATGGTAGCCGCCGGGATGATGAAGATGGCCACCGGTGATGATTTCCCCCTGCGGCAGGGTGCCAGAACAGGCTCCCAATTGGTTTTTGGTGGATATAGAGGCTTGCGGTGGCGAAACTTCCAATCTAGGGTTACTGTGACGCCCGTATAATTAAGCTATAGTAATCCTTTGCTAATGGTGCCTTGTCATCATATTACTGTTGCTAATCCTCGCTTGATCCAAATCTTAGTTCGAACTCAAATTCAAATAAAGCCCAGAATTCAAATTTCTCAAACACGAAAAAGAAATGTTCAAAGTGTGGCAAATATTCCATAACTAATTATGGTGGTGACCCAACACTTTGTAAAGTACTTAAATCCCCTTTTGTGATTACAACATTGGCTAAAAATAATTATTAAGTGCTTTTAAGTTATTAAACAATTTCAAACTATTTTAAATCCCTCCCCAAACTTTCGTGGCAATGACTAAAACTGCAATGTGATTTATGGTCAAGTTTCATATTACATGAAAGTCATTTGCTATCTAAAATAATTACAAAACAGAAAACTATAAAAAAAGGTAAATGAAAAAGATAAACAGAAAAGGGACGCACCCCCTCTACCTGGGCCTTAGCCCACCTAACCACCTGGCCCAACCAGGCCGCGCATCAGCCGGCCCAGCCCAGCTCTCGGTCTCCTCCCTCCTCCTCCTACTGCTCGACTGACCGCACCCGCGCCCGCTCGTCCCCACCAGACCGTCTCGCCGTCCCCGTCGGCGAGGGGATAAGGGCGACGCCTCGGCCCCCTCGCCTCCCCACTTGCCCTTGCGCTCCCCATCATCCTCTCTCCCCCTCTCGCTACACCCCTCCCCCAGATCCACTCCTCCCTTATCCCTCTCGCACGAGCTGCTCGAGCTCGGCCGTCGTCATGTCGTTGTCGATGCTGCGGCCACCACGCTCCTCGCACCGCAAGAAGGCGCCCAGAAGAACCGCCACGGTCCACCTCGTCCATCCCGAGCATCAAATCGAGTGCAGCCGCCCTGTCCGCTCGCCATCGGGCGCATCTTCGTCGCGTACATCACCGGCGACCGGTGTCATTTACCACGGCTCCGGTCCACCTCCGGCCTCCCCATCGACTCCATTGGAACCGTTGTGAGCTCCTCTTCCAAAACCCCCTCTCCCCCTCTCGACTTCGTCGCCGTAGCCGCCGTCCCCGAACTTGTCCGAGCTCCCGTGTACACGTACACGTACGTGCTGCTCCTACCCATGGCCATGCCTGCTTGCTTCTGCCGCACGTTTGGGCCATGCCCCTGCCTCGCCCCTGGCGCCGCGCTCGCTGTGCCCGCATCCCGTGCTCCCCGCGCTCGCCCCCGTCGCCGGTGGTCGTGCCTTGGCCGCGCATTGTGCGCCCCCGCCCTCGCCATCATGCGCGTGCCTCTGGCTAGGACCGCGCCCCTCCTGGCCACGCGCGCGCGCCCGCCGCCGCTCGGCCAGTCGCGTGCTGTGCTGCGTTCTGCTGCTATCGCTGCATACGGCTGCTAGCTCCTGCTGCTGCTCAGGCCGCTGCGATGCTATTTTGCTTGCTGCTGCCGCTGCTTAGCCATAACTGCTGCTGCTCAACCCTGCTGCTGCTCAAACCTGCTGTTGCATTGCTATGGTGCTGCATGCGGCTGGCCATGGCAAGGCCATGGCCGAGTGTGCTGCGTGGTGTGTGTGCGTGTGTGTTCTGTATGTGTGGCCGGCCATGTTCAATTAGTTTAGGCTAATCTAGATTTAGGTTAATAATTGTTAGGTTATATGCTAGCCTATGACATGTACCCCCCTCTAGTGTAATTTAGTCTAGCTATTTTTAGCACACGTGACACTTACATGTGGGTCCCCTTGACCCTGTTGACCAGTCGGCTTTGACTGGTCAACATGCTGACTAGACCGCTGACTGGACCCCCCGGACCCCACTTGTCAGCTTCTAATACACTGCTGGGTACACTAGACCGGGTTCATCTAGCATTGCTTAGTTGTATTTTCGAATTAATAATAATTCCTGAAATTTTAGAAATTCATTTAAAATTTGAAAAATCATATAAAATAATTTGTAACTCGGATGAAAAAGTTTTATATATGAAAGTTGCTCAGAACGACGAGACGAATCCGGATACGCGGTCTGTTCGTCTGCCATGCGTCCCTAGCATAGCAAACCCGCAACTGTCCCCCTCCGTTTCATTTGTCCGAAAATGCCAAACTTCGGGAAAACTTTCCCGGATGTTTCCCCCTTCGCCGGTATCGTGTACCATTGCGTTAGAACACCCCTAGCTCTGCGTATCGCCTTGTCATGCTTAGTATTGCATATGTTTGCTTTGTATTTACTGTTTCTTCCCCCTCTTCTCTCCGGTAGACCCCGAGACCGCTGCTGATGCCCTTGTGATCGACTACGTTGACGACGAACCTTCTTCCCTTTCAGCGGAGCTTCCAGGCAAGCCCCCCCTTTGATCATCCCGATATCGCCCATTCCTTTCTCTCATGCTTGCATTAGATTTTGCTACTGTTATTGATTACTCCTATTCTGATGCATAGCCTGCTTTTGTAACATGCTTATTGTTACCTACCTGCATATCTAAACTGCTTAGTATAGGTTGGTTAGTGATCCATCAGTGACCCCCACCTTGTCCTTGTTGCCCCTGCTTCATCATTGAAGACCCGATCAACGGGATCGAAGACCAGGCCCAGGCCCCGGCACCGCACATCACTTTCCCCTAGTTGCTCGACACTACTGGGTTACTATCGAGTGCCGATGGTGAGACCTCTACAGCACTTCTGATGTTAACCCTGTAGTGTAGCTATTCGGTCGTGTTCATCGAGGGTGATTCCGCCTTAACCACTTCCGGTACGACTCTGTCGTGCAACCCCTCAAGTGTGAACCTCGGGGGTGGTTCCTCTTATGTTCACCTTGATGATTACATCGAGTGGAATCCATCAAGGGTGATTCCCCAGGTTTTCCTCTTGGTGTTAGACACATGGTTACTATGGTTACTATGACTTTACACTGAACCATGATACTAAAGATGGGTCGACCCTGAGGGGTACCCGCGCGAGCATATTTGCGAGTGATGTGGAGACGGGTTGACCTGGAGGGTGCCCGCGAGATAATTACGAGGCGTGGCCAGGCATTCCTAGCCCTTGCCGCAAGTCCTCGAGAAGGGGCAACGGGGTCACATCTTTCGTGAGTCTCTGCTTGTTACCGCGCATTCCTAATCCACTAACCATCACGTGGGCATAGTATGGGCTTTATGCGTCGTATGCATCAGCCGAAGCTTAATAGACGTCAGTGACTGAGCGGCGCGCGCTGGGTTGGACTGGTAAGCTCCTACCTTTTTTAAGGAGGTAGCTAGGTCTGCTCACCGACCGCGTTCGCAACGTGCATGAGTTCCCGGGGCGATGGCCCATGACCCCTGGGGGCATAGGTTTAGTCTGGCTTGTTGACCTCTCTATTAAGCTTAGGTCGGGTTGTGATGTATTGTTTGGCTGAGGCCGGGCATGACCCAGGAAAGTGTGTCCTGCCGGAGTTAATCGAGCGTGGTGGGTAAGTTGGTGCACCCCTGCAGGGAAGAAAACATCTATCGATAGCCTGTCCGACGGTAACGGACACTTCGAGTTGTATCCCGATCGATACAACTAGAACTGGATACTTGTGATGAGAATTGGATTATGATGAGAACTGGATAGTATGGCTCTAGGATTGCTTTCTCGTAGGGAGTCGAGAAAGGATGTTTGGCCGAGGTTGATAACACTTCTACTACTTTACTTTATGCTACTCTACTCCCTCCTGTTGCTGCAAGATGGTGGTTTCCAGAAGATGCTAGTCTTTGATAGGACTAGGCCTTCTCTCTATTCTGGCATTTCTGCAGCCCAGTCCACATATACAGCCTTCCTTTGATAATGTTGCATATGTAGTGTAGATCCTTACTTGCGAGTACTTTGGATGAGTACTCACGGTTGCTTTGCTCCCCCTTTTCCTCCTTTCTTCTTCTTTCCGGTTGATGCAACCAGATGTCAGAGCCCAGGAGCCAGATGCCACCGCCGATGCATACTACTACATGGAGACCGTCGACGACTAGGAGTAGTTAGGAGGCTTCCAGGCAGGAGGCCTTGCCTTTTCGATCGATGTTGCTTTTGTGCTAGCCTTCTTAAGGCAGACTTGTCTAACTTATGTCTGTACTCATATATTGTTGCTTCCACTGACTCTTGTGTATTCGAGCTTATGTATTCGAGCCCTCGAGGCCCCTGGCTTGTAATATAAAGCTTGTATTATTTTAATTTGTGTCTAGAGTTGTGTTGTGATATCTTCTCGTGAGTCCTTGATCTTGATCGTACACATTTGCGTGTATGATTAGTGTACGATTGAATCGAGGGCGTCACAGTTACCCCCAGGGTTTTTGGAATATTTGGCAATTTATAGGGCGAAGAGGCGGTGCGGGAGGCCACCGAGGTGGGCATAACCCACCTGGGCGCCTGGCGCGCCATGGTGGTTTGTGCCCCCCGGGGCTCCCCTCTGGCACTTCTTTGGCCCACTGGATGTCTTCTGGTCCAAAAAAATCTCCAAAAACTTTCGTTGCGTGTGGACTCCATTTGGTATTGATTTCCTGAGATGTAAAAAACAAGCAAAAAACAACAACTAGCACTGGGCACTCAATAGGTTAGTCCCAAAAAATGATAGAAAGTTGCTATAAAATGGTTGTAAAACATCCAAGAATGATACTATAGCAGCATGAATACTTCATAAATTATAGATACGTTGGAGACGTATCAGCATCCCCAAGCTTAATTCCTACTCGTCCTCGAGTAGGTAAATGATAAAAGAAATAATTTATGAAGTGTGAATGCTAGCAAAATGCGTAAGTTTGATCAATGATAATTTCAATCACTTTTCCTAGCATCATAACAACAATTCTTTCTCATAAAACTCATCATGGTAAAGTAGCAACCAATTCACATGTTAAGGTTCAAACAATGAATTCTCTTGAAACTCAACAACCTATATTCTTAGTCACCAAACAATTGCAATTCAACTTATTCAGCAGAGTCTAAGTAAGAGCTCCACATACTCAATCATCACATAGTCTTCCATGATTGCTTACTCAAAGCATATATTTTTTTAAAATGCCATCCACCAAACACAGAGAAAGATAGGGGCTTAATGTTTCGCCTCCCAACTCATTTATCATAGAGATAATTGTCAACAATAATAAATCATGATCAAATATATTTGACTGGTCATACATGCCTACATATTTCCCCACCACATGATGCTTGCCAACTAGAGAATAATTGAGGTTGAAATGAGAATTCATACTATTGACTCTTTGCATAAAAGTAAATACTGAAAAGTAAAAGATAGGCCCTTCACAGAGGGAAGCAGAGGTTGCCATGCGCTTTTTATTTGGATGCCCAAGCTCTTAATGAAAAGGAACGTCACGTTATATTGCCCCTTATGATAGCAACCTTTATTGTGCAATCCGTCGCTTTTATTACTTTCCCATCACAAGTTCGTACAACGCTCAATTTTCCCTTACAATAAAATATCAAACATATTTAGGAGCAATATTTATTGCTTTATGCACCGATGATGACTTACTTGAAGGATTTGTGGCACCCCGGCTCGGAGTAATCGGTTTACCTTGCATTGCCAGCCCAGAGATCAAGTCTTCTGGCAACACACAACATCTTGGTACAGAAAACAACCGCTTTATTGATACGAACGGAACATAGTTTGATGTTACATCAAGTAGCGAGGCCAAGCGGCACACACAGTGCGACTGAACAATATGTACATTATTTAGTGAACATAAAGGTGCCTCGATCACGGCAACTACGCGGCAGCGGAACAACGACGAAGCGGGACTCCATAGCACAGGGACACCGATGTGGACACGATTTAGACTTGGGCAGCACTTCGATCCAACGAAACATTCCTAAAATCTGGCATGACACGCCAGGTCGGTACATTGAAAGTACTTGCAAGCCACAACAATCATAAACACAATGGCAAACAATATCATGATATTTAATCAAGTTAAATGCAATGCAAAAACACACTACTGATGCAGTGAAAAGTAACTTGTGCACCAAGTCCCTCGGACTTTCTTACCGAATGGGTTACCTTGTAGCCAAACGGTGATATTACTTGGATCACAAGAGAAACCAACACTTTGGTCTCCACCATCATCATAATTTCTCAACCATCATCTTTCAAACAGTGCCAAGTGATTATACTTAGTGTGCAAGATTAATTATAAATGTTGACCCATGGTGTGACCTACTCATGAGTTGTGTCCGTAACAGAGGACGTGGCTATCGATAGATTAAATACACTTTGCAGAGGTAGCGCACTGTACCCACACCATGGAATTCATGGCCTCACACTCCCATTCGGGTGGACCAACGGCATTTCGACGAAACCCTCCCATTGCCATGATACTCTCCCGGCCACTCCGACTCACTCCCCACAGGGCTAAGTCATGGGTGGCCCCGTGCCTACCAAAGGCATCAACGGCCACCGTCGTGGCAAAACAAAAACGGTCCCAAATGGGGACAAGGTACCTTAACAACAAACGAGCACACAAGGTTATGTCTGCTTATTGGGCCAGGGTACCGCACACACATAACCTTCCCTTGTTGGAGGTATCGACCAGAGGACGGAGAACGGACCGAATAAAGGCCTTCCCATAAAGGCAAATGTGGTTGCACTGGGAAAAACTCGATTCAGTGGCACCATGACCCGATCATCGTTATGTTCAAGTTGAATTAACATCAGGTTTAACTTGAAATAAAAATAATGTGTGTCATGATATGCCACGAATATGCAACCATGCATTACATACCACTACGAGTAAACGCATCAACATCATTAAATCTTATACTGGCACTAGTCATCATCAAACCATATTGATCTTACTCCACTAGTTCTTGATACTCATCATTTTTAGTCATGATATCAACTAGTAGAATCAACTTCTTTCTTAAGAAAAATAATACCGGTGCTAGTCATGTCATTATCACATAAGAAAAAGTTACTTCTGCTAACTCATACTAACTTAGCTATCATAACACTACTTGAATCTAGCATTTCAAGTAGAACAAGTAACTAGCAAAATCAATAATGCATGAAATAACTCATATTCAAGTTGAAAAATCACAAATATTGAAATGACATCATGTAAATGTTGGTGTGGCTTGCCTTAGTGTAGAGGAGGTTCACACTCCTCTTGGTTATCCTCAAGACAAGCTTCTCCCTCTAAAAACATTTAAAAACAGAGAAAGAAAATATCAAGAATCACTCTGAAAACCACTAGAAATTCTAGATAGCAGGGAAAAATCTACATTTTGGTGTGCTGCTAGAACTTTTCAAAATAAACCCAATGCAAAAATAATCAATTCATTTGGACTTATGGTTTAAAAGTTATGGCCAGTTAAAGTTTCTGGTCAAAATTTGAATTAAATTTGAATAAAACAAAAACCAGGGGGGTGACGTCGATGGCGTATTTTCAGAATGCGCCTCCACTCGTTCCGCTTCGGGCGCTAGTGGAGAGGTTGACAGTGGGCCCCACCGGTCAGGTGTGGAGGGGAAGGGAGAGAGACAGGGCGGAGGCGGCGCTTCGCCGGAGCTCACACCGGTGAGGAGGGGTCCTTGGCTGGATCTAGAGGGATAGAAAGAGAGAGGGCGTCGAGGCGCACCTGCCTGTACCCGTGGCTCGACGAGAGATGGCCGGAGCAGCTCGGAATTAAGCTTCCAAGCGGCGGCTGCGGTCGGGTCTCCCCGGAGTTGAAGAAGACGGCAGACGTAGGTGATACCAGGGGCTCCAACCGGGTCAGTGGGCACCCGTGAAGCACCACGAAGGCGCTGGAGGAGTTGAACGACCTCGAGAGGGGCTGGAAGGGTGGAGGCGAACAGAGGGGATTGCCGGCGAGCTCGAGCTCAAGGACCGCGGCCCGAGGCCTACCCGGCCGAGCTGCGGCTATCTACGACGTTGTGATGGATGTATGAGTGTGCGGTGATGCTCAGAGAGGCCGGGGAGGGCCGGATTTATAGGCGAGGGAGGAGAGGGGCTCGGGGCTCCGCCGGAGTTCTCTGGAAGTGGTGCCCGGCGACGATTGGCGTCAGTGAGAGGGGGGGAAAACGCCGTGGATCACGCTACCACTGTGGGCGAGCGGGGACGAGCACATGACGCGTGTGGCGACGAGCATAGTGGGCACGGGTGCACTGTTGGCTTGGCCGCGTCATGCCCATGCTCGCTGCGGCGAGCTCCGGCGTCGGCGAGTGCCAGGGGGAGTTAAGGGCATCAGGACGGCGATTGTGGCGAAGTTTGGCAAGGCGCGGCGGGGTGGGAAGCGAGCACACGCGAAACAGAGCCGTCGGTGGCATCCAGAGCGCGTCGACTAGCACGTTGGCATGGTGCACACGCGTGGTCATCGCGCGAACTCTAGCATAGAGCCACGACTGGTCTTAAATTCATGTCTGGCGTGTAGTCCTTGATGGTTTGAGTTGGTCACAAGAGCTCTGTGTGAGTTGGTTTCTTCCTGGCAAGTTTCTGGTGTGTAACTTGTGAGGTTAACTGTGAGTAAACCAGGAAGATTTTAGGGCTGATTTTTGGTGGTTAGTAGTTTCTTAGGAGGGTAATGAAGCCCTAAAAATTTCAGCTCCATTGGATCAAGGAAAAATGCACTTCCTGTAGAAACTGCATTTTCTGACCAGAAAAGAAATGATTTTCTGTAGCAAAAATATTCCAAAAACCAATGCAATATTTTTTTCTCAGGGATGTATGCCAAGGTTCATAGAATATTTGGGAATTTTCTCAGATTTTTGTGGGCAAAGAAAATGAGGGTTGCTTTGGAGCATATGTTGCTGAAGTGGGGTTTTGAAGAGAAAATGAATATTTTTCATTTATGAAAAATATTCCTAGGATTGGGATATATTAGAGAGGAAATGATGGTTTGAGAGAGAGATGGCCTACTTGGGTGAAAATCAAAGGTATGCCCAAGTGTTTAAGTCCAACCGAGTCGATTCAAAACCCAAATTCAAATCAAATGGCAATAAAAATCAAAAAAGAAAAGAGGGCAAAAACTAGGCTGTCACAAACCTCCCCCACTTAGGATGAATCTCGTCCTCGAGATTCGGTTGCTCAGGAAAACAATTCTGGATAGGTTGCCCTTAGAAATTCCTCTCATTCCCAAGTTGCTTCTTCCTCGGTGTGCTGCTCCCACTGAACCTTATAAAACTTTATTGCTTTACTGCGAGTGACCCTTTCCATTTCATCCAAAATTCGGAGCGGTTTCTCCTCATATGTTAAATCCTTAGCCAGCTCTAATTATGCCATATCAGTCTTTTTCTCTGGAGGCGATATACATCGTCTTAGCTGTGAGACATGGAACACATTGTGCACTTCTGACAATTCCGGGGGCAATTCCAACTGATACGCAACAGTACCCACTCTGGACATAACTGGGAACAGACCAATATGTCTTGGTGCCAATTTTCCACGAGTCTGAAATCACTTGACTCCCTTCATAGGGGTGACTCGGAGGTATACATGTTCTCCAGGTTCAAAACTGATCGGACGGTGCTTTGCTTCGTAATAACTCTTCTGTCGGGACTTAGCCAACTGCAATCTATCTCAGATCTCCTTGACTTTCTTTTCAGCTTCCATCATGAGATCAATTCCGAAAATACGGCTATCCCCGGTTTGCGACCAGTTTAGCGGAGTGCGGCACTTACGGCCATATAGAGCTTCATAGGGTGACATCTTCAGGCTGGTCTGGAAGCTATTGTTGTAAGAGAACTCGGCATATGGCAGACAATCTTCCCATTTGGGTCCTTGGGCCAGAGCACATGCTCGAAGCATATCTTCAAGTATTTGGTTCACTCGCCCAGTTTGCCCGTCTGTCTGAGGATGATAGGTTGTGCTATATTTTAGCACGGTCCCCATAGCTTGATGGAGATGTGACCAGAAAGCTGAGGTAAAAAGGGAACCCATGTCGGAAGTGATAGTTCTTGGCACTCCATGCAAACTGACTATTCTGGACACATACAACTGTGCTAGCTGATCGGCTTGGTAGGTGGTTCGGATGGAAACGAAATGGGCTACCTTGGTCAGTGTGTCCACCACGACCTATACGGCATCATTGCCTTGGTGAGTCCTTGGTAGTCCTATGATGAAATCCATGTAGACATCATCCCACTTCCATTGCGGAACGGGCAGAGGTTGGAGGAGACCGGCTGGTTTTTGGTGTCCTGCCTTCACTTTGTTGCATACATCGCAACAAGCTACAAAATAGGCGATGTCCTTCTTCATCCCATCCCACCAAAATATCTACCGAAGGTCTTCGTACATTTTGGTACCTCTGGGGTGAATGGAATACGAAGATTCATGTGCTTCTGTCAAGACCTTCTTTCTTAAGTCTGCTTGATGAGGTACACAAACCCTTCCTCGTAACCTTAGTGTACCTTGCTGATCCTTAGAGAAATCCTGGGTCTTGCCTTCTAGCATACGATTGACATGGTTTTGTAGAACTGGGTCATCTGACTGGGCCCTGCGGATCTCATCCTCGAGGGTAGGAGTAACTTCCATCATATTCGCAAGACCAGTATCAACAATAACCAAATTGAGCTGAGTGATCTCTTCCTGAAGTTCGGGAGGCAAGGACTCCATTATGGCATTCAGATTGGCAGGTTTGCGACTGAGGGCATCAGCGACCACGTTGGCCTTACCCAGATGATAATTAATTCCAAGGTCATAATCCTTGACTAATTCGAGCCATCTTCGTTGTCAGAGGTTTAAGTCCGGTTGAGTGAATACATACTTGAGACTTTTGTGGTCGGTAAATATCTGACACCTTTTTTCAATGATGTAGTGTCTCCAAATTTTTAAAGCATGAACAACTGCGGCCAACTCCAAATCATGAGCAGTATAGTTCCCTTCGTGGGGTCGTAGCTGGCGAGATGTGTATCGTACCACCTTGCCATCTTGCATGAGTATGCATCCAAGACCTCATCTGGAGGCATCACAGTACACATCAAAGCTGCGGTAGATGTCTGGAAGAGTCAAAACATGTGTTGTTGTCAGTCTGGTCTTCAGCTCATTGAAACTTTTCCTGCAGTCCTCAGTCCATTCAAATTTCTTATCCTTCTTGAGAAGCTCTGTCATTGGCTTGGCAATCTTAGAGAAACCTTCAACAAAACGGCGATAGTACCCGGCTAATCCAAGGAAACTCCGGATTTCAGATATTGTCGTGGGTGCCGTCCAATCAAGCACGTACTTTACCTTACTTGGATCTACGGCTATCCCTTCTGCTGAAAGAACATGCCCTAAAAATCCAACTTGCTTGAGCCCAAACTCGCGTTTGCTGAATTTGGCGTACAGCTGATGGTCACGGAGTCTTTGTAAGACAACTCTGAGGTGTTCTTTATGCTCTTCTTCACCCTTTGAGTATATTAGGATGTCATCGATGAAGACCACCACAAATTTATCCAGGAAATCCATGAACTTTGTTCATCATATGCATGAAGAAAGCAGGGGCATTGGTGAGACTGAAGGACATAATTGTATATTCATAAAGACCGTATCGGGTAGTGAACGCGGTCTTAGGAATATCTTCCTTCTTGATCTTGAGCTGGTGGTATCCGGTCCTCAAATAAATCTTGGAGAATACTTTGGCCCCACTGAGTTGATCAAATAAATCATCAATCCTTGGTAGTGGATATTTATTCTTGATAGTGACATCATTCAACTGACGGTAATCCACACACATCCGAAGACTACCATCTTTCTTGTCTACAAATATTGCGGGTGATCCCCATGGTAAAGAGCTTGGACGGATATAACCTTTCTGTAGCATCTCATCGAGTTGTTTCTTTAATTCCACTAATTCTGACAAAGGCATCCGATAATACTTCTTGTATAACGGTGCGGTCCCAGGCACAAGATCAATTGCAAACTCAAGCTCCCGGTCTCGCGGCATGCCTGGTAATTCCTCAGGGAATACATCTAGAAATTCACTAACTACAGGAATTAATCCCAATTCTTCAGCCACAACGGTGAAGATCATTTCTTTCCTGGGTATGCTTCTGTGGGCATAGAATTTTGTGGTTCGACCTTCCGGACTTGTCAAGGCAACTTCTCTGGTCGCACAGTTGATGCAGACTTGATATTGGGTCAACCAGTTCATTCCCAAAATAATGTCCAACTTGGCAGACTCGATGACTATCAAGGAAGTTGGGAAACAGACTCCTTTGATATGAATTGCCAAATTACGGCAGACCAGATTGCTTCTGAGCACGGATCCCGGGGATTGTACCAGCATACTTTTTCCCAAAATTAACCAAGGGAATTTGTTTTGGGCAACAATACTCCGTGAAATAAAAGAGTGGGAAGCCCCAGAGTCAAATAAAATTATTGCAGGTATGCTATTAACAGGAAACATACCAATGACGACTTTGGGGTCCTCTTGGGCTTCATATGCGGAGAGGTGGTGAACTTGCCCTTGGATGGTTCGCTGGACAGGGTACGGCCCCATATGGTTGACTTGTGTCCTGAATGGAGCATTTGACTTGCCGTTCTTGGGACACTGTCTTGCATAATGTCCGGTTTGTCCACAATTGAAGCACAAATTGTTGCGCTGGTATTCTTCACGCACCGGGCTGGTCACGACATTCTTGACTTGAGTAGTGGTCTTGTTAACATTCTGCTGCCAATTGGGTTTGTATTCCACCTGAGTCTGCTGCAAAGTACGAGCCTTCTGCATTGGCTGACCATCCTTCTTAGGCTCAAACTTGCGCTTGTGATCATTATTAGCAGTCTTATTGTCATGCACAAGCTTGCGCTCCCTTTCTACAATGAGGGCCTTGTTTACCAGAGTTTGGAAATCCGGGAAATCAAACATACTGAGAGTGCATCTGAGGTGCTGGTTTAGTCCTCCAAGAAATCTGTCGACCTTTCTTTCTTCTGTGGCCACATCATAGAGAGAATAACGGGCCAAATGATTGAACTTATGCAAATACTCACTAACAGACAGGCTTCTTTGGGTGAGCGCAAGGAATTCATGCTGCTTGACCCTCATAATACCAGCAGAATATGATATTTGCGGAAATGGTCCTTGAATTTAGTCCAAGTGATTTCTTCGTCCGCAGGCCACATGGCTTTAGCATTATCCCACCATATAGCGGCAGCTCCTTTGAGGTAATGTGTAGCAAACGGAACCTTGTCATCTTCTTCAGTGCGAGCAATCTCAAGCTTTTTCTCAATAGTTCTTAACCAATCATCGGCTTCCAAGGGATCGATAACTTGGCTGAAACTGGGAGGCTTGGTTCTCTGAAAATCTGACAGCTTGGAGTGATGGCCATTCTGATTTCCATTCCGCACAACCATAGCTTGTACACTTTTCAATAATTAGATCAAATCGTTATTCCCTCTTTCCTCAAACATGCGCATAATTTGTTCGGTGGAGGGCGGATGTGGCGGTGGAGGCGGTGGTGGATTGTACGGCTCGGGAGAATGCCCTGCCTGTCATACTGAGCGGTGAACAGGGACATCCTCACAAGCATGACTGCTGCTGCCTCCCTGCATCATCCTATTATTTCTTTTTCCCAATATAAAGAAACCATGCTGAGCAACATCCAAAATAGTAGGGAAAAGCCAGCGACAAATCCGAGAAAAAAAAGGAAAACAGCGAAAGACAAAGCGAATAATAAAAAGGTTCCAACATAATTATACATAGACTCATACACGACAGGTAAACATCATGACCAGTGTAGCGATCCGACCTCAAACGGTCAAATCTCTGTGCATAAGTGTCATCCCTGGATCGGTAATGCTGACACACACAGTACTTGAAGGATTTATAACAGAGTGCAATCACACACTTATTACATCGAATGTCTCAAAGAGAACTTATTACAATAATATGGCTTAAGGCCATCTAAATAAGATAGCTGCGGAAGCATCGAAGGTAAATGAGTCCATCAACTCCAACGACATAGCTGAGTGCACGACAACGACCTAGCGCACCTTACTCTTCGTCTGAAAGTCTGCAACATAATATGTTGTAGCCCGAAACGGGTCAGCACATGGAATATGCTGGCAATATAACACAGTAGAGCAATGAACAAGGTAAATGCTATCACTACATGCACATATGGCTGGTGGAGGCTCTATGGTTATAATGTTTTGCGAAAAGCCAATTTTTTCCTACAACAAAGGAATAAATTTTCATTTAACTATCATGGTGGTTGAAACATTGAGAAGGTTCCTCCAACTCAATACCAATTAAGCATAGTTAATAACCCAACAAATTAATTTAGAGTGATGAGATCAAATCAATAATTCAAGAACCAGATACTCAAGATGTCCATAACCGGGGACACGGTTAACCATGATTAGTTTGTACACTCTACAGAGGTTTACGCACTTTCCCCACAAGACTCGATCTCCTCCGTTGGATTTCTCGCACTTCATGATGTTTGAGAAACGGATGACCGAGACACAGTCTTTCAGAAACGTTAACTCTTTACTCTGGGTAGACAGTACCACCTACATCCCCCTACATCTGCTAGCATACCACTGAAAGAGGTCACGCAACATACTCAACTATGCCAGAGCCCATAATGGCTTGTGGGTGCACACGGAAGTTTCCAGCATGAATAATCTTATGATCCCTTTGAGCCCGGGTGGCATTCCATAGGGTAATCACACGGGTACTCCGGGATATCCTAGGACAACACTGGATTCTCCAGGTGCCCTGACGACCACTGGGTTCTCCAGGGTGCCTCAACCAATCCAGCCAGATGTGAATTTAAGTAGCCACCTTAAGTTAACCATTAATTAACATCTCTCACATCTGTCGTGGATTCACTCAAACCAAACCACGTCTATGAGCATAGCATAGCAGTATAAGCATAACGTAGAAGTAACTCCCAAGGGTTTGATATAAAGGGAATAGGTTCTACCTCATCATCTACTTCCCAAAACCAACATATTAATCAGATCCTACTCATGCAATGTTTGAGGATGGGAACTAATGCATAAAACTGGGTAATAAAGAGGTATGATCAAAGTGTCACTTGCCTTGCTGACGATCTGCAAACCCTAGAGACTCGTAGTAGCACGCTTCGCACTCCGGGAATTCTATCGTAAACAAACAATAGCATACATAAGCACTCAAGCATAGATGCAAGGGTAAAACTCAGATGAGAAAGATCAAATCTGAAAGTTCAACTGAAGAGCTTTGATTTGTAAAAAGAATCAATCGAATCGGAGTTACGGAACTGAAACTACGGTCAAAAGAAATTCGAATTCAAATCTGCTTGAAACCAAATTTTAAATTGCCAAAATCATGTTCAAGTTGGTTAACTGGAAAGAGGGGTTCGAGACGAAGATTTAGGCGCTGGTTTCACTAGATTTGGACAAACGGTTGAAAAGTTGCGAGGGTTTGAAGATCAGGGGCTAATCTGTGATAAAAATAATCACGGATAGGTCCCTGGTGAAAATAAAACAGAAAAAGAAAAATCTATCGGACGAACGTCCGCTAATAGAGACTAACGAACGAATTCGTTCATTTCAGAAACTAATCTGACGAACGTTCGCTAATTAGCGAGCTCAGATAAAAAAACGATCTAAACCGGCGAAATCGAGAAAACTGAACCGATCTACCCGAAGAAAACCGGTTCTAGGGTTTATAAAAAAATCTGAAATGGACCGGAATAAAACCGGCCGCGGCGAGGGGTCAACGGCGACGGCGGGCGGCGGTGCCGGCGAGGCAGCGACATCGGCGCGGGGTGGCGGCAGCAGCAGCGGCGTGGGGCGCCGGGCTGCGATGCGGCTGCGGTGGCGGCGCGGGCGGCGGCGGCGGTGGTGCGGGACGAGGAGGAGAGGGTGGCGGGGCGGGGCTATTTAAGGTGGAGGGGGGCGATCCGACTTGGCCAAGGGGCCAAGCCACGGCGGCGGCGCGGTCCCGGACTCCCGCCGGAGTCCAGCGCGGGTACGGCTCGGGGAGGGGAAGGCGGTGGCGGCTGGGCCAGCCCAGTTCGGCCGCGAACATTTTTTAAATAAATTCCGCCGAAAAGGAAAAATCCTAAATAAATAATAAAAAATTCTAAAAATGGCAAAAACAATTTTCACAGTCTAAATAAAATATTTAGAACAAAGTGAACATTTTTCTGGCCTAAAAATGCAATTTTGAAAAATGCATATTTTTCTAATTCAAATAAATCTCGAATAAAATCCAAATAAAATATTTATTTGATTTTAACATTTTTTCCTCCAATATTTCTTTTTACTTTGGAGAAGTCATTTTATCTCCTCTCTTTTTATTTTTAATATTGGAAATATTTCAGAGAGAAAAATTATTAAAACCAAAATGATCCTCTTTTCAAATTTGGGAAAATTCAAATATGAAAATAATGAAATCCCCAACTCTCTCCGTGGGTCCTTGAGTTGCTTAAGATTTCTAGGATCACAAACGAAAAGCAAATAAAATATGATATGCATATGATGACCTATGTATAACATCCAAATTGAAAATTTGGGATGTTACAAACCTACCCCCCTTAAGATGAATCTCGCCCTCGAGATTCTGGTTGGCTAGAAAATAGGTGTGGGTGGTCCTTCCGTAGGTCTTCCTCTCGTTCCCAGGTGGCTTCATCCTCGGTATGGTGGCTCCACTGAACTTTGCAAAACTTGATAACCTTGCTGCGTGTGACTCGGCTGGCAAACTCGAGAATCTTGACAGGTTTCTCCTCATAGGTCAGATCACTATCCAACTAAATTGCTTCAAGGGGCACTGTATGTCTTATAGGAATACCGATCATCTCAGCATGGCACTTCTTCAATTGGGAAATGTGAAACACATCATGAACTCCTAACAATCCTTTGGGTAACTCCAACTTGTAGGCCACTTCGCCCATACGTTCCAAAACTCGGTATGGTCCTACAAATCTTGGGGCTAACTTTCCCTTAACTCCAAATCGTTTAACTCCTCGCAGAGCTGATACACGAAGATATGCTCTGTCTCCGATTTCATAGACTACCTCCTTGCGTTTTGAGTCTGCATAACTCTTCTGCCTGGACTGAGCTACCTTCAGTCTATCTCGGATCAATTTAACCTTCTCTTCAGATTCTTTGATCAAATCTGGTCTGAACAACTGACAGTCTCTAACTTCATCCCACATCAATGGTGTCCTGCAGCTCCTTCCATACAAGGCTTCGAAAGGGGCATCTTCAAGCTGGCTTGATAACTGTTGTTGTATGAGAACTCCGCATACGGCAAATTATCATCCCAACTAGATCCATAATCTAGTGCACAAGCTCTCAACATGTCCTCCAGATTCTGATTGACTCTCTCTGTCTGTCCATCTGTCTGCGGATGAAAGGCTGTACTGAACTCTAGCCTGGTACCCAAAGTCTGATGCAACTGATGCCAAAACTTCGAAGTAAACCGAGTCCCTCTATCAGATACGATGGTCCTCGGAACTCCATGCAGACATATGATCCTGGTCATATATATCTTGGCCAGCATCGCACTCGTATAGGTGGTCTTCACTGGGATAAAGTGAGCCACTTTGGTCAAATGGTCCACTACTACCCAAATAGAATCATATCCCGATCGGGTCCTGGGTAATCCGGTGATAAAATCCATGCCAAGCTTGTCCCACTTCCATTCGGGTATCGGCATAGGTTCCAGTAATCTTGCTGGCTTCTGATGTTCTGCCTTCACTCTCGGACATACATCACATACGGCTACATACTCGGCAATATCTTTCTTCATACCGGTCCACCAGAAACGCTCCTTCAAATCCAAATACATCTTGGTGTTTTCGGGGTGTATCGAGTATGGCGAATCGTGAGCTTCCTAAAGTATCAACTTCCTGATCTCTGCATTATTGGGTACGTAAACACAATCCTCAAACCATAAGGTTTCGTACTCATCCTCACGAAAACCTTTGGCTTTTCCTTCGCTCATCTTCTCCTTTATCTCAGCAATCTCCTTATCATCCTTCTGGGCTTCTCGAATTTTTCCCAATAATGTTGACTGAACCTCCATTGCTGCAACAAAACCTCTATCAACTATCTCAAATGAAGCTCCCTGAGATCTTTGACTAACTCCTTTGGTAATCCTCCGCTTACAAGGGTATTGACATAACTCTTCCGACTCAAAGCGTCTGCTACGACATTGGCCTTTCCTGGATGATAATGCAACTCCATATCATAATCCTTTATGAGCTCCAACCATCTCCTCTGCCTGAGATTCAGCTCTTTCTGTGTGAAAATGCACTTCAAACTCTTGTGATCCCTCTACACATCACAACGGTTTGCAATAAGAAAATGTCTCCAGGTCTTGAGTGCATGAACTACAGCTGCTAACTCCAAATCATGCGTGGAATAATTCAACTCATGCAGTCGAAGCTGACGTGCGGCATATGAAACCTCTCTTCCGTCTTGCATAAGTACTCCTCCAAGTCCTAAGCGAGAAGCGTCGCAATACACTTGGAAATCCTTGCGTATATCCGGCAGAATCAGCACTGGGGCTGTAACCAAACATTTCTTCAGCTCCTGAAAACTTGCCTCACATTCATCTGTCCATTTGAACTTAGTGTCTTTCTTCAATAGCTCTGTCATGGGTTTAGCAATCTTGGAAAAAATCTCAATGAATTTCCGGTAATATCCCGCTAGTCCAAGGAAACTGCGGATCTCTCCTACTGAGGTGGGTGCCAACCACTCAGTGACTGACTGGACCTTGGTGGGGTCTACCGCTATACCTTCTCCTGATATAACATGTCCAAGGAATCCAAGTTCCTTCAACCAAAATTCACATTTGCTGAATTTGGCATAAAGCTGATGTTCCATGAGCTTCTCGAGAACTAAACGCAAATGCTCCTTGTGCTCCTCTTCATTCTTCGAGTATACCAAAATATCATCAATGAACACCACAACGAACTTATCCAAGAACTCCATGAACACCTTATTCATCATACTCATGAAATAGGCAGGGGCATTAGTCAATCCAAACGACATAACGGTATACTCATATAGCCCGTACCTTGTGGTGAAGGTTGTCTTGGGTATATCCTGTTCTCAGATCTTCAACTGGTGGTATCCTGATCGCAGATCGATCTTGGAGAATACTTTAGCTCCTTGCAACTGGTCGAACAAATCATTGATCATCGGTAGTGGGTACTTGTTCTTGATCGTCACTTCATTTAGTGCACGATAATCAACAACCATTCTCAAGATCCATCCTTCTTCTCAACTAAGAGCACTGGGGCTCCCCATGGTGACGAACTTCGTCGAATGTAACCTTTCTCCGATAACTCCTTAATCTGCTTCTTAATTTCCTCCAAATCATTTGCGGGCATCCGGTATGGCCTCTTTGATATCGGTCCGGTGCCTGGCAACAGCTCTATCAAAAACTCTATGTCTCGATCCGGCGGCATGCCTGGTAGTTCCTCTGGAAATACATCTGGGTAATCCTTCACTACAGGCACTTCTTCCTGAACAACTCCTGAGAGGGAATTTACTTGGGTCATCCTTGGCGCATGTCTGGATACATACTTAATCAATTTTCCCTCCGGGGTGGTGAGCAGAATTGACTTACTAGCGCAGTCGATGTTTCCTCCATACTTCGATAGACAATCCATGCCTAGTATTATATCCAGTCCATGTGACTCCAAAATTATTAGGTCTGAGGGGAAAACATGGCTACCAATGGTTAAGGGTAACCGATCACACCATTGGCTGGCCATATACTCTGCTCCTGGCGAGCTCACTAACATGGGTGACCTAAGGGCTAAGGTTGGCAACTTAAAATTGTCCGCAAATCCCCTTGATATGTATGAATGTGATGCACCAGTATCAAAAAGAACGATTGCAGTAAATGACTTAACCAAAAACTTACCTATAACTGCATCTGGCTGCTCTTCAACCTCCTCCACATTGATGTGGTTCACCTGACCTCTAGTGAAAGGATTGGGCTTCTTGCCAGCGCCTCCATTGCCATTTCCATTCTTGGCTTTAGAACACTCTGTGGCGTAGTGTCCAGTCTTCCCGCACTTGAAACAAGTAATGTGACTTAGATCCTTCTTGGCGGGCGTTGCTGGGTTGGAACGGTTCTGGCTGCTGCTACCTCCATTCCCATTTCCGTTCTTGGGGCCACTATGGTTATGCGAACTTCCTCCATTGTGAGTGTGGCCTCCATGGTTATGGTGAGTGTGTCCTCCCGAGTTTGGGGTAAAATGAGGTCTCTGTGCGCTCCTGAATTGTACTTCCCTTATCCATACATCCTCTTGCAGATCTCTATCTGTTGTTGCTTTCCTTCAATCATAAGAGCCCTGTCTACCAACTCCTGGTAGTTAGCAAATGTTGCTACCATCAACTGCATACTCAGCTCATCATTCAGCCCTTCCATAAACTTCTCCTGCTTCGCGGCATCTGTGGCCACATCATCTGGGGCATAGCGAGCTAGCTTGCTGAACTCATCCACGTACTGCCCCACAGTACAATTTCCCTAGTGTAAGTTGCGAAACTCACGCTTCTTCATACTCATTGCTCCAGTTGAGACATGTGCAGTGCAGAACGCTTGCTAAAACTGATCCCAAGTGACATTGGCTATAGGGAAAGTGGTTGTGTAATTCTCCCACCATGAGGCTGCGGGTCCATCCAATTGGTGTGTGGCAAAACGCACCTTTTTAGCATATGTGCAACCTGCGGTGGTCAACTCCCTTCCAATCCTACGTAGCCAGTCATCACCAACAATCGGCTCGGTGCTACTGGAAAACACCGACGGATTCAACCTCGGAAAACGGGCTAAGTTGTCAACTGGTGGTGGTGGCGGTGGGTTGTTGTTGTTGCCTTGGTTCTGGACTAGTAGCTGCATCAAGGCATTCTGCTGCTGGATCAACTGAGTGATCTCCGGTGGGAAGACAAATCCGGTGTCACGTCTCGGAGGCATCTGATGGGTTCAGAGGGGAGATATTAGAATAGAGTGAGGTCTAGTGAGAAAACACTACCCATATGCACATGAGACAAACACAATCATATCACACCAATCAATTCAAACAAGGGCATACAAACGATCTAACTACCGTTACAAAATACTCGGACTACTACTATATACATGGAGGAAATACTACTATGGTGGTCATCAAGAAATTTTGATCGGTGGAAGACTCCATGATATCTGCTCCAGCTTCGTCTTCATAATCATCATCACTACTGCCGGGGTCGGAGTCGGTGTCGTCGATGATGATGTAGTCTTCGGGATGGTCGTCATCTCCTCCTGGCGCGGGGTCTCCCATGAATACTCCTAGCTTCCTCATCAGGTCGTCATTCTTTTCCACTAGGATTGTGATTTCCTCCTCGTATCCATCTTGTGTAGACTTGAGTTCCTCTTCAAGCTCCATATTCCTGGTCATCACCTTCTTCAGATCTATCATGTTTGCGCACATTTGGTTCTCCTAGCGACGAATGTGCTGGTTTAACTCCTGGATGAAAGCTGCAATGGACATGTCCCTCCTGGTGCTGATCATGTCCCATTGCTCATCTCGGCGCCCACATATCTGGTAGATAGTGTCCTTAAGATCCTTGTGATAAAATTCGTCGATGCGTCCCATGGCAATGTGAGCTGCCATGCTGTTTCCTAGACTCCAGGTTGGTGCATCAAAGGAAAACTCTATGGGCTCAGTAACTGGCGTGAATGTCCTTCCTGGAACTTGAACTCGAATCATCCAACGCTCCTCTTATGGTAAAGTGGCGGTGTAGGTCCCGGTGAAGCTTGGTATTCCGATGTTCAGGTACCTAGTGACTTCCTTCAAGTGTCGTCCAAAAGGTGTGTCTTCATATGGTTGAGCAAACTTGTTCCTTGGGTCCGCCATCTATAGAGTGGAAAATGGAGAGGAGTCAGAAATGAGTAGGGAAGAGTGACCTATGGTTTATCTTAGTGGTCGTGTCCTATAATCAGCGTGTGCTCTGATACCATCTTGTAGCGATCCGACCTCAAACGGTCAAATCTCTGTGCATAAGTGTCATCCCTGGATCGGTAATGCTGACACACACACACATTACTTGAAGGATTTATAACAGACTGCAATCACACACTTATTACATCGAATGTCTCAAAGAGAACTTATTACAATAATATGGCTTAAGGCCATCTAAATAAGATAGTTGCGAAAGCATCGAAGGTAAATGAGTCCATCAACTCCAACGGCATAACTGAGTGCACGACAATGACCTAGCGCACCTTACTCTTCGTCTGAAAAGTCTGCAACATAATACGTTGCAGCCCGAAATGGGTCAGCACATGGAATATGCTGGCAATATAACGCAGTAGAGCAATGAGCAAGGTAAATGCTATCACTACATGCACATATGGCTGGTGGAGGCTCTATGGTTATAATGTTTTGCGAAAAAGCCAATTTTTCCCTACAACAAAGGAATAAATTTTTATTTAACTATGATGGTGGTTGAAACATTGAGAAGGTTCCTCCAACTCAATCCCAATTAAGCATAGTTAATAACCCAACAAATTAATTTAGAGTGATGAGATCAAATCAATAATTCAAGAACCAGATACTCAAGATGTCCATAACCGGGGACACGGCTAACCATGATTAGTTTGTACACTCTACAGAGGTTTGCGCACTTTTCCCCACAAGATTCGATCTCCTCCGTTGGATTTCTCGCACTTCATGATGTTTGAGAAACGGATGACCGAGACACAGTCTTTCAGAAACGTTAACTCTTTACTCTGGGTAGACAGTACCACCTACATCCCCCTACATCTGCTAGCCTTCCACTGAAAGAGGTCACGCAACATACTCAACTATGCCAGAGCCCATAATGGCTTGTGGGTGCACACGGAAGTTTCCAGCATGAATAATCTTATGATCCCTTTGAGCCTGGGTGGCATTCCATAGGGTAATCACACGGGTACTCCGGGATATCCTAGGACAACACTGGATTCTCCAGGTGCCCTGACAACCACTAGGTGCTCCAGGGTGCCTCAACCAATCCAACCAGATGTGAATTTAAGTAGCCACCTTAAGTTAACCATTAATTAACATCTCTCACATCTATCATGGATTCACTCAACCAAACCACGTCTACGAGCATAGCATAGCAGTATAAGCATAACGTAGAAGTAACTCCCAAGGGTTTGATATAAAGGGCAATAGGTTCTACCTCATCATCTACTTCCCAAAACCCACATATTAATCAGATCCTACTCATGCAATGTTTGAGGATGGGAACTAATGCATAAAAACTGGGTAATAAAGAGGTATGATCAAAGTGTTACTTGCCTTGCTGACGATCTGCAAACCCTAGAGACTCGTAGTAGCGCTGGTTTCACTGGATTTGGACAAACGGTTGAAAAGTTGCGAGGGTTTGAAGATCAGGGGCTAATCC
Organism: Aegilops tauschii subsp. strangulata; assembly: GCF_002575655.3. NCBI lineage: Eukaryota > Viridiplantae > Streptophyta > Magnoliopsida > Poales > Poaceae > Aegilops > Aegilops tauschii. Next base: position 352,365,436 of record NC_053039.3, read on the forward strand.
GTGATAAAAATAATCGCGGATGGGTCCCTAGCAAAAATAAACAGAAAAAGAAAAATCTATCGGATGAACGTCCGCTAACAGAGACTAACGAACGAATTCGTTCGTTTCAGAAACTAATCTGACGAACGTCCGCTAATTAGCGAACTCAAAAAAAAGATCTAAACCGGCGAAACCGAGAAAACCGAACCGATCTACTCAAAAAACCCGGATCTAGGGTTTATTAAAAAGAACCAAAACGGATTGGAATAAAACCGGCGGCGGCGACGGGTCAACGGCGACGGCGGGCGGCGGCTCCAGCGAGTGGGGCGGCTCGGCGAGGCGGCGGCGTCGGCGCGGGGTGGCGGCTACGCTGCGGCGGCGGCGGTAGCGGCGGCAGCAGCAGCAGCGACACGGGACGGCAGGCGGCAGCGACGGTGCGGCGCGGTGCGGCTGCGGCGGTGGTGCGGCCGGGCGGCAGCGGTGGTGGTGCAGGACGAGGAGGAGAGGGCCGACGGGGCGGGGCTATTTAAGGTGGGGGGGGTGCGATCCGACCTGGCCAAGGGGCCAAGCAGCGGCGGCGGCGCGGTCCGGCACGACTCGGGGAGGGGAAGGCGGTGGCAGCTGGGCCGTGGCCTGGCGGTAGCTGGGCCGGCCCAGTTCGGCCACGAATTTTTTTTAAATAAATTCTGTCGAAAAGGAAAAATCCTAAATAAATATTAAAAAAATCGAAAAATGCCAAAAACAATTTTCGCCATCTAAATAAAATATTTAGAACAAAGTGAACATTTTTGTGGCCTAAAAATGCATATTTTCTAATTCAAATAAATCTCGAATAAAATCCAAATAAAATATTTATTTGATTTTAACATTTTCCCTCCAAAATTTCTTTTTATTTTGGAGAATTCATTTTATCTTCTCTCTTTTTATTTTTAATATTGGAAATATTTCGGAGAGAAAATTATTAAAACCAAAATGATCCTCTTTTCAAATTTGGGAAAATTCAAATATGAAAATAATGAAATCCCCAACTCTCTCCGTGGGTCCTTGAGTTGCTTAAGATTTCTAGGATCACAAACGAAAAGCAAATAAAATATGATATGCGTATGATGACCTATGTATAACATCCAAATTGAAAATTTGGGATGTTAAACCAGTCCGACTACTCCCATACATAGAACGAAACATCATGACTCGTACGACTACATCGGTACATCAACATGACAACTACGGGTACTCGGACGCTCTAGTGCTCTGTCCTGCTGAGTCCTCTCCTGAAGCGGACTCGGATCCTGAACTGACGACGTTAACCGATACCTCCGGGTTAAAGGTAACACGACGACGCTGCCTCGAGGGCTCTCCCTCAGGGGCAGGTGCGAGATGTGGTTGGAGCATAGGGGCTGCGGGGGTGGCGAGAAGGGAAGTCCACTCAGCAGGGGCACTATGGGGAGTCACTGTCGAGGTGCCCGAGCTACTCGGAGGAGTAACCGGTGGAACAGGCGAGCTAGAACCGGGTGCAATATAAGGAGTAAATCCCATAGACGGGGGAGTGGGATAGGACCTAGCGGCTACTAAAGCAGTGCGAGCACGAGTCAGCTCCCAAGCCAGCTCATGAATCAGAAGGTAACTAGCAGTGATATAGCGAGAAAGGTGGCTAGCAGTGCTATCGGCCAACGGATCAATGATAGGGAAACGGATATGACCATCGTCGTACAGGGATGGATAGTAGTGGAAACCTGGGTGGGTCTGCATCTGGATCTCGTTATAGCGCAGCTTAACGAGGACCTCAAACATAGCAAACTGGACAGCCTGAGCGGCGGTGGAAGCGAAACCGCTCCTAGAGGTACGGGTGTAAGAGCTTGAGGCTGAACAGGCGCGCAAAGTAACCATGGCGTGATACTCGTATACTGAGTCTGCTAGACGCTCCCGGTACACCCGGTACACTAGGTCGTCACGGTGAGGGTAGAGTCGGCGCCACACATTTCGAAGAAGGTGCGGCGACGTGTACGACAGCAGCTCCAACTGGCACGGGTACGGTACTGGAGCCATCTACACTCACAACCATTAGCCGGTTAGAAATAATAAGAAATCAAATGCACGCAATGCAACAATCAGATACATACACTACCGGCGCTCAAATTCTAACCTAACTAACGTTCAATTAACACGTCGGTGGTCTAGCGTGTCCTACAGTCAGCGCGGCTCTGATACCAAGTGTTGTGGCACCCCGGCTCAGAGCAACCGGTTTACCTTGCATTGCCTGCCCAGAGATCAAGTCTTCTGGCAACACACAACATCTTGGTACAGAAAACAACCGCTTTATTGATACGAGCGGAACATAGTTCAATGTTACATCAAGTAGCGAGGCCAAGCAGCACACATGGTGTTGCTGAACAATATGTACATTATTTAGTGAACATAAAGGGGCCTCGATCACGGCAACTACGCGGCACGGAACGACGACAAAGCGGGACTCCATAGCACAGGGACACCGATGTGGACACGATCTAGACTCGGGCAGCACTTCGATCCAACGGAACTTTCCTGAAATTTGGCATGACACGCCAGGTCAGTACATTGAATGTACTTGCAAGCTCACAAGAATCATAAGCATAATGGAAAACAATATCATGATATTTAATCAAGTTAAATGCAATGCAAAAACGCACTACTGATGCAGTGAAAAATAACTCGTGCACCAAGTCCCTCGGACTTTCTTACCGAATGGGTTACCTTGTAACCAAACAGTGATCCTACTTGGATCACAAGAGAAACCAACACTTTGGTCTCCACCATCATCATAATTTCTCAACCATCATCTTTCAAACAATACCAAGTGATTATACTTAGTGTGTAAGATTAATTATAAATGTTGACCCATGGTGTGACCTACTCACGAGTTGTGTCCATAACCGAGGACGCGGCTTTCGATAGATTAAATATACTCTGCAGAGGTAGCGCACTATACCCACACCACAGAATCCATGGCCTCGCACTCCCACTCGGGTGGACCAATGGCATTCCGACGAAACCCTCCCATTGACATGACACTCTCCCGGCCACTCCGACTCACTCCCCACTGGGCTAAGTTATGGGTGGCCCCGGGTGCCTAGCAAAGGCATCAACGGCCACCGTCATGGCAAAACAAAAACGGTCCCAAATGGGGACAAGGTACCTTAACAACAAACGGGCACACAAGGTTATGTCTGCTTACCGGGCCAGGGTACCACACACACATAACCTTCCCTTGTTGGAGGTACCGACCAGAGGCATGACAACGGACCGAATAAAGGCCTTCCCATAAAGGCAAATGTGGTTGCACTGGGAAAAACTTGATCCAGTGGCACCATGACCCGATCAACGTTATGTTCTAGTTGAATTAACATCGGGTTTAACTTGAAACACATATAATGGGTGTCATGATATGCCATGAGTATGCAACCATGCATTACATACCACTACGATAAACGGATCAACATCATTAAATCTTATACTGGCACTAGGCATCATCAAACCATACTGATTTTACTCCACTGGTTCTTGATGCTCATCATTTTTAGTCATGATATCAACTAGTAGAATCAACTTCTTTCTTAAGAAAAATAATACCGGTGCTAGTCATGTCATTATCACATAAGCAAAAGTTAGTGCTACTGACTCATACTAACTTAGCTATCATCACATACCGGTGCTAGTCCGTCGGGATGATGAAGATGGCCATCGGTGATGATTTCCCCCTCCGACAGGGTGCCGGAATGGGCTCCCGACTAGTTTTTGGTGGCTACAAAGGCTTGCGGCAGGGAACTTCCAATCTAGGGTTACCCCCATGGTTTTTGGAATATTTGGTAATTTATAGGGCGAAGAGGCGGTGCGGGAGGCCACCGAGGTGGGCATAACCCACCTGGGCGCGCCTGGGCCCCCAGGCGTGCCCTGGTGGGTTGTGCCCCCCTCGGGGCACCCCTCTAGCACTTCTTTGGCCCACTGGATGTCTTCTGGTCCAAAAAAATCTCCAAAAAATTTTGTTGCATTTGGACTCTGTTTGGTATTGATTTCCTACGTTGTAAAAAACAAGCAAAAAATAGCAACTGGCACTGGGCACTTTGTCAATAGGTTAGTCCCAAAAAATGATAGAAAGTTGCTATAAAATGGTTGTAAAACATCGAAGAATGATAATATAGCAGCATGAATACTTCATAAATTATAGATACGTTTGAGACGTATCAGTGCTTATGGAAAGAACTTGCATGACATTTTTGTCCTACCATCCCGTGGCAGCCGGGTCCTATTGGAAACTAAGGGATATTATGGACTCCTTTTAATAGAGAACCGGAACAAAGCATTAACACATAGTGAATACATGAGCTCCTCAAACTACGGTCATCACCGGGAAGTGTCCGGACTATTGTCACTCTGGGGTTGCCAGATCATAACACGTAGTAGGTGACTATAACTTGCAAGATCGGATCTAGAACATGGATATAATGGTGATAACATAAACGGTTCAGATCTGAAATCATGGCACCCGGGTCCAAAGTGACAAGCATTAAGCATGGCAAAGTCATAGCAACATCAATCTCAGAACATAATGGATACTAGGGATCAAGCCCTAACAAAACTAACTCGATTACATGATGAATCTCATTCAACTCCTCACCGACCAGCGAGCCTATGAAGGAATTACTCACTCCCAGTGGGGAGCACATGGAATTGGCGATGGAGAAGGGTTCGTGATGATGAAGATCGAAGATCACCCTCTCCAGAGCCCCAAACGGACTCCAGATCTGGGCTCCCGATGAAGAACAAGAGGTGGTGGTGGCTCCATCTCGTGAAACGCGATAATTCTTTCTCCCTGATTTTTTTCTCCAAAGATGTGATTTTATAGTATCAGGGTTGGAGTCTGCGGGGCCACTAGGTGGGGACAACCTACCTAGGCGAGCCTGCAGGGGGGCGCCCTGGTGGGTTGTGCCAACCCAGGTGCCCCCTCCGGTGGTTCTTGGCTCCAGAAATTCTTATTTATTGAATAAAAAATCCTCGCAAAGTTTTGTTCCAATCCGAGAACTTTTATTTCCGCACAAAAACAATACCCATGGTAGTTCTGCTGAAAAGAACGTCAGTTCGGGTTAGTTTCATTCAAATCATGCAAATAAGAGTCCAAAACAAGAGGAAAAGCGTTAGGAAAAGTAGATACGACGGAGACGTTTCAGTCGTATACTCCAAGACTTCTCCTACCGCATCCTTGCCAAGATACTGACCTTGTAACCCTAGATACCCTACCTGTCGTGTATACCCTAGAAGCAATAATAAAGTTTTTATTATTATATTTCCTTATTCATGATAAAGGTTTATTATTCATGCTAGAATTGTATTGATCGGAAACTTAAATACATGTGTGGATACATAAAAAAATACCGTGTCCCTAGTAAGCCTCTACTAGACTAGCTCGTTGATCAAACATGGCTAAGGTTTCCTAACCATATACATGTGTTGTCACTTGATAACGGGATCACATCATTAGGAGAATGATGTGATGGACAAGGCCCGTCCGTTAGCTTAGCATATGATCGTTCAGTTTATTGCTATTGCTTTCTTAATGTCAAATACATATTCCTTCAACTATGAGATCATGCAACTCCTGGATACTGGAGGAATACCTTGTGTGCTATCAAACATCACAACGTAATTGGGTGATCATAAATATGCTCTACAGGTATCTCCGAAGGTGTCTGTTGAGTTGGCATGGATCTATATTAGGATTTGTCACTCCGTGTATCGAAGAGGTATCTCTAGGCCCTCTCGGTAATACAAAATCACAAGAAGCTTGCAAGCAAAGTGACTAAGGAGTTAGTTCCGAGATGATGTATGACGGAACGAGTAAAGAGACTTGCCGGTAACGTGATTGAACTAGGTATGAAGATACCGACGATCGAATCTCGGGCAAGTAACATACCGACAGACAAAGTGAATTACGTATGTTGTCATAAAGGTTCGACCGATAAAGATCTTCGTAGAATATGTAGGAACCAATATGGGCATCCAGGTCCCGCTATTGGTTATTGACCGGAGAGGCGTCTCGGTCATGTCTACATCATCTCGAACCTGTAGGGTCCACACGCTTAATGTTCGTTGATGATACAGTATTATATGAGTTATGTATGTTGGTGACCGAATGTTGTTTGAAGTCCGGATAAGATCACGGACAAGACGAGGAGCTCCGGAATAGTTCGGAGGTAAAGATTGATATATGGGATAATAGTGTTTGGCTTCCGGAAGGGTTCCTGAATTCACCAGAAGAGGTTTTGAATGTTTCCCGAAATGTTTGGGTACGAGAACACTTTATTTGGACCAAGGGGTAAAGCCTACATGGCTTTTGGTAAGTGCAAAAGGCAGTTTTGTGGAGGCCAGGGCCAGATGCCAGGGACCCTGGTGTCTGGGTTCAGATGCCGGGAACCCTGGCGTCTGGTCCTATAGTCCGAGAAGGACTCTTGCCTTTCGAGCAAAACCGACTTTGAGGAGGCTTTTACTCCAATTTTCTACCCAGGGCTCAACATATAAATTGAGGGGCAGGGCTAGCACCCAAAACACATCAGGATTCAACAAGCCGTGTGCTGGCAACCCCATCCCCTCTAGTTTATCCTCCGTCATAGTTCCCGTTGTGCTTGGCGAAGCCCTGAGGAGATTGTTCTTGACCACCACCGTCGTGCTGCCGGAACTCATCTACTACTTCGCCTCTCTTGCTGGATCGAGAAGGCGAGGATGTCATCGAGCTGAACGTGTGTTGAACGCGGAGGTGCCGTACGTTCGGTACTTGATCGGGACGGATCGTTAAGGTGTACGACTACATCAACCGCGTTGATAAATGCATCCACTTAGCAATCTTCAAGGGTATGAATATACTCTCCCCCTCTCGTGGCTGTACATCTCCATGGGTAGATCTTGCGTGTGCGTAGAATTTTTATGTTTTCCATGCAACGTTCCCCAACAGTGGCATCCGCACAGGTCTATGCGTAGATGATATGCACGAGTAGAACACAAAGGAGTTGTGGGCAGTGATGGTCATATTGGTTACCACCAACGTCTTATTTTGTTTCGGCGGTATTGTGGGGTGAAGCGTCCCGGACCAACCTTACTTGTCCACGGACATGAGACCGGTTCCACCGACTGACATGCAACTTGTTTTGCATAAAGGTGGTTGGTGGGTGTCTGTTTCTCCTACTTTAGTTGAATCAAATTTGACTACGACTGGTCCTTGAAGAAGGTTAAAACATCAAACTTGATAATCACCGTTGTGGTTTTTGTGTAGTTAAGTACGGTTCTTGCTAGAAGCCCGTAGTAGCCATGTAAAACTTGCAACAACAAAGTAGAGGACGTCTAACTTGTTTTGCAGGGCATGTTGTGATGTGATATGGTCAAGACGTGATGTGATATACGTTGTTGTATGAGATGATCATGTTTTGTAATATCGACAACCGGCAGGAGCTTTAGGGTTGTATCTTAATTATTGTATGAAGTGCAAGCGCCATGTAATTGCTTTACTTTATCGCTATGCGTTAGCAATAGTTGTAGAAGCAATGGCGAGACGACCCCGATGCAACGATGGAGATCAAGGTGTCAAGCCGGTGACGATGGAGATCATGACGATGCTTTGGAGATGGAGATCAAAAGCACAAAGATGATGGCCATATCATGTCACATATTTTGATTGCATGTGATGTTTATCTTTTATGCATCTTAGCCGTGTGCGGCGCCCCCGTCCACCGTTTACTCCCTCGGTCATATTTTCGTAGTGCTTAGGTGAAGCCCTGCGGAGATCACTTCACCATCACCGTCACTATGTCGTCGTGCTGTCGGAACTTATATACTACCTCGCCGACTTGCTAGATCAAGAAGGCGGAGGACGTCACCGAGCTGAACGTGTGCAGAACACGGAGGTGTCGTGCGTTCGGTACTAGATCGGTTGGAGCGCGAAGAAAATTTGACTACATCAACTGTGTTGTGAAAGGCTTCCGCTTACGGTCTATGAGGGTACGTAGACACACTCTCCCCCTCTCGTTGCTATGCATCTCCATGGATGGATCATTACGCGTGCGTAGAATTGTTTTTGTTTTCCATGCAACGATTCCCAATGGTGGCATCATGAACAAGGTCTATGCGTAGATGATATGCACGAGTAGAACACAAAGAGTTGTGGGCGGTGATAGTCATATTGCTTACCACCAACGTCTTATTTTGATTCGGTGGCATTATGGGATGAAGCCGCCCGGACCAACCTTACAAGTCCACGCACATGAGACCGGTTCCATCGACAGACATGCAACTAGTTTTGCATAAAGGTGATTGGTGGGTGTCTGTTTCTCCTACTTTAGTTGAATCAAATTTGACTATGACCGGTCCTTGAAGAAGGTTAAAACAGCAAACTTGATGAAACACCGTTATGGTTTTTGCGTAGGTAAGAACGGTTCTTGCTGGAAGCCCGTAGCAGCCACGTAAAAATTGCAACAACAAAGTAGAGGACATCTAACTTGTTTTTGCAGGGCATGTTGTGATGTGATATGGTCAAGATATGATGTGATATATGTTGATGTATGAGATGATCATGTCTTGTAATACCGACAACCGGCAGGAGCCTTAGGGTTGTCTCTTTATTGTATGAAGTGCAAACACCATGTAATTGATTTACTTTATCACTATGCGTTAGCGATAGTTGTAGAAGCAATAGTTGGCGTAACGACCTCGACGCAACGATGCTACGATGGAGATCAAGGTTGTCGGATGTGGGGTTCCGGCAAACCCTTGAGGTTTGAACACTGGGGTGCACACGGAGTCTTTCCCCCTACCTATCTATGCCCTAGCTCGCTAGGATCTCGCGGACGAACTCGACGAACTCACAATCACAGAGAGACACGAGATTTATACTGGTTCGGCACACCGTTGTGGTGTAATACCCTACTCCAGTGTGGTGGTGGTGGATTGCCGCTTGGGCTGGTGATGAACAGTACAGAGGGAAGAACAGCCTCCTGAGGTTGAGGTGTTCTTGTGCTTGCGTACTTGTGCGCGTGAGAGCTGGATCAACTGCTCGATCCCCCTCCACTATGGTGGCTAGACCTATTTATAGGGGCCCTGGTCCTCTTCCCAAATATTGAGCGGGAAGGGAGCCAACAAGGGCGGGCAAATTTGAAGGGGGACAACTGGTACAAGCTATCCTGACAAAAGTGGTCTTCGCCTGCGAAAAGCTCTGTGGTGACGTCATCTTGGGCTCCACGATGACCTCCGTCTTGCCGTCCTCCTGGTCTTGGTCTCGTTGCACCAATATAGCAACCTTTGCCTGATGCCTCGGTACTCTTCGCCTGCGCTGGCCTCCTTAGCACCAAAGAGGAAACAAGGACGCTGCACGCGCTGGCGCCCGCTTGGCGCCCACCTGGTGCCGATCGTCATGGAACACGTCACGAGAGCCTCGTGAGGTTTGCCCTGCCTTGATATCTCCGCTCCTCGCGAGCCTGCCTGACTAGGCCACTCTTGAGGAGGTCTTGCGTCGTCCGCCTCGCGAGGCCTGGCCCCTCGCGAGGGTCTTGGATGCCTTGTTGATGAGGATGGGCCATACGGCCTGCTAGCTTAGCCACGCCGTGGGCCGCAGGCAGGCAAGTCTGGGGACCCCCGTTCCCAGAACGCCGACAGTAGCCGCCGGGCGCAAGGTGCGCTCGGGCTTGGCTTCGCGGCGAAGCCAAGGGTCAAGTACGGAGCACCGCGGACCCCAAAAGCCTGCGGCCTCGGTTGACGCGTGGCGGTTGATTGGACGTGGGCGTCTTCACTTCCCCACGCTGCCTTGGCAACTGCATGACTTGACAAGTCCCTGCGACATGCAAGCAAAACCATCATTACCTGCGATCATGGGAGGCGCCGGTTGGCCTTCTCTCCCTATAAATGGGGAGGGGGCGGAGCCCCCGTTGCCCATCTCTTACTGGCTCGCTTGCTTCTTCCTCCTTGCTCCATTGCTTGCAGTGCCACCCATGGCGCCACGAAGGAAGTTCTCTACCGTCGAGAAGGGAAAGGCCCCTCGCGAGGGACCTGGCTCCCCGACGCCCATGTGCGGACGCGGCCGTCCGCGCAAGCACGCCGCGTCCCCCGCCGTGGCCCACCATCGAGGCGGCGCCGCGGCACACGGAGGGGGTCGTCCTAGCCATGGCAGTCCAGTCGACGAGGGGAGGCATGCTATGGTGGCACGGCCTCCCCGTCCGCGCTTCCATTCAGCGAAGGTGTCGCCGGAGTTCGTCGTCTGGTCGGAGAACCCGGCCGACAATTGGCTCCAGCTCCCGCGCTTCTTCGTCGATGAACTGCCGGTCCCTGGTCCGGGCGGACTCTGGTTGCAGGCGGACGGTTGCTGCAGCAAGGCCTCCTGGGTCACGGTCGAGACTTCTACCGTGGGCAACATAGCCCTGGCCCGCGGCTGGCAGACGTTCGCCCGCGCGCGCGGCCTGGGCAGGCGGTGCACCCTCCACTTCAAGTACGATGGTGGATCGACCCTCTATGTGAGGGTGTTTGGGGAAGTTGGTCGCCGCGCCGGGTGCTGCCCCGAGACGAACGACGGTGAGGAGGTGCTCGGCCTTGGTGACGGTCGCGACGAGGATGAGGGCGAGCCTGCCCTCGGCGGCAACCGTGTCTCTTCTAGCTACGGCGGCTCTTCCTCCGGCGACAGCTCCAGCAGTGGTGGCTATGACCAGCCGCCGCACCCGCTTCGAAGGCGACGGCGGGTCATCTCGTCGCCGCACCTCCGTGAGCGCGAGGAAGGGTCCGGCTAGGCTCGGGGCGTCGCTAGGGGCCTGCCTCCCCGGATCGCCGCAACGCCGCTTTGTTTTGCTCTTTTTTCCTGCATCAAAAATGAAACTAGTATGGGCCCAGGGGGCGTGTATCAAACTGTGGTTCCCTGGTTATTGCTCTGTGCGCGTTATTCCCATGTCGTGTTGTTATTTTGCGCAAAGATAACTTAACCTGGTGCGTTCAGAACGCCCTCTTTCTTACGATGCACTTGTTTCCTCGTGTCCATCTTGCCTTGGTGGCCTGCATTCGCTCAGGAACTGCACAAACTCGTTAGGAAGTGCGTTAAAAGACTTGCCGTCCATCCTGACCCTGACCTGGCGCTTTGTATCGCGGTACCCGAGGGGCACGGACTAGGAGAGGTGCGCCAGCTTTTGGGCTCGAACGAGGATGGCTCGCGAGAAGGCAGAGAGGAGAAAAATGCTCGCGAGGGCACCTGCCTAGCCCCCTCGCGAGGTATGCGAGAGAGAGAACACGAGCAAACCAAAGTCGGAAAATGCGGTAAGAGGCGAGGGAATCAAACCAGCAAGGAACACTGAAAGGAAACTTCGATCAAGGAAAAAGCGAGCCAACTACGGAAAGCAAATGAAAAGCCGCGTCCGGCACCTAATATAGTCTTCAAGGCTTCTCACCAGCGCGGAGCTAAGTGCTTCCACTAGGCGTGGGCGGGAGCCCCAGGGCCTGAGGCCGGCGCTCCTAAGACTCCGGGGCGTGTACAGCCCCAACTCATTATTACGTGAGAGTGTCATGTGCGGCGATTCTTCACAGGCACCGGGCCCTCTTCACAGGCTCTGGGCCTTTCTTCACAGGCTCTGGGCCTTGCTTCATGGGTAGAACTTCCGGAGGTGCTGGATGTTCCAGGCGTTTTGGATAGGTACCCCGTCTTGTGTCTCCAGGCGCACGGCGCCAGGCCTGGAGATGTGGACGACCTTGAACGGGCCCTCCCACATTGGTGAAAGCTTATGCAACCCTTCCCTGGAGAGGACCCGCCTCAGGACGAGGTCGCCCACCTCGAGCGTCTTGGAGCGGACGTTGCGGCAGTGGTATTGCCGCATCGCTTGTTGGTACCTTGCCGCCCTTAACGCAGCTTCGCGACGGCGTTCCTCCCCCGGCACGAGATCCATCCCCCGCGTGGCGTCCTACTGCGTTTCGTCGAACGCCAGGACCCGTGCGGAGCGATGCTTGACCTCGTGAGGGAGGACTGCTTCAGCTCCATAGATGAGGAAGAATGGAGTCTCGCCCGTTGGCTTGGTGGCGGTGGTGCGGATGGACCACAGCACGGATTGGAGCTCATCGTGCCAGCCCCTGCCGCAGGCCTCCAGCTTCTTGAAGGTCCTGGTCTTGAGGCCCCTCAGGACCTCCGTGTTGGCGCGTTCGGCCTGGCCATTACTCCTGGGGTGTGCTACCGAAGCGTAGCAGATCTGCGTTCCAAGGTTAGCACAGTAGGTTTTGAAAAGGTTACTAGTAAACTGCGAGCCGTTATCTATGATGATGCGGTTGGGGACCCCGAAGCGGCTCACGAGGCCCTTGATGAACTTGACAGCAAAGCCGGCTGGGACGATACGGACGGCTTCCACTTCCGCCCACTTGGTGAACTTGTCGATGGTGACGTAGAGATAGCGGTAGCCCCCTGGCGCACGAGGGAACGGGCTTAGGATGTCCAGCCCCCAGACCGCGGACGGCCATGTGAGCGGAATGGTTTGGAGGCCCTGAGCAGGCTGATGGATTTGCTTGGCGTGGAATTGGCAAGCTTCGCAGGACTTCACCAGCTCGGCTGCATCGTTGAGTATTGTAGGCCAGTAGAATCCGCTGCGGAACACCTTGCCGACGAGGGTCCGTGACGATGAGTGGTGTCCACAGTCCCCGCCGTGTATGTCAATCAGCAACTCCCTTCCTTGATCACTGGATATGCAGCGCAGCCTGACATCGTTTGGCCGTTTCCTATATAACTCACCGTCTTGGATACAGTATGCCGTGGCTTGCCGTGCCACGCGCTCCGCGTCCTCTTCCTTCTCTGGCAGCGTCCCATGCGTCTGGTACTCCTTGAACTCCTTGGTCCAACATTCCTCCTGGGGCTCGAGCGCCAAGAGCAGCCGAGCTCCTGAGGTCGGGCCACAGGCCGGAGCTCCTGTGGCCGGAGGCTGTGGGAGCTCCTCCCGATGCTGAGTCGTGCTCGAAAGAGGTGGCGTAGCTGATGGCTTGAAGAGCCGCTCCTCGAAGACACCAGGCTCTTGCGGTTGCCGCTTGGACGCACTCTTGGCGATGTCGTCGGCTTCCTTGTTGGTGCCCCGGGGCACGTGCTGTAGCTCAAGGCCCAAGAACTGTTTTTCCATCTTACGCACCTCCGCGAGGTAGGCCTCCATATGCTCGTCCGTCGGCTCGTACACCTTGTTGGAGAAGTTGACGAGGAGTTGCGAGTCGCCTTTGATGGTTAAGCGCTTCACCCCTAGAGCCGCCGCAGCCTTCAGGCCAGCTATGAGGCCTTCGTATTCTGCGATATTGTTGGAGACCTTCTCGCCGTACTGAAAGCAGAGTTGCACGGCGTAGTAGAGCTTGTCCCGAGTGGGCGAAATGAGCACTGCTCCAGCCCCTGGGCCCTGGTGCGCGAAGGCGCCATCAAAATACATGACCCAGCCGTCTGGAGCCTCACTTCTTGGGGAGGTGGAACGGTCTTCTCCTTCCTCAAGCGTCGGGGTATCCGTCCATTCTGCCACAAAGTCAGCGAGCGCCCCCCCCCCCTTGATGACCCTGGTGGTGTTGAACTCCAACTGGAACACTTGCAACTCGATGTTCCACTCAGCGACCCTGCCGGCTGAGTTAGGGCTCTTGAGTACCCTCTCCAATGGGTAGGCTGTGACGACCTTGATGGGGTGGCCCTGGAAGTAGTGTCGCAACTTGCGCAAGGCCACCAGGAGTGCGAGCAGGAGTTTTTGGGGCATGGGGTAGCATTCCATCGCGTCCCGCAGTACGGTGCTGACGAAGTACACCGGGTGCTCGACGAGGGTTGGCACACCGTCAAGGCTTGGGTCCTGCGGAGATCGGGTCGCATTCTGAGGTGGAGGGGTTCCTGAGACCTGACTGTCCTCAGGAGCTTCTGCAATGTTGCCCTACTGAGCTTGGTCTTCCACTGCTGATGCCTCTGCTGCGCCTTCCTGACCCTGCGCCATTTCAGCCCCAGCTCGGCGCAGCGCGCCCTTGGCTTGGCGCTCCTCCCGAACCGCCACCAGTGCCGCGCTGGCGGAGTACGGGGTAGCGGCAAGGTAGAGTACCAGAGGCTCGAGAGGCCATGGTGCCACCATCACCGGGGGATTGGTGAGGTATCTCTTGAGGTCTTGGAAGGCCTGGTCGGCCTCCGGGGTCCACTCGAACGGGCCCTTCTTCTTCATGAGCTTGAAGAAGGGCAGGGCATGCTCTCCCAGCTTGGAGATGAAACGCCCTAATGCGGTCACCCGCCCTGCTAGCTTCTGCATCTCTTTGAGGGTCTGTGGCGGTCTCAAATCCTCGATGGCCTTGATCTTCTCTGGGTTCGCCTCGATCCCTCTGTGGGACACGAGGAAACCCAGCAGCTTGCCGGAGGGGACGCCAAACACGCACTTCTCCGGGTTAAGCCTCAAGTTCATTTGGCGCAGGCTCTCGAAGGTCTCCTCCAAGTCTTGAATCAACTTCCTTGCCTCACGAGACTTTACCACTATGTCATCAATGTAGGCCTCTGTGTTTCTCCCGAGCTGTCGCCCAGGGCGATGTGCATCAACCGCTGAAAGGTCGCGCCCGCGTTGCGCAGCCCGAAGGGCATGCAGGTGTAGAAGTGCACCCCACATGGTGTCAGGAAGGCTGTCTTCTCCACATCTTCCACCGCCATCTTGATCTGATGATACCCTGAGAACGCGTCCAGGAAGCACAGCAGGTCAAACTCGGCGGTGGAATCGACAATCTGATCGATGCGCGGGAGTGGGAATGGATCTTGGGGGCAGGCTTTGTTGAGGTTGGTGAAGTCGACGCACATCCATTCCTTTCCGCCTTTCTTCGGCACTACGACGGGGTTCGCCAGCCGTTCGGGATATCGAACTTCTCAGACGGCACCTGCTGCCTCCAGCTTGCGAGTCTCTTGGACGATGAAGGCTTGCTTCTCAGTGGACTGCCGTCTTGCTCGCTGCTTCACGGGGCGTATATTGGGGCACACCCTTAGATGATGCTGGATCACCTCCCTCGGGACCCCTATCAGCTGATTGGGCTCCCACGTGAATACCTCCTTGTTCGCGCGCAAGAACCTCACCAACGCTTCTTCTTGTCTCGGGTCGAGGCCGGCTCCTATGGTAAAGGTGGCTCCTGAAGACCCGTCCTTGTTGACCGGCACCTGCTTGGTTTCCACCTTGTCTTGGGTGAACAGCTGCCTCTTCTTGGTAGGTACGGCCTCCTTGGCTTCGGGGGTGCCGGTGTCGGCGGGTTGTGCTGCTGCCGCGGCCTTGAAGGCGAGCCTGAGCCCCGTCACGGCCTCCTTAGTGTCCCCCTTGATGGTAAGGACGCCCTTGCTTCCTGGCATCTTCATGAGGTTGTAGGCCGGGTGAGTCGCCACCATGAACTGAGCGAGAGCCGGGTACCCGAGGATGGCGTTGTACGGGAGACCGATGCGGGCGATGTTGAAGTCCACCAGCTCGGTGCGGTAGTTGTCGCATGTGCCGAAGGTGACAGGGAGGTGGATCTGCCCCAGAGAGTGAGCAGCTCCACCACCCACTCCCGAGAAGGGCTTGCTGAGGCCGAGCCGCTCGGGCGGCACGTGAAGAAGGCTGAAGGCTTCTACAGAGAGCAGGTTGAGGCCAGCACTGCCGTTGATGAGGGTCTTGGTAACGGCCACGTTGCAGATGGTGGGCGTGCAGAGCATCGGGAGCATTCTGGAGCCGGCGGTGGAGTCGGAGTGGTCTTCTGCCCCGAAGGTGAGGTCGGCCTCTCGCGTGGCCCAACCCGGCGGAGCCCCCGGGCGCTTGGATGTGGCCCCGATCTGTCGGAGGAACGGCTTGACGTGGCGGTCTGAAGGTGGTGCTTGAGAGCCACCTAGCAGGGCTGCGACTGCATAGTGCGCCGGCACCGCGTAGCGATCGGTGAAGAGGTCACAGAGTTCCCCCAAGAGGCCACCATGGATCCCGGGAGGTTGAGCAGCCAGGCGCGCGGCTCACCGGCGAGTGCCATGGGGAACCAGTTGGCCATGGTCTTGTCGTCACCTCTGACTTCGAGGATAGCCTCCTCGTACGCCAGCAGGAACGGTGTCGGGTCTGCCGCGCCGTTGTAACGCGGCGGCATCTCTGGCTTGAACTTGGTCGGCCACCGCACTCGCCGTAGGGCGGGGGCTAGGGCTCGGTACCCAGACGCCCCGTTGTTGGTGTCGGCCCCTGAGGTGGACGGCGGGGCACCTGCCATGGGGGCAAAGTGCGGCGGCGCGAGGCGCAGGTTGGTGGAGAGGAGCTCCAGCGCACCCCTACCTAGCGCGCCAAATGTCGGATGTGGGGTTCCGGCAAACCCTTGAGGTTCAAACACTGGGGTGCGCGCGGAGTCTTTCCCCCCTACCGATCTACGCCCTAGCTCGCTAGGATCTCACGGACGAACTCGACGAACTCACAATCACAGAGAGACACGACATTTATACTGGTTCGGGCCACCGTTGTGGTGTAATACCCTACTCCAGTGTGGTGGTGGTGGATTGCCGCTTGGGCTGGTGATGAACAGTACAGAGGGAAGAACAGCCTCCTGAGGTTGAGGTGTTCTTGTGCTTGCGCACTTGTGCGCGTGAGAGCTGGATCAACTGCTCGATCCCCCTCCACTATGGTGGCTAGACCTATTTATAGGGGCCCTGGTCCTCTTCCCAAATATTGAGCGGGAAGGGAGCCAACAAGGGCGGGCAAATTTGAAGGGGGACAACTGGTACAAGCTATCCTGACAAAAGTGGTCTTCGCCTGCGAAAAGCTCTGTGGTGACGCCGTCTTGGGCTCCACGATGACCTCCGTCTTGCCGTCCTCCTGGTCTTGGTCTCGTTGCACCAATATAGCAACCTTTGCCTGATGCCTCAGTACTCTTCGCCTGCGCTGGCCTCCTTAGCACCAAAGAGGAAACAAGGACGCTGCGTGCGCTGGCGCCCGCCTGGCGCCCGCCTGGTGCCGATCGTCATGGCACACGTCACGAGAGCCTCGTGAGGTTTGACCTGCCTTGATATCTCCGCTCCTCGCGAGCCTGCCTGACTAGGCCACTCTTGAGGAGGTCTTGCGTCGTCCGCCTCGCGAGGCTTGCCCCCTCGCGAGGGTCTTGGATGAATTGTTGATGAAGATGGCCCGTACGGCCTGCTGGCTTAGCCACGCAGGCAAGTCCGGGGACCCCCGTTCCCAGAATGCCGACAAAGGTGTCAAGCCGGTGACGATGGAGATGATGACGATGCTTTGGAGATGGAGATCAAAAGCACAAGATGATGATGGCCGTATCATGTCACATATTTTTGATTGGATGTGATGTTTATCCTTTATGCACCTTATTTTGCTTAGAACGACGGTAGCATTATAAGATGATCCCTTCACTAAATTTCAAGATAAAAGTGTTCTCCCCAAGTATGCACCGTTGCCAAAGTTCATCGTTTCAAAGCACCTCGTGATGATTGGGTGTGATAGACTCTACATTCACAAACAATGGGTGTAAGACAGTTTTGCACATGCGGAATACTTGGGATAAACTTGACGAGCCTAGCATGTACAGACATGGTCTCGGAACACTGGAGACCGAAAGGTCGAACGTGAGTCATATAGTAGATATGATCAATGTAGAGATGTTCACCATTCACGACTACCCCATCTCATGTCTCGGGGGAAATCGACACCTATGGGATCACTGGAATCCCTTCTACGGTTGGCGGGCGCGGAGTTGTGCAAAGAGCGGGTCTGACAGGAAGCACACAGATCGTTTACCCGGGTTCGGGCCGCGGAGATGCGTAATACCCTAGTCATGCTTTGGTGCGTGTATTGAGTGTTCTTGTGTTCTCGAGCTAGCTACGGGGTGTGATTTTTCCCAAAAGATCCGAATCCTTCTCCTGGTCGCCTCGGGCCTCCTTTCATAGGAAAAAGGGGTTGCCACAGTGGCACACAGGAGGTGGAAAGGTCTACAGTAGATGAGTCTATCCTCTGGCACCCTCGGACAAACCCATTTAATGCGCTGCCGACGTGCCCCTCTTGCTTTATTGGGGACGGCCATGAAGCACGTCCCAGCTGTCGCTGCCTCGCCTGGTTCCGACGCGAGTCCGAGCTGACAAGGCGTTGCTGCGCCATGTTGGCTGGCTACTGGGCTGGCGCGGTGGTGGAGCCTTCATGAAGATCTGCATGCCACCACGCAGGTGCTTGCTGGGTCGGTGTAGAGGCCGCTCGTCGCCACGCAGGTGCCTGCCCAGCTAGTTGAGCTAGCAGCTGCATGGGGACGGCAGTGGCGTCTTGGCAGACGTGGGCCTGGCTGCGGCCCCGCTGGTGCCCTCGGCAAGGGTCTTGCCGGGGCGTCGTGGTTGTCCCCTGCTAGGATCTTGCTGGGGGTCTCGTGGACTTCCTCGGCAAGGATCTCGCCGAGGGTCGTCGTCTTCTGGTCCTCATCTGATCTTGGGTATTCATGATCTTGACAAAGATTTGCATGCCACTACGGAGGTGCCTCTCGAGCCTAGGTTCCAATGTAGTTGTTGGCGGTGTTTGGAACTCCTGGGCTCAAGGGTGGCTCGCTCTGCTGGTGTTGGGCAAGTTGCCCCGGCAAGGCCCTTGCCGGGGCCGCGGAGGTCGCCCCGGCAAGGGTCTTGCCGGGGGAGTCCACCTCGCCCCTTTCCTCTTTGTGTCTTTGGTCTTGGCGTTGCCTTGTCTATCTCGTGCTTCGGTTTCCCTCCGGCTTCCCTCCTCTGCCTTGTTAAGTGTGGCCACGGGCGTTGCTCTGACTGCTCGTGCACAAGTAAAGGGGTCAAAAGGAGAGCCCCTACTTTTGTACACCTATAGGAGCCCCCGGGCCTGGGCCACACATAAGCGCGACGCGTTGTTGGGCTAGGCCCAGAACGATGCGCGGGCAGGTGGGGCGGATTTTACCGTGGTAACTTTTCGTCCGCTGCGCTTCCCCACGACCCGCATTGAACGCGCGGCGTGGAGGGTCGTGCGTGACGTGGGGGTCATGCGTGGGGCAGTTCCCGCACGCATGCGTCACATCATGGTAAAGAGGCGGCTCGCGCCTTCCCCATAAAAAGAGGGAGGCGCAGAGGCGCGGCTCATTTACTGAGTGGAATCGGGTCATGGTCTTCAAGGCGCCCGTGCCCCACGATCACGGGGTGGGAACGGTCGCCTCACCCGTCCCCTTGATTCTGCTTGCTCGCCACGTGTCCCGCATGCAGGTGGCAGGCGGTGGAGGCGGGAAACCGGACCGTCGCTGATTGGGGCAGCGGGTCGGTCTCGATTCCCTGCGCCCCCGATGGCTGGATTGGTCGAGCGGGGCGGCCGAGCCCTGACCCCGCCCCTTTATAAGAAGGGGAGGGGGATGGCAGCCCACATTCTTTCATCATCCATCTCCATTCACTTCGGCTCCTTTCTTCCATTTGCCATGGCGAGAGGAGGCGCCGGCCCTTCAACGGTGGCAGCGAGGGTTGCTGCTCGACAGCGCGTCCCTGCTTCCCAAGAGCTCGCGGCGGCGGAGCTAGCCACGAGAGGAAGGGGGAGGGGGCGAGGCCGAGGTCGCCCTGGCGCTCGGGGAAGAGGGGGACGGGGCGGCGCACCGGCCTTGCCTCCGCCAGCGATGCCTCTCGCGATGGAGGGCCACGTCAGGGACCAGCCCCGTGAGTTCTTCATCAGGCTGCGCCGTCCGCCGCCTCGTCGTCTCCGTCTCCCTACCCCATTTGCTCGGGAGATGGAGCTCGATCCACCCCAAACCCTCAGGTTGCACATGAGGGGCTGCGGGAACGGCGGTACGCGGGTCGACGTCGACTTCCCCGCTCCTCACGTCGTGTACCTCCATCGCGGATGGAAGACGTTCGCTCGCGTCCACAGCCTGACGGCGGGGCTCGTTCTCTACTTCAAGTTAATGGAGAACGGCCTGCTCTCCGTCAAGGTCTTTGGAGATCTTGGAACTCGCCTAAAGTGCTGCGTAGAGAGCTCCTCCGACGATGAAGATTCCTCCTCAAGCGGGAGTGACGAGGAGGACAGCGACAGCGACGACGAGGGTGCCGAGCGGCGGGACGCTGACCCTGACTCCGACTGACCGCGTCGTCCCTCCCTCGGCCACGTGCCCTGCCGAGGGCCTTCCTTGTCAAGCTCTCCATCGGTGCGTTCCCCGTCGCCTCCTTGGGCGGCTGGCGTAGGATGGCCGGAGAAGGCGAAGAAGGCGGGTGGTGGCCGTCAAGTTGGAGTACGCGGGCATCGACGCCTTCGTCGCGTATTGCCGGCCCGCTGCCTCAGCTTCCAGCTCCCCTCCCGGCTCCGGGGTGTTCTCTTGGTGCCTTCTGCTTCCGTCTTCTGAGGAGAGGGACAAGAAAGGGATTACGTGCATCTTATCTCTTTTTAGTTTGTAAGCCTGCGGGAACTTGTTAGATTTAAAACTTGTAATCCCCTTGCTCATGTTTTTTATCCTTTATGAACTGTACCTGTATGGGACATTTTTAATGAAAAAGGGTGATTGCCGGGCTTTTTGTGTGTGAGCGAGGCCCATACCAAGGAATGAATCCTTGTTATTTTTAAGATAAACATTGGCGCCCGGCAACAGGCCTTGCCGCCCCCTTACTTCAGCAGACCATTCTCACGCTCTTGGCGGAGGCAGGGGCGAAATAGAGTTAAGCCCCTCGTTTGTTTTCTCGCCACCGCGACTACGACCCGGTTCCGACCCAGGGACTTGGGTACAGGAAACAGGGGGAGCACGGTGGTCTAGGAGCAAAACGAGGTTTCATACGCCCCAACTTCATACGGAAATGCATGACAGAGGATGAAAGACTTATCTGAATCTGCAGCCCCTGGCAACTTGGCTTGCCGTGGTTGGATTCTTGTATCTGCAGCCCCCGACAACCTTGGCTTGCCGAGGCTGGAGCGCCGGCTTGTTCTCTTTCTTCCCAACAGCTCAGCAGAAACATCCATGTACCCTGCGAACCAAAGAGGATGGAAAGGAACAGAGAAACGCACACTCGACCTCTATGCTAGGGGTTAGTCGCCGCTAAGCACTATCAACCCTAACCGAGGGAGAGACTTAACCTAGCATGCATGCTAAAACTTAGGGCGCCAGCGCTTCACTTATTTATGCTCAGGGTCAGCGCCTGGCTTTGTACAGAGGGTTACATGCCTTGCCGGCAAGGCTTGTACAAAAGGTGGTTTGCCGGGGGGCCCGGCAACCGCGCCTTACGGGTAAAACTTGCGAAGATGCTCAATGTTCCAGGAGTTGCTCACTGGAATAGCATCTTTGGTCTCCTGGAAGACTGCGCCGGGCCTGAGGACTCGTATTACCCGATAAGGGCCTTCCCACTTTGGCGTCAACTTGTTGGAATTCTTGGCCGGTTGAACGCGCCGAAGAACAAGGTCGCCTTCCTCAAAGCTTCGGGCATGAACCTTGCGGCTATGGTAGCGGCGCAAGGCTTGCTGGTAGCGCGCTGCTCTCACAGCCGCCCGAAGACGATCTTCCTCAAGGAGCATTGCGTCATCTTGCCGCAATTGCTCTTGCTCAAGCTCATCATAAGCGAGCACTCGAGGTGACCCGTATGTGAGTTCCGTGGGGAGAACTGCTTCTGCCCCGTATACCAGGGCAAAGGGTGTCTGGCCGGTGGCTCGATTTGTCGTCGTTCTAATCGACCAAAGAACCGCCGGCAACTCATCAATCCAGCGCCTTCCGCTCTTGTGTAGCTTGTCAAAAGTCTTTGTTCTCAGGCCTCGTAGTACTTCAGCATTTGCCCTCTCTGCCTGGCCATTGCTCCGTGGGTGTGCCACGAAGGCGAAACAGACCTTGCTGCCGAGGTCTTGGATGTACTGCATGAAAGTGTGGCTTGTGAATTGCGTGCCATTGTCGGTGATGACTCTGTTTGGCACACCAAAACGGTAGACTAGCCCCTTGAAGAACTTGACGGCTAACTGTGCTGTCACCTTCCTCACTGCTTCCACCTCCGGCCACTTTGTGAACTTGTCGATTGCAACATACAAGTACTCAAAGCCCCCGACAGCGCGGGGGAAAGGGCCCAGTATGTTGAGCACCCAGACCGAAAATGGCCAGGAGAGAGGAATTGTTTGAAGGGCTTGAGCTGGTTGATGAAGCTTCTTCGAATGGAACTGACACGCTTCACACTTGGTTACTAGTGTTGTTGCATCCTAGAGGGCAGTGCGCCAGAAGAAACCTTGCCGGTAAGGACCCTTGACCCTATGTGGGAGCCACATATGCCTCCGTGTATCTCCGCCAACAGCTCCAGTCCTTCCTCCCGGGGAATGCACTTTAATTTCACACCGCTCGGTCTTTTCCTGTATAGGACGTCATCGATGAATGGATACATAGCAGACCGACGGGCTACTTTCTCCGCTTCTTCCTGCTCCTCAAGAAGCTCCCCTTTCTGGAGGAAACGGATGGTATGCTGTGCCCATGCCGGAGCCTGGGGCTCGACGGCAAGTGCTAAAGGCATTTCCTCCGCCATGGGAGCTGCCGTCTCTACGGCCAGGGCTTGACGCCCTGCCGGAATCGGTTGCCCCGCGGTAGGCTCAGTGTCCACGGCAGCATCCTTGCCGGCGGC
Source organism: Aegilops tauschii subsp. strangulata (assembly GCF_002575655.3). Lineage (NCBI taxonomy): Eukaryota > Viridiplantae > Streptophyta > Magnoliopsida > Poales > Poaceae > Aegilops > Aegilops tauschii. Next base: position 352,387,958 of record NC_053039.3, read on the forward strand.
TCCTGGGAGCTCGGCGGGAAAGCACTTGCCGGGGCCTGATTTCCTCCACTTGTTCTGCTCTGTTGATGGTTCAACGGATGGTTGAGTTAACCGAAGCACAAAAGTACCTGGTTCCACAGGCAATTTGAAGGCAGCGCGTTTCGACAGGTAATCGGCGATGTCGTTCTCTGCTCGGGGAACGTGCTCTGCTTTTATACCGTCAAAGCGCTCTTCCAGCTTCCTCACCTCATCTACGTAGGCCTCCATCAACGGGCTCTGATAATCTTTGTTGACTTGCCTAACAACAAGCTGTGAATCACCCCTGACGATGAGCTTCTTAACTCCGAGGTCTGCCGCGATCCTGAGACCGGTAAGCAACCCCTCGTATTCAGCTGTGTTGTTGGTGGACATCTCCCTGGGAAAGTGCATCTGGATTACATACTTGAGTTGCTCTCCAATGGGTGCGACAAGCAGCACACCAGCACCGGCGCCTTGCAGTGAGAAAGCCCCATCAAAGTACATGCTCCAGTTGCGACTTGCTTCCTTGCCGGGGAGAGTGGTCTCCTGGATCTCTTCGTCGGGCATCAAGGTCCATTCCGCAATGAACTCCGCCAAGACTCTGCTCTGGATCGTCGAAGTGCTTTCAAACTTCAAACCAAAGCTCGACAGCACCAAGGCCCACTCCACAATCCTCCCGGTTGCGTCTGGGTTATGCAATATCCGTTGCAACGGGAGGCGGGTGACGACGGTGATTTCGTGGGCTTGGAAGTAATGATGCAGCTTCCTCGAGGCCATAAGGAGGCCGAAGAGCAATTTCTGCACATCGGAGTACCTCGACCTAGCCCCTGCAAGAGGGAGCTGACGAAGTAAACCGGGTGCTGCATCATTTTCTTCTTCTGCACCACTTCATCAGGTTGCGGGCCCTGTTCTAATGGCGTCAGGCTCTGCCGGGGGCCCTGCCTTGCCGGTACCAGGCCCTGTCGTTGCCATTGCCTCTTCATCGACTTCCCTCTATGCCACTAGCGCGGTGCTGACCACTTGATTCGTTGCCGCTAGGTATAGCAGCAATGGCTCTTGTGGCTTAGGTGCAACTAGTATCGGTGTAGAGGAGAGGTATTTCTTCAAGACCTGTAGCGCTGCTTCGGCCTCTAGCGTCCATTCCGTTGGTCCCGCCTTTTTCAAGATTTTGAAAAAGGGAAGGGCGCGCTCGACAGACTTGGAGATGAATCTGCTCATGGCGGCAACGCAGCCAGTGAGCCGACGCACATCCTTGATCCGCTTGGGCGCCTCAATTTGCTCGATGGCCTTGATCTTGTCTGGGTTTGCCTTGATCCCACGCTGTGACACAAAGAACCCGAGAAGTTTGCCGGACGGAACGCAGAAGACACACTTCTCAGGGTTCAACTTGAGGTTGATCTTGTGCAGGTTTGCAAACGTCTCTTCTAAGTCTTGTTCAAGTGTTGCCCTTTCCTTGGTTTTGACCACTATGTCGTCCATATAAGCTTCCATATTTCTATGTAGCTTGGGCTCAAAACCAATTTGGACTGCCCTTGCAAACGTTGAGCCAGCACTCTTCAACCCGAAAGGCATCCGTAAAAAGCAATACATACCACATGGGGTGATGAATGCTGTCTTATCTTCGTGTTCTCTTGTCATGAAGGCGTCAAAGAATGACAACAGATCACACCCGGCCGTGGAGTCAACAATCTGGTCGATGTGCGGCAACGGGAAGGGGTCCTTAGGATAAGCCTTATTGATATCTGTGTAATCAATACACAGCCTCCACCTCCCATTCGCCTTGCGCACCACCATCGGATTGGCCAACCACGTCGGATGGAGCACTCCTCTCACCAAGCCTGCCGCTTCCAACTTCCTGATCTCCTCTGTGTGAACTCTTGCCTTTCCAAAGCTTGCTTCCTGACCTTCTGCTTGACGGGTCGCGCATGGGGACAGACAGTAAGATGGTGCTCAATCACTTCCCTGGGAAGACCGGGGATGTCGGATTCTTGCCATGCAAACACATCGACATTCGCCCGCAGGAAAGTGACGAGCGGACTTTCCTATTTGCTGTCGAGAGTGGAGCTTATGGTGAAAGCCCCTCCCGTGCCATCCTCCCTGATGGACACCTTCTTGGTCTCTGGCGGTGCAACTCTGGATTTCTTGCTCTTGCCGGTGGAGCTCTCTAGCACGTCCTCGACGGTAGCACAACACTCCGAAGAGGTGCGCTTGCCAGAGTGGGTGCGAGAGGTATTGCCGGTCTTCTTCTCCCCTCCCGGGGCTTCGGTGGCTGGAGCGAGTGCCTCGGCGGCAGTTGCTGCAACTGCTTCCCGGTAGAGTAGGTCGGTGCAGATCAGCGCATCTTTCTTGTCGCAGGGAACGGTGATGATGGTCATTGGCCCAGGCATCTTCAGCGTGTTGTAGGCGTAATGCGACACCGCCAGGAACTTGGCTAGTGCCGGGCGGCCGAGGATCCCATTGTAGGGCAAGGGGATCTCGGCTACATCGAAGACACTCCTCTCCATCCTGTAGTTCAACTCGCCTCCAAACGTCACACACAGCGTGACTTTACCCTTTGGTTGGCTCCTTCCCGTGTTGACCCCTTGAAACGTGCCCATCTCTTTGAGGTCTCCATCAGGAATTTGCAGCCTTTTGATCACAACGGGTGAGATCAAGTTCAGACCGGCCCCGCCGTCAACTAGCATCTTGTTCACCTTGAGGTTGCATATCATCGGTGAAACCAACAACGGCAAACACCCGACCGTAGTTGTGCGATCAGGGTGGCTCTCGGCGTCAAAGATGATAGGTGTGCTGGACCACTTCAGGGGCTTCTGAGCGTCGAACGCCGGCTCCGCTGCCGTAATCTCATGTGCCCACTGCTTGAGCTGGCGGTGAAAAGTATGCAGCGAGGCACCACCGTCGACGCACATGGCCTCCGTAGCCTTTTGGAACTCATGCTCGTTGGACTCGTCGTCCTCGTCGTGATCGTTGTCTTCCTGCTTCTTGTCGCGGCCCCGAGCGGGCCTCTCTTGCTGGCTATCCTTGCCGCGGCGGCCTCCTTGGCCGCCAAGCTTCTTGCTGGATCCTTCAGCACCATCCTTACCCTTCTCCTTGTCCCGCCTCTCATACTCGGCTTTTTGCTTTTCAGCAAGCAGCTCAACTTGTCGGCAGTTCTGGAGGTCGTGGCCCTTGGTGCGGTGGATCTTGCAATACTACTTGTCGGAGCCCCCTGGCTTGTCGGCTGCCTCCAAGGCCCGGCAAGCGGCGCACCCGGCAATCTCCTTGCCGGGGTCGTCTGCCTTGGCCTTCTTGGCGGCGCCGATGTCGTCGGATCCCTCGACGGCAAGCACGGCCTTGCCCTTACGCTTCCTGTTGCGGCGCCGACCCTTTTTCGTCGGGGCGGCGGTGTCTTCGTCCGTCGAGTCAGTTTCCGCGCCGGCATCCTCACCGGGGTACTTCCTTCCCTCTTCAGCTCGGGTGCATCTATCGGCCAGAACATAAAGTTCGGCCACATCTTTAACCTTGTTCATCGCCAGCTCTTCACGCATCTTGCGGTTGCGCACATTCTGGTGGAATGCGCTGATCACGGCGGCGGGATGAACATCTGGGATATTGTATTGCACTCGGCTGAACCTCTGTATGTACTTGCGCAGGTTTTCACCTTCCTTCTGGGGAATGATATGCAGATCACTCGCCTGGCCATGAGCTTGGTGGACCCCAGTGAAGGAACCAATGAACTCATGACACAGGTACGACCAAGAAGAAATAGAATCCGCCGGCAAGTGCATCAGCCAAGACATGACATTGGGTTTCAGGGCCAACGGGAAATAATTGGCAAGCACCTTGTCGTCAGGAGCTCCATCGGCCTGCATCGCGATGGTGTAGATGCTGAGGAACTCTGACGGATGGGTCTTGCCGTTGTACTTCTCGCCGGCGTCGGGCTTGAACGTGCGGTGGGACGGCCACTGGAACTGCTGCAGCTCACGGTAAAGGCTAGGCAACCTACCTCGTAAGGTAGGCCGCTGGAGCCTCCCGGTGCTGGGTGGTCCATAGCGGGCCCCGCCCGCTTATCTGACTAATGGCGTGTATCGCGCCGGCACTCGATGGTGGTTCGAGCGTCTTCATGGGCTTGCTCCCGAAGAACTTGGCGCTGGTCGCGGTGGGTCCTTGGGTCGGACGAATGGAAATGTTATCGCAAGCGTCATCACGACGGATCGACACCCGCGGTGGCTGGCATGGAGGAGGAGAGTGCACCATGGCCGCAGCACCCCCGGCGCCTCCACCGTTGGCGTGCGCTGGCTCGGCGGAGCGTCGGCCTGAGGGCCCCGCTGGCCGTGGCTCGTCTTTGTTGGCGACGCCGACGAGGCTCCGGATGGTGGATCTCCACTCGTCGAGCTTTTCCGCGGCGGGAGGGAAGTCGAGGAGCAGCTGCGCGCGTGCCAAAGCTTCTGCTGGCGTGGGTGGCGGCGAGAGCTGCGTGGACAGTGGCGCGCTCCGACTTCTAACCACGTTAGAAGGAGCTCTATCACGGCCCGGCGGCTGTGCGCCATTTTCGCCAGCGCTTCGGCGGGCATGCTGGCCTCCTTCGTCCCGCAAGTGATGCACATGAATCTTCCCACGGCGGCGTCCGGGGTCACCAGCGTGGTGACGCTGCTCGTCGCGCATAGCCTGGGAAGAGCGCGCCATGGGCGCCGACGTAGGCGTCTTGGAGGTTGCCGCGCCGCCCCTGGAGGGCCCCGCGCCGCCTGCGGGGGGGCCCAGCTCCGTCTCTAGATTTGGCGGCGTGCGGCTCGTCCTCTCGAGCACGAACGATGCCGCTCGCTAGGTTCTGATTGCCAGAGCGATGTTGGTGTCACGGGCCGCGCCTCGGGTTCTGTCCGCGACCGGCCCGCTGCTCACCCGCACCGGTACGGGCCGTCTGGCTCCGGATGAACCGATCACTGTGATCGTCTTCTTCTTGGGAATCATGGCGATGAAGAACTGCTAGGCTAACCGCTAGACCGGATTTTCACAACTGCGCGCCCCTACCTGGCCAAAGTTCACTAAATTTCAAGATAAAAGTGTTCTCCCCATGTATGCACCGTTGCCAAAGTTCGTCGTTTCGAAGCACCTCGTGATGATCGGGTGTGATAGACTCTACGTTCACATACAATGGGTGTAAGACAGTTTTGCACATGCAGAATACTTGGGATAAACTTGACGAGCCTAGCATGTACAGACATGGTCTCGGAACACTAGAGACCGAAAGGTCGAACGTGAGTCATATAGTAGATATGATCAATGTAGAGATGTTCACCATTGATGACTACCCCATCTCACGTCTTAGGGGAAATCGACACCTATGGGATCAGTGGAATCCCTTCTACGGTTGGCGGGCGCGGAGTTGTGCAAAGAGCGGGTCTAACAGGAAGCACACAGATTGTTTACCCAGGTTCGGGCCGCAGAGACGCGTAATACCCTAGTCCTGCTTTGGTGGATGTATTGAGTATTCTTGTGTTCTTGAGCTAGCTACGGGGTGTGATTTTGCCCAAAAGATCCGAATCCTTCTCCTGGTCGCCTCAGGCCTCCTTTTATAGGAAAAAAGGGGTTGCCACAGTGGCACACAGGAGGTTGAAAGGTCTACAGTAGATGAGTCTATCCTCTGGAACCGTTGGACAAATGCATTTAATGCGCTGCCGACGTGCCCCTCTTGATTTATTGGGGACGGCCAGGAAGCATGTCCCAGCTGTCGCTGCCTCACCTGGTTCCGACGCGCGTCCGAGCTGACGAGGCGTTGCTGTGCCATGTTGGCTGGCTGCTGGGCTGGCGCGGTGGTGGAGCCTTCATGAAGATCTACATGCCACCACGCAGGTGCTTGTTGGGTCGGTGTAGAGGCCGCTCGTCGCCACGCAGGTGCCTGCCCAGCTGGTTGAGCTAGCAGCTGCATGGGGACGGCGGTGGCGTCTTGGCAGACGTGGGCCTGGCTGCGGCCCCGCTGGTGCCCTCGGCAAGGGTCTTGTCGGGGCCCTGGCAAGGGTCTTGCCATGGCGTCGTGGTTGTCCTCGGCAAGGATCTTGCTGGGGGTCTCATGGACTTCCTCGGCAAGGATCTCGCCGAGGGTCGTCGTCTTCTGGTCCTCATCTGATCTTGGGTATTCATGATCTTGACAAAGATCTGCATGTCACCACAGAGGTGCCTGCCGAGCCTAGGTTCCAATGTAGTTATTGGCGGTGTTTGGAACTCCTGGGCTCAAGAATGGCTCGCTCTGCTGGTGTTGGGCAAGTTGCCCTGGCAAGACCCTTGCCGGGGCTGAGGAGGTCGCCCCGGCAAGGATCTTGCCAGGGGAGTCCACCTCGCCCCTTTGCTCTTTGTGTCTTTGGTCTTGGCGTTGCCTTGTCTGTCTCGTGCTTCGGTTTCCCTCCGGCTTCCCTCCTCTGCCTTGTTAAGTGTGGCCGCGGGTGTGGCTCTGACTGCCCGTGCACAAGTAAAGGGGTCAAAAGGAGAGCCCCTACTTTTGTACACTGACATCACGTGATGATCGGACATGGGTTAGTTGATTTGGATCATGTATCACCTAGATAACTTGAGGGATGTTTATTTAAGTGGGAGTTCATTAGTAATTTGATTAATTGAACTTAATTTATCATGAACTTAGTCTTAATAGTTTTGCATAACTATGTTGTAGATCTATGGCCCGTGCCACCGTTCCCCTGAATTTAATTGCGTTCCTAGAGAAAGCTAAGTTGAAAGATGATGGTAGCAACTACACGTACTGGGTCCATAACTTGAGGATTATCCTCATTGCTGCACAAAAGAATTATTTCCTTGATGCACCGCTAGGTGACAGACCTGCTGCAGGAGCTACTGCAGATGCTATGAACATCAGGCAGACTCGATCTAATGACTACTCAATAGTTTAGTGTGCCATGCTTTACGGCTTAGAACCGGGACTTCAAAGATGTTTTGAATGTCACAGAGCATATGAGATGTTCCAAGAGATGAAATTGATATTTCAAGCTAATGCCCGGGTTGAGAGATATGAACTCTCCAACAAGTTCTATAGCTGCAAGATAGAGGAGAATAGTTCTGTCAGTGAACACATACTCAAAATGTCTAGGTATCATAACCACTTGACTCAGCTGGGGATTAATCTTCCAGTTGAGAGTGTTATTGATAGAGTTCTTCAGTCACTGCCACAAAGCTACAAAGGCTTCGTGATGAACTATAATATGCAAGGGATGAAGAAAATGATTCCCGAGCTCTTCGCGATGCTGAAATCGGCGGAGGTAGAAATCAAGAAGGAGCATCAAGTGTTGATGGTTAACAAGACCACTAGTATCAAGAAAAAGGGAATGGGAAAGAAAGGGAACTTCAAGAAGAATGGCAAGCAAGTTGCTGCTCCCATGAAGAAACCCAAAGCTGGACCCAAGCCTGAAACTGAGTGCTTCTACTGCAAAGGAAGTGGTCACTGGAAGCGGAACTGCCACAAATACTTGGCGAATAAGAAGGATGGCAAAGTGAACAAAGGTATATTTGATATAGATGTTATTGATATGTACCTTATTAATGCTCGTAGTAGCGCCTGGGTATGTGATACTAGTTCGGTTCCTCATATTAGTAACTCAAAATAGGAGCTACGGAATAAACGAAGATTGGCTAAGGACGAGGTGACGATGCACATCGGGAATGACTCCAAGGTCTATGTGATTGCCGTCGGCACGCCACCTCTACATCTACCTTCGGGATTAGTTTTAGACCTCAATAATTGTTATTTGGTGCCAACATTGAGCATCAACATTATATCTGGATCTTGTTTATTGCGATACAGTTATTCATTTAAATCGGAGAATAATGGTTGTTCTATTTATATGAGTAATATCTTTTACAGTCATGCACCCTTGATGAATGGTCTATTCTTGTTGAATCTCGATCGTAGTGATACAAGTATTCATAATATTGATGCCAAAAGATGCAAACATACTTGTGGCACTGCCGTTTAGGTCATATTGGTGTAAAGTGCATGAAGAAACTCCATGCGGATGGACTTTTGGAATCACTTGATTATGAATCATTTGATACTTGTGAACCATGCCTCATGGCCAAGATGACTAAAACTCCGTTCTCCGGAACAATGGAGCAAGCTAATGACTTTTTGGAAATTGTACATACAGATGTATGCGGTCCGATGAGTGTTGAGGCACGAGGCGGGTATCGTTATTTTCCGACCGTCACAGATGATTTGAGTAGATATGGATATATCTACTTGATGAAACACAAGTCTGGAACATTTGAAAAGTTCAAGGAATTTCAGAGTGAGGTATAAAATCATCCTAACAAGATAATAAAGTTTCTATGATCTGATCGCGGAGGCGAATATTTGAGTTACGAGTTTGGCCTTCATTTAAAACAATGTGGAATTGTTTCAGAACTCACGCCACCTGGAACACCACAACGTAAAGGTGTGTCCGAACATCGTAACCATACTTTATTAGATATGGTGCGTTCTATGATGTCTCTTACTGATTTACCAATATCATTTTGGGGTTATGCATTAGAGACACCCGCATTCACGTTAAATAGGGAACCTTCTAAATCCGTTGAGACGACACCGTATGAACTATGGTTTGGCAAGAAACCCAAGCTGTCGTTAATTAAAGTTTGGGGATGCGACACTTATGTCAAAAGGCTTCAGCCTGATAAGCTCGAACCCAAATTGGATAAGTGCGTCTTCATAGGATACCTAAGGAAACTATTGGGTACACCTTTTACCACAGATCCGAAGGCAAGATCTTTGTTGCCTAGAATGGGTCCTTTCTAGAGAAGGAGTTTCTCTCGAAAGAAGTGAGTGGGAGGAAAGTAGAACTTGATGAGGTAATTTTACCTTCTCTCGAATTGGAAAGTAGCACATCAGATAAAATCGTGCATGTGATGCCTACACCAACTAGAGAGGAAGCTAATGATGACGATCATGAAACTTTGGATCAAGTTACTACTGGACCTCATAGGTCGACCAGAGCACGTTCCGCACCAGAGTGGTACGGTAATCCTATCCTAGAAGTTATGTTATTGGACCACGGAGAACCTACAAACTATGAAGAAGCTATGATGAGCCCAGATTCCGAGAAATGGCTTGCGGCCATGAAATCTAAGATAGGATCCATGTATGAGAACAAAGTATGGACTTTGGTCGACTTGCCTAATGATCGGCAAGCCATTGAGAATAAATGGATCTTCAAGAAGAAGATAGACGCTGATGGTAATATCACTATACACAAAGCTCGACTTGGCGCAAAAGGTTTTCGACAAGTTCAAGGGGTTGACTACGATGAGACTTTCTTACCCGTAGTGATGCTTAAGTCGGTCCGAATCATGTTAGCAATTGCCACATTTTATAATTATGAAATCTGGCAAATGGACGTCAAAACTGCATTCCTTAATGGATTTCTTAAAAAAGAGTTGTATATGATGCAACCAGAAGGTTTTGTCGGTCCTACAGGTGCTAACAAAGTGTGCAAGGTCCAACAATCAATCTATGGACTGGTGCAAGCATCTCGGAGTTGGAAAATACGCTTTGATGAGGTGGTCAAAGCATATGGTTTTATACAGACTTACAGTGAAGCATGTATTTACAAGAAAGTGAGTGGGAGCTCCGTAGCATTTCTGATATTATATGTGGATGACATATTGTTGATTGGAAATGATATAGAAGTCCTCGGTGAAGCTGCTTATATATTGGGCATCAAGATCTATAGGGATAGATCGAGACGCTTAATAGGACTTTCACAAAGCACATACATTGACAAAGTTTTGAAGAAGTTCATAATTGATCAGTCAAAGAAAGGATTATTGCCCATGTTACAAGCTGTGAAATTGAGTCAGACTCAAAGCCCGACCACTACAAAAGATAGAGAGAAAATGAAAGTCATTCCCTATGCCTCAGCCATAAGTTCAATCATCTATGCTATGCTGTGTACCAGACCTGATGTGTGCCTTGCCATAAGTTTGGCAGGGAGGTACCAAAGTAATCCAGGAGTGGGTCACTGGACATCGGTCAAGAATATCCTAAAGTACCTGAAAAGGACCAAGGATATGTTTCTCGTTTATGGAGGTGATGAAGAGCTCGTCGTAAAAGGTTACGTCGATGCTAGCTTCGACACTGATCTGTATGACTCTAAGTCACAAACCGGATCCGTATTTATATTGATTGGTGGATCCATCAGTGGGTGCAGTTCTAAGCAGAGCGTTGTGGCGGGAATTACGTGTGAAGCAGAGTACATAGTTGCTTCGGAAGCAGCGCATGAAGGAGTCTGGATGAGGAAGATATAAGGAGGCTTATGTGTGATAGAGCGTATCACACTGGTACACGTCGGTGCTATACAAACGGTTTTTAACCCCTTTCCGCGACCTAGTAAGTGACTGCAATAGGGGAGGTCCTTCCCACACGTCCCAGAAACCGTCGGGGATATGCCCTTCTGGCACACACACTACTAGGAAAACCCTTACTAGTAGCGCTAGTTTTTTGGCTATTAGTAACGCGGGCAGGCGCGCTACTGCTACGACGCTACAGCTATTTTTTAGCAGTAGCGCTTGTTTTAACCAGCGCTACTGCTATCTATATCTAGCAGTAGCACGCCTATGTCCATCGCTACTTCTAATACTAGTAGCGTGCCCCTACAACCAACGCTAGTGGTAAGCAGCGCTACTACTACTCCAATACCCCACGCTACTGCTAGTATTTTTTATGTTGTTGTATTCGTATTTTTATAGGTTTTATACAATTACAACATACACATACACTGAAACTATATGAAAAAGGAATGCCTCATATATACAGGCGAAATGCTTTACGGTTATACGACCAGCGAGCGACCGGCAGGGAGGTACCAAAGTTTGACAGGGAGGTACCAAAGCAATTGCCTTAGCAAAGGAATCCAGGTTTCACAAGAGAACCAAACACATCAAGAGATTCTTCAACTCCATTCGTGAAAAGGTCAAGGATGGAGACATAGAGATTTGCTAAATACATACGGATCTGAATGTAGCAGACCCGTTGAATAAGCGTCTTCCGCGAGCAAAACATGATCAGCACCAAGACTCCATGGGTGTTAGATTCATTACAATGTAATCTGGATTATTGACTCTAGTGCAAGTGGGAGACTGATGGATGCCCTAGCGGAAATAATAAAGTTGTTATTATTATATTTACTTATTCTAGATAAAGGTTTATTATTCATGCTAGAATTGTATTGATCGGAAACTTAAATACATGTGTGGATACATAAACAAATACTGTGTCCCTAGTAAGGCTCTACTAGACTAGCTCGTTGATCAAAGATGGTTAAGGTTTCCTAACCATAGACATGTGTTATCACTTGATAACGGGATCACATCATTAGGAGAATGATGTGATGGACAAGACCCATCCATTAGCTTAGCATATGATCATTTAGTTTATTGCTATTGCTTTCTTCATGTCAAATACATATTCCTTCGACTATGGGATCATGCAACTCCCGGATACCGGAGGAATAACTTGTGCGCTATCAAACGTCACAACGTAAATGGGTGATCATAAATATGCTCTACAGGTATCTCCGAAGGTGTCTATTGAGTTGGCATGGGTCGAGATTAGGATTTTTCACTCCATGTATCGGAGAGGTATCTCTGGGCCCTCTCGGTAATACAGCATCACAAGAAGCTTGCAAGCAAAGTGACTGAGTTAGTTGTGAGATGATGTATGATAACCCACAAGTATAGGGGATCAATTGTAGCCTTTCTCGATAAGTAAGAGTGTCGAGCCCAACGAGGAGCTAAAGGTAGAACAAATATTCCCTCAACTTCTATCGACCACCGATACAACTCTACGCACGCTTAACATTCACTTTACCTAGAACAAGTATGAAACTAGAAGTACTTTATAGGTGTGATAGGATAGGTTTGCAAGATAATAAAGAGCACGTAAATAAAATCTAGGGGCTGTTTAGATAAAGAAATAACTAAGTTTTAGTAGGGAGCTTTTTGTCACAAGAAAGTTATTTGTCCCTAGGCAATCGATAACTAGACCGGTAATCATTATTGCATTTTATATGAGGGAGAGGCATAAGCTAACATACTTTCTCTACTTGGATCATATGCACTAATGATTGGAACTCTAGCAAGCATCGGCAACTACCAAAGATCATTAAGGTAAATCCCAACCATAGCATTAAAGTATCAAGTCCTCTTTACTCAAACAACCTACTTACTCGGATTTAAGCTTCTGTCCCTCTAGCAACCCACCATAAGCAAATCATGAACATATTGCAAACCCTACAACGGGAATCCCTCACGTTTGCGCGACATGGAGAGCACCATAGGACAACACCAATAATAAAACATACAACTCAAACCAATAATGATCATCAATCAACCCATAGGACAAAATGGATCTACTCAAACATCATAGGATAGCCATACATCATTAGGAAATAATATATAGCGTTGAGCACCATGTTTAAGTAGATATTACAGCGGGGAGAAGAGGTGTTACACTGCTGCATAGAGGGGGAGAGAGTTGGTGATGACGGCGGCGAAGTTGTTGGTGTAGATCGCCATCACGATGATGGCCCCCGCAGTGTTCCGGTGCCATCGGGGGAGTGGGGGAGAGAGCCCCCTCCTTCTTCTTCTTCCTTGACCTCCCCCTAGATGGAAGAAGGGTTTCCCCTCTAGTCCATGGCCTCCATGGCGGCGGAGGGGCGGGATCCCCTCCTATATTGGATCTCTCTCTGTTTCCTTCTGTTTCTGCGCTCCAGATTCTGGCCTTTCACCATTGATTAAATTCTCGAAGATCCGTAACTCCGATTGGGCTGAAATTTTAACACGATATTTATCCAGATATTAGGCCACAAGGGTCCAGGGCACGCCCTTCCCCCTGGGGCATGCCCCCTGCCTTGTGGCCCCCTTGGGAATCGTCTGATGTTGATTCCAATTCCCAAAATTCACATATATTCCAAAAAATCTCTGTAAGTTTTTATCGCATTTGGACTCCATTTGATATGGATTTTCTGTGAAACAAAAAACATACAACAAACAGGAACTGGCACTGGCCACTGGATCAATATGTTAGTCCAAAAAATAGTATAAAAAGTTGCCAAAAGTATATGAAAGTTGTATAATATTGGCATGGAACAATCAAAAATTATAGATACGACAGAGACGTATCAGAATCCCCAAGCTTAATTCCTGCTCATCCTCGAGTAGGTAAATGATAAAAATATTTTTTATGTGGAATGCTACCTAGCATAATCTTGATCATATAATCTAATCATGGCATGAATATTAAGACACGAGTGATTCAAAGCAATAGTCTATCATTTGACATTAAGACAATAATACTTCAAGCATACTAATAAAGCAATCATGTCTTCTCAAAATAATATGGCCAAAGAAAGTTATCCCTACAAAATCATATAGTTTGGCTATGCTCCATCTTCATCACACAAAGTATTTCATCATGCACAACCCCGATGACAAGCCAAGCAATTGTTTCATACTTTTAATGTTCTCAAGCCTTTTCAACTTTCACGCAATACATGAGCGTGAGCCATGGATATAGCACTATAGGTGGAATAGAATATGATGGTGGAGGTTGTGTGGAGAAGACAAAAGAGGAGAAAGTCTCACATCAACTAGGAAAATTAATGGGCTATGGAGATGCCCATCAATCGATATCGATGCAAGTGAGTAGGGATTTCCATGTAGTGGATGCACTAGAGCTATAAGTGTATGATAGCTCAAACTAAAAACTAAGTGGGTGTGCATCCAACTTGCTTTCTCATGAAGACCTCGGGCATTTGAGGAAGCCCATCATCAGAATATACAAGCCAAGTTCTGTAATGAAAATTCCCACTAGTATCTGAAAGTGATAACTCAAGAGACTCTCTATATGAAGAACATGGTGCTACTCTGAAGAACAAGTGTGGTAAAAGGATAATAGCATTCCCCCTTCTCTCTTTTTCTCTCATTTTTTGTTTTCTTTTTTGGGGCTCTCTCTTTTCTTGGCCTCTTTTTTTTTGTCCGGAGTCTCATCCCGACTTGTGGGGGAATCATAGTCTCCATCGTCCTTTCCTCACTAGGACAATGCTCTAATAATTATGGTCATCACACTTTTATTTACTTACAACTCAATATTACAACTCGATATCTAGAACAATATGACTCTATATGAATGCCTCTGGCAGTGTACCAGGATGTGCAATGATCTAGCATAGCAAAGATATCGAAAAACGGACAAGCCATGAAAATATCATGCTAGCTATCTTACGATCATGCAAAGCAATATGACAATGAATGCTCAAGTCATGTATATGATGATGATGGAAGTTGCATGGCAATATATCTCGGAATGTCTATGGAAATGCCATAATAGGTAGGTATGTTGGCTATTTCGAGGAAGATATAAGGAGGCTTATGTGTGATAGAGCGTATCACACTGGTACACGTCGGTGCAATACAAACGGTTTTTAACCCCTTTCCGCGACGGCGTTCGGAACCGTCACCTAGTGAGTGATTGCGATAGGGGGGTCCTTCCCACACGGCCCAGAAACCGTCGGGGATACGCCCTCCTGGCACACACACTACTAGGAAAACCCTTACCTGTAGCGCAGGTTTTTTGGCTATTAGTAGCGCGGGCAGGCGCGCTACTGCTACGGCGCTACAGCTATTTTTAGCAGTAGCGCTTGTTTGAACCAGCGCTACTGCTATCTATATCTAGCACTAGCGCGCCTCTGTCCATCGCTACTGCAATACTAGTAGCGTGCCCCTACAACCAACGCTACTGGTAAGCAGCGCTGCTACTACTCCAATACCCCACACTACTGCTAGTATTTTCTTTTTTTTATGTTGCTGTATTCGTATTTTTACATGTTTTATACAATTACAACATACACTGAAACTATATGAAAAAGGAATGTCCCATATATACAGGCGAAATGCTTTACGGTTATACCGACCGACTGGCTCGGCAAAATGAGGCCGTGTGCGACCGGCAAGCGACCAAATACAGTTATACGTACAGTAGTGCTAAAAAATACAATTATACATGCAAAATCGTTTCAGGTCATAAGTACATCCCACACAGTCAGTCCCCGTTAAACGTTTCCGTTCGTATATACATCCCACAAAGTAACTCCAAGGAAAATGTTTGCGCAAGGTGGCGTAATGCAAACAGTTTTCAAGAGAATGTCGTGTGTGATTGTTCATTGATCTAACACGATTTATTCCGAGAAACTATGTGCGTTGCCTGAGGTCATCGCCCACGGTGTTTTCTCAATAACTGTTTGCAATAGGAAAACCCAATTAGCAGGCTAATTGGCCAATTAGCGGGCTAATTGCCCTATTATTAATTATCCATTTACTAATCTAATTGACATTCATATTAAGCACATAATATATTTCATTTCCATATTAAGGGAGCAGGATTTCAAATTGAAATACATCCGAGTACAACATGATATAGCTTCAGCACTCAGCTACCCCATTACACAACTGCACCAACACCAAGTTTCACATGCAACATCTAGAACCTTTCGAAATTAGCATCATAGACGGTACATAGACAGATGCATCTCATCTGGAAAACTGCTGAAGCGGAAGGCGAATATTGAGCCTTCATTCATGTTGAAGGTCTTTGCAACTTTAGGCCAGTGCCTATGGATGATTGACCGTCCATCCTTCGACCTCTTCAGGAACACTTCAATATTGAACCGTGGGTGTTGTATGAAAACTTTCCTCGCCTCCTGACCACAGAGATGGTTTGAGAGGTAATCATTAGTGAACCCTGAAAACAAGGATGTGCATAAATATCTTCTCTATATTGGAAATGGGGCAAACAAAAAAAGGCAAGGTATAATAGTTAGTACCATCTTGTAAACCTCAGTGCTTCCCATTGTTTCCCTGCAACACATATAAGGTAGTTAGTCATCAGGTTAAGTAAGGGTTTGCATGCTATCAGTAAAATATGTTGATGATAAATAAGCACATTGCAGATTCATCAGATTAATTCAAGCCACATGGAAAATCCATTTATCCTAACCAAGCATAATTAACAACAAGGAAATATAACACTTGTATATGTTTCTCATGTATTAAGTGCAGCCAAATTCGATTTATTCCTCACATGGTATATAATAACAGAATGTAGCCACAACAATTGAACATCACATTGCAGAATTGAACCAAGCAGTTAACTAAACACCACAACAAATGAACCAAACGTTAACTGAGCACCACATTGCACAATATAACATACTCCTAATAGAAGATCAGACAGTTAACCAAACCAAGCATACTTAACAACTTGGAAATATAGCAATTGTATTTGTTTCTCATGTATTTAGTACAGCCAAATTCGATTTATTTCTCACATGGTATACAATAACAGAATGCAGCCACAACAATTGAACATCGCATTGCAGAATTGAACCAAGCAGTTAACTAAACACCAGAACAAATGAACCAAACGTTAACTAAGCACCACATTGCACAATATAACATACTCCTAATAGAAGATCAGACAGTTAACCAAACCAAGCATGCTTAACAACTTGGAAATATAGCAACTGTATTTGTTTCTCATGTATTTAGTACAACCAAATTTGATTTATTTCTCACATGGTATACAATAACAGAATGCACCCACAACAATTGAACATCGCATTGCAGAATTGAACCAACCAGTTAACTAAACACCACAACAAATGAACCAAACGTTAACTGAGCACCACACTGCACAATATAACATACTCCTAATAGAAGATCAGATAGTTAACCAAACCAAGCATGCTTGACAACTTGGAAAATTGCACCCCAAAGAATTGAACATCACATTTGCATAATTGAACCAAACAGTTAATTGAACACAACATTGCACGACATATAGAACATATACTCTAGAGTAGAAGATTGCATGGTAAAAGTAGATAGCACAATCCACTAGAATTTGTTAAGGAAAGGCAGTAGCTAGCAAACTGAACATGGGTCCTTATAGTGAGCTAATAAGACAAGCTACACCTCATTGTCGGAGATACCGATGACGATTGGATCCTTGGACATGGAAGAGGGCGAGGCCTCCGCATCATGGGTGCCCTCTTTGTAGTGGTGAGTTGCCTGAGCCGCTCTGGGCACCAACCTGCTGGCTCTCGAGATGTGGTAAGCACGTGCACGCTGAGAAAACACCTCGTAGTCTTCGTCGAAGGCACCGACGGTGTCCTTGAGAAAATGCCATGGACTGTCGTTCAAAGCAGCCAACCGCGTCACGGTGTCGGCGCGCGAGGCGTCGACGGTGGCCTCGACGGCGAGGTGCTCCTCCAAGATCTAGGGATCGGCACGAATTGCAGCCATCGCGACCTCATCTGCGCGTGCGGCCGCGATTTGCTTCTCAGCTGCCAAATGCTCCTTGAGATCCTGGCTATACTGCGTGCACCATGGCTTAGGGCGGCGCTTATTTGGTGGAGGGGCGGTGATTTGGGTG